>NC_143514.1:16202366-16889866 GCF_031878675.1 Megascapheus bottae
TCTGCTACTTTCCTCTTAACCTAGGTCATAAAGAGAGAAGAATGAGGTTTAAACCGAAGGACCTTAGCCCATGAGTTCAATTCCCAATACAAGCACAAGCAAAAAAACAAAAACTTAGTCATACAAACACAAAAAGTGATGAAAGTGTGACACATATACACAGTTCAAAAGAGTTCATCTAATTAAAGAATGAAACCCTACTACTTACTGTACTGGAACAAACATAAAGAATACAAGTCAAGTGACTACATGGAGAACGTCAGGTCTTGTGTGATCTTACTTATGTATGGATTCTAATGATGTTGGTCATTAGATCAACAAGAGAGAGAAAGAGTAATTATCAAAAGCTGAGTAGGGTCACGATAATGGAGACAGGGAGGGATTGGTCAATTGAGACAAAGTTATAGTTAAGTGATATTCCATTTCATAATACAATGAGTATTATTAACAGTACTATTGAATATTTAAAAATAATAAATTGAAAAGAAGAAGCGATTTTCAAGCTTTCACTACAAATAAATGATGAGACCTATGTTACTGTATATACTTAATGCCCTGGTTTGAATATTACACAGGGTACAACTGTTTTAAAGAATTGCATTGTTCCTCACAGATATGTGAAGTTATTATATGACAGTTAAAAAATAATGAAAGAAAAAAGTCGCAGAAGGGAAGGACTGGCTACATGGTTCTGTGTAGAAGTGTGAGGCTTTGTGTTCAATTTCCAGTCCCACTAAATAAAATGACAAATAACACATAATTAAAATTAAAACAAATGAAATTATATGGAGATATGCAGTATTAAGTGTAAAATCTGTTCAATGAAAATTGCTACAATAAATTATCAGGGTGCTTAAAAAGCAAGAGTTTGAGCTGGGAGTGTTGCTTAGTAGTAGGTGTTTGCCAATTATGTATGAGCCTTGAGTTTGATTCTTTGATACCACATACACAGAAAATGCAGAAGTCGTGCTGTGTCTCAAGTGGTAGAGTGCAAGCCTTAAAGAAAGCTCAAGGACAGTGCCTAGGCCCTGGGCTTAAGCCCAAGGAAAGGCAAAAGAAAAAAAAGAACAAGAATTAATTTACAATATGCTAGAAGCTGGAGATCTCAGACCAAGATGCAATGTTTCATTCTGGGTAAATTCTCTCTCTCTGGTTCACAGATAGCTTCTTCTGTATCTTCAATAATAGAAAAGTAATCAGGGGCTGGAAGTTGGCCTAGTGGTAGAATACACGAAGGCCCAGTTCAATTCCTCAGTACCACATACATAGAAAAAGCTGGAAGTGGCGATGTGGCTCAAATGATAGAGCTCTAACCTTGAGAAAATAGATGAAATTCATAAAAATCACAGGCTATTACTCATATCACATAGAGTAAAACAGGAAAAGAAAAAACTGAGGGATAAGTGTATGTGTGTGTATATGTCTGTGTATGTGGATGTATACATAAGGGAATGTGTATATATATATATGTATATATATACACATTGAATATGTCTACATGTGAAATGTAGGACATGTGTGTGCATTTTTCTGAGCCTTGTATGGCACAGTTTATCTGAATTATATCTCTGTTCACTTAGATGAAAATTATACATAAATGCCTATATATTATTAAATTTCAGCTATTCACATGTGTTAGAACCAGATTGTTTTTCAAACAACATTATGGAAAAAAAAGCACAACAGACTACAATTAAAAATAACTCTTGACTCAACTGTTATATACATTATACAGAGATATGTTCCTATTGTGTATCCTCTAAGGTTTAAAACTTGTTGTGGATATTGACAGTAACAAATCACAAACTTGTGACATAAGATTTTATGATAGAGAATGGCAGTCCAGAATGCTGTAAGTATAAGCTTTAGCTTATTATTATTATCATTGGTCTGAAGCCACTACACAAAACAGTGAATGTACTCTAAAATCAATGGACATCTTTGGAAGTTCCTGAGATCATGAGGTAACCTAGAAAAAATAGGGAGGGGAATAATCAGTCATCAAAATGGTTCCTTTGTTAATGATATTACCTTAATAAATTACATGACATAAAAACCATGTTTAAGATCATCAAGAGTCTTCTATTCTTGTAGTGAAAATTTTCCTAACAAAATTTTATCAGATGTTGATAAATATTTCTCTGACGAGTAAACTATATATCCATTTCCCTAATGAACAACATAAATATTAGTATTTGTATGATTCCAATGCCTCCATTTCTGTTTTCTTTAGCAACTTATATTTCATTGATATATTTTTATTATATCTTTGCTTCTTCACCTTCCAGCTCATCCAAAATGTCCTTGAAGGAGGAGATAGAAGTAAGGTAAAAGCTGACATTTAGTAGATTCTGAATATGTAAATAATCTCTACAAAAATGATATTTATAAACAAACTACACCAGGGCTGAAAGTAGGACTCTCGTAGATCATAGTGTATGGAAAAACAAAACACCATTTTCTAATAAGGAAAAGTCTAAAAATCATATTCTATTCACAGAAACCTGGCTGTTTGAAAATTAGATATATTGGGAAGAGATAATATACAGGAAAGTCTGGAAAGTAAATGACCTTGGAGCAACACCAGAATGTCAGTTGAGGGAGACTGAAATTTACTTTGCAGGGACAGGAATGTCACACTGGTAATGCTCACATTCTTTCAGTCCATAAAAAGATTCCATGATTTTTTTTGAATGACAGGTAAAATGTCACATGCAATAGTCAAGGAAATAAGAGTTTCAAAGTAAGTAGGTAATGTTATTATAAATAAAGAGGGACACATATACATTAAAATATATTGCCAATAAGGATAGAATAAATTACATTGGAATACCCCTAAGAAAGAAAGGAATGATTCATTCTTTATGTGAATGCAAGATAGTGAAACTACTTTGGGAGATATTTTGGAATTTTTTAAAACAAATCTAAACATACTTTTCTCTTGTAATATAGCCCTCATATCTGTTGACATTCACCCACAGAATTTGAATACTGATATTGAGTTAAAAACTTAGGCCAAGATTTTTATTTATAAATTTAAAGGTATGGAAACAATTAAAATTCACTACAGTTAGGTGAACAAGCAAATTATACCTGCAGAGTATGAAATAGTATCAATCATTGAAATAAATGAACTATCAAGCCATTAAAAAGTATGGAGGAATTTAGATTCACGTTAATAAAGGAGAAAGAACTTTGTGTGTGTGTATGTATGTATGTGTGTGTGTGTGTGTGTGTGTGTGTAAAATCAACATTTTACACAAAAAGGAAGTAAAATAGAACTCAGCCCCCAGAAAATTATACACTATATCCTTCTAATTATCTAACTAACTAAAGAATGAAAAATTATAGAATCAGGAAACAGTTCCACAGTTGCTAGAAATTAGAGAGGTAAGGAATGTAAATAAATGCAACACAAAGGTTTTAGTTCATTGAAACTATTCTATACAATACACCAGTGGGTGTCATGATATACTGTCAAATTCATAAATATTCTATGCACAGTGATGACACTCAATTTCAAGTCCTTGTATCTCAGGTAGATTAAAATATTTAATTCTATATGAACAATGTAAGATGTGTCATTACATACTGTAATATGTCAGTTTTATGGTACTGTAACAAATGCCTGTGGTGATGAACTAATAGGAAGAAATTTGATTATAGTTCAAATTGAAGTCTCACAATCCTATTCAGAGAATATCCTCAAGACCCTAAACCCCTTTGCTAGATCTCATCTCTAAAAGACTTCCTCTCTCTTCAAGACCTTGCCACTAGAGATCAAATCTTTAACCCAAGGGCGTTGGAGGACAATAAAGATCCAAACTGTAGCACAAAGTAATGGCTTTATGAGAATAATTTTACTTTTCTGACTCTTTGCCAATTCTTCACTGTAGTGGAACTAATTCACTTATTACCAAGATGCCTCACATGACCTCTGGCCAATAGGAAATGCATAGAGATTAGCATGTAAAGAAACCAGGAGTAGAGACAGATACCTACAGCATTCCATTGTTTGATTGGAATTATGTATTTTAAAGAAAAAAAATATTAGTGATACATAACCTTGATAGATGTAATCTCAGACATTCAATTCAAACTAAACAAAAGTTTGACTCCTTCAGCTTTAAACTTTCTGGAATATAAATGAAGCTACTTGCTGCTTACATTTGCAGCAATAAGCAACCTTTCCAAGTACGAAGGCATTGTCAAGATAGACAGGTGTGTCATAGGGATGATATTCTTTACATCTGGTGAATGGCAGGACTTCTTGCAATGCCATGAACCCACCACACTTCTTAGCTTACAGCTTTTGATTTTACTTTTTGTGTTGTTGATCATAAGGCTTGAACTCTGAGCCTGGGCATTGTCCCTGAGCACTTCACCTCAAGACTACCACCCTACCTACCTGCCCCTTGAGCCACAGAGCCACTTTTCTTTATATTTTGCTTTTAATCATTTTTTCATCTTTTTGAGTTCCTTCACCAACTTCCTGGCATTTCCAATTTTAACCAACAGTTTATACCGATACTTCTGTTTTTTCTGTAAAGTATATATACATATGTATACATATACACACATATGTACATAAATATACACACAGACATATGTGTGTGTGTGCGTGTGTGTGTGTGTGTGTGTGTGGTTCAGTGCTGGGTGTGGGTACCTCATACCTACCGTTGTAGTTATTCAGGAAGCTGAGTTCTGGAAGATTATGGCTTGAACATGGCTTGGGTAGAAAAATCTAGGATATATCATTTTCAATTTAAAAGAAAAATGCCAGATTAGAGGCTTGACTCAGATGGTAAAATTAAGCCTTGAGCAAGCAAACCAAGGCAGAGATCAATCCATAGAAATGGCTCATAATTTTTTAGTATCTTTCACAATATTATTTTATTTTTATTGTGTTGACCTGGGGCTTGAACTCAGAGTCTGGACACTGTCCCTGAAATCCTTTTGCACAAGCCCAGTCCTCTACCACTTGAGTCAGAGCTCTGCTTCAAATCATTTCTTTTTTTTTTTTTTTTTTTTTTTTTTTTGCAAATCCTGGGCTTGAGCTCAGGGCGTGAACATCGACCTTGGACTTTCTCAAGGCTAGAGCTCTACCACTTGAGCCTCAGCATCACTTCCAGGTTTTTTCTATGTGTGTGGTACTGAGGAATCAAACCAGGGTCTTCATGCATGCTAGGCAAGTACTCTACCACTAGGCCAAACTCACAGCTCTCAAATCATTTTTTAAAAGTTTACTGGAGACAAAAGTCTCACAGACTTTCCTTCCTGGGCTGGCTTCATAGCATTATCCCTCAGATCTCAGACTCCTTAATAGCCAGGATTATAAGCTGAGCCACCAGCACATTTGATGGTATCATTTTAATGACAAGAATTGGAACAGAAAGTTTTACATGACTTTATTGGTTATATTTTCCCATACACCTTCAATTAGCAGGGCAATCATAGAGGACACTCCATGAAGCTCCTTTTAGAGTTGCATGCAACTCAAGGTACTCGATTTGACAACATGGAATGAATTAATAAAAGACCCGAGCACTTGGGTGATAACAAGAGCGACTGAAAAGCTGACATTTAACTGTCAGAATAGATTCTCAAGGTTGCACCAAATACAATGTGTTTTCTATACTTTTTGTCTCTGTATTTGAGAACCTGAGAGTCTGAGAGAACAGATTATAAAGAATACAGCACACATTCCTTTTAGCCGTAACCAAGTTCTATTGTGAAGAGCAGATTCATTCAAAGAACATCTGCAATAAGGCTTTTTTTTTAATTTTAACAATAAAAATGGCAGCATCTAATCTCATCCCAGGTATGCATGGAGCAATTGCATATTCAAGAGAGATGCATATTTTTAGATTTCAGATATGTGTAATGGGTATATAGTACTTCAAGTAAGGAATGCATCTGCCCATTAATATCTGGGGTGTCCAACATATGCAGCAAGAAGACGCTAATGTCTATAAATATAACTGTAGATGGCAAATGGGTGAACACAGTTACTGGGCTTTCCTGGTTTTTTTGTTTGTTTGTTTGTTTTTAGAGGAAGAACAAGATGAACTTAAAATAGATTCTACTATAGGATGTGGTATATATAAATATATGTGTATATATACATATATGAATCTTTATTTTGTTGGTTGTGGGGCTTGAACTCTGGGTCTGGGCACTGTCCTAAGCTCTTCAGCTGGTCTACTGCCCTACCCGTGGACCTGGGCATTGTCTCTGAGCTCTTCAGCTCAAGGATACTGTTCTACCCCTTGGCCTGGGCACTGTTCTTGAGCAGTTCAGCTCAAGGCTACCACCCTACCTCTTGAGCCACAGCACCACTTCTGGTTTTATGGTGATTAATTGGAGATAAGATTCCCATAGGCATTTTAATGCCTGGGCTGGCTTTCAACTCAGATCTCAGCCTCCTGAGTAGCTAGGATTACAGGTGTAAGCCACTGCACTGGCTCATGTATGAACCTTTTCTGTAGAAATTCAGGCAAGAAATCGTCCATTTTATATGTTTAGGATTGTATGTTGAATGAGACAAGTGCTATTTTCTAAACACTTTTTTTGGAGGAACTGGAGTTTGAACTATGACCTTTACAATTGTTCAGCACTCATTTGGCCAACTGAGCTATAACCTTAGCCCCGAATTAAGGTTCTTATGGCTGGCCTACTTACAGAATCCACATAGTCAAATATCATTGAGAAAATGCAAGCTCAGTATGCTAGAATGCCAATGGCTGAAGCAGACAAGGGTAGATAGAATGGAATAGATCTGTAGTGATCCTCTAAGTTAATGTTTTGTAGGATTATTGTCCAAATTACCTTGCTATTTGAAGGGGATGGAAGCTTTAAGTTGTAGGACTTCACTGAATGAATAGGTTAATGGGTATGTTTAGCTGAAAGGTACATTGAGACACTCTCTTCCTGTCTCTTCCTCTCTGTCTCTCTTTCTACCTCTTACTCCCTCTCTCTTCACCGTTCTCCCACTCTCTCTGTCTCTATCTCTCTTTGTCTCTATCATTCTGTCTATCTTCTCTGTCTCTGTCTGTCTCTGTCTCTGTCTTTGTCTCTTTCCCTCCCTCCCCCCCCTCACTCTTCATCTGTTGCCATGAGGTCTTGCAACAGGCCTGAAGTTATGGTATCAAAGGGCTATCAACTAAACGTCTCAAATAATGTGGCAAAAGAAATCTTTCCTAGGCTGTGTCAGTGACCCATGGCTGCATTTCTAGATACTCAGGAGGCTGAGATCTGCTAACTGTCGTTCAAAATGACAAAAATGCTAGAATTGGAGCTATGGGTCAAGTGGCAGAGCACTAGCCTTTTACAAAAAAGCTGGCACAGTGTCCAGGCCTAGTTCAAACCTCGGGAATGACACCCAAATAACAAGAAGAAAAGAAAGAAAGAAAGAAAGAAAGAAAGAAAGAAAGAAAGAAAAGAAAGAAAGAAAGAAAGAAAGAAAGAAGAAGGAAGGAAGGAAGGAAGGAAGGAAGGAAGGAAGGAAGGAAGGAAGAAGGAAGGAAGGAAGGAAGAAATATTTTATGAAATGATTATTTTTTAAATTAAATTTTGGCATAATCTAGAATATGTGAATAATTCTATAGGGTATATCCCAAAATAGAACAAAAAGAATCTATTATTCAACTATATTAAAAAGAAAACTTTTCATGAAAAGTTATGAACTAACAGTTCATAATTCTGGCATTTGGAGTGTTAAAGCAAGACTTCAAGTTTTCATAATCACAATAAAAATTACATAAATTCTGGATATTTAATCAATCATCTGAGTAGTCAGAAGGAGCAAGGCACTTCCCTATCCTGTGATCAGAAAACAATGCTACATTTTTAATGTGTTGGAGGAACTGCTTTATTTTTACTACATGGAAATTTAAGTAGTTCTATGCCTTTTCCTGTAAGTCTATTATTTCTTAAATTTGAGTACAACGATGATGATGATGATGTCAATGACGATGATGATGACGATGACAAGGATGGTGATGCTATGGATGATGAGCATCATCATGCTGACGTTTTGAATACTCAACTGCCACTGTAATTTTCATAACTAGGACAAGTGAAGTGACAACTCTGAATAACCCATTTACAGTGAAATCTTTAATAACCAAGCCAGCATTCAATGGAAGGAATATTGCCTTCTCCCTCCAATTTACTTGTATCCCATATTTGCAACTTCTAACCACCCCAGCATAAATAATACAGCAATACAAGGAAAGGCAGTCAAACAGAACAATGTAGATCTTATTTGACTGCTAAAAACTTCAGCTAATTTTTGCCCCTTTGACATAGTCAATCACTATGATTTAGAAGTTTATATTGTGCAAATACTAGTAAAGAGATTTTAAATAATGACAACTGAAGAGATTCTAAGTATTTATTCTAAGTATTAACAACAACTCTTTTTTCTTTTTTAATTGTTAATGTAAAGGTGATATACAGAGGGTTACAGTTACACAAGTCAAATAATAAGTATATTTCTTTTTCAACAATGTCACCCATTATCTCATTTTCTCCAAATTTTCCCTCTAACCCCCCCATAAGTTGTATAATTCAATTAAAACCTGCTGTCTAATGAGTATCACTGCATTTCTTCATTTTTTCCCCAACATTTCTGTGCTTTCCCTTGCCCTACACCAAACAGATAAACTTACAAAGCAGACAAAAGTGACACAAAACAAAAACAAGAGAGGAAAAAAGCCTAAAATAAACAAAAACCAAAATAACAAATGCCCTCTTGTTTCCATTTCTTGGAATTAGTTACATCAACATCATTTAAGAACCAAATTCTATCTCTTACATTTACAATTAAATTCTTATTAAATTAATAAATGGTTTCACAAGAACTACTTTTGCTTGAGTACAGTTCTTTTTTATTAAAATGTGCTCATTTGAGCTAAAGATATGATGGTGTATTGAAATAAGGGGAAAACTACTTTCAGGGTTGTGTAAAATTATAAATTGCTATATTAAAATATTCAGGAGCATATTGTATATATGCACATTTGGCTATTTGAAATCGGATAGGGAAGGGGATAAAACAAGATGAGTGCCGGGGGTGGGGAAGGGAAATGGGGACCAAGACTTGAATCAAAGAATATCAATGTATGTGAAGTAATGCACCTTCTATCTGGTGAATATAATGCAACCCTTCTATTAATTACAATAAAAATATAAAAAAAATAAAATGTTCAGGAGCAAAAAAGTAAAAAATAAAAAATATATAAAATAAAATATTCAGGAGCCAGGGGCCAGTGACTCAAGCCTGTAATCCTAGCTCCTGGGAATGTTGAGATCTGAAGATCCCAGTACAAAGCCAGCACAGGCAGGAAATGTTGTTACATTCTTATCTCCAATAAGCTAGCAGAAAGGTAGTGGAGATATGGTTCCATGATAAGCATGCTGACATTGAGCAAAAGAAGCTCAAGTACAGTTCAAGTACACAAAAATAAAAACAGATGAGAGCCAAAGATCCAGAGTTTAATTTCAGTCCTAGCATAAACACAAACCTACAAACACACTTATACACACCAACACTACCACCACCACCAACAACAACAAAAGTTTATTCTACTTAAATGGATTTCTTGTGACAAATACAAAATATGTAAGTGAGGCATTGTATAACTTTAAAACTGAAAACGAATCCAGTGTAGAGGCTCACTCCTAAAATTTAGAGCTACATTGAGACAGAGATTTGAATATCTGTTAGAGGTCAGCTGAAATAGGGGAGTCCCTGAGACACTTATCCCTAATTAATCATCCAGAAAGGTGATGTAAACAGATGATTAAAAGTTAAAGGGGAGGGGCAGGGAGTTTGGCCTTGTGGTAGAGTGCTTACCTAGCATGCACAATGCCCTGGGCATTCCTCAGTACCACATACACAGAAAAAGCAGGGAGTGGTGCTGTGGCTCAAGTGATAGAACACTAGCTTGAGAAACCTCAAGGACGGCACCCAGGCTCTGAGTTCAAGCCCCTGGACTGGCAAAAAAATAAATAGTAAGTTCTGAGAGCCTGTGTCAGATGGTCTTTCTTATTTCTTCCAGTGATATTGGTGATGTGCTTTCCTGTATTGAATTTGCTGCCTCTAATGAACCCACTAACATCCTACATTTTTTTCTGCAGTTATTTCTATCTGGTGGCCAGCCTTCCTAGAAAACGATGTAACATGATAAAGTTGCATTCTTGACTACATGGCCCTTGCCTGATCATCACTTTGCACTCATATCTTTTGCTTGAATAACCTTCTAAGAAGTTTAGGCTGGATCTAATTCAGTCATCTCTTTTATGACCCCCACATTTAGAAGTACAATTAAATTCCCAGAAAAAAACTGGCATCCAGTATGTCATCTCCTTTTCCATTCGATTTATCAAAGTCTCCACAAAGTCTGGCTCAAGATAATATCAGGAAGGGCCGGGAGTTTGGCCTAGTGGTTAAAGTGCTTGCCTAGCATGCACGAAGACCCGGGTTCGATTCGTTGGTACCACATATATAGAAAAAGCCAGAAGTGGTGCTGAGGCTCAAGTAGTAGAGTTCTAGCCTTGAGAAAGTCCAAGGACAGTGCTCAGGCCCTGAGCTCAATCCCAGGATTGACAAAAAAAAAAAAAAAAGATAATGTCAGGAAGTTTGAGATATGGTGAGGTACCTGTCATTCTTCAAACTTGGGATTGGATTCACAATTTACCAATGATTCTCTGTTAAACAATTTTTTCAATTATCTCTTAATCATCAACAATATAATTTCTTAACATCCTGAATCCACAGACTCTGAAAGTTACAGCAATTAACACATTTTACTTCAAAATATTAATCTTAATATAGCTCTTTAGTTTCATAAATACCATACCTATAGTCTACAGGCCCTTTATTTACATTTTCCAAATCATCATGTCTTATATAGAAAAGGACAAAGATAACATATCAACTAGACATTTTACTTACAATGTAAAAAAGTCACAATATAATATATTTAATTGTGTATATATTGATCTCAAATCATTGTTATATACTAGATTATCTGAAATTATAAATTTTAATTACTGAATTAATTATTCTCATCTAGATCTATAGCAATTAAGAATCTGATAATTGATGATTATTTCTTCATCTCAGTGATTTGTAAAACCATCAGAGAACAGAGAAACCAATAGCAAAGTCTCTGTATTTTCAGTGTGTAAGCTTCCTTTTGTTAAATTTCTCTTATGATCAACAGAGCCATCATAATGTATGATGCCTAGATAACTTATTTGTCAGATGCTTAAGAAGTCACATCAAAATTCCAAAGAATCGATTAAAGGTATAAAGCAAAATAGAAGACTTGGCACAAACTAGTCAACTTAGAGCTCTAAGTTGAATACTGCTGGAATCTCTGTTTTCATCCATTCATTCTTCTACCAATCTATCTAGTGCTGTGTTCTCCATTTAACTAAAGGCCCAACAATCCTATAACTGACAACATTCTTACAATTCTTTGACTACCTTAAAATATCTTTTCCAAACCATTTTTTCTTTTATAGTACCTATTAAATATACATACATATACATATACATATATATATGCTGATTGTGAGGCTTGAACCTCAGAGCCTGGATGCTCTATGAATTCCGTTGTTGAAGGATAGTACTCTACCACTTGAATCATGTCACAACATCCGGTTTTTGAGTGAATAATTGTAGATAAGAGTCTCTTGGTGACTTTTCTTCCCAGGCTGGCTTCCAACTGTGATCCTCAGATGTCAGCATCCTGAGCACCTAGGATTATAGGCATAAATCACATCTGCCAGGCTCAAATAGATTTGCTTTGTTTTGTTTTAACTTTTTGGATGGAACTAAGAAGCTACTATTCTTTTGGTAAGACTTTTTAAAGCCTGCTAAATTCCATAGTAAATCCCACACATACACTATTATCTGAAAATTAGTTTTCTTCTCTCCTATTTTATTTTTAAATGTTCATGTTTGTTTTTCTTTCTGAGAGTATTTCATCAATACTAAAATTGCCTTCACATGTATTTTTGCTCCCTTCTTGTTTTAAGAAACATTTCATAGGGACCAGAAAACTCAGGAAATTCACTCATGTGGTTTCACCACAGATCCCTTATGATTTTTCTGAATTTGTCTGTGACCTACCACTCAACCAGAAAGTGATTTAGTTCTATCTTCCTCCAACAGAAAATATTTCCTCATGTCTTCTAATGCCACAGAGTATTTTTTTTCCTGATTACACTGCTTTCAGAAAACTGTTCTGGTGTTTTTCCCCCAATATTTCCTACTCTGTCATGTAGAAGCTAGTCAGGTTTGACTTACTGTGTTACTTATTTTTACCTTTCTGAGGATTCCGTAAACAATGTATTGTTTGTTCCTATTGTATTGCTGCTTTCCTTTTTTAATGTATGTTTTTGTGCTGATGTATTTATGCTCAGCCTATGTTTTAATCATGTGGACCATAGTCTCACAAACTAGAATGTCAGTCAGGCCATGTAACTCAATTTTGACGTTAAAAACTGACATAAGGCTTTCATAGTCAGTTCTGTATGAACGTTTTCATACTATCTTCTGTTCAGTGAATAAGGAAACAGAAAATTTTCTTCTCTCCCTGACTATCTGTACAACACTATCATAAATCATTCAACTCCACAAAAATTAACCCATTTATCTCAATAAATATATATAAACAATTAAACTATTAATATTTTACACACTTCCATTATCAAAAGATAAATTTTATTTCAGTCTTTATAGGAACTTCATATATTCTAGCCTGTATTTTATCATGGGTATTATGTACTACTTACTTATAATGTAAAAGCATTTTGGTATGTAGACAAGCCTTAACCCTCTTCTAATCATGACAAGGATAACACAAAAGCAATACATACTATGTCATACCATCACAAAAAAGCAATATAAAATTCAATTTTAAAATATATTTTAAATAGCTTGAGGTTTATTAAAAGTAAATAGTAACTAAAAAGTATTAAAAATTGTTACTATTTTTGTTTGATTTCTAAATAAAGGAGAAGATAGTGTAATGCAGTGAACAATAAAACTATACTATGATAAACAAAAGTAAAGAAACCATGACCACCAAAACAGAACCGCAGAAATATGCTCAAAAAAAAATCTTGCACACAAGAGATGAAGATAAATGCAGTGACACAGATAGGGGATAGAATAAAATTCCACCAAATGAATATATAAACAATGGAGTAAGAAAAATCATCCACCAATATTATTTTTTAAATATAAGGAACTACTGTATACACTTTTATTTTATTCAGTGCCCCGGTCTCAATTCTCCAATCAAAGGATATATAATGGTGAGTCAAATTTAGTGGCAAGACCTGACAATTTGTTTTGCACAGTGAACACATCTTACTGACAGTCACAAATAGTGGCTTAGGGTGAGAAATTAGAAAAAAGATCTTTCAAACAAGCATATTCTAAAAGCAGACATTATTAGTACCTATACTCTAGAAATCCCCATGCCCAAAGGATCTTAGAAACAGTTTTTGGTTTGTTTGTTTTGTTTTGGGGGGGTCTTTATATTAATTAATTAATTTATTTCATGTCAGTTGAATTCTGGGACTGGGTGACATCCCTGAACTTTTCAGCTCTAGGCTACCACCCTACCCCTTGAGCCACAGCCCCAATTCCCATTTCCTAGAGTTTAATTGGAGATAAGAGTCTCAGGTCCTTTAGTGCCGGGCTGGCTTTGAACCTTGATCCTCAGATCTCAGCCTCCTGAGTAGCAAGGATAATAGGTATGAGCCATTGCACCCGGCCTGGATCCAAGTCTTGCGCTCCATGATTCGCCTTTCCCTTAGCTTTTTCACTCAAGGCAAGAATGTTACTATTTGAGCTTTTATGCTTGTTCATTGATTATAAGAGTATCATAGATCATCCTGTCTGGGCAGCTTTGAACCATCCTCTTCAAATCCCTTTTCTGAGGTAAAATTATAGATATGAACCGCTGGTTCCTGGCTGGGTCATAGAACCTCTTTTCACCAAAACGTAGCTAGGGAATATGAAAATATTAGTCTAAGCTTTTCCAGAACCATCTGTGAAACAGCAGACACCAAGATTCTGAAAATCCTGGCAAGTAGGAAGAGGATCCTCCTGCTATATAAAGGGACCAGGAATCATTTGAACAAATAAGATTTGAATGAATTTGAGCAAATCTGATTTTCCCTCAGTCTATTACTGTGAACATAAGCTATTAAATTGTACTCTTTTGCCTAGTATGGCTGTTCTGCTGAACTGAACCTAGCTTATACAGGGAGAGTTCATCCTAAAACTTCTTGCCTTCAGTTTAAGGACTCCCATGTGACATAAAATGATGACCAAAAAACAATTGTTTTACTTTTCTCTTCTTAACTTTCCTTTGTTATAGAGCTGTTGGTCATGACTCTTCATGTAGGCAGTTAAAGCTTCACCTCCTCCGTTGACCTTGGGTAGGAGACATGGGATGTTAGGGAGCCTCTTGTTGGTCTTAATACAGTACGTTCATAAAAGTTTGACCATGAACTTCAATGGAGCCTATTTGATAAACTTGACATATGGTTACACACCTGCATGGATCTCAGGGATTAATAATGGAACATGAGTTCATTTATTTTAAGTTCAAAACAGGATGAACTAATCTTGAATACAATTAGAAATGTGGTTCCTTGGGCTCTGGGAATGGATGTAGTAAGAAATTCTCTATAAAGGGGAAATTGGGAATATCTCATAGGGATAGGGAACATTTTTGTTGCAAAGTATCATTTGGATATTTATAACAGAATTCATAGGCCATATCTATCAGTACAGGCAAATATCTGTGGGTAACCAATGAGAAATATTCAAGCATACTAGTGTGTTCCACAAATTAAATCCAAAGATTTAGTTGACCTTATGTGGTTTTCAGGCCACATGTTCCCTTCTCTGAAGCCTTAGAAATAACCTATATAAATGGAGACTATCAAAAATCACCTTATTGAAAACATGATTTCTATATATAATTGTCCAGAATTCTTCCCTCAACATTATAAGCAAAACAAGAAGATACTATAATGTTTGTGGCAGTTTAACCAACATAACCAGTACTTCAGTCTACAAAAGCAAGAGTGTAAGTCAAATTTTATGACAGTAAATGAATTGAATCTTAATCAACGTGTGTTCCATAGTTTCTACAATTAAGAAATAAGCAAGACTTCTCTCCTGGCTTTGATGGTTACTATAATCACTGTTGTTTATGCAGAGTTTATTATTTCCAAATTACTCACTCAGGGCCTGATTAAAAATGATGTTCATGCTCTTTTTTTCTTCTATTCAGTAATGTATTCCTCAAAGAAAGGGAAAAAAACTGCTTATCATGAGCCCAAATTAATTAAGTTTGATAAACTTGCTGTTCATTAAGCCTCTTCTGAGGTTGCAAATGTATCCTTTTCAACTGCACTACTTGGAGATGAGAAACATAAGGGAAGTAATTTTCTTTACTTTCCTCACAGTGGTCTCTGAAAAAGGGGAAAAAAATGGCTTGAACCTATGGATCATATGACTGAAATGAGCACCTGAAAAATGCTGATTTTCTTGGTAATTTATTTAGTTTTTCCTATAGAACAACTAGCACCTGGAAAGAGGGTTTTGTTTTGTAAGCAGTTATTTGTGACCTCACACATTCTCTGGTTAATGTTAGCCAGCTAATTCAAACACTTCTAAATCAAACACCCTGGTACGGGGTGGTCCAGGTGGAGATTTTAATGGCATGAAGCCTTAGACCGTGTCTACATCTGTGTGATTCCATTTTTTACTAGTATGACAATTTTGTGACTGTATCACATGAAAGTTCCATTAAACTGGAACCCCATGAATACCCCATGAATTGAGAAATGTATGTATAAAGTATGAATACATTTTATAAAGGATTAAAACCATTGAATTCCATATGAAGGACTGAAAACAATCTTCCTTTCATTGCTAACTTGAAATTTAAATAGATGGGAAAATATTGCCTTGTTCTGTTGAATGCCAAGTTTACTCTCAAACCAGTTTTTTGCTTGAAGTTAAATGTAGCCCAACCCAAACCTTGAGACCATTTCAGCTTCAAAGGCGATAGGGGTAAAAGTTGAGCCTATGTTCAGACATAGAACTGGTAATAGGAATGAGAAGAGTAGGAGTAGAAATAGATATAGAGACAGAAGAGTGTGTAGGTGTGAAAATAGAAGTGCATGTGGGTGTTGGATTGTGTGTCAAGTCTTAGCCATATGTATTTTGACACTTTAAAAGAGGATGAAATGCAATGTAATAAAAATTACAGAGTAAAGTAATAATTCTCTAATAATTTTAATTGGTTTTCTAATAGCTTTCAAATGCTTTTACCTGGAGAAATCATTAAATTTACTACCAATCTTCTGAGTTACCCAAAGAAGACAGCTTTGAAAAAAGAAAGTTATTTAACAAAACATGAGGCATTTTTTTAATTAAAGAGAAGCTTTCTATTCTTACTTGCTTTTCTTGGGGGGATTAGTATGTTATAGGAGGCTTCTATCATATAGACTTTTAAATCAGGGAGAGAATTAAATCATGAAAAATACCTTCAGCAGCAGTTTTTTCAGCATCAACCTGTATAGGCTTGGCCCAATTAGTGAATCGCTCTATGGTTCAAGAAATAGCCAGATGTCCACTAGGCAGTGAGAAAGATATATTGTTATATGTGCTCCTATAAATTTAAGAGTTATGACAAAAAGGCCCAAAATTCTAAGCACATAGTGCTCATGGGCTGTATTTTATTTTAAATATATATTCTGTAAATACAGATATAGTGAAACTTTAATATATCCTATGTATAATAAATTATGCATATAATATTTATTATGTAAATATAATAGAGTATGTTATGAAATTCATAAATACATTATATATAAAATTGAATTATAATATATACCAAGCTTTCAGTCAGATATGACTGGCATTTTCTTTTAGTGTGTGTATGTGTTATTGTAGTAGGATTTGAATTCAGGGCCTGGATATTATCCCTGACAGTTTTTGTTTTTCTCGAGGCTCGATATCTTGAATCACAGCACACTTTTACAGGGTTTAGGAGAGATAAGAGACACATGGATTTTCCTTCCTTATCTGTGTTTGAACTACAATTCTCAAATCTCAGCCTCTTGAGTAGCTAGGATTATGAACAAACAGGAACCAAAAGCACCAGATGCCACACATTTTTGATAATCAAAGTATTCTTTGTTCTCAAGTGAAGAGACTTTATGGCTGCATCTGCCTCTCCACCTTTTCTAATGTATTCAGACACCTGCTATCTAAGGTTAGAAATCAAATTGAATGATTCAAGTCAATCTTACCCCATAGACATAGGACATAGAATGTTCGGTTTGTGTATAGTCTTTTCTCAATCACTTTAATCACTTACAAACTCATTAAGAAAAAGCAAACATTTCAATACAAACTGTCATTCACCATCAGAAGAGTTCTCCCTGAGATAGAAATATCTCCCTGAGATAGATATCTCCCTGAGATACCTTTCATTATTTTAATTCAAACTAAAAGAATATGAGATATAAAATTCAGATCCTACCTGCCTACTCATGTATCATCATTTTTATTCTGCTGGGAAAACTCACTTTGTGAGTGTTTCAGGAAGCCCTGAGCACGCACAAGCTCAGAGATCAGAATGGAATGTGAGAAACAAGACTTCAATTTTGGTTCTGTTACTGTTAGATTGTTCATTCAGGGAAAAAAATACCAAAAGCATGTAGTTTCTATGACACGGAATACATGTGTCTCATCTGTTTCCCTGACTTGGGTACAGCTCTTCCCTTCATCTTAGAGGTCTGAACAGGGACTTCTTATTGTAATTTGTCCCTTCCTTTCCTGTAACTCCTCATTTGTTTCTCTGATCTGTTTCTTTTCTGTCCTTTCTATTTGACATCTAAATCAGATTCACAAGAAAATGACCAAAATAATATTCTGCTCTCTATATAATGACAATATATGAATATGATCTTCATTATGCTTACTTGCTTTACTGGTTTCTTCTCCATTCCGAGCAATCACTCTGACCTCACATGCTGGATACTTTAACACGTCCAATGACATAGAAAACTGCACAGTTTCAATAATGTATTACCAGTACTGTGAAATATTGTCATTGTTCTTATTTTTATTTAACTGCTTATCTGAAGCGTAAAGACAAAATTTTAACTAATCTCCACAATGTCAGAGTAGACTGATTTTAAATTGTAAAAGAAAAAAATCCTGGAAATTCTTAAATCAGTAAGGCTCCCATACTATGCTTTGCATATACAATGTGTAATTTTGAATTGTGCTACTGCATTGGCTTTCATTTCCTGCCTGCATAGAACCTCACCCCCCCCACTGGGTCATCCAAGGGTGAGAAAATGATCTTTCAGTTCTTCACATGATTTCATACTGTAGACAAATTATCTCTCAGGTACCAAATTGCTCATTATACCTCAAAGGATAACCCATTCATAATAGTTCTTTTAAGTTTTGTTGATCTTATTGCTTATCTACCCTTCTCCTCTTCCTTCTTCCTCTGTTTCCTCCTCCTTTTCTGTTTCTCTTTATTTCTTCTTTTTACTCCTTCTTCTTCCCTCCTTCTCCTCAGTCTTCTTCCTCCTTCCCCCCCCCTCTCTCTCTCTCTCTCTCTCTCTCTCTCTCTCTCTCTCTCTCTCTCTCTCTCTCGCTCGCTCGTTCTCTCTCTCCCTCTCCCCCCCTCCCCCCCTCCCCCCTCCCCCCTCCCCCCCTCCCTCTCTCTCTCTCTCCCTCTCTCTCTCTCTCTCTCTCTCTCTGTCTCTCTCTGTCTCTCTCTCTCTGTCTCTCTCTCTGTCTCTCTCTCTCTCTCTCTCTCTCTCTCTCTCTCTCTCTCTCTCTCTCTCTCTCTCTCTCCCTCTCCCCCCCCCCTCTCTCTCTCTCTCTGGTATCTCAGAACATTCTGGTGCTGTGGTCTTTAGAACTGAGTAAGATCTGAAGCTGATGAAATACAAACTAACTCTTGAAATACAAGGTTTTATTTTATATACAGATCTGAAAAGCAGGCAAGGTAGAAAGAATTTTCTGAAGACAGAATATTTGGAGCAGTTCTAAGTCTTTCCCAGATCATCCTGTTCTTGCTAAGCTGCTTGCTTCATTCCATGACAAAGTCAACTACAGAGCTAGGAGAAGAAGATGGGAATAGAAAAAGAAGACATGCCACAACACTTGAAGTTCTTTTCAAAATTCAATTTTTTGCATTGGGCAAATATTCTTGGATTACAGCAATTCCTTGGTTAAATATGGACACTAAAAATGTTACTGACAATATTTGACATATTTTTTGCGTTTTAAGGCAGCATGGATTTGAAATATCCTTACTATATCTTTTGAAGAAGTAAAATAGATTTTAATAAAAAAGAAAAATCTATCTAAAGTATAAAATAAATACCAAGTGTTTCTGAGATCAAATTATTAAATTTATATTGGTTCTTGACACCAGTGGTTCATTTCTGAAATCCTATTCTCAAAAGGCTGAGATCTGATTATGGCAGTTCATGCCAACATAGACAGGAAAATTTTTTTCATATAGTTTTATTGTAATTAATAGAAGGGTTACATGATATTTGCCAGATAGATGGTGCATTAATTCACATACATTGATACCCTTTCACATGTCTTGATCCCCATTTCCCTCCCCCTACCCCCACCCCTCATCTTGTTTTCCCCCTTCCCTATCTAATTTCAAATAACCAAATACAAATATATCCTATATATCAGGTAACAAAGTGAGATATTGTAACAATATGAGATAACCAAGGGACAGCAAAAGAGATGAGAGATAACATAGTACTTTAAGAACCACAATCATTCATTATATGTCTTATGTTTCTATATCCTAGAGATCCTTTCATTTAGTGTCCTACTATATGGCCTTTTGTATCAAGGCTTTGCTCTACTGCAAATCCCTGCTAGGAGAGCCCAAGGTTTCTACTGATTATGACAAATGAGGGAAACCATTGAGCCTCAGTTCCTTTGAGTCTGGCTTACTTCACTTAATATGATCTTTTGTAAGTCTATTTCCTAACAAATGGGGCAATGTCATTCTTTCTGACAGC
The DNA here is from genome assembly GCF_031878675.1 of Megascapheus bottae. Taxonomy (NCBI): domain Eukaryota; kingdom Metazoa; phylum Chordata; class Mammalia; order Rodentia; family Geomyidae; genus Megascapheus; species Megascapheus bottae. The sequence continues at coordinate 16,222,497 of NC_143514.1, forward strand.
AGCATAGAATTCCATTGTGTACAAATACCACATCTTGTTGAGCCACTCATAAACTGAGGGACATCTAGGTTGGTTCCATATCTTTGCTATGGTAAATAGTGCTGCAATGAACATTGTTGTGCTGGTGGATTTAGTATAGACAGGAAAATTTTCAAGACATTTATTTCCATTTAACCATCAGTGAAAACAGAGGTGGAGCTCTGGTTTCAGTGGTAGAATATCAGCTTTGGGTGAAAAAGCTAAAGGACAACACCAAGGACCTCTCACTTCAAGCCTCAATACCTGTACACACATATGCACACACAAACACGCACACACACACATACACACACACACACACACACAATAGAGGCACAGAAAAAAGAAAGAAAACAAAGTAAATGTGGGTTTTTGTTGATTTTTTGCTATTGAGTTATTTTCTCAAGGCTAGTACTCTAACACTTGAACCATAACTCCAGTTCTAGTCCACTGGTGGTTAATTGAAAATAAGAGTCTCATGAACTTTTCTGCCTCAACTGGCTTCGAACTGCAATCTTCAGATCTCAGCCTCCTAACTAGATAGGATTATAGGTGCAAGCTACCAACATCTGACATAAATGTGGATTTCTGTTTTGTTTTGTTTTCACCAATCCCAGGGTTTTCTCAAGGCTAGTGCAACTTCTGGCTTTGTCTGTGTATGTGATACTGAGGACTTGAACCTAGGGCTTCATGCATTCTATCATTCTATCATTAGGCCACCCTCCCATCCAGTAAATGTGGATTTTTTTTTTGCTAGTCCTGGGCTTGAGCTCAGGGCCTGAGCACTTTCCTTGGACTTTCTCAAGGCTAGAGCTCTACCACTTGAGCCTCAGCACCATTTCTGGCTTTTTTTTACGTATGTGGTACCGAGGAATAGAACCCAGGTCTTCATGAATGCTAGGCAAGCACTTTAACCACTAGGCCAAACTCCCAGCCCTAAATGTGGATTTTTAAAGAAATATATTTAGTGATTTGAAATGAGAGGAAAAACATAACTTTCAAGTTATGTTACAGAGATCTTGATAATTGGTCTATTCTAGTAAAGTTAAGCTTTGCTCTTTTAACTGATTTCTAGTATTCATTTGTTTACTTATATGTATATATCTATGAACATATACATATGTGTATGAACATATATATTTACATATATGTATATAGATATAATATATACGTATGTCATGTAGTAGGCCAATATTTGGAATATAATATATTATTAGATGGAGTGGCTTTATTTTCAGAGGAAAAGATGCTCCCTTAGCTAATCTTTGAATTTTAATACAAGTGCTCCCAAAAGCAAAATGAAACACCCAGAGGATCATTAATGGTCCTGTGCGAACAATACAGAATAATAAATGAGTACATAATGTGTCCATGTTGCTAATACATTATCTGACCTACAACACTGATTCAGTATTTAAATTTTTTCTATTGAATCTTTTACTTAATAAAACTCTGGATGTCTCTGAAGATCTGTGAATAAGTGCCTTTCTAAAAGGCGTTTTCACATGGCACCTGTACATAAAAGCCTTTAGTAATGAAGTACTGTCTATAACCATCATGCATTCTGGTCATCGTGTATGACACTGATAGCAGACCCTGCCATTATTCAACAAACCTGTTCATCCAAGGCTCCAACAATGGACACAGAGCATTACACATCATAAATGGCTCTCAAGTGAGCTCACTGGGCTGTGCTAAATGCATGGTGCATTCCTTCTGCAGAAGGGGAACTCATAAAGATACAATTTACCTCTTCCTTTGTAGTAGGTGAAATTTCTCTCAGGAACCCAATTCACCAAGCTATCGCAGTCCCTAACAATCCCTCTCACTCAGAACTGACCATACTGGGGAAAATTAGCTTGTGAAGCTTCATATTCCAGTCACACCCATATTCCCTTTGTAAGGAGTCGTACATGCCTGCTAACTTAACAAGGTATGCTGAACATTAATTCCCCTTTCTTTGGAATATTTGTATGCAAGTTACTCTCTTATTGATAGTAAGAACCTTCTACACAACATAGTTTACTAAATATGCCATGTACTTTTTTTTACTCTACATGAATATGACGACACTGATGCTGATTTTGTCAGCATTTTATCTTTTACAAATTTCTTTCTTAGCTTAACTGGGAATGACATGGGGACATAGTGAGGTAATGAGTACCAAGGTAAAGCAGGACTAACTGGTTGAGGATGATTCAAGATCATCTTTTCATTGGGGATTCCTCTACATTTGAAAAGCTTTCTCTTTTAAGTTGGAAGAGCTACTTTCTGCTTCATTGTTTTCCTTAAGTAAATATAATTAATTCATTAACTGTTTGCCAGAAAGTAATATGACATATTAAGTGATTTTTCTGCATGGGATTTCAGAGACTTTTTATTTTAATTTTATTTTACTGTCCAATTACGAGCTAATTTACTGCTAATCATGGAGCCATCTGTATGAGATTCAATGTCCTTCTATCAGAAAATGAGGAGCTATGCCTCATCAAAGGAGGAACAAAGCCTCCCCACCTGCAAGAATGCTTTAGGGTCTGGAATTTTAATTCCTGGTTCAGATTATACTCTGCCTGATTCTAAGTAATTTTTCCTTTTCCAACCTCAGTTTCCTCATCTGAGGCTCAAAAGTGATGCTATTCTTCATACTATAGCATACTATAACTTATTTTATGAGACTCTTTTTTTTCTTGGTCAGGCATGGGGCTTGACCTTAGGGCCTGGGATGCTGTCCCTGTGCTTAACTAAAGATAAGAATCTCCAAGACTGCCTTCCACATTCATACTCCTGAGTAGTTGTGATTTAGGCATGTGTACCAAACAACTAGTAATAATTACCAATTTTGAGGAAGGGATTTTTGTTTGGTTAATGTATTGCTATTTGGTACTTCCTACTTACTAGATTTTTGCATTAATTTGTAAAATGAAGTTGGTTCTCTAATAATAGTTCAGAAAATTCAAAATGTAATATGTAATATTAGATTCTTCAGATTTTTATTAAGAAATCTGTTAGTCACAAGTAGCTTTGTATACTGGAAATACACTTCAGCTAAACTGAGGATTTTTAAATGCTTCAGATAATAATATAGAGTCATTGCATTTATCTATAGCAGTTAATTTTTTATATATAAAAGAAAGGGGGCCGGTAGTTTGGCCTACTGGTAAAGTGCCTGTCTAGCATGCATGAAGACCCAGGTTCAATTCCTCAGTACCACATACATAGAAAAAGCCAGAAGTGGTGCGGTGGCTCAGGGTAGAACACCAGCCTGAGAAAAGTCCAAGGACAGTGCTAAGGCCCTGAACTCAAGCCCAAGACTGGCAAAAAAAAAAAAAGAAAGAAAGGAAATTGGTTCATTTATAGATGTGTCTTTTTTACTCTCAGTTTTATATATTAAGGTATAAATTGACTACTTTTTTTTAAAAAAAATCACTACTAAATCTGGCTCCAGTGAGACTTTTTCACTAAATAAACATTTGATTTAACTCTACATTATTTTTAGCTACTGATATTTTTAGTCAGCTTGCAATGTTATAAAGAACTAAGGGTTTCATTTTTTGTTTTATGTATGTATGACTTAATAACATGTACAAAATTCAAATATTCTTCATAAAACATTCAGTTATTCAAATAATTCTTTGTTGTTTTCAAAGCTCTTCTACTCTTTTTCTCTATAGATATTTCCCCTGCAGTACCAAAATTTCTCATTTACTGAGTCAGTATGATGGCTGAGTCTAACCTCCCATCTTGCTTACCTTTCTCACAGCCATTCTTTCCAAAATTGCTTTGCCCTTATGAAAGACAATTCTTGCTAACAATATTATAAAATGGACCAATAGTTCTTTTTTTCTGAATGTAAAAAAATATTTCAAAGTACAAAGAAATATTTTCTTTACAATAAAATTTCTTGCAATTTATCATTTTGACAGTTCAAAATAATCTATAAAGCCCAAGCTACGATCATTATAACAAATCTTTATGGAAGAAGTATTGAAATGCTGTGAAAGCATCATCTGCTTGTAAATTCCAGGGGAAGTGTCTTTGTATCAATATAGTTGATACAGAAATCTCCACAGGCAAAATTAAGAGTAAATGAAGTACCACAAATATTATTAGAAATTTCTTGATGGCATTAGGTAAAGAAAGACATTTGAGAATGTCATACATCATGTAAGAAATTAAGAGGGATTATTCTATCTGATCTCTGGAGAACTTTTTGTTTCTATTTATTTACTTATTGACTTAATTGTTTTATTTATTTTTCTCATTTTTAGACAGTATCTTTTTATGTATATTAAGTTGGTATTGACCATGAACTCCCTCTCAAGTGCTGAGACTGAAGCAATGTGAAATTCTCCTAAGTATTGAGTTGGAATAATGTGCTACTTCTCTTAGTTTTGGTCTGTTTTATACAAAAACAATGTGACACACACACACACACACACACACACACACACACACACACTCACACAGGATAGTTGATTGGTTTGAAAATAGTTTTCACACTTTTTATCCTCCTTTGCATTTCACAGGAAATCTGTGTGTGAGGTAAGTATTTCTATGAGTAATTATAGGAATTGAAAAAGTATTTTGGGAAACTAACCTCATCAGCTAGAAGTGAGAATAAACCCTAAGACTTTTAGTACCATTTATTCTATTCACTTCATAAAACATAGGTGCATTGTTTTAGGAAAAGTAAGTAGGTGAGTGGAATAAGCCATATGAGAGCTGTTAATATTATTATTAAGATATTATATAATATTAGATATTAGAGAATTAATTTACAGTAATTAATTAAATGATTAAGGCATCAGAGAAGTGATAAATATTTTAAGTAATTAATAAGGTAGCAACTTCATTCAGTAAATAATATGTGTTAAAAATTATTACATGAACCACCATCCTTGAACACAAACATTCAGTACCTGGGGCCTGAGTTCAAGGCCCAGGACCAGCACAAAATATTAATAAATAAACAAAGGCAAAAATTATTATATGATAAGATTATATGAATTGTCTTGATTATCAATTATAAATGTATGTCACAGAGAAAGGGAGTAACAAAGGGTGAACAAATGTAAAAATGGTACTCACTAGATGATATGTTGAAAATTAACAATACAAGTTATGAGGGAGGTGGGGAAGGAAAACCATGGAATAAATGAGGGAAGAGGTGACACTGTTCAAAAAGTCATGTACTTAGTACCTAATTTACGTACCTGCAATCCCTCTGTATATCACTATTAAATAATAAAGAGCCCAGAACTCATTATCTCCCACTTAGAATTATTGAAGTAGGAAGGTCCTACATATAAAGCCGTTGCGAAACTTGAAATCTGAAGGTCACAGCTAGAATTTCAAGGCATAGGTCCAAATATGGAAGGGTCTACAAGGTGGCAGCATCATGCTAAGAATAAAACAAAAAATGTATTTGTGGGGCCAAGAGTTTGGCCTACTGGTAGAGTGCTTGTCTAGCATGCACGAAGACTTGGGTTTGATTCCTCAGTACCACATACGTAGAAAAAAGCCAGAAGTGGTGCTGAGGCTCAAGTGGTAGAGCTCTAGCCTTGAGAAAGTCCAAGGACAGTGCTCAGGCCCTGAGCTCAAGCTCAGGACTGGCAAAAAAAATGTATTTGCTATGAATGCCATTCTACAGCTAATATCAGATTTTAAAAATTAAGAAGAACGAAGAAATTATGACCATACTCAATATTTCTTAAATGATTATTTTGGGTTTATATTTCAAAAAATATTTCTTAGAAATATTTGAGGCATTGATATATCTTTCATTCCTTTTTGAAATTTATTAATATTATTAAAATTTTACTGTGTTGACATTTTTATTTTCATTTTCTATATTTCTATTTTACTATATTTGCCAATATAGTAAAAAAAGAGTAAAAAGAATATCTGAGTGATATCAAAAATGAAGACTTAAGCCATGAGAGTAAATATGACAATGTAGCATTAAAATACTTTAAATCTGTCTCATCACAGCTATAGCCTACTGATAATTGTTTTATACAATTGGTTTTCAAATGAGCTAAAATACAATGACAATTCTGGATCCAACAGCACATCTTTCATGTGTACTTTACTATTTTTACCAAATACATTCCAAAACAGACTTAAAAAGATACATGGGAACTGATGGTCAATACCTACAAAGATAATCTGATAATCTCATAGAAATTGAATTTACTGACTTTTTATTCAACTTATTTCCCAGGAGGTATATCACAGATGTACATAAAATACCAATTGCAAAAATTGATTATTCTCTCAGTTTCCTCTTTTCAATTATGTGATCACCTACTATAAAATTTTTGATAATAATTTTTAAGTTTTAGCCCACACCTATTTTTATTTTTTCTAGTATATTCTTTTCCCTAAGATATTTTTACAAAAACAAAAACTATTAGGCAACTAAGCTTGTCAGGTTATTACACATAGAACAATAGGAAGCTTAACCCCACATGTGAATGAAATAGCTTTAAAATGTTCTGAATATATGTCTAATTTCGTATCTTTTAAATTTTCTTCAGATATCCTATCATTTCATCCCAGAGAGCCTAATTGCTTAGTAACCGTTTAAATCCTGCTCACTTTTATTAGTCTATTGTTGATCACCTAAATGTGATTTCATCCTTGTGGTTATTGACTGTGGGCATTATAAGTTGCCTAAAACTTCATGTGAGATATGACGTGACCTTTAAGTAAAAGTCACTTTAAGTAAAAGTGTCAGAGTTCAATAGATAGTGATTTTGTGTAAGACAATGAATCACCTTCTTCCTTTAACTTATTTACTTTTTTGTCAGTCCTGGGGCTTAAACTCAGCTCCCAAGCACTGTTCCTGAGCCTGTCTGTTCTCAAAGCTAGCACTCTAGCACTTGAGCCACAGTGCCATTTCTGGATTTTTCTGTTCATGTAGTACTGAGGAATCGAACCCAAGGCTTCTGCATGCTAGAAAAGCACTCTACAGATCAGCCACATTCCCAACCCAGTGACTGATCTTCTATTATAAATTGTACTGGCTCTATGGGTGAGTGGAAGCACATTTCTACTAATTACATAGACTTGTTATCTGATATTAAGTGCTCTTTGTGGAGTGGGCTGGTTAAAAACTGTCAGTTTTTGCAGTTTTATCAATGAACTATTATGAATTGTCTTCATCCATTCTCTCTTTGTAGGGGAAAACAACTTTGGGGAGGTGCATTAAGAAAACTGTTCCTTTTTGTTGTTAATAACAAGATACAATCAATTAAAATTAAGTATTAATTATAAATAGCTCATTAAGGTTTGTACACAAATATGAATAGTCAGAAGGAAAAATGGTATATCTAAGGGAAAACAGCAACAGAAAATGTGTATTTTGCTCTGTATATTAAACATCTCAATTCCTAGATACTAATTCTAACTTTATAGAGAAAGTTTTTTGTAAAATACAACTAATATATTTGTTCAAAATTGAATACTAAGTCATATAATGTGATTTGCCTAGTTAGGCTAAATACAAAGAAAAGTTTTAAATGAAACAATTATTTAAAATTAACCCTCAAAAAAATGGCTTTCCTGCATGGCATCAAAGAGAAAAGCAAGGGAGAAATCAGGAAAGCAATTCCTTTTGCAATAGCCTCAAAAAAAAAAAACAAAAAACAAATACCCACCTAGGAATTAACTAAAGAATTAAAGGACCTTTATGATGAAAACTTTAAAATCCTGAAAAAGGAAATTAAAGCAGATCGAAGGAAGCTGAAAAGCTCATGGATTGGAAGAATAATATTGTGAAAATGACAATCCTGCCAAGGCCTATCTACAAATTCAATGCAATGTGCATCAATATCCCAATGTCATTCTTTAATGAAATAGAGGAAGCAATCCAAAAATTCATATGGAATAATAAAAGACCCCATGTAGCAAAAACAATCCTTAGCAGAAAGAACAGCGCTGGAGGAATATCAATACCAAGCTTCAGACTTTATTACACATCTATAGTAATCAAAACAGCTTAGTACTGGCACAAGAACTGGCCTGAGGACCAATGGAATAGAACAGAAGACCCAAAAATCAACCCACAGACTTATGGCCACCTTCTTTGATAAGGGAGCCAAAAAATAGGATGGAAGAAAGACAGCCTCTTCAACAAATAGTATTGGCAGAACTGATTAAGCACCTGTAGAAAACTAAAGCTGGATCCTTATATGTCACCCTGCACCAGGATTAACTCCTCAAGACCTTGAGGTAAAATCAGATACCCTCAAAACTTTACAAGAAGGAATAGGTAATACACTAGATCTCCTTGGCACAGGTCGAACTTTCTTAATAAGGACCAAGAAACACAACAAATCAGAGAAAGTCTGGATAAGTGGGACTGCATTAAGCTGCAGATCTTCTGTATGGCAAAGGACTTAGCTAGAAAGTTAAACAGAAAGCCCACAGAGTGAGAGAAGATCTTCACTAGCCATACAACAGACAAGGGCCTCAGATCTAAAATGTACTTATAGCTCAAAACTTTTTATCTCTTACAAACAAGTTCTCAAAGAAACAACCATCCCATTAAAAGATGGGTTAAAGGCTTTAAAAGGGACTTCTTGAGAGGAAATAAAAATGGCCACTAAAGAGGAATGCAAATCAAAACAACTCCTCACTCCAGTTAGAATAGCCAGTATCAGGAAATATAATAACAACTAATGCTCATGGGGAATGTGGCCAGAGGAATGCTATTACACTGTTGGTAGGAATGTAAACTTGTTCAATCAGTCTGGAAAGCAGTGTGGCAATTCCTCAAAAGGCTAAACATAGAACTCCCCTATTTCCCAGCATTTACCTAAATGCACAGAATCAAGGCCATACTAAAGACACTAGCACAACAATGTTCACTGCAACATTATTTACCATAGCTAGGGTATAGAATCAATCTAGATGCCCCTCAGTGTTGGGAGCCAGAGTGGAATCAAACTGTACCTTGACTTGCATCAGATGATGGCTATATTGTCTTATTGCTTTCTGGCCCTATTCTATGTAAATGACCTGAGAATTACCATATGAATGTAACACCTGGAGGTTCCCTGGGAGAGGAGGAGGGAAGAAGGGGGAGTGGAAAATAAACACGGCAGTCTCGGCAGTCTTTGCCTGGACTGCGGACATCCCGGACCCGGTGTGTCTGTCTCTCTTCTTTTTCTTCCTAGTCCTTGTCCCCTATTTCAGGAACCCCAATCTGCGAACCCTGGTTTGCTGCCGGTTAGCCCCGGCATCTGGCGCCCGAACAGGGACCCTGAAAATCTGGGACGAAGGTGAAGGACCCCTCCCTGTGGTGAGTAACACATCGTAGGACTATTAAGAGAGTATAGTCAGGAGTAAAAATTATGGGTCAAGCTAATAGTCATGGGTTATTTCTACCGATCTTAACAGGCCTATTTGAAGCCCACGGAACGTGGGTGGAAGAGGGGGTGCTTCAGAGCTTCCTACAGTTTCTCAAGGAGGCATGCCCGAGGTCTATAGAGGAGGAATTCCAAAAAGCCTGGCAGCGGATAGGAAAAAGAATTCAAGATTATTATGATGTATATGGCCCCGAAAAGACCCCAGTAGAGGCTACTACTGTATGGAATTTAGTAAGTAAATACATAGATCCTCTACATGAAGATGCTGAACTTAATCTTGAATTAAGGGAACTTTATGAGTTAAAGGACCCTTCTGAAGAACCTGAGGCTGAGCCATATGCCGCAGCCCAAGAGAGTCTAAGTGAGATCTTGCAAAGGGAACAACAACCAGTAGATATTGAGTATCAGAATTCAGGTCTGAATACCAAGGAGGAAAGTTATGATGAGTCATTGGAGGGCCGGGTGGCTACGATAGAGAAGAAGTTAGAAGAAATGCTACATCTTCTATCGAAAATGGGGACAGAGCAGAGAGCCCCCCCAGAAGTAGGAAAGAAATATGACCCTCAGGCCACTATGGTGTCTGATTCTAAACCTTACCCCTCACACCCACCGCCTCCGGCTGCAGCCTTACGGCCTCAATCCCTTTCTCAACCTTTAGGCAAGCCTAAAGGCCCTAGCAACAAGTCCCTTTTAACAGGCACTACAACCAGGCACAGTGCATCGCAATTAAACCTGACTCAGGCTGCTAGAGAGAGGGAAGGTATTTCAGGGCCTCGATGCTTCCCTAGTTTAGTTGATCATGATGAACAAGTATACCATCAACCTGTTCCTGTTAAACTATTACAGGATTTAAAAAATGCCTGCTCCCAATATGGGCCAACTGCCCCTTTTACTCAAGTAATATTGGAGGCCGCGTGTGCTGGTATTGCATGCCCAAATGACTGGAAGCGGCTTGCCAGAGCATGCCTTAGTGCAGGAGAGTACTTATTATGGGAGACAGAGTTCACTGGACAGTGTCGGGCTAAAATTGAAACAAATAGGTCTAAGAACCTGCCTTACACTGTTGATCAGTTGTTAGGAGAGGGAACCTATAAAAACACCGAAGATCAATTGGGTTATGCAAAGGAGGCCTATTTACAAATAAATGCTGCGGCGAGAGAGGCTTGGAAAAAGTTACGCAATTCCAATCGTACAAAAAATCTAGTAGAAGTTAAACAGGGACCGAATGAACCTTATCTAGAATTTTTGTCTCGATTAATGGAGACTGCAGACTGCCTAGTACAAGATGAGAATGCAAGGGAGAGTATAGTTAGACACATAGCCTATGAAAATGCCAACGCCGCCTGTCAGGCGGCTATCAGACCCCATAGGAATAAGGGAGGAATCACGGACTTTATTTCACTGTGTGCTGATATTGGACCCTCCCATGTACAAGGCCTTACTTTAGCTGCCGCTCCTCAAGGAAAGACTGTTAGTGAGTCTCTAAAATATAGAGGTCAGCGGCATTCTCGGGATGCTAGACCCCCAGGGCGTTGCTTTTCTTGTGGACAAATAGGACATTGGATGACGCAATGCCCACGCCAGGCCAGGCAAAAGAGAGAAAAATCACCTGGCACATGTCCACGCTGTGGTAAAGGGAAGCACTGGGCTAAAGATTGCAAGTCAGCAACAAATTGCAATGGCCGCCCGTATTTGGGAAACTGGAGAAGGGGCCAGCCCCTGGCCCCGCAAAACCATGGGGCAGTCCCTCCCTCTTCTCGGCCACAAGTGCATCTTCTAACAACCCCCCAAGATCAGTCTCCGGCCTCCTCCGTGCCACCCCAGGAAGTGCAGGATTGGACCTCTGTTCCTCCACCTGCTCAGTATTGACCCCAGAGATGGGGACACAAGCTCTCCCCACGGGGGTCTTCGGCCCCCTTCCCCCGGGAGTGGCTGGATTGCTGTTAGGGCGAAGTAGCTCAGCCCTTAAAGGGATACAGATTACACCTGGCAAAATTGACCAGGATTTTACTGGAGAAATCAAAGTTATGGCCTCTGCCCCGAAACACGTGGTATCGATCCCAGCCGGTCAAAAATTAGCACAATTAATACTTGTGCCTTTACCTCCCGGGGAGACTGCTAATTCCCCATGTGGACAGAGAGGATTTAGATCTTCTGATATCTATTGGGTACAAAGCATAAAACAAGAGAGGCCTGAGATGACTATATTTATACAAGAAAAGCCCTTTAAAGGAATATTAGACACTGGAGCAGATGTGTCTGTGATATCTAAAAAACATTGGCCAGCCCAGTGGCCCCTGACAACCTCTATGACTTCCCTACAGGGGGTTGGGCAAGCAACTGACCCACAGCAGAGCAGTGCGATCCTTGTTTGGAGAGATGAGGAAGGGCACTCTGGTCATTTTCAGCCATTTGTCTTGGATCATCTGCCAATTAATTTATGGGGTCGTGATATCATGGAAAAAATGGGAGTGTATATGTTTAGTCCTAGTGCTATGGTCACTAAGCAGTTACTTGATCAAGGCCTCCTCCCCTTTAGGGGACTAGGCCGAGCAGCACAGGGGGAGCTAGAGCCACTCCAACCCCAGTCTCACCCTACGAGACAAGGATTGGGGTATCCCTTGACGGGAGCTGTCGTTTGCCCTCCCCCTCATGCTGATCCCATAAATTGGCTCTCTGAACAACCGGTATGGGTTGAACAGTGGCCTCTTTCTCTAGAAAAGATCATTGCAGCTCAGCAGCTGGTACAGGAACAGCTGGACTTGGGACATGTGGCCCCTTCTAACTCTCCATGGAATTCTCCAATTTTTGTTATAAAGAAAAAGTCAGGTAAATGGAGGCTGTTACAGGATTTGAGAAAGGTTAACGCGACAATGGAACTGATGGGGGCCCTACAGCCTGGCTTGCCTTCACCCATGGCAATCCCAAAGGATACTTATAAGATTATTATAGATTTGAAGGATTGTTTCTATACTATACCCCTGGCGCCTCAAGACTGTAAGCGCTTTGCCTTCAGCGTCCCCTCTGTTAATTTTAAAGAACCCATGAAGCGATATCACTGGCTTGTGCTCCCACAGGGCATGGCAAATAGCCCAACTTTATGTCAAAGTTTTGTAGCTAGAGCCATTTCTTCCACTCGTGAAAAATTTTCTTCTGTTTATATTGTTCATTATATGGATGACATCTTGTTGGCTTGTTCTGACCCTATCGTCGTACGACAAGCCTTTGGACAACTAAAGCAAGATCTGAGCCTCTTTGGCCTTATAATAGCAGCTGAAAAGGTTCAGGAACACCCCCCTTTTACATATCTAGGCCATATATTAGGCCCACACTATTTTAAAAGCCAAAAAATACAATTAAAAACTTCCCACTTAAGAACTCTTCATGATTTTCAGCAATTCTTAGGAGATATAAATTGGCTTCGGCCTTATCTAAAGCTCTCCACAGGAGAGTTAAAACCCCTTTTTGATCTCTTAAAAGGAGATACCAACCCTACATCCTTGCGTGAATTAAATCCTGACGCCAGGAGGGCCATCCAAATTGTAGAAAAGGCAATTTCCCAGCAACAAGTGACCTATTGTGACTATTCTAAACCATGGGGAGTTTATATTTTAGCTACTTCTCACTCCCCAACTGCTGTATTGTGGCAGGATGGCCCACTTTTATGGCTTTATCTACCATCAACACCCGGCAAAGTGCTGACCCCGTACTACGAATTGGTAGCTAATCTGATACATATGTGCCGAGTGGATTCCCGTAAATATTTAGGTCAGGAACCTCATTTTATCTGTGTCCCATATAATCTACAACAACAAGATTGGCTATTCGCCCATTGCGATTCTTGGGCCATTGCTTGGGCCAATTATACGGGGAAAATTTTGCATCACTACCCGTCTAACAAACTTCTCCAATTTGCTGCGTGTCATACGTTTCTATTTCCTTCCATAGTACAGGCCTCGCCTTTATCTTCTGCTGCTTTGGTATTTACAGATGGATCCTCTAATGGAAAGGCTGCTTTGACCATTAATGGGAAAACTCAATCTTGGGTTACGGGTTTTTCCTCCGCCCAAGAGGTGGAATTAGAGGCTGTTTTACAAGCACTCGTCCCGTTACAAGACGAGCCCTTTAACTTATACTCAGACAGTCAATATGTAATTCGTGCTCTTCAAGTCATAGAGACTGTTCCCTTTATTGGAACTACTAACTCCAATATTCAGACCCAATTTCGCCAAGTACAAACTTTGCTTTGTTCTCGCAACCACCCCTGTTTTTTTGGCTTTGTTCGAGCTCACACTAATCTTCCTGGCCCTTTAAGTGAGGGCAATGCAGTTACTGACTCCGCCACCAGAGTTTACTTAACTCAGGTTGAACTTGCTAAGCAGTCACATGCCATCCATCATCAAAACAGTCGAGCCTTGCGCCGACAGTTCAAATTATCTAGAGAAGCGGCACGTCAAATAGTTAAGACTTGCTCCAACTGTGTCCCTTTTTCACCAGCCCCCCATTTAGGCATAAATCCACGAGGACTGCTTTCTAATCACATTTGGCAGATGGATGTCACACATGTTCCATCATTTGGCCGATTAAAATATGTTCATGTTACTGTAGATACTTATTCTAATTTTATCTTGGCCACCCCCCTTGCTGGGGAAGCCACTAAACATTGTATCTCTCACTGCATTCGATGCTTTGCTGAGATGGGGATTCCCTCGCAAATAAAAACAGATAATGGCCCTGGCTATGCAAGCCGAGCATTTCAATCCTTCTGCCATTCCTATAATATCACTCATATTACAGGCATTCCTTACAATCCTCAAGGTCAAGGCATTGTGGAGAGAGCTAATGGATTATTAAAACATCAAATTGCTAAAATACAGAAAGGAGAGTCATATCCCGCTACCCCTGTGAATATACTCAATCATGCTTTATTTGTTTTAAATTTTTTGAATTTGGATTCAAATAATTTATCTGCTGCTCAGCGATTCTGGGAAAAAAGAGCGCAGCGTCCTTTTGCCTTAGTAAAATGGAAGGATCCCCTAACTGGTGCTTGGCATGGACCCGATCCTGTTCTAACCTGGGGTCGAGGGCATGTATGTGTTTTTTCACAAGGAGAAAATGATGCCCGCTGGCTGCCTGAACGCTGCGTTCGGATCGTGGAGAGTGACAGTGGCCATCCAAGCAGCGACTCACTGGGCCTACACCCCCAACCCTCCAGTGGTGCATCCTGCGACGTGGGAAGGACCTGAGTTATTTGTGCATGTCAATCGGGACTGCTACTGATCCACTTGTTCCACACATTCATATGAGCTGTGTTTCTCCTCCTTTTACTATTATGTAGGGACCTTTTAACATATTTATTGACTCTACACAATTTAATATGTGACATTATTTTGTCTTTACCAGCCCTCTTCTTAATAACCTTTTTTGTAAAAGATGCCCAGGTGAAAAGCAAAGGCCTCCAGAGGTAAGCAGAAGTCGGCCGACCCCCTTGTATGTCTGCGTTTTATTTTATTTTATTTTATTTTATTTTTGTTTGTTTGTTTGAAAAGGTGCACTGTGGGCCTAAAACAGAGGCCTGGGTGGTCAAGGGACGCCTTGACCCCCCCTCCCCTTCTGAGTTTCTTGTCGATAACAAGGCATACCTGAGAGTCCCACCAGCAAGACATGTCTAAATCTAAAAATAACTGTTTGGTGAAAACATTCATTTGAGCTCATGTTTTTTGTGTTAAGTGTATCTGATTGAGTCCAATTTTCTTGTTATATGTCAATGTCTGATTATTTAAAAGTCTCCGTTTCTCTGTCTTGTTCGTGTTACATATTTTTCCTTGTCCAGTTTTGTCTTTAAAAATTGGTACCATTTCTAAGTATGGATCCTTATGGTTTTTTTTGTGCATACTCAAGCACACATCTTTGTTATTTATTTGAACATTTCTGGGCCTAGCATGGCCGCTCCCCCATGTCTGCAGTTGTAACAAGCCCTGGAAAAATAAATTCCAGCTAAGTTGCCTTGCAAAAAGTTTTGTTTTGAACCTGGTTCTCATCTATAAGAGTAAAATTGGCAAAACTCTCTTGACACAAACTTCCGGAAAACGAACGGCCAATATTAATTTTGCGCACTTTATGATCTTTGAGTATGAATGTGTGTGAATGAGTGAGTGAACATGTTCAAGGTTAAATTGTCAGCATGCTGTATAAAACAATGGTTGAACTCATTTGAAACAAAGGCAATTGGGTAAATCTAAGTCTAAACTTCAAGAAAATTATTATGCTTGAATGTTTCCTATGTCTTAAAAGTATTATTGCATTGTTTTAAAGAAAAACTGGTAAAAAGTATTTTTCTAAAGATCCTGAAATCTGCATTTTAAAAAATCTGGTATTGCAATACATACAGCTGTTTACATTGTAAACATTGTATCCTGTTCAGCACAGAGGTGTTAGGGAATTTGGGATTTATTACTTTAAGTTAAAGTTTGGAAACATGTATTAGAAATTTAAATGTAAAATTGTTCATTAACGTCAGAAATTTTGCCTGTCCTTTCTTGCAAACTGACACTAGAAATCTGATGGTAAAATGTGGATAATGTGATTAGTATTTTAAAGGAATGTTTGAAGGTTTATCTCCATGCTACTGGGTGTATTTTAAAAAAGGAGAGGAAACTAAGTCCAGACTTAGACTTTTGGTGCACTGATGTCTATAGTTCTTGAATTAGGGAAAAACTGTTATTTGAGTTTAAACTGTTGTTGGAGTTCTAGACAGTAATCTAAACTGCAAAAGAGCCCTTTTTTCTAAAAGGCAAGAGGAGTGCCTTGAGCCTTAGAGGGCCTGGAGGCAAAGGGAATTCCTTTAGCCTTAAAGGTTTTTCAAATGCAAATAAAGACCAAAGTGTTAAGAGTTTAAGTTAAAAAGTGTAAAAGTTTTAAAGAAAATTAGAAACCATTTCTGAACAAAATTTAAAAGTAAAGTTGTCCTAAAGCTTTGTTTCAAAAAAAGAAACAAGGAAAATTAGGACTATCAAAATGGTTGCTTAATTGCTATTTCAGCTTACTCTTGTAAGTTACTTTATAGCAATCTCCAGAAGGCCCATGGAGAAGGACAGCAGATTCTCATTCAGATGTAAGTTTGGCCCTCACCAAGTTCCAGGTAAGATCATGCTTAGAGACTATTTCTGTATTGACCACCTTGTTGCTTCTAATTGGAGTAAAGTGGCCTTTTGTAGGACTCATTGATCTGAAAGCCACAGTTTTGAGCCTGCCCGGGCAAAGCAAAGTCCCTGTGAGACTGTGGTGTCTAATCTGCCAGCAGGATGCTGGGACAGAGTTGCTTTGGAGCTCGAAGTGGCAGAGTGCTAGCTCTGAGCTGAAAAGCTGGGGGGAAGCACTCAAGCACCAAGCTCGGGACTCACAGTGGCAGGGTGCTAGCCTTGAGCTGGAGAGCTGAGAGACAGCGCCCAGACCCTGAGTTCAAATCCAGCAACCAACAAAGTGAAATGCCAATGGGATGTTTATCCCTGTGTGGAGAGACACTACTGGGACAGGAAAGCCTCTGCTTGGATGGCAGAGATGGTGTCAGATCTTAGAGTCACTTGTGCTTGGCCATTCAAATTAATCAGAGCCGGGAGGTCATAGAATGGTTTGTAAGCATGCCTTACTAATGCCCGTGCCTTTCATAACTGGGCAGGAACTTGTCAATCTTCTGTGATAGCGGGTAGTTTAAAGTCCTAATTGAGTAAAATTTTTATTTTTTATTTTTGACACCAGCCACAAATTCAGGAAAAGTTTGTGGATCTGAGGCTTGTGTCTCTATTAATCTGTTTAGATCTGACAACTGAAGCATTGTTAAGGTTGCAGAAATTTAGTTCCCCAGACAATCAAGAAAAAGCCTTTGCAAATGGGTGCTAGGTAGGCTGCGCTGTTGTGGCCAAGGATGGTTTGTGCAGTTGTTGAATGTCAAGTATGATTTCTAGTTTGGAGTAGATTGTTGTTCCTGGTGTCTAATCCTTGCAACCCCTTGATAAAACAGGCTGGGCTTCTTAAGGTCCCTGGTCAAGCGTGGAGACGGCGCCCCTGAGTCAGCTTGAAGAAGTCACGGAAGTTGAATCTCCGCCCATCAAATCCCCATTGGACCAAGGGACCAAAGTCATTTTTGGAAAATGTGACAGGATAAATTAGGGGTATAGAAAAGAGTAAAAATTGCACTTGTGTTTCTTTTAAAATAAAAAACGGGGGACATGTTGGGAGCCAGAGTGGAATCAAACTGTACCTTGACTTGCATCAGATGATGGCTATATTGTCTTATTGCTTTCTGGCCCTATTCTATGTAAATGACCTGAGAATTACCATATGAATGTAACACCTGGAGGTTCCCTGGGAGAGGAGGAGGGAAGAAGGGGGAGTGGAAAATAAACGCGGCAGTCTCGGCAGTCTTTGCCTGGACTGCGGACATCCCGGACCCGGTGTGTCTGTCTCTCTTCTTTTTCTTCCTAGTCCTTGTCCCCTATTTCAGGAACCCCAATCTGCGAACCCTGGTTTGCTGCCGGTTAGCCCCGGCACCTCAGTAGATGTACAGGTTAAGAAGATGTATTTATACAGTGCATTTCTTTGCTGCCATCATAATGACATTACCCCATTTATAAGGAAGTTGAAAGACTTGGTAAAGATCATGTTAAGTCAAATAAGCCAGACCCAAATAGGCTCCATGGTTTCCCTCATTTGTAATAATTAGTACATATTTAGGATTCTCCTAGCAGAGGATCACAATAGGTCAAAAACTATGTGCATATGGCCATATAGGATGAAACCAGTTGAAATGAACTCTAGGATATGGAATTAAGAGATTTATCTTTGGGGCCGGGAGTTTGGCCTAGTGGTTAAAGTGCTTGCCTAGCATGCATGAAGACCTGGGTTCGATTCCTCGGTACCACATACATACAAAAAAGCCAGAAGTGGTGCTGAGGCTCAAGTGGTAGAGCTCTAGCCTTGAGAAAGTCCAAGGACAGTGCTCAGGCCCTGAGCTCAAGCCCAGGACTGGCAAAAAAAAAAAAAAGAGATTTATCTTTGTGATTGTTGTTCTTAATGCACTATGTGAAGTTACTTCTTTTCTCTTTTTTCCCATGTTATTACTGTATCTGACTTTGTGACCTGGTATATTATGTATCTGTTTATTTGCTTATTTGAAATAGGGAAGAGAAGGAGGAAAACAAGATGATTGGGAGGATGTAGGGGGAGGGAAATTGGGAGTAAATCCTGAGAAGGGGTATCAATGTTCAAGAAGTAATGAGTGAAATTGTAACCTTTCTCTGTATAAGTTATCCTGATAGTAGAATACAACAAAAAAGAAACAATTATTGTTGTGGAGAAAAATAGTTAAATTTTGTTCTCTAAATTTAACATAGATAATTTAATAAATGAGAGATTATGATGATGAAAATGGCTTGATAGATGATATATTAATAGGTAATAGACTGATGACATATCATAAACTTTAAATGTAAGGAAACATTCATCAATAATGATCAAAAATGGTAGCTGAAAACACCAAATATCCCTTTCCTACTTATATACATAGTAAAAATTGATACTGGAAAACATATACAGAGAGAAGGTATAATCTGTTTTACTACTCAGGAAAGCTTAATGGGCAAACAAAGCTAGGGTGGCAATAATGAGTTTTCTTTCATTGAATGTCATACTTAGACGTAAGTGTTTTTAAGTAGTTTTCACACATATGACTTGTCACAATAAAACAGCATGGGGGATCTCAGAAGAATCATTATCTGATTTAAGAGAGCAACAGGCAGAATTTATACATTCAAATTTTTTCATGATGATACAAATCAATCCAAAACCCCTAGTGAAGATAAAATGATGACAGTGTCCATAGCTAATCTAATTGTTCAGTTGAGACACAATTCTATGTCAGGCTCAACCTGCTCAAGACCTTTGGCCTCAACTGAAACAAAGTTATAGTGCAAATATTAACTGAAATGAAAGACCATTCTCACTTCCAGCACCAAATACTTCAACAGTTGAAACATTTACATAGAAACAAAATATATAGCTAAGGTCTCATATAACTAAATGTATTCATTATAAAAGTAATTACAAGCCAGGCATGGTGGCTCATGCCTCTAATCCAAGCTGCTCAGGAGGCTGAGATCTGAGGATCAAGGTTAAAAGCCAGCCCAGGCACAAAAGGACCTGTGACTTATTATCTCTAACCTAGGAAGAAAATAGTATAATAGGAAGTGGGGCTTGGCTCAAGGTATGGCAGTAGTCTAGAGCTGAAGAGCTCTGGGACAATGCCTAGGCTGAATTCAAGCCCCATGACTCCCCCACCCACACACGCACACAAAAGTAATTATAGAAGATATGCAAGGAGTTATAAAAACTGGTACAGTAGATATACAAAAGAAATGAAATGCTATAGAATATAATCCTTTATAAAATATAATGGAGATCTGCATTATCATATTTTTTTTCTTTTTTTTGCATTTTTTATTGTAATTAGTAAAAGGGTTACATGATATTTGCCAGATAGAAGGTACATTAATTCACATACATTGATACCCTTTCACATGTCTTGGTACCCATTTCCCTCCCCCCCCACACCCCCCATCCATCTTGGTTTTCCCCCCTTCCCTATCAAATTTCAAATATCCAAATACAAATAAATTCAATATATCAGATAACAAAGTGAGATACTGTAACAATATGAGATAACCAAGGGACAGCAAAGGAGATGAGAGACAACATAGTACATTAAGGACAACAATCATTCATTATATGGCTTTTGTTTCAGTATCCTGGAGGTCCTTTCAATTAGCTTCACATTATATGGCCTTATGTATCAAGATTTTGCTCTATTGCAGATCTCTGCTAGTAGAGCCCAAGGTTTCTACTGATTATGACAAATGACGGAAACCATTGAGTCTAAGTTCCTTTGAGTCTGGCTTACTTCACTTAATATGATTTTTTTCTAAGTCTTTCCATTTCCTAACAAATGGGGCGATGTCATTCTTTCTGACAGCAGCATAGAATTCCATTGTGTACAAATACCACAACTTGTTGATCCACTCATCAACTAAGGGACATCTAGGTTGGTTCCATATCTTTGCTATGGTGAATAGTGCTGCAATGAACATTGTTGTGCTAGTGGATTTAGTATGTCCTTGTTTCTGGATGGTTGGGTAAATGCCAAGTAGTGGAATTGCTGGGTCATAGGGGAGTTCTATGTTTAGCCTTTTGAGGCACTGCCACACTGCTTTCCATAGTGGTTGAATGAGTTTGCACTCCCACCAACAGTGTAGTAGTAATCCCTCCTGGCCACATCCCCTCCAGTATCTGTTATTATTCGTTTTCCTGATCCTGGCCATTCTAACTGGAGTGAGGTGGAACCTTAGAGTTGTTTTGATTTGCATTTCTTTTATGACCAGAGATGCTGAGCATTTCTTCATGTGTCTATAGGCCATTTTTGTTTCTTCTTCAGAGAAGACTCTCTTTAAGTCTTTGGCCCATTTTTTAATGGGATGGTTGTTACTTTGGAGGTTAGTTTGGAGTGATTCAATTTTTTGAGTTGTTGATATATTTTAGATATGAGGCCTTTGTCCGTTGTTTGGTTGGTGAAGATCTTCTCCCACTCTGTAGGCTTCCTAATTAATTTACTAGCTATGTCCTTTGCCATACAAAAGCTCCACAGTTTAATGCAGTCCCACTTATCCAGCCTTTCTCTGATTTGTTGTGATTCTTGGTCCTTAGTAAGAAAGTTTCGACCTGGGCCAAGGAGGCCTAGTGTATCTCCTATTCCTTCCTGTAAAGTTTTCAGTGTGTCAGCTTTTACCTCCAGGTCTTTGATCCATTTGGAGTTAATTCTAGTGCAAGGTGACAAAGAAGGATCCAACTTTAGTTTTCTGCAGGTGCTTAACCAGTTCTGACAGCACAACTTGTTGAAGAGGCTGTCTTTCTTCCAGTCTATTTTTTTGGCTCCCTTGTCAAAGATTAGGTGGCCATAGGTCTGTGGTTTGATATCTGGGTCCTCAGTTCTAATCCATTGGTCTTCAGGCCTGTTCCTGTGCCAGTACCAAGCTGTTTTGAGAATTATAGCTCTGTAATAGAGTCTAAAGTTTGGAATTGAAATTCCTCCGGCGCTGTTCTTTCTGCTAAGAAGTGTTTTTGCTATACGGGGTCTTTTATTATTCCATATGAAATTTTGGATTGCCTCTTCTATTTCTTTAAAGAATGACATTGGGATATTGATGGGTATTGCGTTGAATTTGTAGATAGCTCTTGGCAAGACTGTCATTTTCACAATGTTGATTCTTCCAATCCAGGAGCATGGGAGGTTTTGCATCATCATAATTTAAGCAGAGATGAAGTACAAACAATATAAGAGTAATAGCAATCAAACTAAATAGTTGGAAGTATAAATTGAGGTTCAAAATGCTAATGCTAGAAATGGATTCACAATATCTTTTATCTTTTAGAAGGAGAAAACTGGTTTATTTCATGAATTCAATAGCCATTCTTCTCAAATCAGAATTTATTCTTGTAGTAAGAAATACAAATCTTCTCCATAGGTACATCCTTGGCCAAGGTGAATAATTGTAAAGTTAATTAGATCAAGTCACTACCTGAAAAGAAGCATGATCTTACGAATAGCTCTTTTTATTTGCCCTTTCAATATGCCATTTATTATATGAAAATAAAATCTCATATGTAATCTAGTCTATTGGATATAGATAATATATAGTTTTTTAAAAAATTATTTAAAAGTAAAATTGGTTCTTAAGTGTTGTTAGACAGATAAGTGGTTAAATTCAAACATGGATAAAAGTAAAACATTTGCATTATGAATATGTTGTACCTTAGATATTTTAAAGGAAATTTACCCTTTTACTTTACTATAAAATTTCCACAGTATTGGCCTTTCATATTTACTAAACATTTTATTTTAAAAACTATATGCTGGCTTTAATATGAAAAAATGTATTTGTTGCATGAATTTCAAAGTCTTACATGCATATATATTGACTATTATATTAATAAATGGATAAACACTAGAGGGATGATTAACTCTTGAACAGAAAGCATGGTGGAGGATGTTTTAAGTGCACCAATTTTGAGAATTTCTTTCTAATTCAGTCATTATAGATCCCAGAGTTTAGACGATTATCACATCAGTTCCTCCATTATTTTTCCCTATAGTTTTATTTTTTCTGATCATATAGGTTGCATTAAGGGTTTATAATTCAGCATGTGTTTCTAAGTGTCTAGTATTTCTTGTTCATATTCACCCCCTCCATCTTTCTCTACATGCCATATTTTCCCTGTCTCATACATCATGTTTCCCAATTCCTTAAATACAGATGTAAATTGCATTTTCTTGCTGAGTTTTTATCCTGTTTATTTTTTTTAAATTCAAAGACACAATATAGTTGTACTAAAGTATAATCCACACCAGAGTAAAATTTTAATGCAGCAAACTTTACTTCCCTTTCTATCATCTAACTTTGATATACATTTGGACCAAATATATAGAAACTATGATGCAAAGCCTTCTTCCACTTTAGAAAAAATCTTTTCCCTGTAGGAAATGGTTTCCAGTTTTCTGACCTCAGGTTCCACAGTAAAATATTCACATTTATTTAATGTGGTACTGGGTAGTTTTTCTGTCTTGGATGTCAAATGCTTAATAAGATCCCTTTAATCTCTTTAAAGTTAATTTCTTTTCCAAAATGTAGACTATCTGACAATTTTTATCTCTTCACTTAATGTACTTGCAGTCAGTCTGAAATATACCATGCCTTATTTTTGGACATTTCTAAGGCTTATCATCTGTGAAGATCTTTCTGTCTTGGCCTTATCATGCAATTACATAGTCCTTAGTGGTTTCAATTCTCTCCCTGCTGTGAACAGTACTGGGGTTTGTATATCCAGGTGACAGGTTGTATAATTCTCACAGGATGATGCTCTTTTTGACAAAGGTATTGACCATGAGAAAATCGTAGAACATTAATTTAGCAGTAAATGCTTTTCAAATTATGACAGATTTCCCAACTGTATAGAGTGACAAATTACCAAAACCACATAGAATTTTAGAATATACTATAGTAAAAATAAATTAAAAGAGAAGATGAAGGAAGATAGTTTTATTAAAAGAAATCATGAAATATTATTTGTGGATCTCCCCTTCTCACACTGGGAATAAGCTAGCTTGACACAGTTGCTTGAAAAATTCATGAGAGAGGAATAAAAGATTTATCAATAAAAACAGGGTCAAGTTCACTTGAGGAGCTGAAGAATATGAGTATATTCTAGAACAGTATGTGAGATGAGCTATATATTCAAATATTCAACTTAAATTTTCATCCAGTACAGGTCTTTGTTAATAACATGATATAATAAATTCCCAATCCACCACAAAACCTGTGATATATCAGAATCATTGTTTTTTTAATATTACTTTGGGGAAGAATTTCTCTCATGCCTTTCAAATAATTTTCTACTATAATAGTTTTTTAGGACTCCTCAACTTACCTTAATAAGGAGAATGTTTGTTGAACAGCCACATGGATCGGGGAATTGAAAAGACACAGTTGCACAGACCTCTTGTCATTTACATTTGGTTAGTTTATAGAGTCATATGGGGATATTTTTATTACATATGCTTATTCTTGATGGAACTGTAGGTGAACATTGCCACATGGGTGTAATTATAGCACCGATATATATTTGCCAGGAATGGAGAAAGAATTTTTGGCTGATGCCCTACATCCAACAGCCATAATAATTCCAACAGGGTGTTAACAAATCAGTAGAGGCAGATTTAGTAAAACTGTCAAAAGCAAAGGAAATGCTCTTAGAGTTTGTAATAAATCATATCAGCTCTCTTAAACTTTTCCTTAGTATGTTGATTATCATTAAAATAAATTTTCTGGCTAGATTTATATAATATTGACACACATAAACGTTGAGCTTACAGATGAAAGACAAATGGGAGAAATCTGCAAATGATACAACTGTTCTGAGTTAAGATATACATATAGAGAAAAATTACATATCTTGTCAGAATTCTGATCAAGGTCAATGCCAACTAAAAAGTTCTTAATTTTAATTCAATTTTGCTTCAAACTTCTTCATAGGAAATCTCTCTGTAGAAAGGCTTGATTTGCTGCTAATTAGTTGGTCACTTTTCAACACATTGCCTTACTTATTTTACACAGTACCACAGCAGCAGCTATTGAGAGAATATTATCTTTTACCAGTAACAATTGCATAAAATAGGCTCAGAAGGCTATGCTGAAATGCCATCCCATATCAAGGGAGGGACAGCAAGTATTTATGTATAGAGTATACATTTCATTTATTATAGTCAGAAGCATTTAATGGCTCTTAAGAAATGAGATAATGAGAAGCTGGGAGTTTGGCTAGTAGTTGAGTGCTTGCATAGCATTCACGAAGACCGGTGTTCGATTCCTCAGTACCACATACATAGAAAAAGCCAGAAATGATGCTGTGGCACAAGTGGTGGAGATCTAGCCAAAAGCTCAAGAATACCACTCAGGCCTGGAGTTAAGCTCCAGGACTGTCAAAAAAAATGAGATAGTGAAAAATGATTTCAATGGCCCAATACAATTTTTTTTCCCCTAAAGGGCTCTATTTTGAAATCAGTGACTCTGAAATATAACTGGTGTCGTGTTTTTACCACTGTAATTTCCCATGATTATTTGATAGCTTATTGTTGATGGGAAATCATGTGGAAGGTAGTTTCTAGAGTGTGGGAAAAGTGAAATCCTCAAAATCAACTTTCTACCCATGTCCAATTAATAAGACAAAGGAATTGCTGGGTTTTTCAATGTAACTCCTTGTTATAGAAAATTGGATACACTTATCAGTATTTTTAGATACTGATTTTAAAAAACACACAAAAAATCACTACAGCTAACTACTTGGAATTTATTTTTCCCTTACCTTGTCTTAGGAATGCCACATATATATAAAAAAATTGAACTAAAAAGAAATGGAATGACATTTTTTTCTGACATGTTTCAGAGAACAGTGTGTGAATAGTGAAATCAGTTCCTTACTCTAAACCAGTTATATAGTTTTTCAAAATATATAATTTTTTGCAGATAACAACTAAGAAAAAAATCACAATTTCAGATGAACAAAAATAAATTTTATAACACAAAGCTAATATTTCATTACTGAGTTAACTGTATTACTGCAAAGGTCCCAATAAATTACTGAGATAATTTTCCATTTGTTAATGATAATGTAAAAATAACATGTTCACACTTGTTAGAACACATTTTAGAATATTATGTACATGGATCTCTGTATAAGCTTCTTTTATGCTTGCAGATATTGCTTTTATCACTTACGATGATATTCTTCATCATTAAGACCTTATCTCTGACACATATGGAAAAGTCGCTGTCCTCCTAAAAATAACAGAGTAGCAATAACCAAGCACAAATGGATATACACTACAAAAGAGGTTTTGAAAATACAGATTTTGGTCATAACACATGAGAGCAAGAAATATAATGAATTAATGTTCACAGAGCCCCTCTTACTCATTAATCCTCAGATGCAATCAAGAACAAAGATATGGTCTTTCCATGATACAAGCTAGGATTTGGGGGTAGGAGGAGAGAAACAGGGACAAAAACATGAGAAGGGGTATCAGTGTCAGAGAAGTAATGCACCTACTATCTGACATGTAACTGTAATCCCTCTATACATTATCTTGACAATAAAATGAGATAGGATTCACAGATGGTTTGGGGTGGAAATAGGCTTTATTAAAGACATCAGAAATTGACCTAAGGGCTTCCTCATAATTAAACACCTGCTCACCTTCCTATCACATATATGAGCCCTTGAGAATAAAAGTAATAGCATGTTTGAAACCTTATTGAAGTATCTTATTCTTAAAAACTAAATTCTTGAAAATGTTGCTATAAACACATTTTGTAAGGGGACTCACTCAACTGAATCAGCATGCAAGCATTAAGTGTGTAAAAAGCATAAAACACATTAATAATTTCATATGATAAAAATGATCCTATTATCTTCAATGCAAATAGAGAGCCCAATACAGAAGAATTTTGATCTATGTTGCAATAGAGGTAACACCAGTGTAAACTTGGTAGCAAGGATATCAGCTAGGAGGCTAAACAAAGTCTGGCAACAGTCAGGAATACATAGCCACCTACATGTTCCCTGAACTTACAAAATGTATAAGGGGGTGAGTGTTCAGAAGGTATTTTTAACTGTTATAGAACTCTGGTTTGTATAGCAATAATTGGTATGTAAAGTGAATATTTTGCCACTCATTTCTGACTTTTGTCTCTCCTACATAAAAATAAATAGTTTAAGGTTCTTTAAAATTGACTAGGCAATAGTCTAGATCAAGAAAACCCATGCAAACCCAGCATATTCAAGAATAGTCAATAGGGGTGAGATAGCAGATATAGAAACACAAAGGGGTAAGGCAATCACAGATTAGGAAAACCTAAATTTTATTTTAGCCACATTAAATAGTATAGCACAAATGTTTTTGGTACCCATTCATACATAAATTGTCACTTCTTTTTCTAGTTTCTAGTAGCTCTTATTTTTGCTTTCTAAGATAAAATATATTATAGCTGCTAACCCTGAACAAAGTTCAGTTTTCACATATAGATAGATAATAGATGATAGATAGATCACACATTCTCACATACATGCATACATATATACATACATAGTAGATAGATATATACACGTCTATATCTACATCTACATCCATATCTACATCTATATTGGTCCTACGAATTTTAAACAGAAGAATAATTACAAGAGACATGATACTTGTGATAAAATGTCATATAATAGTTCACACCAATTATATCTAAATTACAATGCAAACAATAAAAATGAATGCTTGTATTCATGATACAATAGATTAAAAAACTCAAATGTATGTTTTTAAAATACTATTCATGCAAATGTGAGTTTTTATAAGGAAAACTGTAATAAAAGAATATTGTTTTTTGTTTACATATTTGTTTTACACATATAAGCAAAAATTTCTATTCGCAGACTAATCTAACCAAATCAAAATAAAACAAACATTTTTGAGGTGTTAGAACACTCACTGTTCTATTTAGATTAGGAGCTGTTCTAGCAAAGCAAAAGTTCTTGATGAACATCTGAACTGGCCTGAACTCATCCTGGCTACCTTAGCTAGCTTACTTAATCTCTCAAAATCTCTCATTGATAAACAAGTTATCAGAGGGTAATAATATTATTTGGAACATGTAATTATCTTAGAGTACAAGCAAAATGTTCATATGAATGAAACTCTTTAAATATAGATATGAAGTAATGGACAGTTGTCGGGGTTTTTAGCGCTCCTTGTCCCCTGACCCACAGGAAGGACAAGGAAAACACGCCCCGACAAAGAGGAGACCAAGAAAGGTTAGGGCCCACTGGCTGCCTTCACCCAGCCCTCCCTCTCCAGAGGGAAGATACAGAAGCGCCAGGGAGACTATCACAGCAGGAACTTGTTTATTGGGAAAGTACAAGGGGCTAAAGTAAGATGCAAGAGTCTATCAGCATAAAGGTGGGCAGGGCAAGGGGAGGTAGGTGCAGTGGAGAGGGCATTGGGGCCAATCCTTGGGTTTGAGGTAGCCTTATTTTACATCACAAACCATAGCCAAACCTCCCAACCAGGAGACAGGCAGGTTGGATTTCCAAAACCAGGAAGTGAGCACTGGTCTTTTAACCTTGATGTGATGTGCCCCACAGACAGTATGAAGCAATGGACAATATTAATTTTAAGATTTTTTTTTATTAGCCAGTGCTGGGGCTTGAACTTGAGGTCTGAGCATAGTCTCTGAGCTTCTTTTGTTCAAGACTAGTGCTCCACTATTTGAAAAAATCTCTACTTCTGAATGTGGGGAGAGGGTAGTGGGTTTTCTTTTGTTTGTTTGTTTTTTCTAATTTTTTATTTCAAGGACTTTCTGCATGAGTTGGCTATGAGTCCCTATCCTTAGATGTTAGCCTCCTGAATAGCTAGGATTACAAGTATAAGCCATTGCTACTCAGCACATGGCTTGTATTTATTTGTTTTCACCTTTAACAAGCACTTTAACAAATAACTATTTAACTACCCGTGCCTTGTAAAGATCTTGCTGAGTACAAATACCATTGGAATGCCTGCTAAAACTTAAAAGTCAATGTCTTCTAAAGAGTAGGTACAGAACATTACCACCTCGATGTGTTGAGTATTCCTTATAATGTGGTTTATATGCTCACCAGAGGAGCAACTCAAAATAGTTTCTCCTGGATATTCAAAACAAATATTAAATATTGCGAGGTGTCTTACACAGACTTGAGTTTGCTCTGTTTGAATTTAATGTTCATATTTATGTATATTTGTGTTTATGTTGATCCTGGGAATTGAACTCAAAGCCTCAGCACCATCCCTGAGCTTTTGTGCTTAAGGCTAATCGCTCTACCGCTTTGAGCCACATTCAATTTCTGGCTTTTTGGTAGTTAATTGAAGTTAAGTATCAAAGACTCTCCTTCCCTGGCTTTTTTCAAACCTCCATCTTCAGATTGCAGCCTCTTAACTAGCTAAGATTACAGCTGTGAACAAATGCCAGTTAATTAAAAATATTTTTTGAGCAATAATACACAGAGAACTATGTACGAGTAGTGTCTAAATTATAAAATTATATTCTCTGGCCATGAATCCTAAAATGACTTTTAAATATCATTGTAACATGGGTAGATTGTTTCATCTTTTTTAACTCCATTGCTTCTATCAAATAAATAAAAAATAGCACTCTTCTAGAGTTTTCTTTGCATCCAATGAGAACAGTGGCTAACATATATATTAAACGACTACAAAATATTAGTAATTACAAACAGGAAAATGACCTCTAGTGGAAAAGTTTGGAAATATGCTTAGTAGATATTCACTAAAATTAATGCTAAGTTTTTAATTTTTCATTTTGTTCAGGATTAAATTACACAAATAGAGCCTGTGCTAGGGCTTGAACTCAGAACCTGGGCTCTAGCCCTGAGATTCCGTGGATTCACGTCTAGCACACTACCCTTGAGCCACAGCGCCACGTTTGGCATTTTCTGAATACCTTACTGGAAATAAGTGTCTCATGGATTTTCTTACCCAGCTGGCTTTGAACCACGATCCGTTGCCTTCTGAGTAGCTAGGATTTCAGGCGTGAGCCACCGGAGCTGGGCTTCATATCTAATATTGGCTCATGGTTGCTACTTTCTTTTCTGGATAGAGTGAGGTGTATAAAATCCATAAGAGTATCCCAAGGTTACAAAACTCATTGTGGCACAGATTTAAATACTGAGTAAATACTGAGTTTTCTGGTTAGTAATGGAGTAGGTTTTTCTTTCTCTACAATTAGCTGCTTCTTAGATATTCATTTATTTATATATTGATTCTCTTTCAATCAAAAGGAAAAGATGCTTTGTGATCGGAAAAAAGTTAAGACATCAATTTTCTATTACATTAGTCATTAATGATATCAAATATCATGATTTTTCAAACCACTCATCTCTATCATGGATATACTACAAGGTCATATTCCACTGTGACTCAAAGATTAGACCATTAATTTCTATATTATGCTAGCTTGTACGCCTGTCTTAATGTACTGTTAATTATAATTTTAGAATTTAATCTATGCCATTATCATTATTATTCCTATGTATGGTTGATATTAATTACAATGGTATGCAACTATGACCTCCAAATCCACTGTTTTGAACTTTCAAATTTTATACTTTATTTTACTAAGGAGATAACATGAGATCATTGCAGGTTAAATTGAACCATCCATAATGATCGTTGCCATTTAACTTTTTTTTCGGTTGGTCCTGGGGCTTGAATTCTGGGCCTGAGTGTTTTCCCTGAGCTCTTCAGCTCAAGGCTACTGCCTTACTCCTTGAGCCACAGAGCCACTTCCAGTTTTTGGGTGGTTAACTGGAGATAAGAGTCTCACTGTGTTTAGAGCCCGGGCTGGCTGTGAACTGTGATCCTCAGATCTCAGTCTCTTGAGTTGTTAGATTACAGGTGTGAGACATGGTGCCCTGCCATCCAAATAACTTTTCCATCAGTCACTTACATGACTGGTTTTTGAAACATAAAAGTCTTATTGATTTTTAATTTAATTTTATTTTCAAGGTGATGTAGAGAAGCATTACAATTAGATGCGTAAGACTGTGAGTATATTACTTGTCGAACATTGTTACCCCCTTAACTTTCTCCCACTTTCCTTCCCTTCCCCATACCTCCTCTCCAAGTTGTGAAGTCCATTTCCAACATACTGTCAGTGAGTGTTGCTGTTGCATCTGTTTTTGTTTCACATGATTCATCATGAAAAATTTTGCAGAAGTCACTTCACTAAAATGTATACATGACACCTATAAATTTATTAAAATAATATTTATTAAAATAATGTATTTATTAAAATACAACAAATGATTCAAACAATGAATATAATTTTAGAAAGCCACTCAGTGTAAGACCAGCCTGGTTTTAAAATAAGAAAGTCAAACTGGGACATCTAGTCCACTTGAGTGCCCATGCTGGGAAGCTAGTGACCACATGCTGCTCTGCTTGAAAAATTCAGGTGTCAGGTGAACGTAAAAAAATCAACTTCTGCAGGTCACTTATGCATTCTCTCAAAATCTTAACAAAGGGGCAGGCAAAGAAAATGTGAAAATACCGTTTCTCATAAAGGTGTCCATAGAAATGTAGATTTGAAAGGGTATCAATGTATGTGAATTAATGCACCTTCTATCTGGCAAATATTATGTAACCCTTCTACTAATTACAATAAAAATATATGAAAAAAAGAAATGTAGATTTAGAACAGATTTCAATTTGTAGAATCAAGAGTGTTTGCTAATGTGGATAGATGTGGTTCATACTTGTCATCCTACATACTCAGAAGACTGGTATTTGAAGAATTCTCAGTTTAAGGCCAATCTAAGTTTACAAGTCTTCATCTCAATAGAAATATTTGTGTAGGATGGTGTGCTTCCTTGACAACACTCCCCCATTACAGGAAGCATAATCTAGACACGTGCCTATGCAAAGATCGAAAACCTACCTTGAGTAAAGGTGTCAAGTTGTCTTACTGGCTGAACACATGGCTAGCAACCATTCATGTCTTAGTTCATATCCTGGTATTGCTTAAATATATATATATATATATACATACATATATATATATATATATGTAACAAGAGTGATACTAGTAAAAATGTCATACTAGAGATTAATAAACTAGTAGTCTGGCTTCACTTTAATTATAAATGTTCATGTTATCTAAACAACATTATATAAAAACCTGGGGTGGTGGCTCATGCTTGTAATCCTAGCTACTCAGGAGGTTGAGATCTGAGGATCAAGGTTCAAAGCCAGCCAAAGCACAAAAGGACATGAGGCTCTTAGTTCCAATTAACCTCTAGAAAAAGAGAAGTGAGATTTGGCTCACAGGTAGGGTGGTAGCCTTGAGCTGAAGAGCTCAGGAACGGGCGGCCAGGCCGAGTCATGTTATAAAGTCAAGTGTTAATAAGCTAGTTTCTAGGTAATGAGATTGTGAGGATATTTTACATTGTTATGTTTTCTGGTAAGTAAGTAGTATTTTGACAATACCCCATTTGTCTCTTTGTTAATCATTATCACCAGCTGGTCATGCTAGTGCACTCTTATAATCCCAGCTGAGGCTAGGATTTTGTGAGCCCCATAATTAAAGACAGCTTATGCTACACACTGAAGCTCCATCTTGGAAAATGACTGTATCTATTAATTGATGTAACAAGTATCCTGGAACTTCAGACGTGCATACAGCCTCCTATTTTTGTTATTCTAGTTAGATTGTCAGAGAAATGTCTTGGGTTTTGTTGTTGCTGACTTTTACCTAGCTGACCTTTCTCTGACACCCCTAGGCCCTCTCATAGTTGTAATAGCACGAATGAACAACTATGACCAGTTTTTGATTGAGATGGTCGCCACTCTGATTTGGGGCCTCGCTGACTTTCAACCACAAGTTCTCTTATGTCCCCCAGTGAAGTACCTGATGTAACAGGTGTGAACAACAGGCCTTACTCTTCGTAATTTGTATCGTTTCGTTTCCCCACATGGTAAAATCTAGGGTGTAGAAATAAATGCATTGCTAAATTAGCAATTTAACCTAGGATAAATCATTTCAAGCAAAGTTCAGAGACACAAATAGCACATGTTTTCTCTCATATATGGAAACTAGATCTAAAATACACCAGGACATGATAACTTACAGAAGACTCTAGGCAGTCAAACATACAATGAAATCAAAGGAAGATACTCTTAGGTGAGAAACACAGAAGTGTGACGCCTATGTGTGCTTGATCATATAAAACAGTATTTATCAAAATCAACTCCAAGAAATGGAAATAAGGGTTTTTTTCCCATTGTTGTTTTGTTTTATTTTATTTTTGTCTTATTTGCTTATGTATCTGTCTATGCAATGGTAAGGTGAGCAAAGAAATTGAGGTATAAGGGTTAACAAATGCAGCAGTGGTACTCACTAGATGCTATGTGGAAATTAAACTCTACAACAGTGGGGATGGGGGAAAGGAGAGGAACCTGGGAGAGAGTGAGAGAAATGGTGACAGTGTAAAAAAGAAATATACTTTTTATCTGACTTACGTAACTTTAACCCCTCTGAATATCACTTTTTTCTCTTTTTTTATTAAAGAATTTATTAACATTGAATTTTACATCACATTTCAAATTATGTGTTTAACAAACAGGTATTCAAGAATTGAATCTCTATATACAATCACTGGCACTTAGATGTTAGAACATAATCAAAATTAGGCTGAGGATTTGTATGTCACAGATACATAATAATCTATGTAATAAAACATTATGTCTATAGAGTCATAAGTTTTTATGACTATGTAGTTGTGTTTATATTTCCAGTATCATATCCATAGCATTGGGTAGGCAACTTTTGAGTCCTTGCTCTTGTACTGTTTGGATCTAATAGCTGCATATTAAAGATACATGCACCTTTTGTGCCTTCAGTCTTGACTTGTCTCACTCAAGATTTGCCAGATTCATCCACTTCCCTGCAAATGCCATTATTTTATCTTGTCTGCTGGCTATGTAGAATCCATTGTGTGTATATATATATACATACATATATATCACATTTTCATATCACTTTTATAATAGTAATAGAAAGAAAAAATAAAATATAAAAAATAAATTTTAAATTCATGATTAAAGAGTTAGACTTTGAATATATGATTAGATATATCAGAAAAGAACTCAAAGATGTAGACAGAAATTGCTTCTAAAATGATGATAAAACTAACCATGATGTTAGTTGAAAATAGTTTTTATCTAACTTAAAGTTAGGCTTGTACACATTAGTACTGTACCAAAAAGATTAACAGATGATAATTTGTTATGGTTTGAGTGGCCTCTTATAAAAATCCACTTGCTATAAGTCCAAGTGACATTCTGAAGTTAAACCATGTCTTAATTTTTAAATTTTCAAAAGTTCCACTTGGATAAAATTAAGTTTGACTTCTGCTGTCTTCCTCTGTATTTTACCTCCAATACCAACCTATGTACTCTCTAGATGAGCCTCATTTTTCCAGTGTCAATGCATAATAATAAACACAAAATGATTTCTCTTTTGTAAGCCTCCATGTATAACTACAGTGAGATTGCACTTGATTTTCTCTACTACATACAATTTCAGGATCATTTCACTTGAAAACATTTTTATTTCATTTGAAAGCAAACAGAAAAAGTAGTACATAGATTTTAATCCATCAATAGGCCGCATTTGATAGGGAATGCAATCCAAAGCCCAGAACCTCACAGCATTAGCTCCCTAATTCTATTACCAGTCACCTGTGGCAGTGCCCACACAGGAAATGAGTGTCTGAGAGGACCTAAGTACATAATGCCTTATTGGTGCATTATTTGACTTGCAAAAGGACTAATTACTTTGTGGTAATTTATACCTATCTACATACAATAAAAGATCTATGGTACTATTGTATCTGTGCTTTCCTCTTCTCTTCTTAAACATTATAATTGCCTAATTTTTTTTCCTTTTTAAAGTTTTATCATTAAGTAGCTGCATGAAGGGATCACAGTTGTGTAACTCACGAGTGTAATGCATCTGGATCACCCTCATTGCTTCCATTGTTTTCCACATCCCTCTCCCATCCTTACCACCAAGTTATATAGTTCAATTCTTTACGTATTATACATGGAATATAATGTCAATATTTTCTCACCCTTCCTTCATCCATTTGTGTGCCTCCTTCATTGTTTGAGGGCTTTTCAAGCTAGAATGAAAAGAAGCCAAGTTACAAAACGAACACTGCCCTTTCAACTTCAACTTTCATTTCCAAAATATTTTCATTCAAAATTTTCACTTACCACTTAGAGAGAGAAAGGACGATATTCTTTGCACATAGACTACTATGAACACTTTTAAAAAGTGAGGTCTCTCAAACTGCTTGGAAAGGGAAGGAAAGGGCACAGATAATCTTATTAGTGTTAGGAGGAATTTAAACAGAAAGGATACCAGAGTGTCCTATCTGTAATCCATCTTGTTGGAAGTTGTTGACCTTTGCAAAGGGCACTTTTCTGAGAGCAACCTAACTTCCCAGAGAGAAAATTCTCTCTAAAAATACCCTTGTGGTACAAATAATGGGAGATGTCACAAGGTTCTCTCCTTTAAAATTATTCCATACATGATCTCAATTCAGTAAACAGCCTGATCTCCCCTTTAAATTTTTCAGTTCCAGTCACATTAGGGCATCCAGCTTAATCATCACTCTCTTCCATGCACACAAATCTGCACCCACTCTCAATGATCATTCTGATACTTGAATCTGTAAAATGTTCTCAGTTGATCCATAGTAGATATCCTCCATCTGGTTTAATTTTCTACTCCTTTCTTTTTTCTTATTTTCCTTTTGTGCTAGTACTTGGAGGGTCTTATTGCAAGACCTTGTGCTCTTGCTCAGTGTTTTTGCTCAAGGTGTGATGATCTACCCCTTGAACCACACCTATACATCCAGCTATTTCATGGCTAACAGAAGACAAGGGTCTTACAGAATTTTTTCATCGCATTGACTTCAAACCACAATCCCCCAGAGTAACTAGCATAGACACGAGCAACCAGAACCTTGCTCAATTTATATTTCTTATGCGTGAACATAATTCAAATGATTTTTCTCAGCAAGAGCAATTAAAATATAAAGTAGATGTATGCTATGTCAAATATTTAAGCACTGATTATTTACAAGGTATTTTTCTTCATAAAATACTCATAACATTTTACTTAAAATAATCTGGATAATTTTATTTGTTACCTTTAATTTCATTGGTATAGTAGCAACACATGTCTATAAAGAATATTTCAGAGTATTTTTATCTTACATGAAACTGGTGATCCCAAATAAAATGGAGAAAGGGTTTGGAAACGGAGGTGCTCTTTCCTGTATTACATATTATATTCTTAGATTGTCACCATATCAGTGCTTGCCTGAAAGGCTAATCAATTGTTTCTGCTATCTACAATAGCTCCTGAAGATTACTAATCTTATAAATTTTTAGAGGTCATATTCTATGTATGTATGTATGTATGTATGTATGTATGTATGTATGTATGTTATTTTTGCCATTCCTGGGCCTTGAATACGACCTGGATGCTACCTGTAAACAGAAAAATGAACCACAGCAGATCCTTCATTTTGGAGTTGTTAGCTTCTAGGTTTTAACTTGTGTCATTTTATAAAGCAGGATGAATGTTCCAGGGCATTCTATATGCATACAGTTCTATGAACAATTTCAGAATTCTTAAAGTGAATGTTATACTGTACTATTTTCAATGGGATAATTTAAAAATATATCGAAATGAAATCTTAATTTGAATATAAATATGTAACTGTACACATGAGTATACACATGCTCACATTCATACATTTATATGTACATGAATACTTGGATTCAAACTTTATTAATAATAGATTCATTTTCTCATTAAATTAAAGTGGTTCCAAATTTCTCAGTTGTATTTTGTACTTGATTATATACTTTTAGGTGAGTAAATATCACTTTTATAAATGCAAGTAGGTTATAAACAAAGCAATTTTCCAGAGATGAAACTGATTTAACACATACGTTATCTCTGGCTGAAATTAATAAAGCATCAGCCAATTTCAGCAAAGTAAATATAATTTGACTTTTAAAAAATGAACTGATATCATGAATATTTACTGCCTTTTATCAAATGTTAAGGGATCACAAAGGCAAGCAATGCAAACACTGCAATTGGTGTCCCTTTTTGATGTGAGAAAACAGAGAAGCATTGCTTCACACAGACCTTGGCTTGGATTTACAAAGGCAAGCTTTGAAAGTGGCTTAGAGCTAATGCAGACATTTTCTCAGGGATTCAGAAGATACATTCTACAAGTTCACACACACATACGTATATGCATATATGTATCTATAAATAGACACATATATAATTTCCAATGGAATATTTATAATAAATACACTTCTCCTTTCTGGAAAATTTCAAACAATAAAAATAAATAATCAAATGTTTCTACCTTCTTAACATGAAAATAGAAAATCACTATTTTTTTAGTCCTGAGGCTTGAACTCAAGGCCTGGGCAATGTCCCTGAGCTTTCTCAAGGCTAGCGCTCTACCATTTGAGCCACAGCACCACTTGCAATTTTCTTTCTGTGTATGTGGTACCAAGGAATCGAACTCAGGGCTTCATACATGTTAGGCAAGTACATTACCACTAGGACAAACTCCTGGCCCTAAAATTTATAATTGTATTCATCATTAATTTTATTCAGGCATTGCCAAACTTGATGAAATTCAGTCTCTATCAGAGGATAGTGGAGAAAAGTAGTGATTTCATTATTTTCATTTCTACTGTGCCTCCCTATATCTATTATTTCTAATGAAGATATCATAAGGTTTTTCATAATTGCTACAAACATGCATTTTCTTTACCTGCACAATATATCAACAGATATTAATGGTTTGGACATTGTCTTCACCAATAATTCTTATTCTAAAACACCATCACTAATGTGATGGTGTAGGGAGGTGATGTAGATTACCAAGATAGGGTCTTCATGAGCAGAACTGGTGCATTTAAAATTAAATTAGATCCAAGAGAGCTCCTTCACCCTTTCTGATAAATAAAAAATAAAAGTTATGAAAATGCTATCCATTTGATAGAATGTAGATTTGTTTCAGGTATTGAATGCTCTAGTATTTTGTTCTTGAATACTGTAGACCCTACAACTCTGAGAAATAAATTTACAAGCCATCCAATTAACTGGTATTGATCATCATAGAATGAATAGGATAAAAACTACAGATCAAATTTGATTTTACACTTGACAGTCTCCAAGAAGTTGTCCATTCTGCTAGTAATTGGACAAGTTAGGACATAACCACAAATCAAACTGAGATCTTGTGCCTTTTCTAGCATGCTTGACAACCACATATGCAGGAGAAGGTGTAACTTCTTCTGAACAGTGTCTATTGTGCTACACAATTTAGAATGTACCAATCATACTGCCATGTATACAAAAATACTTCATAATTACTCAAATTTATAGCTTATATGACTTAATTAGGTAATTAATAAATAGACTAATTGTTAGTAGAAATTAAAAAATGTATGAAATTCTTAACAGGGGATCTGAATAACCCAATTGCTAAGTGCATAAAATCATGTATAATGAACCATATCAACATGAACTCTAAGAAACAGAAACAAACAGTTCTGTATCTCAATATTTATTTTTTTCTCTTAGTTTTCTGTACCTTGTATTTTATAAATAAGTTTATTTGATTTGTGGAAGGGAAAGAGAATCACAGAAACAGCAGGACAAGGGATGAACTAATGACAATCACTAGTTACTATGTTGGAAATAAACTTGGTGGGGAGAGAAAAGGGAAAGGGAAAGCAGGAAAAAATGAGGGATTGGGTAAAAGTGTTTAAAAACAAATGTACTCATTATCTTACTTATGTAACTGTACTCCCCTGCTCATAACCTTTTTAATAAAGCAGAAAAGATGTGCATAACTAAAGCAGTCTCAAGTTGACTATTAAATCAGTCTTTCTGTAAAGGCTTAGTGGGTGACATTTAGTTTTAGGATGATAAGAAAAAAGCATTGTTTGACAAAAGGCTTCTTGCCTTTTGTGGGGTGATATTTTTTGTGAGCCCTGTTCTTCCTGGACCCTAAGAAGATTATAAGAAGACTTCTGGAGAGTGGTTTAGATCCAAGGTTACAGATATAATATAAGGGCCTGTGTACCCAGCAATTAGTTGATTCATAAGTGCAGCAAAAGGCCTTTCAAGTTTCCTCTTACGGTATCATTAGCACTATAGAGTTGGATATACTGATTCTGCTTATGAGCTAAGAAATTGAATGTACATAATATATGCTATGATAGTCAATAAATTCTACATTATGAGATCTTCATTTGTGAAATATAGATGTAAAAGCCAATGTAAATTCTTACCTAATCACATGTATGTATGCATATGTATATATGTTTAATATATGCACATGTGCTATTTAGATTCTCTTGAATATACCTTTAATGTTGAAAAACTAAATTGCTAATTTAACATATAGTAATATGTGAAAATAGGAATATTTATATAATTATATACTTTTAAAGAATATAAATGTCTTAAAACATCCATAAATAACTTGCACTACCATGTTATGTTTATGATCAAATTATAACTTAAGGCTGAACTTAGCTATAAACAAGTAATAATTCCTTGTCAATGGACAAAGCATGCATTCAGGAAGATGAGGGGCTGATAAAGAAATGAAAAATTGTTTCCTTCTTCTTCTCTTGAGACCCCTTTGCAAGTACCCATTTTCTAACATCCATGTTGCTTGTGCGGACTTAGTCTTTCTAAGAATTATGCTATTCACATTTTCCAAAGCTTCTGTTATACTTCAATTCATTTATTTATAAACTTTTGGGTGAGGTTGAATGCTGGAAATGAATAGAATACAGGGAATAATGTCTTGTTTATACTACAGAACTGAAAAGAAAATAAGGGAAGGGACAGATTGAAATGAGGATGAACTCAGACAACACAGTTTGAAAACTGAGAATCCTCAGTATCTTTTCAGAAGAGTGCTGGACAGTGTATGAGTATAAACTGTAAGTCAAAGTCCACAAATATCTTTTTGTTCAAACACAGGGAATTGCAAAAGAAGAAATTTCCTTAGAAACCACATGACCATTTGCATCTTTTCATCTGAGATTCATCTGCTTCATTCATTGCAATTCCATAGTTTTTAAAATAAGAAAATGTCTTTAAACCATCATTTTGTGAGATTTTAAAAGGAGCTCTTTCCATTTTATTGAAAAATGAGCTTAACCTTCAGGTATTCCAATCATTTATCTGAGAAATGTTCAGATTTATTCAAGCACTGTGTTAAGTCACCGAGGCTGCCTGTATTTATTTTGATGAAGCTAATTTAACCATTACCTTCAAAGAAGATTTAGATTTTAGGATCGTATTAAAAATATTTACTGTGTTCTGTTTCCTCTTTGCATATAATTCCTTAAAAAAGAAGTCATTAAAACACATATGTATATATTTTTATATTAGTAATATTTGTGGAGTTAAAATGTCTTTGTTGAAACAATGTTTTGTTATTTAATTTTGTTCTGGCTTCAATTATTAATTCAGGCTGTATTCTTGTTTACAATTAAGTAATTGTCTAGTGAACCAACATACAAAAGACCTGGTTGAATAGTTAGCTAATCTTTTCAATGCTGCTCATGAATGTACGCTGACAGCTTTCAATGCCCTTTCCCATAAAAAGTTTATTCTGAACTGTATAATGAAAAAGTTCAGAAATTTAAACGTCAGTAAGACTTTCTAAGAAATATGGGCAGATATCTCCTTTTACCCATTAGGTATTACAGAACAACCCTTGTGCTCTGAAGAAAGA
This sequence comes from Megascapheus bottae, assembly GCF_031878675.1. Classification (NCBI taxonomy): domain Eukaryota; kingdom Metazoa; phylum Chordata; class Mammalia; order Rodentia; family Geomyidae; genus Megascapheus; species Megascapheus bottae. The sequence continues at coordinate 16,262,957 of NC_143514.1, forward strand.
AATCTCATCATAGGCCATGACCTTATGCATGCAGCAAGGTGGCAGATATACAATTCAGAAATACATACTGATTCCTACAGGCCTTGTTAAGCAGTAAGGAATATGTGTATATAAACCCAGTTGGGCTACATCAGCAACACTACATTAAGCAGCGTATATAATTTGGACCTTTATGGACTGATATGCTTAGCATTTATGAAGAGTCATTTTTCTATTGCCTGAAAAGAAACAATACTAATAGTGTGTGCAATTAAGAGCTCCCAAGAATAATGGAAAAACTGTTGACCTGTAACCACTTGGAGTATCATGTGCTCCCTTGAAAGCATAATGAATTCGTCTTTATTCTCTTTGCAGAATAACACTGCAGCTAAGTAATCTACAAGACTTCAAGGATAACTGCGAAAATAAGCTGAAAATACCAAGATCATAGTTGTATCTGTGGATGCAAATCTCCTTCTCCAAACATCTCTCATTTCCTCCCACTCATGCTTTGACATCATTCATTAGGAATATTCTCTGGTAATAAGTGTATAAACCCATAGGAGGGGTTTTGCTTTTGTCTCCTGGAACAATAAAGCACACTGGGAAAGAGGAAAATATAGATGGTAGAGATTAATGGGTCTATAGAAAAATATAAAGAAGCAAAATGAGTAGTAGAAAGAACACAAAGAATTAAAAAAATCATGCAGTCAGAGAGAGAATAAAAAATGGAGAAGCTTTTAGAATTAAGTAAGAGCATATGAATATATGCATATAAAATGATGACAGACAAGGAAGGAATGAGAAGATGAATGAAAAGATGACCAAAGGTGGTAGAAGTCAAATTCTTTGGCACTAATATGTGGTTATACTTTATGTTCTCATGTTGGATACGTGCTCTCTTTTCAGGAAAAAAATATGCACATTAAGTGTTATTACTTTAAATAAAAACAGGAGAGGACTGAACAGAAGATTAGGTACTTAAGTTGTAGTGGTGTGTAACAATCTTCCTGCTTTAGGCCTTATTCTTCAAACAAAAAGGAAAACACTCTCCAAGTATATGAGCACAAAAGATTCTCTGTGGGTGCTCATAAAATACCTTGTGTAATTCATAGCTTAAATACTTGTTTATCCTATGATGAAGGGACACTTCTATAATAGAATTAGAATTGTAGTAAGTATCAGCCATAAAATTAGGTCCCCAGTTTGGAATTTCCAGCCATTACATTTGTATGTCCCTTTTCTTTAGATTAGGTCCTCATGAAGGTCCCCTAGGCTGGCCTGAAATCCAGGATGCTCCAGCCCCAGTGAGTAGCTACTCATACAAATGTGCATCATACCCAGTTAATAGGATAAGTTTATGACCACAACTTGGTATTCTTTTGTAGGGCTGTTTGATATCCTCGTCTGCTAATTTTGAATTAATGAGTTACTTTATTAATTACTTTCTTGTGAGCTTCCGTATAGCTCTCTCTCTCTTCATTTGAATCCGCAGTTAAGATTTATCAGTCAGTGGAATCAAGTAATAGATTCTCTGTTGATTGTTTTTCTATTGAATGCCTACTTTCACTTTTTAACCTCCTTTCCTAGGAAATATATTACCTCTGTAATTCCATATTCTCCAAAAATATGTTCCCTCTTGGCTCTTATCTGATTATGGCTTATCCATTGTTTTCTGAAATGCCAGCATGTTCTTTTTTGTAGATTCAATTTTTCTTTCAATTTATCTTCTCAATTTTTTTCCTATTTCTTTTAAGGCATGAACTTCTGTAAACCAGAAGTGGATATGAAGTATGACCAAACTTTTGTGGAAATCATGAATTCAGGGTGATTCCCAAGAGGCCACAGTTGATAGTGGAAAAAGAGTAACACGAAGAATGATTTATTGTGAAATCATATTCACAGCCATTTGAATAAAATGACTCATTTAAATTTGACTCTTTAAAAAATGACTGGTACCAAATGTTAAAGGATGGACCAATGTAACAGCAATGTTCACATGAAAATATGTTGGAAATATGCTCTACAACCTGGGAGGAAGGGGAAGGGAAACTGAGTTGGAGTAACAATGTTCAGGAAGTAATGTAGCCCCTACTGTATGAATAAAACTGTAACCCTGATATGCATCATTATGACAATGATTTTTTTAAATGACTAGTACATAAACAAATGCCTACTTAGCTCTAGGTATGGGTTTTAGGGGTTAGTAGAGGAGTTGGCCAAATACATTGAAATCAATTATAAGGATTAATATTAAAATAATTTCAGAATGCTGCTATTTTCAAATAATTGTTAATTAAGTCAAAGAATGTGTAAAGAATAACTCACTTATGAGTCAGCTCATAGAAAATTTGTGTATTATAAGCAAAGATGTTGGATTTAAAAAATAAAAATTGTATCAATTTTGGAAATTAATGGTGTTTTGATAAAATGAGCCAGATGAGCCAGGTGCTGGAGTTTCACGCTTGTAATCCTAGCTACTCAAGAGCTGAGATCTGAGGACTGGTGGCTCAAGTCAGCCCGAGTGAGGATTTGTGAGCAAAAATCAAAAGAACACTAAATCCCCAACAAATTAATAAATAAGTACATAAAGACTTTAATAAACAACATAAAGCAAATAGGATGAATATTCTCAAGAGTTATGGCTGAGAATATAAATCCTTATTGCAATTAACAATATAAAATATATTTTCAAATAAAATTTTAACATAATTTTGTTCAGCGGGTATCAGGAAGTTCTGAACTTCCTGAATTATTTTTAATAATGTTATACATAGTTCAGTAGATAAAGTTGAGTCAGAAAAACAGTTGTTATAGTACAATCATTGATTTGATTTTAGCACGAATTTTTATTATAGAAAAATTCAAAACGTTTATACAACACTTTTATATACACTTCCATGGTTATAGTTGATAGACATTTGCATGGTATGCTACTCCATTTTTTTTCTACAGAAAACATGTAAATGCTTGTTTCAGAATATGCATTTGTTCAGAAATATGATCTCTGTAGATGTAAGCAAACAAAAATTAAGACATCCGGATCATCTCTCATCGAAACTATATTTAAAACAAAGGAACCAAAAGAAATTTGAATACTAAAGACACAGGCAGAATGGGATTATTAAATATCATTTATCTGCATATTTTAGAAGTTACACTTACTTGCAAAAAACTTGTTTTCCCTTTTCTAGCCTTCAGAACTACTAGGAAATAGACCCCAGTTTTAGGAAATGCACATCATTTTAAACTTCATTGTCAAAATGAAGTCATATTCTGTCTTAAATACACACAACTAAAGGATATTTCAGTGTGTTACCATATTAATGCTTAGCTAGAAAGCAAATGCAAAATATTTTCCATTGTTTGGCTCAGGAAAAGAAAATAAATATAAAATTCTTTCTACAAGGATTTATCAGTGGAGCAAACATTTTTCCCTAAATGGTTATGCCACCTACCTACTACTTTACAGACCCTGCTTTGACAAATTCAAAAATAGAATGCCTAAACTGAAATACCACCCTAAAAAACTGTGCTTGGAAAAATTAAGACAAAGATTATGTCCACAGATTAAAAGTCAATGAATCATTTACTACTACTTTATGTTTGGCTTTCGTATAAGAGATAGAGACAGAGACAGGGAAATAGAGAGAGGCAGGGAAGAGGAGGAGAAAGATTGAGAGAAGGAGGAGGAGGAGAAAGAGAGAGAGAGAGAGAGAGAGAGAGAGAGAGAGAGAGAGAGAGAGAGAGAGAGAGAGAGAGAGAGAGAGAGAGCAAGCAAGCGCAGGAGCAGTTGTTCAGGTTGGTGATAGCAGCTGAAAGAGATTACATTCATTTCAGGAATCCACCATTCGGGTAGGCATAAAATAACACCAAACACAAAAATTCAAATATTTACTTGGGCAAATTTCGTAGGAAATATGAATTCTTCAAATGTATATAGAAAAAGAAAAATAGCTAAACATATGTACTGTATTGTAGATAAGGAAAATGCTTACCCACAAACAATCATATAATTAAGCCTTGCAAATACAGTAAAATCTCCTGCACCCTATTCAGCTTTTATGTTTTTATTACCCTTTCTTTTATTTCTTCCCCAAGAAATGTTATTTCTGTCTCAAATTCGTAGCGTTCATAGTGCTCACACTGTTACCTAACTGAGTGCTATCTAGAGAATAGGAATAGAAATGAAGGAATTAGTTTAATGATTTGCCATTGGAAAAACATACAAAGCGATCTTACAACTATGAAGAGTCACTGAATCATTTCATAAACTGTATGGAAATGGTCAGTTACCATTATGTAGAAAGACTAAAAATCCTGGAGGCATCATGTGAGGGACAACTATTCATCTAAGACACGTGAAATTATTAGTTGGATGAATTGATGTAATGGCAGTTCAGAAATATCTGCCATGGCAGCGTTGGCAATTTAACCAAAGCCTTCTTCAAATATTTTAGTCTTCTTCATAATACACTTTTACCATACTTGTTTTGTATTTGTTGAAATGAAGGAACATGTCTGATAAATTTCTGGAAAAAAATAATAATTACAACACAGCAAAATTTTTTCAGAAGTTTTCATTCCATGGAATTGGCAGAGGTGCTGAGGTCATAAACAAGAAAAATACTTGCATAAAGCATGCAGTGATAAATTACTATAACTATACTATAAGTATCCCAGATTTTCTATGGAAAAATGTAAATAGGTTTTTTAGAGTAAGCATTTGCTCAGGAACAGGATCACTATTGATGTAAGCAAATGAAAATGAAAACATCAGGGCCAGGAGTTTGGCCTAGTGGTAGAGTGCTTGCCTAGCATGCACAAAGATCCGGGTTCGATTCCTTGGTACCACATGCATGGAAAAAAACTGGAAGCGGTGGTGAGGCTCAAGTGGTAGAGCTATAGCTTTGAGAAAGTCCAAGGACAAGGCTCAGGCCCTGAGCTAAAGCCCAGGACTGGCAAAAAAAATAAAAAGTAAAGAAAACATCAGGATAAGCTCTCATACAAACCATATTTAAAACCAACAAAGGAAACTCAGGGATGCGGGACACTTGAAGAAAGAGGCAGAATAGAATTATTCTGCCACAAACCAACGATCCTTTCTCTGCAGATTTCAGAAGTCATACAGCCTTGTCAAAAATTTGTTCTCCATTAGTAACCTTCAGAACTGTTAGGAAACAGACTCCAGTTTTAGGAAATCCATGTAACTTGCACTATTTTATAGACTAACCCTAGAAAATTAATACAGTTGACTATACCATAAGGGAAGAGTTTTTTTGTCAAATAAAGAGGCACATTATTTCCTAAACAAATAAGCACAAGTAAAGGATGTTTTATAGGAGAGCTCTATGTTTAGTCTTTAGAGTAACTGCCATACAGCTTTCTAGATTGGCTAAACAAGTTTACACTCTCACCAAAAGTGTAGTAGGGACCCCTTCTGGCCAAATCCCCCCCAGCATCTGTTGTTATTAGATTTCTTGATAATGGCCATTCTAACTGAAGTGAGGTGGAATCTCAAAGTTGTTTGGATTTGAATTTCTTTTATGGGCAGAGATGTAGAGCATTTTTTCAAGTGTCTATAGGCCATTCTTAATTCTTCTTCAGAGGAATCTTTAGCTTTTGTCTATAGTATTAGTATTTGTTAATGGCATGATTATTTCTTTGAGGATTTGTTTTTAGACGATTTAATTTTTGAATTCTAAGTATATTTTAAAAATGAGACCCTTGTCTGTTGTATGGCTAGTGAAGATCTCCAAATCTGTGGTTATTTTTTCTATATGTTTTAGTTTTCTATACTCTTTGTCTTCTATGTACAGTTATCGGATTTGTGGAAAGGAAAGATAATTATAGAAACTACAGGCCAAGGATGAGCTAATGCAACAATATTTACTAGACGCTATGTTGGAGATGAACTTTACAATATGGGGGGAAGGATTGGGAAAGGTAGGTGGGAGAAAATGAGGGATGGGTTAACAGTGTTAAAAAAGAAATATACTCATTACCAGACTACTGTTCATCACCTTTACAATAAATATCAAAAAGAGGAAAGGATATTTCCATACATTAGCCTATTAATGTTTATTTATATGGCTCTAGGCAGAAATAAATGCAAAACATTTCCTATTGTGTAGCTCTAGAAAGAAAATGAATACAAAATATGTTCTACATGTAGGCAGTAATGTTGAGATTGACATTTTTATTTTTTTTTTATTTCATCAGAGAGTCTCCTGGAACAAAGGGAAAGAAGAAAGTCATTGGACCTCTTGAGAAAAAAAAAGGACTATGTAGTAATGGGAAGTAAAGAGATGTAATGAGAAGTAAGTGAGTAATGAGAAGTAAAGAGAAGTAATGAGAAGTAACAAAAAAGCAGTAATGTCTACCTGGAGGCATTACTGTTGAGACTGACATTTTCAATTTTTTTTTAGGTAGGTTTGTCAGAGAGTCTCCTGGAACAAAGCAAACGAAAATCATTGAACCTCTTGAGAAAAAAAAAAAAGAAAAAAACTGTTTGTGATGGATACAGTATCAAGGAAAATGGTCATAAAGAGATTTCATGTCAAACAAAAATCAGGAAATAACTGGGAAGAGATGATTTTTAGGCACTATTGTGCCCTTGTGATTATTAATGGTTAAAAGCATTTCTATTAATCTGAGTAAAACAGTAGAACACTAGAAAAATGCACACATATATAATGGTATTCAGTAGTATTCTGACTGTTCTGTTTCAGCTAGGACCAAAAAGTAAGTTATAAGTAGGAAGACAATTATTCAAACTCAATGAAACATTCATGCAGAAGAGGGTAATAACTAAGAACTTAATCTCCACAGTAATTTGATGGTCAAATTATGATCTACTATGAAAGTAGAAGAAATAAACTTTCCTTATAGTTGAATAAGGTGTAAAAGAGAAAAGAGTTGGTTATGATTACAAAATTGGCCCAAGTAATTGGAATAACAGAGCTGCCATTTACTGAGTGAATCAAGCTGAGGGAAAGTTAAGCTGAATAGGGAATGTTTGGAGGTACAATTTAAGACTTGTTACTTTTATGCCATGGGAAGGACATAGAGCTGACACAGACCGAGGCATTTGGAATTCTAAGATGGCTCTTTGGGTGGGGGGTAGGGAGAGAAGGGGAAAAGAACAGGAGATATAAATTTGCAAGATCTGAGTGAATAGAGGTATTTAAAAACATATCCAAGCTGTGGGTGGTTATTCCTAGGTAAGACATCTGGAGATAAAATTATATATAATAGGGCTATGTGATGTATTTGACACCTGGAGTGGAAAATTTTATACCTCCCTTTATATACAAGAAAATTACTTTCATTGCTCATCAGGAAACGAGGTGAAGAGTGATAGCTATCATTTTTTTTAATCAAAGAATTTTTATGGGATATAATACATGCATTGAAGTCTGAACTCTCAGTTCTTAAGAATCTAACCTTATTTAGAGGTGAGGTCTATACAGTGTATTTCAGCTAAAGTGACGTCAAATGCATGGGCTAGAGTCCAATTTAAATGGTGTCCTTATACAAATTGAGCCAAGAGACAGACTCAGAGAGGCAGCACTCTTGAAACTAGACAGACAGGACAAAGAGAGGAGGGGGAAGTATCGAATGTACCCTATTCTCACAGTCCACAAAAGGAACAAAAATCAGCTGGGAATGTGGCTTAGTGGTAGAGTGCTTGCCTAGCATACATGAGAGCCCTTGGTTTGATTCCTTAGTACCACATAAACAGAAAATAAAGAAATGGTGCTAAAGCTCAAGTGACAGAGTGCTAGCCTTGAGCAAAAGTAGTTCAGAGACAGTGCCCAGACCCTGAGTTCAAGCTCCAGGATTGGCAAGAAAAAAAAAAAAAAAAACAAGCAAGCAAGCAAAAAAAACCCACTGTTAGCCTGACTATAGAGTCTAGCCACTAGAACTCCAAGACAATATATTTCTGTTAAGTCAACCAGTTTCAATGAAAGAAAAACATTAATCATTGTACAATGTAATTAATGAAATTGATTAGTATATTTTTACAACTCCTTTTTGGAAAAACAAAGGAAAGATATATGGATCTGTCACAATAATTTATTATGATACCATAGTTTGTTCTCTTAATTAATTAAGAATTCACTTTAAAAAAAAGTAATGTACACAAGAACTCTAAATTACAACTCTAAAGATACCATTGGAATTTGGTAGGTTATTTCACTTAGTATCTGAACATAAATATAGAGAACAAATATACATTTCAAATTGCTCTCTGTATCATGGCTTTGCTTTCAGTATCTACACATACTCTCACTCACACACTCATAAACAAATGCATTTACACACATGCAAATCCAAGATTAACACAAATGAACTAAACTGAAGTACTTCATGTTTCTTTTGTCCCTTTATCATTACAATCACTTTTGTGTCACTCTGACCTGCAGTCATCACAGGTAGGGGCAAAATTTTGAAGAGTCTATTCTGAATTGTCGAAATCCTATTCTTTTTTCTTTTTTTTCTTTTTGCCAGTCCTGGGGCTAGAACTCAGGGCCTGGGCACTGTCCTTGGGCATTCTTAAGGCTAGAGCTCTATTACTTGAGCCACAGCACCATTTCTGACTTTTTTTCTATGTATGTGGTACCGAGGAATAGAACCTGGGTCTTTGGGCATGCTAGGCAAGCACTCTACCCCTAGGCTAAACTCCTGGTCCCGTCACAATCTTACTCTTGTGAGGAAACATGAACATACAGGAGTTGAAAAATGGACAAATGATAAGGATCAATTTTGTGTCCTATAATTCTATAGTAAGTATCATTTGTTAAATGTGTATGTGTGTGTGTGTGAGAGAGACAGAGACAGAGAGAGACAAAGAGAGAGTGCCCCTGCCTAGTGGTGACAATAAAACTAGAGTACTTGCTTAACCTTGTGTTCATTTTTAACTACGTGAAGAATAAGGTATAAACTTCCATGCCCCTTGGCAAACAACTTTCAAAGTTAGGTATTGTGAAAGTGAAATGAAGAGATTCTGTTGAAAAAAGGGATGGTAATCAACTATTGAAAAAAGGGATGGTAATCAACTATGCTAAATCTTGTTCATAGTACTGTTACAAACTTCTGAAATGTACCCTAAGAGATTAACTTTGTGGTTGACAACAGGAAGTCACAGCACATTGGTCCTTGATTGGTTGATAACCAGCCAGACCAAGGAAGGTACAAGAATCTATGCACCCTCCCTCCAAAAAGGAGTAGGGTTGTAGGTTTAGAAAACATCAGAGAAATTCTTGCTTTAACTTTTCAAAAATGTAATTAGTAGCAGGAAAGCATATGAAGTGTAGAAATACTATAAAGAAAAGAAAGATTGGATGTTGCCATCTTCCTAGGAAATCTAACAGTGAGAACATAAGAGAGATTCAACAAAAGGGTAAAATCAGTATTGAATCTATTGGACTCTTGGTTTGGCCTGAGTTAAAATAGATGGATTACTCAAGAAAGGCTAGGTTGTTGTCATGGAAGAAATTGAACACAGAATATAAAGAATTTAAAGATGTGGTTTTGAAGAACAAAATCTAAATCATCAAACAATCATGGTACAATTAAAGAGATATGCCAGTGTTAAACTTCTTTATCCCACACAGTTGAGGATTTAAAGCCAGGCAAGACAAAAGGACCTAAGACTCTAATCACCAATTAGCCTGTAGAAAAGGAGAAATGGGGTTTGGCTCAAAGCTAGGGTGGTAGCCTTGAGATGAAGAGCTCAGGGACAGTGCCCAGGTGGAGTTCAAGCCCCATGACCCACAAAATAGATATATAAATAAAGTGAAATATTTTCTAAAAAGCAATTATTATGGGGGAAAATGAAATCTTGTGAAACAAATTGTAAAGATTAAAATTGTAAAACAAATACCATTTTATTTTACTTTCTAAATATTATTCTTAAATACTCATACAAAAGAATTTCATTTCAACCTATTAGTTTATTAGTACAAGGCACCTTAATTAGTGACATCTCTTTCATGGTCTCCTTCCACCTATTCCAAATTCAGCCATCCCCAAAGTTACCTAGCTCCATTTTCATGTGTATAAACTGATTATGTATAATTGTATTTTTCCATTCCTTTTTCCTCCATTTTCCACATTTCTTTACTTAAACCTTCCATCACAATACAAGTCATTTCAGCTATTTAGCATTTCTTTTGTTAAACAGATAAGGATGATCTTAAATTTACAAAAAGTATATATAAGACTCATTTTGAAATACTTTTTTTTTCAGAAAATGGCATAGGACAAATGATGCTTTATTCAATAAAAACCCAATGCAATTCAGCAAACTTCCTGTCTATGCATTGGAGAGAAAATGACAATGGAGACCAATTAAAATCATAAATAATTAACTTTGCTTCTACCTAAAGTAGCAAGTGTTAAATTGGAAGATAGAACAGTAAGAAGAGGAAGTTGACTCTCAGTTGTACCAGATTTGAGCATTTTTACAAATGAGTCCTGAGGAAACCATAGTGTAGAAGGAGACGCATGAAAATCCTCCAGGTGGAACAAGAACAGGGGTGAAATCATGATCATGGGCCATCGTCGTTTTTTTTTTTTTTTTTCTTCCAGTCCTGGGCTTGAACTCAGGGCCTGAGCACTGTCCTTGGGCTTTCTCAAGGCTAGTGCTCTACTACTTGAGCCACAGCACCATTTGTGCTTTTTTCTATGTATTTGGTACTAAGGAACTGAACCCAGGCCTTCATGTATGCTAGGAAAATCACTCTACCACTAGGCTAAACTCCTGACCCCACAAGATCATTTTAACCCAGGAAACCTTGAATGAGAATTCAAGGTGAGGGAGAGATGGACACATTAGGATGAACAGTAATATAAAACTCTAATCTTATTGACAAGACTTGATAACTATTACACGCAAGTCAGAGAGGCTATGGATGTATCACATAATATATTTAGATGTGTGTATACTGATTCATACACACATATTTCATATGCATATACATATATATGTTTTATATATATGTATATCAGAGAGGTTAAGTTTATAGATAATAAAATGTATGTGTGTGTGAATGTAAACATATCAGGGAATTGGATATTATAGATGATATTTGCATCTTCTGACCTACTTTAATAGGGAACTGGAAACACATTTCCACTGAAGGGAGTATAATCTCCATTAAACTTGGAAAAGCAACTAATGAATGTCATAGCCAATATTTTTATGTGATGTACAAAAACAGATACTGACTTTTCCAAAAAAAAATTTTTTTAAATGAGGCCAGGCATTCATTCCTCAGAAGTGTAAGGCCTATGTGTTTGTTGCTAGGTAGCAGTAAAATAACCTTCAGATTCCTGGAATCCACTGATGAAAGGTCAGGGTCTGTCAGCATGTTCTCCATCCAGCTGAGAAAGGCAGAATTGAAACATCCCTAATATGCTGAAAATAAAGGCGACGTCCAGCTCTTACCTGCTGGCAGCCAAAGTCCTTCAGTAGATTGGTGTTTGTCTTCTCTTGGGAAATCACCAGAATGCAACTGCCCTCATCAATGTTCCTTTCCTGCTCCTCTTTCCCACTGCCATGGCTTAGTGACAGGACTCCTGAAAGATGGTAATGGAACAGGACTGTTACAGAATTAAAGTCCAGGCCGTTTCCACAGAGCAATAGATTCGGTTAGATGTCCTGCCTGCTGCAGTAAAATAACTTGGAAACAAAACATTGACATTACAGGAAATGGTCTCAAAATTGACAGGCCAAGAAGCCATGCTGATAAACTTTGATAACAAAATATTTCGTTAAAAAATACAGAAATACTGATGTGGATTTTCTCATCAAGTGCATGATAAACATAATAATTTACTTGTAAATAATAATGCGATCATTTTCTTAGTGATGATGATGTAGAATTTGGAGGATTAAAATGGATCCCAGTTTGGCTGGACACTGGTGGTGCTCACATCTGCAATCCTGTTATCTGTGTTTCAAAGCCAAGCCAGGCAGAAAATTCTACAAAACTCTCTATCTCTAATTAACCATCAAAAAGACAGAAAGGGAGCTGTAACTCCAGTGATAGTGTGCTAGCCTTGAACACAAAATTCAGGGACAACATTCAGGCCATGAGTTAAAGCCTTTGGACAAGCACAGTAAATACATTAACTAACTAATAATAAATAAAATTTAGTGAATGACAGCTAAATCCTAGACAGGCCATTCGTTACTTCCTAACATTAGTTTCTATTAAAGTGCGTAATTCATGTTCAAAGGGCTTCATCCCATTATTTCATACATGCATAGGCTATGTTTTAATCAGATTCAGACTCTCACACCTATTTTCCCTTTCCCCTTTGTATCCTAAATGTATAGGGCAGCTGTTGGGAGCCAGAGTGGAATCAAACTGTACCTTGACTTGCATCAGACGATGGCTTTATTGTCTTATTGTTTTCTGGCCCTATTCTATGTAAATGACCTGAGAATTACCATATGAATGTAACACCTGGAGGTTCCCTGGGTCTGGAGGAGGGAAGAAGGGGGAGTGAAAAATAAACGCGGCAGTCTTTACCTGCGGACATCCCCGACCCGGTGTGTCTGTCTCTCTTCTATTTCTTCCTAGTCCTTGCCCCCGATTTCAGGAACCCCAATCTGCGAACCCTGGTTTGCTGCCGGTTGGCCCCGGCAGGCAGCTTGCTATGAGGTTGTGTCACCATCTACATTCATAGAGGCACTGTATTTTAGTTCTATTAATCCTCTAATATCCATTTTCCTTCTAACCTCTTCAGATAATCAGTCCTTGGTAACATGAGGTACTTGCAAATGTGAGGTATTTATTTTCTTATATAATCCTGTATGTGTTTACACATATGTGTATCTTTTAGGCTTAGTGTTCATCTAAGAAATAGGAAGGGGGAATGGTGACTAGAGAGAGTGCATGAAGGAGCATTCATATGGTCCAGATACTTTATGGAATGTGTGAGAATGGAACAATGAAGATTGCTGAGATTGATCTGCAAAGGAAAGACCAACTATGAGAAAGGTGAGTTTGATGAAGGTACGTTTTAAGTATGTATGGGCACATCAAATGGCACTTCCTTGTACAACTAATAGTTCTAATAAAAAAAACACCAATAAATTAAGAAAAAGAAGGGCAGAACAATCATGCCCAGTCATCCAATATGTGTTCACATGGGATATCCTTAAAAATATCTAATAGCTGATTATAAGAAAAACATATTTTAGAGAGATAAAATACTAAATTCCTGGATGACAGGAATGTATATGAATCTGAACACCACTAACGTATTTATTATATCTGATTTTCACTTGATAACTTTTGAAATGATATAATAAAAAATACAAACAATTTTATGACCCTTGAAGGGAACTTGAAATGTTCCAGTAATATTGTTTACCTTTAAGAGAAAAGAAACTTGCTTATAGCTGTAATAATTAAACCTTGTGAATAAAATTAGTTGTAATTACTTACTTCTACTTTGTAAATGTCATTCTTAGATACAAAATTACCTAAATGGTTTACATTACAATTCTGTAGGAACCACTGTCTCCCTTGTACTAATTGGAAGCTATATAAATTCTACATGCTACAACTTATTCTTTGTTGTTGTTGTTGTTGTTGTTGTTTTTGCCAGTCCTGGGCTTGAGCTCAGGGCCTGAGCACTATTCTTGCACTTTCTCAAGGCTAGAGTTCTACCACTTGAACCTCAGCCCCGCTTCTGGCTTTTTTCTATGTATGTGGTACCAAGGAATTGAATCTGGATCTTCACGAATACTAGGCAAGCACTCTACCACTAGGCCAAACTCCTGGCACCAGCAACTTATTCTTTTGCATCTAAATAGTTTATAAACAACTGAAGTCTAGTGGCTCAGTTTTACACAGAATCCTGAATATTCCACTCATTCCAAGTCTCTTTGTTGAACTGGTTTGGACAGTGGATATGGTTACCAGATAGGTAAGGAAATTTGAGATTATAAAAGATATTAAGAACATGCACAAAAAAATCAGAGGCGTATAAAATTTAAATTTAGATGCAGATTTTTCTCATGCTTACAATAGGTAATGACAGTCTATGAAATTTGGATTAAGCCAATGCTATATTTAAATCATGAGACAACTACATATCAAATCAGGTTCTGTGTCAATAGTTAACATGACTTCATTTCATTCAAGAATGCTAGGGACTTCTAGGATATATAAACAAAAGCCATATAATGAGTGATTGTTGTCCTTAATGTACTATGTTATCTCTCATCTCTTTTGCTGTCCCTTGGTTATCTCATATTGTTACAGTATCTCACTTTGTTATCTGATATAATGGATATATTTGTATTTGATTATTCAAAATTGGAGAGGGAAGGGGGGGAAACAAGATGAGGGGTGGGGGGTGGAGGGAGGGAAATGGGGACCAAGACATGAGAAAAGGTATCAATGTATGTGAAGTAATGCACCTTCTATCTGGCAAATATAATGTAACCCTTCTATTAATTACAATAAAAAATATGAAAAAGTGCTAGGGACATGAGAGAGGAAAGGCAAGAGAATGAAGGAAGGGATGACATTGACCAGAAACCATTGCACTCATATCCTGACTAACAGAACTGAAACACCTTTGGACAGTACTTAAAAATAGCAGTTAAAAAGGCAAAACATATTCTAAAAGCAAGATGAATGGAGCATGGTTCATATGTTAAAACATTTGCCTAAATAAAGAACACTGAACAATTGTTTTTCTAGTGAGCTTTGTGCCCCTGATCTTGTTGAAGACTCTTTTAGCCTGCACATCTGCAGGAGGAACGTGAGCTTGAAAGAAGCCTGAAGTTCTTATATACATGTTGTCAAGGAATATATGAAGGGCCCATGAGTGGGCACTCTGCTAGTGGTAGAGTGCTTGCCTAGCATGCACGAAGCCCTGGGTTTGATTCCTCAGTACCATATACTCAGATAAAGCCAGAAGTGTTGCTGTGGATCACGTGGCAGAGCACTAGTCTTCAGCAAAAAGTGTCCAAGGACAATGCCCCAGCACTGAGTTCAAGCCCTAGGACTGGAAAAAATATAAAAAAATAAATAAATAAATCTCAGTCCTAGTGGCTCAGGACTGTAATCCTAGCAACTGAGGAGGCTGAGATCTGAAGATCATGGTTTGAAGCCAGCCTGGCCAGGAAAATCCATTACACTCTTATCTTCATTTAAACAGCAAAACAGCTGAATGTGCAACTGTGGCACAATTGGAAGAGAGCTTGCTAGCCTTGAGCAAGAAAGTTTAGGAACAGTATCCAGGCTCTAAGTTCAAGCCCCAGGATTGGAACAAAAACAAACAAATATTTTAAAGCTAAACTAAAAGAAAACAACAAAACAAAGATAAGAAAAAGTTTGTGTCTGAAATTGTGAGACTTTCAACAGTATGTTGTAGAAACTCCAAGTAAGAATGGAATACCAGCATGAATGAATTCTTTGGTAAACCACGGTCAATCATCAGAATGAAAAAAAAATAAGAACAATAAAGTATGAAAAATAAGATACATTTGCTATATAGTTTCACTTACTTCTAGGATATTACAAAAAAAATGGCACAGTATGTGATTCTCCTCCTACCCCACACTGTCCTATGTTCTTTCAGCTATCTGTAGATTATTTATACTTTCTAAGAGAAAGTGAACCATAAATAGCTTGGATACAGTATTACTTAGGGGAAATGATCAAGAAAATGTCTGTACAGTATTAACTGGAGATGTTCATTATGTTCACTGTTGATTGGGAGTGTCAGAAGGAGTTTGATGCTCTAATATCTCATGAGAGGAAATGAACATATTCAAGAATACTTGTAAGGAAACTGAGTCATGAGAGTATCAGGATAAAGAATGGGCAAAAAGATTGCTTAACAGACCAACCTTTTATTTTGAGGTTAAAAACCTAAGAGGAATGCCAGAGTCTCTCATCCAGACTAGAGAAATAATGGTACGTTCTCTCAAGCTGGATCTCTTCTTAGAGGAAGAAAATGGGAGGAAGCTCTTTGTGCAATTGAAGGGGAATCTTACCTTGGGCTATAGCCTGGGAGTTGTCAGCACAGGTATCCAAAGCAGAAGTGACCAGAATTTTGTAATATCGATGATGTCAGGATCAGATGACCTGAGGTGTGGGAACTCAGAATGTGAGGAGCGGCTTATTAGGGGAAGAGAGTTGTTTGTTGAGAGGGAAGTGGAGAGGTAATGTTTTCAGCAAGGGCAGTTTGTGGCCTAATCTCCCTAAATATTGAAGGCCACCATGGAGTGTTCCTGCACAATGAACTTACCAGGATTGAGCACAGTGCCAAGTTAGTGGAAATTAAAATACATCTGACAAATGCTTAATATCCCGTATCTACAGGGAAACTAATTCCCACAAAACCCAATAAACCATTCACTAAATGGGCAAGGGAACTAAAGAGAGACTTATCAGAAGAAGAGATTAAAATGAAGAAAAGCATATGAGAAAATGTTCATCATCTATGGTCATAAAGGAAATGCAAATAAAAACAACCCTAAGATATCACTTACCCCAACAAGAATGGCCAAGATTTTGAACTCAAACAATGACAGTTGCTGGCGGGGTTGTGGAGAAAAAGGAACCCTACAACACTGCTCGTGGGAATGCAGACTACTTCAGCCACTCTGGAAAGTAGTGTGGAGGTTTCTTAAAAAACTGAAAATAGACCTTCCCTATGATCCCGCCATACCATTTCTGGGCATCTATCCTGACATCATGACCCAAGATATTATAAGGACACCTGCTCAGCTATGTTCATTTCTGCAATATTCACAATTGCAAGGCGATGGAAACAATCCAGATGCCCTACTGCAGATGAATGGATACAGAAAATGTGGTATATATACACAATGGAATTCTACATAGCCAACAGACAAGACAAAATAATGGCATTCGCAGGGAAGTGGATGAATCTAGAGAGAATCATGTTGAGTGAGACAAGTCAAGACCTAAGGATCAAAAGGTGCATGGTATCCTTACTATGTGGCTATTAAATCCAAAGAGTACAAGAACGAGGACTCAATAACTGCATCCCAAAGCTATGGACATGGTAATGGAAATACAAACATAACTACATAGACATAAAAACCTATGACTCTACAGACATGATGTTTTATTTCATAAATTAATATGTTTCTATGACATACAAACCCTAGCCTAATTGTGATTAAGTTCTAAATACTAACTCCCAGTGATTGTAAATAGAGATTCCCTCCTTGAACACTTGTATGTTAAACTTGTCATTTAAAATATGATGTAAAAATCAACGTTAATAAATTCTTTAAAAAAAAAAAAAACAAGTGGAGGGGTGGGGAGTTTGGCCTAGTGGTAGAGTGCTTGCCTAGCAGGCATGAAGACCCAGGTTGGATTCTTTGGTACTACATACAGAGAAAAAAAAATGCCGGAACTGCTGCTGTCATTCAACTGGTGGAGCTCTAGCCTTGAGAAAACCCAAGGACAGTGCTCACACCCTGAGCCCAAGTCCAGCACTGGCAAAAAAAATTGGAGAGAAGAAAAAAGCAAAGCCTTAGCATTCAAACCAAATTAGCTTGAATACTTTTTACTTTTGCATGCCTTACATTTCTGTTTTGTACAATGTAATAGTAATTTTCTTGCAAATGAGTTAATAGTAAATATTTAAAATATTATGATGATATATATAAAGTTCAGTGCCTCACGTGTTGCAGGTATTCAACGAATAAAAGCTATTATGAATACTTAAAAAATATATTTCTTTTTGTAATTAATAGAAGGGCTACATTATATCCTGCAGATATATTACTTAACAAACATTGATACCCCTTCTCATGTTTTGGTCCCCATTACCCTCCTCCCCACCTCTTCTCCTCATCTTGTTTTCCCCTTCCCTATCCTATTTAAAATAAACAAATAAACATATATACAATATATCAGAAAACAAGGTAAGATTCTGTAACAATATAAGAATAACCAAGGGACAACAAAAGAGATGAGAAATAACATAGTACAATAAGAACAACAATCACACATTATATGGCTCTTGTTTCCATATCCTGGAGGTCCTTTCATTTAGCCTCATTCTGTATGTAAGTTTTGCCCTATTTAAACCTCTGCTAGGAGAGTCCAAGGTTTATACTAATTATGCCAAAATGAGGGAAACTATTCAGCCTATGTTCCTTTGGGTCTGGCTTACTTTACTTAATATGATTTTTTTCCAGGTCTTTCCTATTTTACAAATGGGGGGATGTCGTTCTTTCTGACAGCAGCATAGAATTCCATTGTGTATAAATACAACATCTTGTTGATCCAGTCATAAACTGAGGGGCATTTGGGTCGGTTCAATATCTTTGCTATGGTAACTAGTGCTGCAATGAACATCATTGTCTAGTGGATTTAGTATGTCCTTGTTTCTGGACCTTTGGGTAAATGCCAAGTATTGGAATTTCTGGTCGTAGGGGAGTTCTAAGCTTAGTCTTTTGAGGGAACTTAAAATGTTGGTTAATTCACACATACTTTGGATCTACAGACACAGAGAGCCAAACCATACTGTTGTATTTTGGAAATCAATGACAATTTTTCACAAGAGATTAAACACATATGAAATGACAATAAGTTCTTGAGAGAATATCTTTTAAAAGTCCAAGAGAAAACTGAGATTACAGGTCTGAGAGCCAAAATTGGGGGAAAAAAGGAAAATACAGAAAAGAGGGAAGAAATATAGATAATGCTATGATGAACTTCATTATATATGTAAGAAGAATTCTAAGTAGCAAAACGTGATTATGTGAAGTATGAACTGCTGAAAAATAAATGTCTTTATGATTTCTTTAAAAATAATATACTTTAGGGGGCTGAGAGTTTGGCTTAGTGGTAGAGTGTTTGCCTAGCATGCACGAAGACCCGGGTTCGATTCCTCGGTACCACATACATAGAAAAAAGCCGGAAGTGATGCTGAGGCTCAAGTGGTAGAGGTCTAGCCTTGAGAAAGTCCAAGGACAGTGCTCAGGCCCTGAGCTCAAGCCTAGGACTGGCAAAAAAAAAATAATATACTTAGAATATAAAGTATTATAAAGATTAAAATATTTAAAGGAAAAATATGTATCATAGCTGAACCTGTTCAAAAAACACTTATAAAAATTATATATTTGAAGTAATAGATATTCGGAGATAGGACACTCAGAAGCTGACACCTGCTCACCTCTGTTAGGTCATCAGAGGTTCCCAAAAAGTCAACATGAAAGGAAAATATTGTAGGAAATCCCTAGTAGTACAAGGAAGATTTGATATTTATAAATTTGCATGCAACTTATAATAGCATAGTTTCAAAAGTATATTAAACAAAAATAAAGACGAATTAAAAATAAAATACACAGAACTATACAGCAGCAAACTGAATATATTTAATGAATAAATCTATATAAGAGTTCTGGCAAATCACTAAGGACATAAAAGTTACAGAAAAGTAATTAACAAAAAGGTCTAATTGAGAAATATAGGACAGTATATCTCTGAAGTTGAAGTGCATTTTTCCCAGTATACTTGGAACATTTTTTAAAAATTAATCACATTGTGGGCCATTAATTAACTGTTACACATTTTCAAAGAATGAATGCTTTATAATCCCAGTAGAGTTAAATTGGAAGCAGTCACACAAAAAGTAACTATAAAAATTGTGTACTCTTTCTAGTTTAGATATGAAGATTAAAGAAGTCGTTGAGTATAAGGAAATATTTTGAGTTGAATAGCAATGTGATCATATATATGAAGGCATTAATTTGAAAATGGTACATTTATAGATATGTATGGTTTTACATATTATCAATAAGTGTTGAGTGTAATAATTTGATTAAAGGTAGCAATAGGGATAACTGAAAAAACACTGTGCTAACTACAAAGCATGAGATCTTAGTGTTTCTGAACTAGGCAATTCCTTCCTTATCTCAGGTAGCATACCAAAATACAAAACATATTCAACTTGAACAGAAGAAATCAAAATACTTTGGAATTCTCAAAACTATACTCAGTTAAGGTAGAGTTAGTAGGTAATCTATCCACTACAGGAAATGTTTTGCTCCTTATTCTAATTATCATTTTTGACATTGTGTGTGAAATCTTCCAAGAAGTCAGCATTGGCTCAAGACTGATCACAGATTTTATTCTTCCTGTGCTATCTTCAGGTTCAAGATGTCTATGTAGTACACTAACAACTGGCAAGATAATAGGTTTCTTTTCTTAAATTTACTTACAATACTCTACAAACTTCTATTAAATATTAGAAATTAATGTTGTTTAGAAAAAAGAACCATCAATTTTTAATTTCTTTTTTATTTTACAAACAAGAGAACCTATGGTGAATATTTCAAACATTAGCAAAATGCCAATAAACAGAATAACAAAAATGTCCTATAAAAAATATTTAACAACCCTACACAGAAGTGTATTAAAACAGTGAACTTAAAAGCCTTGATATTATGCAAAGCCATTTAATTTCTTGAATACAATAAATAGGACTCATACAAAATAATAAGTCCAATATAACAAATCTTATTTGCAAGAATTTCATTTGCTCTCTTACTAGAGAGGTCTCTCTCCTCTCTCTCTCTCTCTCTCTCTCTCTCTCTCTCTCTCTCTCTCTCTCTCTCTCTCTCACACACACACACACACACACACACACGCACACACACACACAGGGCAAGACAATAGGTAAAGCAATACTAATTGAATGATAAAACTCTTTTAATTTTCAAGATGTGCTATTCCTTTTCCCCCAAACAACTTTTTATTTCTTTATCACTTCCTACACTCATTTTCACCTCAACATGGAGTCCCTACGAATCAAGGTCCACATGTTGTTGACAAACATATTCTCCTATGAATATTACAGGAATATTATATTTGTTGAGATTGTTTCCAGTGCTTTTACTGATATTTATAGTGATATGGCATTTTACAAGGCGGGAATATCAATAGAAAATTCTGTTCTCTCAACTCACATGCTCATAGTTAGTGTTGGGCGGTGTGTTTCAGTGTAATAGCTCTGATGTGGATTACCCAACCTGATTTAACAGATTTTAAACTTTGGTTGTCCTATGATGTAACACATTGACGTTAAACTTCAGAAAAAGCAACTGAAATGAGGACTTAAACCAAGACACAAATCAGAGTTGGCCTCATCGAACTATCACTCTCTTTCTTGAGTGACAGGCTCTCTGTCTTACCACACTTTAGAGAACATAAATTTCAAGTCACTGAAGAATGATGCTTTCCTTGTAGAAAGCAGAGCATATAAGGCATCATGAAGTCATACTTAAAGTCATTGTCTATATGCCTGTCTCTTCATAAAGGTTATTGTCTTAATTTTGTGGAACCATATTTCTACTTCCTGACATTGCTTTGGATACATGAACTCCATGAATTTACTTCGGTTCATGATCTTTATAAATTATCTCTTGGACATTGTTTCCCAAAGCCAATTAGTGAGAGTATATTTCATTTGAGTTACCCAGTGACCATATTATTTATTAGATGAAATAACATGCTTTTTGGTTCTTCTTGACATTATGTATCTGCATGTATGCTTACTAACAGATGCCTTTCCATGAGCTATTATAAATTGAAAGATTACATCCTTCACATGAGAAAAACAAGGAATTAATTTGCTATAGGAATGAAATAGAAAAAAAGACAAATAAAACTTAAAAGATCACCGTCTCCCGCCTCCACATTTTCCTCAAAATAAAATTCTTATTTTGGCCCATGGTGGCTCCTGCCTGGAATCCTAGCTACTCAGTAGAATGAGATCTGAGGTTCATGGTTCAAAGCCAGCCCAGGCCTTAAAGACTATGAGACTCTTATCTCCAATTAATCTCTAGAAAATGGAAAGTGGCATTGTGGATCAAGGGGTAGGGTGGTAGCCTTGAGCTGAAGAGCTCAGGAACAGCACCCAGGCTCAGAGTTCAAGTCCCACGACTGACCAAAATAAATACTATTTTCTTCACAAATGTTCTATGAAAACTGATTTTGAAGTAAGGAGGTCAGGTGTGGCCAATGCCAACTTAGCCACCTGGTGGATGGCAGGTTCTGGCATCTTGTCTTCATGCTGGGGAAAGGTGAAGCCACTGCTTCCCAGGATAAGGGCATGCTTGAATCCCTGGAGAGAGGGATGGGCAATTGACTGATGGGTTACTAAACCTGTCAGCCTGGGCTGGAGGGTTTCCTGTGAACCTTCCCCCTGCCCTGGCCTTATTTAGGCCTGTTCCAGCTTAAACCATATTACACCATGTTACACTTCTCCATGTTCAGGTCCTGTGTCCTGTCTCCCAGCAGTTCTCTGGTAAATACAGCATCCCATTTCAGCTCTCCATTGCAGCTGAATTGGTGTATTGGTATTGTTTTTGTTCTTTCTTTCTTCTCTGGCTTGTTTCCTAACTGTATTAAATGTATTTGCTGACTGCTGGTCTTTCAGACAGGAGTCTACCATACAGTCACTGGCCTTTTAATAGACAATCCAAGATTCAACTTCTCAAAATGTGGCTTCTCTGTATTCACACCTTACAACTATTCCATCTTTTGCTTTCATACTGTTATTTGAAGTTATATATAACATATACAGAGAAATAATTAAATTATAAATTTGTTTTATTCTCCTGACACAGTTATTTCTTAACAATATTCTATAGACTTTTAGGTATTCATATGGCAAATTTATTAGATGTTTGTGCTTGTGTGTTTGTATTAGTGTGTGTGTATGCATGTGTGTATATATTTTAAGTCTTTTATTTGATGGCAAAAAAGTTAAAACTTTTTTTCTTTTCAAATGCAAAAGAATTTTTTCAGAATGCTTGAATCCCTTAATCAAATTTATATAAAAAATAAAAATATCTGCAAAATGTAGTAGAATTATTAAAAAGAAACAGAGAAGGAACCATCTTCCTTTTAGTAAAAACAGATTGCCAGTACATATACAGCATAGTAAAAATCATAGAGTCAGCCTTGGGAGTTTCTAAATCTTCTGCTTCTCATAGTTCTCTGTCCTTGAATAAATCACTGGAGTCAATTTCATTACCTTTATCAGTAACATGGGGTTAATAATAGTACGTTGTTTGGGGGAACTTTGAAAGGATTGAAGGAAGTAATAAATGTAAAGCACTTAGCCTAGAGTCATATTTATTAGCTATCCAATCAATTTTGCTATAATGATAATTAGTTTCTCATATGGTAAAAATTAGATCTTTCTCACTTAGGTTTTCAT
This sequence comes from Megascapheus bottae, assembly GCF_031878675.1. Classification (NCBI taxonomy): domain Eukaryota; kingdom Metazoa; phylum Chordata; class Mammalia; order Rodentia; family Geomyidae; genus Megascapheus; species Megascapheus bottae. The sequence goes on from NC_143514.1 coordinate 16,286,186, forward strand.
AATTTTTACCTATTTAGAATTCTTGGAAAAAATGAAATATGGGAATGGGAAACACTTATAAAATAATTTATGGATTTAATAATAAAACTTATTCCCTAAACGAAAGAAAGCTTCAGTCAGGCAGCAGATTGGGCTTATAGCTTAAGACTCAGTTTATCCCATAATACAAATAACAAAGCATATGCAAAAGTGTATGTGGCTTACAAATGATTACCTTTGGTGATTTCTATTATACCACAGATACATGTATACTTGTTAAGAGTATGTGTCAACAAGGGATCCAACCTACATTTCTGAAAAACCAAATTGAATAAATATAGAAAATTAATGTAATATTTAATATAACCAATAAGATAAATAGTATATGAATTCTAACTCTGTGTGTGAGAGAGAGAGAAAGACAGAAAGAGACAGCATCAGAGACTGCATCAGAGACAGAGAGACAGAAAGAGTGAAGCCAGTTCCTGAAAATGGAATCCAGAGCCTCATGCCTAAGTGCTCTGTCATGCCATGTTCTAGCTCTGCCTCGGCTGACTTTAAAAAGGCTGTCCTTTGTATCTCTGCCCCCAAGTATCTGAAATAACACAGGCGTGCTACAATTCTGCTCTTTGAATTATAATCTGAATGGACAGTTTACTTATAGAAATCAGAATGAAATACTGTTCTCTTGGATAGTAAAAGTGATAGACATATTTAATATCTAAATGATTACTCATGCCAGTAAGCCTAGCTACCTAGGACACTGAAATATGAGGATGAAATCTGAAGGGGACTTTTCAAATCCAACCTGTTGGAAAACTACAAGAGATGTTTATCTCCAGTTAACCAGCAAAACAGCAACAGTGGAGTTGTGGCCCAAGTGATAGAGTGCCAACCATGAGCAAAGAAACTAAGCAAGCAAGGAAAGCCTTGAATTCAAGCACTGTTACTAGAAGAGAGAGAGACAGAGACAAAGAGACAGAGACAGAGAGAGAAAAAGAAAGACTTAATTGCACTCTGTTGGTTAAAGATGAGAGGGAGCCTCAGGAGGGTTTAAGAGGGTTAGACAGGATGGTCAGAGCAGTGCCCCAGCATTTAATGCTAGGTAACTTTGTTAGAAAGGTGAATGAAAGAGAACAGGCCATCATTGAGATTCTTCTTTTCCTACACCGGATACTTTGGACTACCTCAAGCCCAGTAGAAAGAGGACCATTAAAAGGTATGTCTTCTCCACCTTAGATCAGGTTTATGAACTAAAATAAACCTCTCTTTTTTATGACTTATCTAGTATGGCAATGTGTGATTAGTGATTGTAGAAGAACTGAGACAATAGAATTGAACTGGTCTGTTTTCAGTTGAAAACATATGAATATTCTACAATATAAAAATGCTCCAGCAGGCCGGGAGAGTGGCCTAGTGGTAATGTGCTCACCTAGCATGCACAAAACCCTGAGTGCGATTCTGTACAACCACATACACAGAGAAACCTGAAAGTGGTGCTGTGGTTCAAGTGGGAGAGTGCTAGCCTTGAGCAAAATGTGTCCAAGGACAGTGCCCAGGCCCTGAGTTCAAACCCCAGGACTGGCAAAAAAAAATGCTCCCGCAAATAAGAAAATTCAGAAGAGTTTTGAGATATTTTATTAGCATTTTAATTATTTTTCTGTACAATAAGAAGACTTATGAAAGACTTAGAAAAAAATCACATTAAGTGAAGTAAGCCAGACTCAAAGGAACAAAGGCTCAATGGTTTCCCTCATTTGCCATAATCAGTAGAAACCTTGGGCTCTCCTAGCAGAGATTTACAATAGAACAAAACCTAGATATGTAAGGCCATATAGAATGATGCTAAATGGAAGGACCTCCACAATATAGAAACAAAAGCCATCTAATGAGTGATTGCTGTCCTTAATGTACTATGTTATCTCTCATCTCTTTTGCTGTCCCTTGGTTATCTCATATTGTAGCAGTATTTCACCTGGTTATCTGATATATTGTATGTATGCTTATTTGGTTATTTGAAATCGGATAGGGAAGGGGGGAAAACAAGATGAGGGGAGGAGTTGGGGGGAGGGAAATGGGGACCATGACATGAGAAAGGGTATCAATGTATGTGAAGTAATGTACCTTCTATCTGGTGAATATAATGTAACCCTTCTATTAATTACAATAAATATATGAAAGAAATTAGTTAAAAACATTTTTGTGATTAATATCCAGTTTTGGTACAAATACTAAAGCAATGATCACTTCTGAGTAGCATTTTTTTATTAAAAGTTTTTATTAACATTAAGATTTTACAACATGTCGTGGTTTTTAGTCCTTGGTCCCGCCCGACCTGCAGGAGGGATAGGGAGAACATGTCCCCCACCAGGATGAGCCAAGAAAGGAGAGGGCTGACTGACTGCCTGCACCCAGCCGGAGGACAATCAGACACGTCAGGGAGACAGGTCAAGGCAGGAACTCGTTTATTGAGGAAGTCCATTCAGCTAACATAGGGTGCAGGAGCCTATCAGCACAAAAGGTGGGCAGGGAAGGGGAAATACTCTCACTATGCTGTCCAAGAGGGCAGAAAGTTTGGGGGCCTATCCCAGAGGTGACCTTACCTTATATCACAGACCACAGCCACACCTTGCAACCAGGCAGCAGACACCATCTCAGACAGGTGGGGGTCCTAAGACCAGGGAATGAGCACTGGGCCACAAGTTAGGCCTTTTACAGCATAGGTTTCCATTTCCCTGATGTGACGTGCTCCACAACAACATATTTCAAATGTCATGTTCTACAAATAAATATTCAAGAAAAGAATCTCTACATGCAATCACTGACATGTAAACAAGAACATAATTAAAATTACGAGTCTTTGTATGTCATAAATACATACTGATCTATGTACCAATACATTTATATAGAATTTATATCCTATCATAGACTTATGTGTCTATATAGATATATTTATATCTATGAATTCATCTCAGTGATGTGAAGTACTTGAGTATTGAGTCATTGCTCTTATATTGTTTAGATCTAATATCCACATATTAAAGAGACCATGCACCTTTCATTCCTTTGGTCTAGGCTTACCTCACTCAAAATAATTTACTCTAGCTCCAACTACTTCCCAGTGAATGCCATTATTTTGTCTTGTCTTGTGGCTATGTAGAATCCCATTATATATGTGTACCACTTTTTTTTTTATCCATTCATCTGTAATGGGACATCTGGTTTGTTTCCATCACTTTGCTATTGTGAATAGTGCAGAGATGAACGTAGCTGAGCAGGTGTCCTTATCACATCCCAGATTATGTTGCTCAGGGTAGATGCCCAGGAGTGGTATGGCTGGGTCATAGGGAAGGTTTATTTTTAGTTTTTTCCAAGAACCTCCAAACTTCTTTCAAGACTGGCTGAACTAGTTTACATTCTGACCAGCAGGGCAGTAGTGTCCCCCTTTCTCCACATCCCTGCCTGCATTTGTTGTCTGAATTCAGAATATTGGCCATTCTGATTAAGGTAAGGTGGTATCTCAGGGTTGTTTTTGTTTTCATTTCTTTTATAACCATGGATGATGAACATTTTCTCATATGTTTCACTGGCATTTTTACCTCTTCCTCTGATATGTCTCTCTTTAGTTCCCTTGCCTATTTAGCAATTGGTTTGTTGGGTTTGGGAAGCATCCATTTCTTAAGTTCCCTATGGATACTAAGCCTTTGTCTAATGTATTGTTGGTAAATATCTTTATGTAGTTAGCTGGCTATCTTTGTGTTTCAGTATCTATGGCTTTATATGTGCAGAAACATTTTTTAAAAATTTTTGTTGCCAGTCCTGGGCTTGAGCTCAGGGCCTGAGCCCTATTCTTGGACTTTCTTAAGGCTAGAGCTCTACCACTTGAGCCTCAGCACAATTTCCAGCTTTTTTTCTATGCATGTGTTACCAAGGAATCGAACCTGGGTCTTCATGGATGCTAGGCAAGCACTCTACCACTAGGCCAAACTCCCGGCCCAACATTTTATTTTTTGGTCTAGTCTCTCTCCAATCTGTTGTGACCCTGGGACTCTGTTCAGGAAGATTCTGCCATTTCCTGTTCAGGTCTGCTATTGAAGTCTTTGATCTGTTTTGAGTTAATGTTTTTTGCATGGCAATAGGCTAGGATCTATTTTTAGTTTTCTGCATGTGGCTGCCCACTGTTGCCAGCACCAATAATTGCATAGGCTCTGTTTGTTCCATTGTATATCTTTGACTCCTTTGTCAAATAAAATTTGAATATAGATATGTGGTTCTATTTCTGGATCTTATAGTCTTTTCCATGGTTCTTCTAGTCTATTTTTGTGCCAATACCATGCTGTTTTTGTTATTATGACTGTAGTAGAGTTTAAAGTCTGGTATTATAATATCACCTGCATCGCTCTTTTTGCCTAGAATTGATTTGGCTCTTCAAAGTCTTTTGTTGTTCTACATCTATTTTTGGATTATTCCTCTACTTCAGTAAAGAGTATCCTTGGGATTTTGATAGGGATTGCACTCAAACTGTGTATCAGTTTTGGCAGTGTGACCATTTTCACAATGTCGATTCTCCCCGTCCATGAGCATGGGAGATATTTCCATTTCTGATATCCTCTTTAATTTCTATCTTTGGACACTCATAATTTTTATTAAATAATTCTTTTACATCCTTGATTAGGTTAATTGTTAAATATTTTATTCTTTATGGGGATAGTGCAAATGGAATAATTTTCTTGATTTCTCCTTTTGTTTGTGTATTGTTGACATACAGAGATTTGTGTAGAAGTTTCTTAAAAGCTTAATTAAACATGTGAGACACAGTCATTCTACCATGAACTATTCTTTTTAAATAAACAAAATCATATGGCAACAAAAAAGATCTGTTTACATGTTTCTATGACATCATTTACAATAGCCTCAAATTAGGAACAGCACAGTGTTCAGTATCAGATGAAAAAGTAAATATTGTTTCTCCAAAATGCAATATACCTTAGTAATAAAAATAGTCTGAAACAGCTGATGTTCAATGATATGAACACATCTAGAAATAAATATGCTTAATGGAAATGGCTAGATATCAAAGAGTACAAACTATATGATTTCATTTCTATAGCAATGAACAAAATGCATTTTGTGATTTTGTGTTGGAATCTATTAGGAGAATACAGAAGAAAGAAAGAGAAGACCATTAGATAGGCATGCTTTTGGAAAACTGCTTTTCTATAAGAGAGTTTCTTGGGGGCGTTCTTTTTTTTTTTTACTCTCCTTTTTTTATCTTTTTTCATATACTTTTATTGTAATTAATAGAAGGGTTACATTATATTTGCCAGATAGAAGGTACATTAATTCACGTGCATTGATACCCTTTCTCATGTCTTGGTCCCCATTTCCCTCCTCCCCACCCCCACCCCTCATCTTGTTTTCCCCCCTTCTCTATCCAATTTCAAATAACCAAATACAAATATATTCTTGGGGTGTTCTTTAACTTGGAAAAATACAAAATGGTGTTCAGTCATTAAGTATTAGATGGATAGTTTCTGGAAAGTAAAAAAAAAAATGAGCCCCTTAATTCAAGAAAACCAATTGGTAGTATTTTTTGTGATGTATTTTACAATTTATTAACATTGCTTTTTGCATCATATTTCAAATGTTATGCTTAACAACCAAGTATTCAAGAAGGGAATCTCTATATACAATCATTGGCACATACATTTTACAACATAATTATAATTAAGCTGAAGGTTTGTATGTCATAGATACATATTAATCTCTGTAATATAACATTATGTCTATAGAGTATATAGACCATCATAGATTTTTATGTTTATGTAGTTATGTTTATATCTCCAAGACCATGTCCATAACCTTGGGTAACCAAGTATTGAGGCATTGCTCTTATACTCTTTGTATCTAATATCCACATATTAAGACTACTGTGCACCTTTTGTTACTTTGGTCTTATCTCTCTCAACATGATTCACTCTAGTTTCATCCACTTCCCAACAAATGTATCTTATTTGTTGGCTATGCAGAATTCTATGCCACATTTTTTTATCCATTCAACTGCAGTAGGGAATCTAGGTTGTTTCCATCACTTAGCTATTGTGATCAGACATGAACATGGCTGAGCAGGTGTCATATCCTGGGTAATGATGCTCAGGATCATACCACCAGGAGTTGTATAGCGGGATCATAGGGAAGGTCTATTTTCAGTTTTTTTTTAATTAAAGGATTTAATAACATTGATTTTTACATCATAATTCAAATGATGTGTTTATCAAACAAGTATTCATGGAGTGAATCTCTATATTCAATCACTGGCACTTAGATTTTAGAGTATAATCAAAATTAGACTGAGGGTTTGTATGTCATAGATACATATTAATCTATGTAATAAAGCATTATGTCTATAGAGTCATATGTTTTTATCTCTATGTAGTTGTGTTTATATTTCCAGTACCATGTCCATAGCATTGGGTATGCAAATATTGAATCCTCAGTCTTGTACTGTTTGGATCTAATAGCCACATATTAAGGATACCATATGCCTTTTGTTCCTTTGGTCTTGACTTGTCTCACTCAACATGATTCACTATAGATTAATCCGCTTACCTACAAATGCCATTATTTTATCTTGTGTGTTGGCTATGTAAAATTCCATTGTATATATATATACCACATTTTTTTTGTATTCATTCATCTGCAGTAGGGCATCTGGATTGTTTCCATCGCCTGGCTATTGTGAATAGTGCAGAGATGAACATAGCTGAGCAGGTGTCCTTATCATATCTTGGGTTATGATCAGGATAGATGCCCAAGAGTGATATGGCGGGATCTTAGAGAAGGTCAATTTTCAGTTCTTTAATAAACCTCCACATGGCTTTCCAGAATGGCTGTACTAGTTTACAATCCCAACAGCAGTGCAGTAGGATTCCTTTTTCTCCACAACCCCACCAACATCTGTCATTGTCTGAGTTCAAAATCCTAGCCATTCTTGTTGAGGTAAGGTGATATCTTAGGGTGTTTTTTTAAAAATATTTCTTATTGTAATTAAGAGAAGGGTTACATTCACCAGATAGAAGATGCATTACTTCACATACATTGATACCCTTTCTCATGTCTTTGTCCCCATTCTCTCCTCCCACCCCATCCCTCATCTTGTTTCCCCCTTCCCTATTTTATTTCAAATAACCAAATACACATACATCTAATATATCAGATAACAAGGTGAAATACTGTAACAATATGAGATAACCAAGGGACAGCAAAAGAGATGAGAGATAACATAGTACATTAAGGACAACAATCACTCATTATATGGCTTTTGTTTCTATATCCTAGAAGTCCTTTCATTTAGCATCATACTATATGTCCTTATGTATCCAGGTTTTGTTCTGTTATAAATCTCTGTGAGGAGAGCCCAAGATTTCTACTGATTATGACAAATGAGGAAAACATTGAGCCTTTATTCTTTGAGTCTGGCTTACTTCACTTAATATGATTTTTTCCCTAAGTCTTTCCATTTTCTTACAAATGGGGCAATGTCGCTCTGACAGCAGCATAGAATTCCATTGTGTATAAACACCACATCTTCTTGATCCACTCATCAACTGAGTGACATCTGGGTTTGTTCCATATCTTTGCTATGGTAAATAGTGCTGCAATGAACATTGTTGTGCTAGTGGATTTAGTATGTCCTTGTTTCTGGACCTTTGGGTAAATGCCAAGTAGTGGAATTGCTGGGTCATAGGGGAGCTCTACATTTAGTCTTTTGAGGAACTGCCATACTGCTTTCCATAGTGGTTAAACCAGTTTGCACTCCCAGCAACAGTGTAGTAGTGATCCCTTCTGTGTACATTCACTCTATCATCTGTTGTTATTAGATTTCTTGATCCTGGCCATTCTAACTGGAGTGAGGTGGAATCTTAGAGTTATTTTCATGTGCATTTCTTTTATGGCCAGAGATGTTGAGCCTTTCTTCATGTGTCTATAGGTCATTCTCATTTCTTCTTCAGAGAAGACTCTCTTTAAGTCTTTGGCCCATATTCTAATGGGATGATTTTTTCTTTGGAGATTCATTTTGGTGTGATTCAATTTTTTGAGCTGGTGGGGTGCTGGGTCTTAGAGCCCACTGCCTGTCAGTTTCCAGTCAATGGCTGTTGGGGGAAGGGACAGGATTCTGAATTACTTGACCCCTTGCACTTGCCATTCTTTCTTTGGGGGGGGGGGTGAGGGGTCTGGTTCTGTAGCTCACCATCAGCTCTGCTTTCCTGGTGGGTTTTTGGGGAGTCCACTGGACTACTTACTGATGGGGTTTGGCTGTGAGCTGCTCCGTGGTGTTGGAAGGTCTTTTGCTTCCCCTCTGGTCTCCACCACCATCTGTCCTGTCTGTGCCAAGTTTGTGTGGGGTCCCTGAGTCTGGATCCTGCCACTTGCTGGATTTGTTGGAGTTCCAGGCTAACTGGGTCCCAATGCCCTCCACCGTGGCTTTCATGGCTTGGAGCGGGTGGCGAGGGTTGGGGGAGGTGTCGTCAAGTTTGGATTCTTTGAGAATGTTGGATATAAGCTTTATTTGGGTTTCTTTTCCAGTTTGTGTACTTCTGCATTGCTTCTTGAATTTGTACTTGTGGGTTTCTTAAGATAGTTGGCTCCTGGGATTTCCTGTCTCTCTGCTTTTGTGGGAGAGATCTAGCCTGGGTTTCTATTATCTCGGTGCCACCTTCCTACCCAATTGGTAGTATTCTTGTTGATAATAAAATTGCCTTTCAAGTGAAAAATAATTCCAGAGAAATTACTTTATATGGTAAGCTTCACTACTTCTTGTGACTAATGACTCTTCTGATGAGATTAGTTGTGGTATCAATAAATGAAATTTACTGGCCTTATAAAGGATATGTATCTGTACTTGAAAGACATATATAACTTATTATGTCAATAATTTCTAAATGATGATATATTACTTTACAAAAGCTTATGTGAAAAAATACCACCTCAAGGCCAAGTGCAAGCCAAGCTACTAAAAATTATCTGAGTACAACTCATTTGACTTCATGGGAATGGACTCTTGTTCACACAGGGAAGAAATGACATTCTGGTTTTGTATATTCAGGTCATGGTCTTGTACAATCACACATAAATTCAATCACAGAAAAGCACAAATTATGTTTTTTTTAAAAACCTTACTAAGCTTGTCTTACCATACTATCTACTATAGCTAGCCGAACTCAGAGAAGGTCCGATTATTGTATTGACATTATCATGAGGGTCAAGATGGAATTAATTCCTTTACACAGAGATGATCCGGAGGTTCTATAAATTATTTCTAATTTACAATTATGTGAGAAAATGCCATTTGATTAATCCAAAGTGTATATCATAACCTAGTCAACAAAAACTCTTCCACAGGCATCAAATACTATCACTCCTTTCATGGTGATGTTTTTCATACACTCCAGTTTCTTCCATCGTAAATATTCTAATGGATACCATTTGCAGAAGAAAGAGAAGAAAAACCCCATCTGATCTTTTGGAAGTATGATGCCAGAAACTCGTAATTATTTTCTCCCTGTCTGTCTATCTATGTGTTTGTCTGATTTTCTTATTATCCCTCTTCCCCCTCCCCCACCCTGCCCAGTTTCAAAAAAGAAGGAAAACCACCATGTAGAAGAAAACTTCAAATTAATTATGATGATGTTCCATAGGAAAGAAAGTCATTTTCATTCTGAAGAGAAAGCTCTCAGGCCATTTTTCCTGGTAAAAATGAGATAGCTAAGTTTTGAGTAAAGGGAAATTATTTCTTCAGAATAAATAGATGAAGGACCAATCATCAGGTCATTCGTGTATGTGTATGGGGAGGTGTATGCCTATACTGGGGCTCGAACTCAAGGCTGATCATTGTCCCTCAGCATTTTTACACAAGGCTAGTACTCTACACTGTCAACCACAAGTCTTCTTCCAGCTTTTCACTGATTGATGGAGATAATAATCTCATAGAGTTCCCTTTCCTGCCCTTGCTTTAAACTGCATTCCTCAACTCTCAGCATGTTGAGTAGCGAGGAATATAGATGGAGCCATTGGCACTAATCTTCAGGTCATTTGTTTTCCTTCCTTACATTATATTAAGTAGGCTTTTCCAACCTCTCCTAGTTTTTTTTTCCCCCCACTATAGTGATAGTTTTTCCCCCTTCATGCCCAAAGAAAAGTTTGAGGTGATATATTGAATTAGGTATTGTTCACATATTGTCCACATATCTGATGCTGAAGATTAAAAAAAAAACTTGCAGATCTTAAACTTTAAAACTTAAAGTAAGATTTTAAAGTAATGTATTTAAGGCATTAACAAAGTCTTTACATATGATCAAACATCTTTTTGCAGAACTCTGGGCAAAAGCACAACTGAGACTTCATATGTGCTCTAAGTGGATGATCACTATTCTACCATCTGTATAGGCAGATTCAAGTCCATCATACTTTATCAATAGCAGTCACCAATTAGATTCTGTGTAGCACACAGATTCTAAAAAGCCCTGTCTTCAACTTATAAGTATTTGTTAGTTATGTATATGTTTCTAAAACTGCAATACTGGGGACATCAATTAACTGCTATTACTGAATTCATTTGTATAAGCGATTTAGATTTTCCAGTTTACATTTGTATGTATTCTGCTCTAAGGAAAATATGCAAATCAACCTAGAACTAAAGCAAAATAATTATGTTGATGCTGCAGTGAGGTTTGAATATTAAGCAAAAGATAACCATATAAAAGAAGTCAAAATAACCTCATGTGCACAAGAGAACAAACTTATAACATCAGAACTACACAGTACCTTAACAGTAAACTAGAAAAGCTTCAATATCCATTAAGAGATTAGCTCATAGTTTTATTTTAGAGAATTATAGAGGTAACCAATGAGGGGCTGAGATGAATATTTCTGTAATCTCATTTGTAGAATTTAGACTCCTGTTTCCTACTCTGGTGGCTGCATCTTGAAGGTGAAAAGTTGCTTAGTGAACATTTATCAGTGAAATAAGTGGTGAGAGGCATAGAAAGTGATGTTTCCAGATGAGAAATAGGATTGAGTTTATTTCTAGACATATCAATTTTCTTTTGGAACCAAGGTGAAACAATGGCTTAGAGAGATTTTGTTTGTTTATTCTTGTCAATCTCATCTTTTTTCTTTATCTAAATAAAGTCAACCAGATGCATGATAAAAAATGCATAAAATAAACATCAGCAGCAATATATATCATTGTAACGATGTACCAAGCTTAATAATTTAACTTACAGACTCGTTATCCTACCCTGTTACTGTAGCAGCTGGAAAGTATGTAAAAGACACATCTTACACATCTTTCCATACGATCACAAAAAAAAAAAATGGATGGCACAGCTTCTCAGAAGTTTACCAAGGTCAAATCAGAGCTAGTTTCAGCAATGCTATATCTACAAACTTCATTTCTCTTAGGCTATATATTCATTGGAAAATGTCTTTTTTTTACTTGACCTCTTATCAACATATTTCCATTATTTGTGATGTACATGTGGTTCACAGCTAAAAATGAAAAGTAAAACTTCACTTAAAATGTACACAGCCTGTATATGTCCATTTTTAGGTTGAAATGACTATTAAGGTTATATATTTCAATAAAAATAAAAAGATATGAGATTCAATTAAAGACAGAAAAGCACAGAGGATTCGATAAGAGAATCCATACACAATGTCACCAATTGCTAGAAAAACTCTCTCTATCCCAGTATTCTTGTAAGCATTTGAGGCATTAGCAAGGTAATGGATAAAGCTGTCTTGGATATAACAAGAATAAAATAAACATCACATGAGGTTTTAAACAAGTGTTTAAGTCACAACTATATCATCTAAATTTTCCACCACAGCATTTATTTTTATTTCCAGAAACATGTAACAAACACAGTTTAACTTTCTATCTAAATTTACTTTAATTTATTTTATTTAATTTACTTTATTTTAACACCTAATTATTGATGAGTTTATGGATTAATAAGGAAAATATATATAGACTTTCTATTTAACAAAATCTAGGCATAACTCAAATGGAAAATCACTGTGACCTAGTGGTAGAGTGCTCGCTTAGCATGCATGAAGCTGTGAGTTCAATTCCTTGGAAGCAGATATACAGAAAATGCTAGAAACTGCTGTGGTTCAAGTGATGGAGTAGTAGCTTGAGGAAAATGCCCAGGCCCTTAGTTCAAGCTCCAGGACTGGCAAAGAAAACATAAAGGCTTTTAAGAGGTGCTTAAAATTTCTATTCTACTATTTGAACATAATAAATATTAACTTCCACCCAAGTTCTCTTTGAGTTGTCGCATTGACCTTTGTGCCAACCTCTGTTCAGAATACCATTTAAAGTCTGAGTCCCCATGTGGCACAAAACTTGGCAGAAATATGATTGCTATGAGTGCCATCACCTGTGATCTACATTGAGTAAGTCACACTTGCATGAAACTTTATAAGAAACAAGTTGCAAGTATATTCATCAGCACAGAAATTTTAAGATACATACTATGTTTCTAATCACATGGTTAAGGTACTTATATATTTTAGATGTTGGAAAAAATTCTTTTCTGAAATGTTTTAAAAAGAAGCAAATACAGTAAGAAGTGAGAGATGAGGAAATATGTTTCATAGAAATATCCAGAAATTCATATTATTTAAACATAAAGAGCAATAAAATGTCAACTTGAGAAAATCTTATGATTAACTCTGGCAATAAGGACTCGGGGAATGCACGTAGCTTATAAGGAAGAAAAATTACAGTACATTAAATAAATGAAAGCCTATAAAGAATAAGAATCTATTGTTGAATTTATTTCCAAAAGAAAAATCCGCTAAAATCATAAACTGGTATTTGATACTTAAAATGTTATTCTAATAATAAGATGTAATTATTGTTACAAGAAAAAGTAATTATTATTAGAAAAACAAAATAATCAAGTAAGTAGAAGTCTAAAGTATAATCTATACTTTCCCAAATACTACATATATTCATATATATGAACATAATATATAAATAACATAGATCATAATATATCATTTGGAAGGCATATGATCTGACTGAGAAAATAGTATATTCATATACCTACTTCCTGTTGGTTAACAAATAAGTTAGCATACAATGAAATAACAATTTAAAGTCTTGTGATGTAATCCATATCATTGGGAATCTGTGAAGTCCTCTCTTATTTAAAATATTTTTTATTGTAATGTATAGAGGGGTTACAGTTGTATTCATCAGGTGGTAGTTACATTACTTCTCACACATTGATATTCCTTTTCATGTTTTTGTTCCCATTTCCCTCTCTCCATCCCCTCCCAATCATCTTGTTTTCCCCCCTTTTCTTTCCTATTTCAAATAAACAAATAAATATACATACAATGTGCCAGGTGACAAAGTCAGATACTTTAACAATATGAGTTTAACCAAAGGGCAACAAAATAGAAGAGAAATAACACAGTACATTAAGAACAACACCTGGAGATCCTTTCATTTAGCCTTAACCTATATGGTTCTGCACTCTGATAGGAGAGCCTTAGGTATGTACTAATTATTACAAATGAGGGAAACCAGTGATCCTATATTTCTTTGGGTCTGGCTTACTTGTGAAACCCTCTTTCAGTCGATGACAAAAATATGATCATCTTCTGTATCACTGATGTCATCATTACCATGAAAGAATATGCTGTTTTGTGCACTTCAGAAATATTTCCTCTAAAGACGTCCACAAAAACATTATGAGATAAATATTATCATGTTCATTTCACTGATTAGGAGAAAAAGGCAAGAATAGTTCAGTTATATTACACAGGCAAAAATAGAGATTGGATACTAGGCTAAGTGGAAATATTGAAGCTCTAAACCATTATATCCCATAGTCTCAGACAATGTACTGAGTTGAAGTCAATTAAATTAAGTGTACAAACCACTGAAGTGAAGAAAACCAAAGAGAGGAGATGAATTTACTTTAGGTTGGGCATAATACAACAGTTAGTGACTGGATACAATTTTCAACTTGAAGCACCAGTAAAGAGATAGAGTTCTTGCTACCCTGGGTATCATTCTGCTTCAGAAAGCAAGAATCCCAATATGTCACTTTGACTGCAATTTCTTTTCTTTGCAACTTTTTTTGTAATAAGACTAGTTTTTATTTCATTATATATAATATATTATATATATAAAATGGGCCAAGCATTCTGTTAAGTACTTTATTCACATTATTGGTAATATAATGACCAATCATATATAGGTATTGTGTTATTAAATTAAATTCTTACCAGCAATGGATCTCACAGTGCAGAATGGGGCTGAGTTCTGCTTGGTTCCAAAGTCCATGGCTTTAATTCCTTTGTTGAAATTTCCTCCCATGCAATCTTATTGCTTATTTTTGTCAGAGTTTTGATTCATTTCTCTAAAAATGGCAGAATAAAAGGAGAAATGAAAAGTACAGAAGTGGGAACAAATTCTGATAAACATCCTCAAATAATTCTTGACACTCAATAGTAGAATTAGGTATTTTAGGCCCTACATGAGCTTTCTCTACACATCTCACATCTCTGCTCGCTCTCCTCCTAAACATTCCTGCTCCAGACTTATTGACATCCTCATACATTCCATATAGCTCTCTTTGAAGACTTTTGTCTGCCTTATCCCACTGCTTCAGACTCTATCTTCTTCCTTTTTCTTGTATTCATTTCTAACTCTTTCAATGAGACAGGTTCTGACTCCAGTTTCAAAGCTATATCTTGTCCCAATTACTGATCCAGAACAACAAACCAACATTATTTTCCTGTGCTGTTTATATTCTTCAGTTGGGTACTGCCTTCCAACACCTCACTCATATTAAATGCTTAATTTAAGACTTTTGTTCTTTATTGTTTTGTATGTTTATTAGAAGTCTGATACATTTAGGGTTCATCTAAACAATTATGCCTACAGAAATATATATCTATATATTATATTAATTCTATATTTATTTTTTTCACTTATTTTTCTTTTTGCAAGTCTTGGGGCTTGAATTCAGAGCCTGGGCACTGTCCTTCAACTCTTTATTGTTCAAGGCTGGAACTCTACCACTTGAGTCATAGACACGTCCAGCTTTTTCTGTGTATGTGGTGCCAAGGAATCAAACCCAGGGCTTTGTTCATGCTAAGCAAGCACTCTACCACCAAGCCAAACTACTTTGCTCTTAATACACATTGCAAATTTGCTACTTCTCAGGACGAAATTGGATTGATTTTGGGCCATTGTTGCACTAAATTTTGTGTGAGACTGTTATTTCCTGTGTTCCATTAAACCATTCACAATGGAAGCTTAGAAATCAGTAATTAGAATAAACTTACATATCAAAATGTAACTTTTCTGTGTTGTGGTGTGAGAGAAATCACTTGTGCTAGCTTTTAATGGAAGACAGTTGTAAGCACTGTATAGATGAATCATACATATTCTTGGTATTGGAAAGAGCAAGATGAAGAAATATTAATCAGTCCTGAATCAGACTCAGGACTTGATAGGTGTGTGATGAATGCTCAATGAGAGTATAGAGAAAACTCTGAATTTGTAAGTTGAAGTGGATAGAAATATCAGAATAGATTTTAAGGTGTCTCATAGAAGTCCATGATGAACACAACAAACAAACTACTAACTAACTATGGAGATGTCAGAAAGTGGTATTTGTTATAAATTATTTTTCACAGGGATTTATGATCTGAATCTTAGAGACACACAATTAGAGAAAAACAGAAACAGAATTTTACAGAACCCAAAAGCCAGGAAATCAAAGTAAGCTTAAAGAGACAGTAAGGCCAAGCTTCTGCATAGAAATGGAGAGGAAAGCACAACTAGAACAGGGTTTGAGAAAACAGATCAATGACTCATGCTCTCTGGACTTGAAGAGTGGAGGAATTTTTGTTCTATAGGACTCTGCTGCACGTTTCAACAATTTGATATTACTTATAAAACTTACTCCTCCTCACAACAAAATTACACCATGTTCAATTTCAAGACTAAGGTCATTATACAAAAATGAGGCAAAGGAGTAACTATCCACAAACAAATGGTAAGAGTTACTGAGGTGTGGAGGAACAAATTCCTAATTAATATGAAGTTTATATTTTCTGTTATGTGTCTGTTAAATGTCAAACTTTCTACTAAGCTCCAAATTTCATGCTACTCAGGTAGAAAATCATGTTGGTATAATATAACAATATTAGTCGACCAATTTGTTTATTTTTGAAATTGTTCTGAATTCTCCTATTTACCATGTGAGAGAGTTGGGGGCAGGGGCAGGGAGAGGAAGGTGTGAAGGAATGGGAAGATAGGAAAAGTGTGGCCAGAGAATAGGACTTGGACATGTGAGAATGTTTCTAACACATAAACTGTGTCTTCAATAGAAAATTAGAAAGTTTATGAATCAAATGAATTGAATACAGGAGAACTTGACAATATTGTCATTTTGCATCTTAGGAAAAGAAAAAGCAATTTGCAGAATATCCTAAGGAAAGAAAGACTCTAATATGTATATTAATTTCTGATCTCCGAGGACTTTTACGTTTTAGGTAAGGTACAGTTAGTGAATGGCAAATAGACTTCACATAATGTATGAAGCAATGGAGAATTCCAATTCAAGAAATACCTTAGATTATAAGTAATAAGCATGAAAATATTTGGAATAGAATCTGTGGATCCAAACAATAAAATAAAGTGAAAGAGAGTTGACAGTGGCTATATTGAGTTGCTCATTTTTTCCTTGGGGTTTTCTTCTTATGTGAAGGAATTTGACAGCTGCCTTTTTCAGGTTCCTTAGCAGTGGGCTTCATATGGACTCCAATTGGACTCATGTGGGATTTGGAAAGCAGAGGGGCTTGAGGGGCTTTGGCATTTATTTATGGTGTACACAAACATTGGAATATTATTGGATTTTCTTCTGTTGTGTACTTGTCATTTACTTTGTGAAAGATTATGAAGTATGGGGTACCTGTGAGATGAATTCTGTACTCACAGACAATGAGATGCCTTTGAGTCAGAGTTAAGCAACAGCTCCCTGAAGCCCTGCCTTCAGATATCAGTGCTTCTGTGGTCCCCAGAAGGACTGGATTTATTTCAAAGAACCTCAACTTAGACTGCCACTTCCAGTTCTCCAAACGTGTGAAACAAATTCTCTGTATTTAAATCCTCTCCATTAAGTTAGATAAAAGTTATAAAAGTTTCAGCTTCCTGCAACTGAATATGGCTAGATCTATCAACTATCTGAAATCTATTGTGGAGACTATAAGTTTGTGAAAATTGTGAATATTTTGATAACTACAAAAAGTATGCTGTTCTTTTCTTTTTACTCTGAATATACATATGTAATATTAGAGTAGGAAATTCCATGTAATCTTGAAGTAAGTGCCAACTCATAGAAGATTCTGACTGCATCTACCTGTTTATATTCACCTATTTATGAAGAATTCATATTAACCAAATCTTACCAACAGTGGCTACATATGCATGCTTTTCATTTTCTCAGATTTATATTTTTACAATAATTTCAATTGATCTCTTACATTGTTTTCTGTTACTTGGCTCTAAATATCCTGTCTATTTCAAAGAATTATGGTTGGATTTTTTTTTGTTTTTGTTTGTTTGTTTGTTTGTTTTTGTTTTTGCCAGTCCTGGGCTTGAGCTCAGGGCCTGAGCACTGTCCTTGGACTTTCTCAAGACTAGAACTCTACCACTCGAGCCTCAGCACCACTTCTGGTTTTTTCCTATGTATGTGGTACCAAGGAATTGAACGTGGGTCTTCGTGCATGCTAGGCAAGCACTCTACCACTAGGCCAAACTCCCGGCCCCTCAAAGAATGTTTTAAATGGTACATCTGTAGAAATTTCTATTACATATACTCTCATATTGTGCATTTTTCCTTTGTCAAAAATGGACACCATTCTCTAAATCCTATCACACAATTTTTTACAATGAATTTTTAAAAGAAATCAAATATATAAATAATTAAAAATAAAAAAAAAAGCTTCAGTGGTCTAATTTGCCCAAATCTTTTATAATTGATTTTGAGTATTTTAGACTTTAGATGCTATATAGGCAGATTTCTTTAATACAAAATAATGACAAGAAGAATTAAAAATTCTACATCTAAGCCATGTAATGAATGATTGTTGTCCTTAAGGTACTATGTTCTCTCTCATCTCTTTTGCTGTCCCTTGGTTACCTCATATTGTTACAGTATCTCACTTTGTTACCTGATATATTGGATATATTTGTATTTGGTTATTTGAAATTGGATAGGGAAGGGGGGCAATCAAGATGAGGGGTCAGGATGGGGGGGAAGGAAATGGGGACCAAGACATGTGAAAGGGTATCAATATATGGGAATTAATGCACCTTCTATCTGGCAAATATCATGTAACCCTTCTATTAATTACAATAAAAATACACGAAAAAAATCTATATGAATATTTATGGTAGACATGGATTTGCTAATGTGCTAGAGTAGATAGAATAGTTTCTTGCAGAAACACATGTATAACTTATAAACATAGTAATTTTGATTTGGATCAGACAACTTCATGAAAGTAACTAGGAAGTCTGCCAGTTAAAACTAAAAGCATTTTGTTTTTTATAATGTACCAGTAATAATAACTTTAAGTTTGAAGGCACACTTCTAGAAAATTTCTACTCAGAACAAATATAAAACTAAACTGCCCTCTGGTAGTCAGTGATTCACATTTGTATTCCAAGCTACTCAGGAGGCTGTGATCTGGAAGGTCTGTTACCCTTATCTTCAATTAACCACCCAAAAGATGAAACTGGAGTTGTGGAACAAGTGGTAGAGTGCTAGCCTTAAGAAGAAAAGCTCAGGAGCAACACCCAAGCCCAGAGTTCAAGATCCAACATCTGCACAAAATTATAAAAAATTAAAAAAATAAGAAATTGAATGAATAAAAAGTAAACTATCAGTATAAAGCTATAGAATAATTCAGTTTAAAAATAATAGTATGGGACCAGGACTGTGGACTACTGGTAAGAGTGCTTGCCTAACATTTGTGAATGCCTGGGTTCGATTCCTTGGTACTTACATATACAAAAAAAGCCCTAAGTACTCCTGTGGCTCAAGTGATAGAGTTCTAGCCTTAAGAAAGCTCAGGCCATGAGTTCAAGCCCAAGGACTAGCAAAAGTAAAATTAAATACTGTATCCAAATGAAATAAAATACTTGTTTTTAAAAATGGGAGAAAAGGCCCAAAGTCATTTGATTTGTAATTAAGCAAATCAACATATGTGGATTTGACAGTAAGGATAGAAGCAAGGACAATATGCAGAACTAAAGATGCATTCCTTTGTCTCTCCCTTGATCCAAATTTTGATATATTTGACATTTCAGTGGTGAACTATCAGAACTAAACAGATTAAAAATATGTTACAGGAATCCATGGAACATTCCTCAATATAATAAGGGCTGTGTATGACAAACCCACTGCTAGTATTACATTTAATGGTAAAATGCTAAAGCCATTCCCTCTAAAATCAGCAACGAGACAAGGATGCCCACTCTCTCCACTCCTCTTTAACATAGTATTAGAATTCCTAGCCAATGCAATAAGGCAAGAAGCAAGCATAAAGGGGATCCAAGTAGGGAAAGAGGAAGTAAAACTATCCCTCTTTGCAGATGACATGATTCTGTATTTAAAGAATCCTATAGACTCTACTCCCAAGCTCCTTGAGCTGATTCAAAACTTTGGAAGGGTAGTAGGGTATAAAATTAACCCTCAAAAATCAACTGCCTTCCTCTACGCCAACAGTGAGAGGAACGAGGCAATAATCAGGAATCTCCTTTCACAATAGCCTCAAAGAAAATAAAATAGCTAGGAATTAGCTTAACTAAGAATGTAAAGGACCTTTTTGATGAAAACTTTAAAACCCTAAAAAGGGAAATTAAAGCAGAACTAAGGAAATGGAAAAACCTCCCATGCTCCTGGATTGGAAGAATCAACACTGTGAAAATGACAATCTTGCCAAGGGCTATGTACAAATTCAACGCAATACCCATCAATATCCCAATGGCATTCTTTAATGAAATAGAAGAGGCAATCCAAACTTTCATATGGAATAATAAAAGACACCGTATAGCAAAAACAAGTCTTAGCAGAAAGAACTGTGCTGGAGGTATTTCAATTCCAAACTTTAGACTCTATTACAGGGCTATAATTATCAAAACAGCTTGATACTGGCACAAGAACAGGCCTGAAGACCAATGGAATAGAACTGAGGACCCAGATATTAACCCACAGACCTATAGCCACCTAATCTTTGACAAGGGAGCCAAAAAAAAAAAAGAATGGAAGAAAGACAGCCTCTTCAACAAGTGGTGCTGGCAGAACTGGTTAAGCACCTGCAGAAAACTAAAGTTGGATCCTTCTTTGTCACCCTGCACTAGAATTAACTCCAAATGGATCAAAGAATTCGAGGTAAAAACCGACACACTGAAAACTTTACAAGAAATAATAGGAGATACACTAGGCCTCCTTGGCATAGGTCAAAACTCTCTTAATAAGGACCAAGTATCACAGCAAATAAGAGAAAGGCTGGATAAGTGGGACTGCATTAACCTGCAGAGCTTTTGTATGGCAAAGGACATAGCTAATAAATTAATTAGAAAGCCTACAGAGTGGGAGAAGATCTTCACCAACCAAACAATGGACAAAGGCCTCATATCTAAAATATATCAACAGCTCAAAAAATTGAATCACTCCAAAACTAATCTCCAAAGTAACAACCATCCCATTAAAAGATGAGCCAAAGACTTAAAGAGAGTCTTCTCTGAAGAAGAAACAAAAATGGCCTATAGACACATGAAGAAATGCTCAGCATCTCTGGTCATAAAAGAAATGCAAATCAAAACAACTGTAAGATTCCACCTCACTCCAGTTAGAACGGCCAGGATCAGGAAAACGAATGACAACAGATGCTGGAGGGGCTGTGGCCAGGAGGGATCACTACTACACTGTTGGTGGGAGTGCAAACTTGTTCAACCACTATGGAAAGCAGTATGGCAGTGCCTCAAAAGGCTAAACATAGAGCTCCCTTATGACCCAGCAATTCCACTACTTGGCATTTACCCAACTGTTGGGGCCTAGCCTCCATCTCTGAGGCCTGATTCTGGCTCAGCTGCAATTAAAGGGCTTTGTCCAGGCATTCGGTCTTTTGCATACCTCTCTTAAGGCATCTCTGTGTACATGACTGGATTGAACCCCCCGCAGTTTCGCGGGTCTGGCAGCAGCTCAAGTCTCTCTGGGGCAGCAACATGGGAATGGGGAGAGACACACAGGGCCAGCCTGTAGTCCCCAGGGAGCCGAGCTAGATGGTAAGTGTCGCAGACCCAGCCCTCCCCCAATCACCGGGGAAGAAAAAACCACGCTGAGTCAGAAGCAGTGTTAACCATGAAAGCGCATCAGATCTCTCTGCTGATCTCAGATGCTCTCCTCACTTTATTGCGTCAGACAATTAGTTATATACTGTTAGGGTAGGAGAAGGTGGGCACTGGGAAGCTAGCCAATAGGAAGAGGGCCTCTGTGCTACCACTAAGGGTCTGGGTGGGGCTTTCAGGTACTGGGCAGGACAGGTGCAGGAAAGCGCGTGAGACTTGAGCTGCTGCGAGATCCGCGAAACTGCGGGGGTTCAATCGAGTCACTTACACAGAGATGCCTTAAGAGAGGTATGCAAAAAGACCAAATGCCTGGACAAAGCCCTTTAATTGCAGCTGAGTCAGAATCAGGCCTCAGAGATGGAGGCTAGGCCCCAACACCCAACCATCCAGAAACTAGGGAATACTAAATCCACTAGCAAAACAATGTTCATTGCAGCATTATTCACCATAGCAAAAATATGGAACCAACCTAGACGTCCCTCAGTTGATGAGTGGATCAACAAGTTGTGGTATTTGCACACAATGGAATTCTATGCTGCTGTCAGAAAAAACAACATCGCCCCATTTGTTAGGAAATACAAAGTCTTAGAAAAAATCATATTAAGTGAAGTAAGCCAGACCAAAGGAAATTAAGCTCAATGGTTTCCCTCATTTGTCATAATCAGTAGACACCTTGGGCTCTACTAGCAGAGATCTGCAATAGAGCAAAACCTTGGTACATAAGGCCATATAGTATGAAGCTAATTGAAAGGACCTCCAGGATATTGAAACAAAAGCCATATAATGAGTGATTGTTGTCCTTAATGTACTATGTTATCTCTTATCTCTTTTGCTGTCCCTTGGTTATTTCATATTGTTACAGTATCTCACTTTGTTATCTGATATATTGGATTTATTTGTATTTGGTTATTTGCAATTGGATAGGGAAGGGGGGAAAACCAAGATGGGGGGGTGGAGGAGAGGGTATTGGGGACCAAGACATGTGAAAGGGTATCAATATATCTGAATTAATGCACCTTCTATCTGGCAAATATCATGTAACCCTTTTATTAATTACAATAAAAAATAAAAAGAAAAAATATGTTACAATATTCACAAGCTCATAAGCTACATCTTGTAAAACACTTTTTACTGTGCCCATTTGTGGGGCACATCACATCAGGGAAATGGAAACCTATGCTGTAAAAGGAGGCCTAATTCGTGGCCCCGTGCTCATTCCCTGGTCTTGGGACTTCACCTGGCTGAAATGGTGCCTGCCGCCCAGTTGGAAGGTGTGTCTGTGGTTTGTGAAAGTAAGGCCACCTCTGGGATCATATCCTTTCACCCTTCCCAACAGCACATTCATCCTATTTCCTCAATGAGAGTACCTCCCAGCCGTGCCCACCTTTGTGCTGATAGGCTCCTGAATCCTAAATTTGCTGAATGGACTTCCTCAATAAATGAGTTCCAGCCTTGACGGGTCTTCCTTACAAGTCTGATTGTCCTCCAGTGAGGGAGGGCTGAGTGCTTGTGGTCAGCCGGCTCTCTCCGTTCTCGGGTAGTCCTGGTTGGGTCTATATTCCCTATCCCTCCTAAGAGTTGGGAGGGACGGAGGACTAAAAACTCCGACACCCAATGGACCCTGACTTATTGCTCTACAAACAATAAGCTCGTATTGAAAAAAATGATAATTTTTCTTCTGCTCTGCTACTATATCATTTATGAAACAGATTAGGTAATTCATTTATTTCACCAAGAATAAATTGATTTTCTTTTCTATAAATTTTTAAAATTAAAATTATGTCTATGAATTAATTATAAATAAAGAACTAAATATAGGAAGATAATTCAAATTTTGGGAAATACCTTAGAGTCTAAAATACTGTAAAATATCCGAGAAAAGTTATGAAGCAACATTCATTCTTCAAGAATTGATTAGGATTTGTTATTTTTTTTTTTTTTGCCAGACCTGGGCTTGAGCTCAGGGCCTGAGCCCTGTCCTTGGACCTTCTCAAGGCTAGAGCTCTACCACTTGAGCCTCAGCACCACCTCTGGCTTTTCACCACCTCTGGCTTTTTTCTATGCATGTGGTACCGAGGAATTGAACCCAGGTCTTCATGCATGCTAGGCAAACACTCTACCACTAGGCCAAACTCCTAGCCCTGGATTTGTTAAATTTTGAAAACTTAAAAAACAAAATTCAGTTCTGAACTTCCTTATTTTTCATAGCTGAGAAGAATGGGTGGAACTTTAGCTAAAATAATGTGTATGCAACTCAGGATGAGATCTAAGGATCCTGGCTCAGAGACATCCAAAGCAGAGAAAATCTGCAAGACACATCCTCTGACCATCAAACTCCAGAAGTGGGGCTGTGACTTAAATTATGGTACAGTACCCACTTTGAGTAGAAAAGACAAGGAAGAGAATAAAACTGTGATTTCAAGGCTCAGTACCAGCGTGCACACATACATGCAATAGAAGAATAGTTAATATATATGAGTAGGAAAATTATCTCTTTATCTTTTCTCATTTATGATCTGTTTAACTCATTCTGTCCCATGCCAAATCAATGGTCAGGCATAAGTAAGAACCCAAACAGTCATTATAGGGGAGCAGGTTTCTTGAAAGAGTTAGCAAATCATTTTAAGGATTGTTGTTTGTGAAGCATGACATTTTCTTCTCAAAATTCCATTATTCAACAAATTTTCATGCAGCTAAAATTCATGAAAGGTCATGTAAAATTATAAACTGATTATGAGGTAATATATTTTTACAAATAATTAAAACATTTTGTTTTTGTTCCCTAAGATTATTCTCATGTATATACACACTACATTTTT
Source organism: Megascapheus bottae (assembly GCF_031878675.1). Classification (NCBI taxonomy): domain Eukaryota; kingdom Metazoa; phylum Chordata; class Mammalia; order Rodentia; family Geomyidae; genus Megascapheus; species Megascapheus bottae. The sequence goes on from NC_143514.1 coordinate 16,310,435, forward strand.
ATGTGTACATATTGTGAAAGTTTTAACATCGAAAAGCCCTGCATCAAAGTCCAAGTCTTATTAACCTTCAGTGTTTTCTCTGGTATTGAGCTCATTGTTAGATTCAATAACAAATGCTTGATAACCTGATTAAAAGTAATCCATTTGAAGTATATTTCTCCAGTTGTTTTCACTAAATTGGATCAATAATTTAGACTCATTCCTGAGTGGTAGCTAAGATAATAAAAGCAATGCATTCTTTCTGATCTCAGCTTCAAAAGCATTATTCACAAAAAGAAATCTTTAACATTCAACCATAAGATTGGATTCCTACAGTCTGTTCAGCCAGCATACACAGATTTTCTTTTCTGTTTTTTCAGTCTTTAAACCAATCTTTTCAATCTATGTAATTGTGTGGCCATTTCATTTGGATGTATCTTCTTTATTAAAACAGAAATTTACATAAAAAGATCTTACTTGTCTCCCATCGTATGTGACCACAATGGACGTTGGCAGTATAAATTTTAGAAATATGACAGACAGATGGAGGGAAGGATTTCAAACTTTTATTATTTACTCAATAACAATGAAGTATGAATTTAAATTATGATAGGCCCTGGTCAACAGTGTAATTTTGATCTTTGTGCTGAAAGGTCAGGCCCATGACATAAAGTAAATGGTGCTTGTGAAGCTACTTTATGATTCAGATATCTTATCAATACTAGTCAAAAATCCTCATGACAGCAGATGTGGTCCCGATCTTTTATTGTTTCTATGGTAACATTGACTAGACTATCCTATGGAAAAAAAACAATTGCTCTTGTGTTTGCCTACACCTTATATTAATTTTTAATAGTCTCAGGCACTCTCAAATTCTTTTAGGACTTCTGAAGGACTTTAAAATACTAACATCATTGTGATTCTCCAGGAACAATTAAAGATGCAGCCTTTGCTAAAACTGAGCACCAGGGACCATCAACTTTATTTCATGTTATTTTTAAAATAGTCATATCCCTAGGACCGAGTATTTTATTGAATGTGAAACTATTAGTTAAAGAACAAAACAGTCTGCTCAAGCTGTCCTATTATCACTAACAACAACAACAAAAAGGAACCTGAGGCAGGGAGCAGTCTCTAATTCCATATTTTGGTTATTGTTTCCATCATTTTTATTAGAAATAACATCAGGATAGATAAACTACAATTTGTAGAGACCTTTCCCTGTCTCTAGGGACAAATGCTTAGCAGGAAAGCCAACATTATAAGGAGAGTGTCACATCTCACAACTTCTCCAGAAAAATTTTAATTAGAAATGAATTTGGCTGGGTGATAGTGCCTCAAGCCTATAATCATAGCTATTCCGGAGACTGGAATCTGAGAATCACAATTTGAAGCCAGCCTAGGGCAAGAAATTCTGTGAGACTCACATCTCCAATTAACCAACAAAAGAAGCCAGAAGTAGAGCTCTGTGGCTCATATGGTAAGAGTGCTAGCTTGGAACAATAAAGCTCAGTCATAATGCCCAAGCCCTGAGTTCAAGCCTCAGGACTGGCACCAACACAAAATATTCTGAATTTAAGCCTTCAGATTATGCCAAATTATAGAAGATACCTTAAAAATCAACATATGTCAGAATATATTCTATAGATAATTTTTAGTTTTTTGGCTGTGGTTTCTCTTTTGAAAAGGTTCAGTAAGGAAAGTCATGTATTTACATCAATATGACTGAGGAACCTCATTAACCAAGAACTTATTTTATACGTTTGCCTCTGTTCAGATAAGATGCATACATCTTACCACATATAGTATCTCAAACCTATAATATCAGCTACTTGGAAAGTTTGATATTTAATTGGAGCTATTACTCCATGATTTGTCTGTTGGGCTGGATTTGAACCAAATTCCTCAGGAATAGCTGCATAACTAGTATTAAAAGTTTAAGCCACTGATGGCCAGCTATGCTATAAATGTACTTTTGAAAGATGGGGAACAGAATTTTCCAACCTTAGAGAATGCCAAGATTTACCAACCTTGACACACTCACTAAAAATAAAGTTACAACGTTAAGGCATTTTGATTGCTGGAAAAAAATAATTTTACCACCAGATGTTTTACCTTGGATATGTTGAACATATTTCTTTGTAAGGCTTGTACAATGCTTTTATTTATTTTGGTCTTTAATCTTTTTACATAAACAAGATGATTTCAAGGTAATCATTGAAAGGGACATCTAACCCATAATTACCTACGCAGCTATATAATATTACATGGTATATAGTTTTTTGTAATAAGTATTTCATTTGATTGTGTCTATTCTGTTATCTACAGTAGTTGTTCCTTAACAAGAAGTAATCTGTTCCAAGACCCCTGAATATTCATCCTAAACAAAACATGCTATATTCTGTTTGTAACTATGGAAAAGCCTAATGACTTAATGTATATATTAGGCTTACTAAATGGTTAACAATAGCAACTGATTGTAATAATACACTACAGTTCATGCAACAGTACTCTGTGTGGATGTGATCCCTCTTTGTCCCTCTTTTTTCACACTAGATACTTAATTGGTGTGTGTTCATCACTTCTCTCATAATCATATAGAGATGAAAAACTCTTACTGTTATATGGTGGGGTAAAATGTACTGTAAGACTACTACTTCCTTGATGATAATGATGAAATAGGAAAACTTGCTTTCAAAGCTCATAACCAAAGAATATGGTCAAAATTGAAACAAGCCCAGAAATGTGAAAGCTTATATCAGGGATACTACAGAACTTATTACCATAAGAAGAATATCCTAGATTTTAAAACATTTATATTGAGTTCAATATTAATGATATTTGCTCTTGAATAAATCCAGAAAAATTATATATGAGCATTTTTATTTTGTTCTTTCATCTGGCACTGAATATATATATATATATATATATATCAGTTTACCTTGTCATTTTATAATAAGCATCTCATAGGATAGTGTTTAAAATAAAAAGATACAGTAGCAATAATAAAATAAGAAAGCAAATAAATATAAAAAGTGCTATAAAAGTAAATCCATGAAAACAATGTGACCCCAGTAACTGTTTTTCACACTGATAGAAGTTTGTGCTCAGAACATTTAATGCACTGGGCATTGGGTTTTTACTGGTAATTCTTTCTACGCAGCAGGCTCTCTGAGGATGGCAGTTCACAGCCAGCCTATAAAGGGAAGACCAAAAGACTCATCTCTAAACAACAAAGTGTAGCTTTGGTTCAAACAGTAGAGAACCATCCTTGAGAAAAACAAAGAAAAATGTGCCCCAGGCCCTAAGTTCAGGCCCTAGCATCAACATAAAATAAAATAAAAAAATTAGTAATACTCTGGTATATTATATAGATGTTTATTTATTTACTTGAAATAGAAGAGGAAAATGAGGGAAGGGGTTGGGGGACATAATGGGAACAAAAACATAAGAAGGGATATCAATGTGTGAGAATAAATGCACTTTCTATCTGGTGAATATAACTGTAACCCCTTTATACACTAAAATAAAAAATATATAAAATTAGTAATATTATTTTCAGTGTCACAAGATTCTAGAGCACTCTATATTTATGTCTATTCTGCTATCCATATCCATACTATGAAGAAAAACAAACCCTGTATCATAGATCATCAATTTCTATTTTATTAGATGGAATTATTTGATTAGATTTTCTAAACCAAAAAATAGCTAGGCTGGAAAATATTACCCCTTGAAGAAAGAGATGATAATAACAAAGAAGAATGAAAATATATGGTTGAACATAAAAGATGAAGGCATATCTGTAAATAGAAAAAATATTTCATCATTTCTTAGGGTAAAAATAATTAGAATACAAACTCAAAGATATTCCCCATTACAGTTTAATTACTTTGGGACAACTTATACAGTTTCTATCCAAATCTTTATTTTAGTCATAGTAATATAAAAAGGAAACTTGTGGGGGAGATTTCATCCTAAGATACTTTCATCCTAGAACAACTTAGAAAACCAGAAGAAGCAAACTATGTAAATATTTCTGCACCTATAATTGTCCATATTACTCTCTATTTGCATTATAAAAACATTTTCAGTTGCTAAAAACAAAAACAAGGTTTGTAACAATGTTAGAGTCATCTTAATGTATTTCAATAGGAAGTTTGGTGAAGCTTTAAATAGAAGTAGAATGTAGCAATTATCTAGTCAGCATTACCTTCCTTCAGAACTCTAAATGGATTTAATTATTCAATAAATCTGATTCATCAAGCAGTTGAAAACAATTTGTTAATAGATACAGTCGATTGTTTTGCTATACAGCTCGGATCTCAATGGAAACATAAAGGAAACCAATGCATTTTAAATCAATTACAAATTATTCAAAAACATACAAAATAGTAACATTTTGAAAATGATACTTTTATTGAAAATGAACTTTCATTTTAAGTCTATGAGTGATGAATCATGAACATGTTTATTATCATTTTTCGAGTCCTTACTATAACGATTCTGTTCTGCATGAATTGGTTAGCAAATCACAAAGCTTAAATTAAACAAATAAAAATTATAAACCATTGAAATTTATCATTACAATTAGTTTTGGAAGAGTTTATTATGAATTTTTATTTTATTTTTTTGGTGGGTCATGGGGCTACAACTTGCCTGGGTGCTATTCCGGAGCTCTTCAGCTCAAGGCTACCACCTTGCTCCTGGGCCTGGGCATTGTTCCTGAGCTCTTCAGCTCAAGGCTACCGCCTTACCCTTCAGCTAAGCCCTGCTTCCCATTTTCTAGAGGTTAATTGGAAATAAGAGTCTCAGGTTCTTTTGTGCTCGGCCTGGCTTTGAACCTTGATCCGATCCTCAGATCTCAGCCTCCTCAGTAGCTAGGATTACAGGCATGAGTCACCAAGCCCAGTTACATTATATGAATTTAAAAAATGCTTAATTTCCAGTATCTACAGGAAACTCAAGAAACTAATCCCCCCTAAACGCAACAAATCATTCACTAAATGGTCAAGGGAACTAAAGAGAACAGATTAAAAGAACAGATTAAAATGGCAGAAAAGCATATGAGAAAATGTTCATCATCCATGGTCATAAAGGAAATGCAAATAAAAACAACCCTAAGATACCACCTTACCCAACAAGAATGGCCAAGATTTTGAACTCAGACAATGGCAGATGTTGTGGAGAAAAAGGAAAAGGAACTCTATTTCACTGGTGGGATTGTAAGCTCCTTCAGCCACTCTGGAAAGTATTGTGGCGGTTTCTTAAACAACTGAAAATTGACCTTCCCTACGATCCCACCATATCACTCCTGGGCATCTATCCTGAACATCATAAACCAAGATATGATAAGGACACCTGCTCAGCTATGTTCATCTCTGCACTGTTCACAATAGCCAGACGATGGAAACAATCCAGATGCCCTACTGCAGATGAATGGATACAGGAAATGTGATATATATATATATATATTATATATATAATGGAATTTGACATAGCCAACAGACAAGATAAAATAATGGCATTTGCAGGGAAGTGGATCAATCTAGAGCAAATCTTGTTAAGTGAGGCAACTCAAGACCAAAAGAACAAAAGGCACATGGTATCCTTAATATGTGGCTATTAGATCCAAACAGTACAAGAGCGAGGACTCAATATTTGTGTACCCATGCTATGGACATGGTACTGGAAATATAAACACAACTATATAGACATAAATTTTTATGACTCTATAGACATAATCTTTTATTACATAGATTAATATGTATGTATGACATAAAAACCCTCAGCCTAATTTTGATTATGTTCTAAAAACTAAGTGCCCGTGATTGTATATAGAGATTCTCTTCTTGAATACTTGTTTGTTAAACATGTCATTTGAAATTTGATATAAAAATCAATGTTAATAAATTCGTTAATAAAAAATTAGCCAACAACAACAAAAAAGACATAGAGAGGGGTCTTTAAAGGATGTGCCAGCGGGAGCAGTATCTTTATAACCAAAGGACATTTACCTCTGCAAAAGATGTTGAGGTTTTGTGTTCTTACTATTCTGAGAGTATCCTCAGAGAACTGGAACCAAGGATGATACCGACCTAAATAGAAAGCAGTTCTATTATAAAATGTCGCTTCTGGAGAGGTGCTAAATATGAAATTACATATGCTTGAATTCTAGGCTCTGTTATATAATTTGTAGCACTGCCCTTAATTTTCCTTACTAGTTGCTCCTAAAACCATTTCAATCATCCACTCTCAACTGGGAGTGTTTGATCTTTGTCCTTATCAGAAGCTGTGATTCTGAATAACTCAAACCAAACTGCTACTTGACCAGGAAAAGCAAGGCTTTTCCGATAGCAATGCATGGCCTTCTAAGAAGATGTAGGAATTCAAAGCCATGGAAGAAAGTTGAAGAACAAAATAATTCACTTTTTTGGGTATGTTTTTTTAAAAATGAGATAATACTTCACTCAATCAAAATTATATTGGGACCCATTGAATACAACACTAATCCTAATTATTCCATAGCCTAAGTCTTGTGGATGAAAGTTCAATGTCAGTGAGACAGAAAAGTCCATGAGACCTTTAGCTTTAATTAATGAGCAAAAGGCAGAAATACAGGTATAACCAGGTATAGGGGTGCCAGCCTTAAGTAGAAAAGGCTAAGCAAGATCAGGAAGCCCTGAGTTCAAGCTCTGGCACAAACACACATACAAACACAATCAAAACTTGCTTTTCCAGGAAATGTGTATCTTACTCTCAAATTCTGTGAAGTTTAGTTTAGTCCTATTATTTACTAAATAATTTTAGTCAAGAAAGAATATTTTATTCTTGGGATGGAACTAATTACAGGTGAGAGGTAAACATATAACTTCTTGGGGAGGGGAGAATCATTGGCAAGTATTTAATTGTTTTTTGGAATTTTGTCTATCGTTGGGCTTGAAATGGGCCTGGTGCTGTCCCTGAGCTCTTCAGAACAAGGCTAATGCCCTACCCCTGGAGCCACAATACCACTTCCAGTTTTCCAATGGTTAATTTCGATAAAAGTGCCCACTATGAATTTAGTGCCCGGGCTGGCTTTGAACCTCGATCCTGAGATCTCTAGGATTACAGGAGTGAGCCACCAGTCCCAAATGGCAACAGTTTAAATATTTGCATTTGTTTACATTGAAAGTCTGGGGCAAGCTTTCCAAACCCTCCTTACAGTTAAATGCAAAGCAAGTGCTTTCACTCATTTATTTTTCTTTCTTCTTGAACTCTATTTTTTTTAGGGGAGGGGGGAGGTCTGTCACTGAAGAGTTAAACGCTTGAACTCTAGATTTCTTCCTTTTTTTTCTTTCTTTTTTTTTTGGTCTGCTAAACTGTTCCTACAGTTAAACTATAGGAATAATCAACAGTTCACAATCCAAGTGCTAGAACATGAAAGTAGTGTGACATTTGCTATGCTTCCTGAGTTCTTATTACTTTTTTTTTCACTCTCACTTCATTTTATCACCTCTACATTTCACTTTAGGAAATGTGAAAAATAAAACATAAAATAAAGAAGAAGAAAACTCATTCCCAGTACACTTTGATAATCAAATTTATCAACTTTTCTACGTTTGACAACAATAGATATGAAAATGAGAGAGAAACCCTGAAACACTTTTGTACATTTATATACAATAATATTTTAGATAATGTTCCATTTCAGTTATATATAGAATCCTACAAAAAAAATTCTGGTATAGCCATGGAATATGTTTGATACTAAGGAAACTTTCTGGTAAGATAAAATGGAATAAACAATCAACTAGTAACAATAAGTATTGTTGTATCAAAAGATTTGTACAGTTTTTTAGTTTTATATAAATTATGTTGATTATTAAACATTACAAAATTATTATTTAATTATTTGAATTTTAGTGCTAATTTTAATTGGTGAAAGAACATCAAGTCTCTTCATATGCTATCGTACTATGGCACCCATTGTAGCCAATTTAGGAGATTGTGGACTAACCTTAGAAAAGAAAAGGAGGAAGCTGAAAAGCAAAATAAAACCATTTTCACTTGCAGAACACCACTAGGTTTGAACGAAAGTAACTCTAGAATATGGAAATAAGAGCTTTATATTGTGTAATTGTTGTTCTTAATATACTATGTGATTTCTTTTTTTTCCCCTTATGGTTAATCTCATATTGTTACTGTATCTGACATTGTTACCTGGTATATTGTATATACATTTATTTGTTTATTTGAAATAGAAAAGGGAAGGGGGCTAAACAAGATGATTGGGATGGGGTGGAGAAGGAAATGGGGACAAAAAAACGTGAGAAGGGGTATCAATGTGCGAGAAGTAAAGCAACTACTACCTGACAAATGTAACTGTAGCCCCTCTACACATTATCCTGACAATAACACAAAAGAATACCACTAGGTTCACTTCAGTCATCTGGCCCATTCTAAATTAAAGTTAGAAGCAAAATGTTCCTGTAATCAGAATGGAGACCTCTGGGTAAAGAAATATGTTCATCTCACAAAGACAGAAATTATGTTCATCTCACAAAGACATATTAACCATTATAATAAAGACATTCTCAGCAGGTGACTAGAGGAGATGAAATACACCATATATGAATATAATACACCAATTTGAAGCATCCTAGAGATTCTTTTGTGTCTGATAGAGGAAGTTAATCTTCAGGAATTGCCATGTTACCTTTCTCTGTGCCATGAGAGAACTAAGGTGCTTTCCTGGAACTTGGGATTTGTTAGAAATATCTTACCAAGAGCAATAATGGTTGCCAAGCATAATGCCAATGTAGATGAGTATATATAGCATCACTTTCTAGTAAACTTGTCAGCTCAGCCCAGTGTGGGATGTGACTTTGATAAATAGTGTGGAAATGAGAATGATAAATTGTGAATTACAGAGTTCCATAGAGCTTGATCTTGTGATGATCACCTTTTCAAAGCTACCTGTGTATTCAGGGCCTCTCAGCTATAACCCTGCTTGCTTAGTCTTAAATGTGGAGCTAATGCTGTCTATGGTGTGAAAACATACAGCCTGGCATCATGTCTGCTTTGTCATATATGAAAATGACCAGCTCATGAGCCTAAGCAGAATAAGTATAACAGGGCACACTGTATTTATGGACAATCCACTGACAACATAAGAAAGTGTGGTGTGGAATTTGGTGAAAAAGAAATTCAACAAGACAAACTTTGGAACAAGTCAAAGGAGTCAGGAATAATAATAGTACACGTTTAGGGAAGGAAATTACCAACTTGATACCTACATTCATAAAAGTAACATCCTTTTTACCTCAGGAGACAGTGGGTGGTAGAACAGTCGCAGGGAATTTATTATAAGAGATGTCTGTGTCCTTGGAAAGAGGGAAATAATGATTATTTGGAAGTAGAAAGTGTAAACTAAACAGTGTAGCTGTCTTTTTCAAATGGCTTGAGAAAGTGGGAAAGAGAAAAACTATAAGATAATAGTCATAGAGCAGTCATTGCAAGAAGATGTACACAGATGGGACCAATCCTGTACTTTGCTCTAAAGCAGTATGGTTATGGATTGAAATGGTTCTCTTTCTTTCTCTCTCTCTCTCTCTCTCTCTCTCTCTCTCTCTCTCTCTCTCTCTCTCTCTCTCTCTCTCTCTGTCTTCTCCCTCCCTTTTTCCTCTTGCTCTCTCTATCTCTCTGATTGAGTAATTAATGAGATTATTCATTAATTTTGGTGCCTGTGCTAGTTCTTGGTGCTCTTTCTCCCCTATTTGGCTCATGGTTAACACATTACCACTTGAACCACCACTTTTTCCATCTTGCTGGTTAAGTGGAGGCCAATGTCTTGATGATTTGTCCTCATGGACGGGCTTCAAACTATAAATCTCAGATTTTAGCCCCCTCAGAAACTAGGATTAGAAGTGCAGGCCATTGGTTCCTAGATCATTACTGTCATTGAAAGTGTGCTATTTGCTAGACCTAGTGGCTCATGCCTATAATTCTAGCTACTCAGGAGGTTGAGATTTGATGATCACAATTCAAAGACAGCTCAAGCACTAAAGTCCTTAAGACTCTTATCTCCAATTAACCACCAGGAAGTGTGCTGTAGCTCAAGGGGAAGGATGGTTGCCTTGAGCTAAAGAGCTCAGAGACATTGTCCAGGCCCAGTGTTCAAGTCCCACAACTGATACACACACACACACACACACACACACACACACACACACACACACACACACACGAAGTTTGCTTTGTAACTGAAATCCAATGACAATAAAAAATATGCCAAGGGCTCCATGACCTATATACACATGACATCTTTGCTCTTGCCACCCTCACACCTCTCCAGGAAACTTTTTACAGTTGCCTTCTTTACAAATATCTATCACTTATTTACCTTCTTTCCCTCTGTCTTCCTCCTATCATCCCAACAACTTTCCCCTCTGTCTGAGACCCTTTCTGGTTTTTTTCCTCTCCCTATGTATATTGTTGTTGTTTCTGGTAAGCTACTAAACATAAATGCTAGAGAGTCCAAGGTAAGTGTGTAATACTAATTGTTTCTTTGGGTGATGCAAGTTGCATCCATCTCACTTAACACCTTGAAATACTATGACATGGCTGGGTAATTAATGGGTACAGGTCTCTAGTTCACCTGTCTCAAGTATATATTATGACCATCTATAAACATTATAATCCATTGGAAATTTCTCTCCATAGTGTGGTAGACAGCCAGCACCTCAAAGAAGGAGATTGATTCTTTTGCTCTTAGTTGGGCTATGGTATCTGAGAAGAAAATGAATCCACCAATCAGTAGTCTGTGAGCTAAAAAGAGCAAGGGACTTGATAAAATAAGATGTTTTACATCATACTATCTTAAATGTTAAGTAGCAAAAGATGAAATGGCAAAAGAAAGGGAGATAGATAGATACGTAGTTTCTAGACCATTATGTATATGGTTTGTTTTAATATTAGGGGAGGGGGAAAACCTGCACTTCATTTGGCACATGATCTACAAATAATATTGTCCGTATTGCTACTCAGAGTGACAATCTGAATTTTAGAGCTAAGGAAAACTGCAGAATAACAACTGTCATAGGAAATCCTAATAATCAGGAACATTTGATTGCAAAAGCAAATTTAGATCAGAGTAGTGGTGTTTTCCTCAGTTTAAATTTTCTCAGAATTAAACCCCAAAACATGGCTCTAGGTGATAGCATTTTTTAAAAAAGAAAACAATTTAAACAACACACAAAATTTGGGTGGCTCATGCCTATAATCCTAGCTACTCAAGATTCTGAGATCTGAGCATCACAGTTTGAAGCCAATCCAGGCAGAAAAGACCATGAGACTCTTTTCTCTAACTGAAAAAAGCCAGAAATAGACATGTGATGCAAGTGGCAGACCGACAGGCCTCTTTTCCAGTGAAAAAGCTAAGAGAGAATGTGAGGCTCTGAATTCAAGTTCCAGTATTGGCACCAGTAAGAGAGATAAAGAAGTGTAACCATTCAAATTGGGAAACAAATGTGTGATCTTGAATACAGGAAAAAAATGCTGTGCAAGCTGGGTGTCTGTGGTTCATACCTACTAATCAGGAGGCTGGATCTGAGAATCATGGTTCAAAGCCAGACTATGCAGGAAAGTCAGTGAGAGTATTATTTCCAATTAATCACAGAAAATGCTAGGGCTAGTACTCAAGGGCTACAGGGCTACCTTGCCAAAAAGGAGCATGAAGACAGCACCCAAGCACGAAGTTCAAGACTCAGGATGACAATCAACCAACCAACCAACCAACTGTTAGAAACTTAGGGTACAAAGTAGAACATGCATCAGCTTGACCCAGCTCCCATTTGAATTGACACAGGGTGGTGGTGCCAGCCATTTCAGCTATGAGTCTCCTCATGTGCAGAACACATGTGTGCATGTTACCATGTGTTCTTACCATTTCCAGGTAGGTTGCAGACAAACTCAGAGAATTTTTTTTTAGCCCAACACTCCCAGATGCCAACTGTTCTGGGCAGCAGTGCCAAGAGGGGAAGGCAAGGCTCTTCACGGGAACTGCTATATCAAATGCTTCTTGAAACCATGTGAAACACAGGGAATTGTCTGAGGTAATGCCACTGAAGTAGGCCATACTAAATTAGGAATATGAAAGTGTGATTTTTTGTCTTGATGTTTAGATATGGTAATGATATTATCCAGCTCCAGAGCCCTCAGAACTGTACTTGTCATTTAAAGTACTGACAATTCACTAAAGCATAAACTCATGTGAAATGCATTCCATATAAAGTCACTCATTTCCTAATTTCTTCGGTATATTGCCTCATGTGAAACACATTCTTGCACACTTCAGAATGTTCTAAACACAATTAGCTTTCCGCATTCAACCAAGTACACAAGTCTTTATGCACAAAAATTGATTTTTAATTTTGCTGCAATCCAAATCCAAAACATGATAAACATTGACTACAGTGCTTTGCTATTCTTAATCTTTTGAAAGTCATAATAGCTGACATTGAGTATAAACTGACTTTGAGTATAATAAAGCAAGGATCTATCAGGAAAATAGTGTACCTAGAAAACCAAGGTAAATGTCGTTATGTGTGAGGAAGAGGTATGTGTGCAATGACAACACTTGGATGCCATCTCAGTCATTTGCTCGTAAGTGTAAAGAAGAAATTTTACAAAAAAAAGAAGAAATTTTACCCTGTGGCCCTCAGTTTCCTTCTTTAGCCTCATAATATTCTTTTAAATGTAAATGGAACAGTGTTTCTAAATTGCTTACCCTATGCTAGGCACTTGAACAAATATACGTCAAAATTAGCATATATATATATATATACGTACATAAATTCTTTTGAGGGGAAGCTGTCATGTTTATATTAAAGCTTCTCTCTCTATATATATATATATTCATATAATATACATCACCCTGACAATAAAATAATGATAAAATGCAAAAACTACACAGTATGCTCTTTTATGTCATCAACACTAACCTTGGAAGTGAAAAATTCGCTTATACAATTGTTATAAATGATTACTGTTTTTCTAAATTAGCATGGGCTTTAGCTGTATGAATATTTAATTTTTGCAAAGATATCAACTGCTGTGTTGCTTGAGCCACAGCCTTACTTCTAGGTTTTTCTGAGTAGCTTATTGGACATAAAAGTCTCATGGACTTCTCTGCCCAGGCTGGCTTCGAACTGCAAAGTATTCAGCCTCCTGAATACTAGGAGCTACAGGTACCTGGTTATTATATTATTTTTAAGTAGTTGTTCAAAGGGGTTTCAATTTAACATATCAGTTTATGAATACAAGGTATCTTGTTGCCCTCTCCCTCCTCCCCCTCCTCCTTTACCACCTCCACCTCTTCTTCTTTATTGTTTGAAATGTTTGTGTCCCTCCTGGGACTTGAAATCAAGGTTTGGATGCTTGTTCCTTAATGCTTTTTATTGTAATTAATAGAAGAGTTACAATTATATTCACTAGATAGAGGGTTCATGACTTCACACACATTGATACCATTACTTCTGTTTTTGTCCCCATTTCCCTCCCTCCCCCAAACCCCTCCATTCATCTTGTTTCCCCTCTCCCCTTTCCTATTTCAAATAAAAAAACTAAAGGTATATACAATATACCAGATTACAAGGTTAGATACTGCAACAATATGAGAATAACCAAGGGACAACAGAGATGAGAAATACCATAGTACATTAAGAACAGCAATCACACATTATGTAGCTCATGTTTCCATTTCCTGGAGGTTCTTTTATTTAGCCTCATCCTATATGGCCTTATGTATCTAGGTTTTGAGCTATTGTAATCCTCTGCTAGCAGAGTCCAAAGTTTGTACTTGATTAAAAAATGCACAGCATTGTTCCCCATTTTTAAAAGCTAGCCAGTGAATGCTGCCCAAATTGACTTCTTACATTTTAATAATTTTTTAAATTATAATTTTGCAGCATTATTATATCTAGGTGGGTTTAATTTTATTTCAAGTCACACTCAATTATTAGGGGAGTATAAGAGATAAAGAACTCTGCATTGATAAGAAAATGGTTGAGAGTGGGTGAGGGCTGAACTCATTTCAGGACTTTGTCTGGGTATATGAATATCATAGAAAAAACCACTTTGAAAAGTTACCATACACAACTTAAAATAAGAACTGACAGAGATGTAAATTAGCTCCATTCCTGGGTGTGGGTACAAAGGTGGGGGACCAGGCACTATGGGGGGATACTGCCCAAGATTTGGAAGAATGATGATGGAGGGATGAGCTGTTCAAGGGACATTGCAAGCACATCTGAATATGCCAATAGGAAAGTCTTTTATTCTTCTCAACTATGCTAATAAACTACATGGAAAAAAATAATACAAAATAAAAATAAAGTGAGATGATCATACAGAACAAAATTTCAGAAATTTGATGTTCTAGAAATTTTGAAGAATACTTTTAAATTACATGTTTCAGATAAGATGGTAACAGAAGCATTTATTAGTTGCCAAATTGGTCATGAATATGGGATTTGTGACTAAATGGATATATTAGAAAATGTGAAATTTTCCAATTATGTGCATAATATAAGAATTTATTTATTTATTGTCCAGGTAGTGTATAGAGGGGTTACAGTTACATTCATCAGGTAGTGGGTGTATTACTTCTCTCACATTGATACCCCATCACATGTTTTTGTCCTGTTTCCCTCTCCTCACCCCCTCCCAATTATCTTGTTTTCCTCCCTTCCCCTCCCTATTTCAAAGAAACAAATAAACATATATACAACACACCAGGTAACAAAGTCAGATATAGTAACCACATGACATTAACCATAAGGGGAAAAAAAGAAAAAAGAAATAATTTCTCATAGTACATTAAGGACAGCAATCACAAAGATAAACCTCTTGTTTCCATATCCTAGGGAAAAGTGAGGCAAATATTTTTATAAAATTATTTTATTATTTAGATGAGTTCTAATTTCTCAGATGTATTTGACTCAGTGGTTAAGCTAAAACTTAGTTCAATGTTCTAGATGAAACTGTCCTTGGATTTTTATGGCAAATAAACATAGACTAGTCTATTGGAAATCACATAAGAGTTGTTTGTTCTGTTTGGTTTATGGCTACGTGCTTAGTATTAATAAAATAAAATATTTATTACAGAGTAAATCCCAAGAGACCTATGACCCATTCTGTGGAGCCACATAGTCTGATTAAATACCAGATAGAACATAGCTTTACCATGGAATCTCAGATTGCTACAAATCCCTCTCATCTAATTTAACAGCTGAGCTCTTAACTCCTGTAAAATGGCCTCTATTTGAGCACAATGAAACAAGAGAAGGGCATCTGAAAACTCAACTAAAAATCAATTCCGTTTACTGTGTGTTTTAGCTGCTAAATAACAGGACAAATTCTCATTCATATGCAACTGACATATACAAATCAGTGTGTCTTTCTCCTGATCTGATGTTATAATCAAATCAAATTATATAAATATTTAAATAAATTATAATTCTATTGAACTAAATTTGGCATATTTTAATGAAAATTACTATCTCTTGTTGACAGTCATTACTGGCTATTCTGAATCACTTCGATGTAATCTATCATATGAAATTACATTCACATGCACTTATCTTTAATATGTATAAAATTATCAATTGAATGCTTGTATTCTTATAAAAATATATAAATTACCCCTAATGAACCACCAGAAACCAGAAGTGTTGCTGTGGCTCAAAGTAACAGAGTACCAGCCTTGAAAAAAGTGAGCTGGACATCTTGAAGACCCTTAGTTCAAGCCCCATAACTGACAAAAATAAATAGATTGGTAAGACACACCATCCAGGCTGATAGGAAGCTTACTCCATGCTCCAGCTATCTTACAATAATTGGGAAGATTTTGCAATGGATATTGTCATGTATGCATGTCAATATGATCTTTTATTTCAATTAACTGTGAGATAATACCTGTAGTATTTGTCCTTTGAAATTTAGACTGTACATCCTCAAAGGGGGAAAAGACAATTGATAATAGAAACAGAATCATAAGGAAAGATAAATACAGAGTTGGCAATCTCATGCTTCAATTTCTGGGTGTATCTAGGATTTAATTATTAAAATGTAAATAGTCTAACAGGTATGGCACTGAAAAATTACTGTAGCCCAAATTACATTACAATCTAGTAAATGTAGACTAAATCACCATTTTGTCTTTTACATTAAGGACAAAATACTTGGAAAGAATAGGTACTTTCACATTGGGACATAGTACCCCTTCTTGATCCTAGTTATACTGATTTTCCATGAATATTAAGCTTATTTTTATATTCTTTGCTTATGTGTATAAATCTTCATTGCTTAATTTCCATTAGAAGTCTCTCTCATCTTCTTATGGAAGTTCTAGAGATCATGGAACACCTTTTGTGGTTACTAAGAAGGTCATACAAGCTTTTGTAAACAACAACCTACTAGACTACATAAAGTAAACAGAACTTTAAAACAAGACATGAATATATATTTAAACAAGCAACAACAAAATACAGGTTATGCTGGGTGCTGGTGGCTCGCACCACTATTCCTACCTACTCAGAAGGCTGATATCTGGAGATCACAGTTCGAAGTGAGCCCCAGCAGCACAGTCCATGAGATTCTTATCTTCAAAAAACTACTCAGAGCCAGGAGTTTGGCCTAGCGGTAGGATGCTTGCCTAGCATGCAGGAAGACCCAGGTTCAATTTCTTGATAGCACATACATAGAAAAGTCAGAAGTGGTGCTGTGGCTCAAGTGGTAGAGCACACTGTCTTTGAGGAAAGCCCAAGACAGTGCTCAGGCCCTGAGTTCATGATCCATGACTGGAAAAAAAAACTACTAAGAAAAAGTGAGAAATGGTGCTGTAACTGAAGTGGTAGAGTGTTAACCTTTAGCCGAAGAAGACCAGAAGACCAGAACAGCTCCCAGGTCTTGAGTTCAAGTCTCAGCCAAGCACAGAAAGAAAAAAAAATTCTATTACATATTACATCTTTATTTTAAGAAGGAGTTTTAAAGGTAAGATGTAATGATTATTATTTGAAATATTTTCCACAAATTAAAAAGTAGAAAGCAAATTTTATTATATGTTTACATAGTATATATATGTATTTAATAAAATGAAAAATTGTCCACAGATCTTAAAGATCAAAATAAATGGCAGTTGTTCAAAACATTTTGTATTAAGATATCATTTTTTTCTTCACTTCCCATTTATGCACATTGACAGATTGTGAGACTTCGTCTTTTTTGAGCATGTGTTTCCGAATTAATTGCAATCCTAACCAAAATTGCAACACAAATTTAAAAAAAAAAAGATAATTTGAACTAAAACTACAATTTGAATTTCTAGAAATCTTAAATAAACAACTGAATGAAATTACTGCAGTTTGGGCTGGGAGTTTGGCCTAGTGGTTAAAGTGCTTGCCTAGCATGCATGAAGACTCGGGTTCGATTCCTCATTACCACATACATAGAAAAAAGCTGGAAGTGGTGCTGAGGCTCAAGTGGTAGAGCCCTAGCCTTGAGAAAATCCAAGGACAGTGCTCAGGCCCTGAGCTCAAGCCCAGGACTGGCAAAAAAAAAAAAAAAAGAAAGAAATTACTGCAGTTTGAATTTCTAGAAATCTTAAATAAACAATTGAATGAAATTACTAAATTGAATGTGTAAGCATACCTAATGATCAAAATAATGGAACAATTGTTATTATTTGGCTCATTCATTGATAAATAGGAACAGAACAGAGAACCAAAAATAAATTCAATTTTTTTACATACAGCTTAGGTTTGATACTTTGTGAAAGCAATTAAGTAAGACAAGACTATTTTAAACAAACATGGCTGACAATATCAGAAATTATATAGTAACAAAAAGCTAAATTTAATTCTAAACAAATTCTAAATATATTATTATTGAAAATTTCAAGACTAAAACTATCTAGAAAACACATAGGATATTTCTGATAATTGTTCTTTAGATAGAGAACCAAAGGCAAAATTAATTACAGAAAATATTGATAAAGCAATCTTTCTCAAAATATAAATTTTTCTTTTATTATAAATAAAATAGAATAAGAGAACAGTGATAATACTTACCAACCCTAGTTCTAGAACCAAATATATTCTTTTTCTTTGTTTTTTTTGCCAGTCCTGGGCTTGAGTTCAGGGCCTGAGCCCTGTCCTTGGACTTTGTCAACGCTAGAGCTCTACCACTTGAGCCTCAGCACCACTTCCAGCTTTTTTCTACGCATGTGGTACCAAGGAATCGAACCTGGGTCTTCATGCATGCTAGGCCAGCACTCTACCACTAGGCCAAACTCCTGGCCCCCAAGTATATTCTAAAATTGTAAGCAAAAATTCTACTATCACTTGTTCATAAGTATTCATAGGAGTAGTATTTGTTTTGAAGCAGCACAAACATCAAATATAAAAAGAATGAACAGACAAATCACAAAAGAGCCTCATACATGCAAATTTGACTATTATGAAAGCACTTTTCATCTATATACTAAAGAGAGTACCTGAATATATATTTGAGGATATATGTGAACACTGAACTGTGAAAACTTGAGTCACCCAAATCTCCACTGAAGAGTGTGAGAGTGCCACCAACGCTTCTCATTTTTACTCTCACAGTGACTTTCTGAGGGATATTTAATGCCATTGTTTTATGGTTTTGTGCTTTCTTTTTAATAATGCTATTAACAATGGTACCTCTACATATTGTGCCAAAGTACTGCCTAGTGATGGGTTTTAAAAATGGATGTTAGGCATGCTTGAATCAGGCGTTCTTTGCACTGCTATTGGCTTTGTGTTCAAAATTATTGAATCCAGTGTTGTTAATAAGTGAGGTAATCTTAAAGAGAAATGCAGACACACATATATTTTCCATGAAACATAGAGGCGTGAAAACATCATGACTAAAGGCAGGCAGAAAATAACTGAACATGCTAATTTATTGCTTGTAGAACATAATGGAATACAATTACCTCAATTAATGAAAATTGACTTGAATACCCATACAATCAACTAGAACAGCAATAAATCACAATCAACTATCAGAATGTACAAGATTAGTCTCAAAATGATCACACTGTGTGAAAGAAATCAGGAAAAATAAGTGTGTATTTATGCTCCAATTTCTATAAAAATCTAGAAAATTTGAACCCTATGTGACAAAGTGGTTCTTGGGGAAGGAAGAATGGTGGTGAAAGGCAGAAAATAACCAGGTAGTGCTGAATATATTACCACTTTGGTCTCACGATGATTTTGTGAAAGTATACATTCATTAGAATCATGAATTGTGCATACTTTAAATATGCAACAAACTGAATTATGACAATTTGATATCAGTAATAGTACATAAAATCTATTCCATTTTTCATAATAATGAAATATAGACACATTCACCTCTATTGTGTAATTTAACATCTTTAAGACACAAATTTGATATTTGCATATTGCTTGTCTGTATGTGTGTGCCCCTCCTGGGATTTGAACTTAGGGCCTAGACACTGTCCCTGAGCATTTTTATTCAAGATTAGTGTGCTGCCTGCTATACCACAATTTCACTTCTGTCTTTCTTATAGTTAACTGATGATAAGAATCTCCTGGACTTTCTTGGGTAGGCTGGCTTCAAACAGCAATCTTCAAATCGTAGTCTCCTGAGTAGCTAGAATTACAGGCATGAGACAAAAGAAAGAAAATTTTAATAGATTATATCAAGAATGTAATTTCTAAATTCAGCTTTAATTATGTACTGAAGTAATTTTTAATATCCTTTACAAAATCATATTAACTGCACTTTTTCCCATATTTCCACCTAAAACAGAATACCATAATGTTTATAAATTATTCATATTAGTCATCATATTTTCCTTAACATATTTCATACAAATTTTGATATCATTATGTTTATTGCTAACAAAGTTTAAAATCCAGTGATAGATCAAAAGAAAGCAGTAACAAATAAAGGTATCAGTATAGCACAGATTTGCCTAGCTGCCACAGGACACTGAAGTCAATCACCAGCACAGTATAATTAATTGACTAATTAATGAAGAAATTAACACAATCTTAAGGTAGGCTTTACCTTTTTGTCTTAGTGATTGTCTTAAAAGTGTCTACTTTGGGGAAAGCACAAGTGGCTCATGTCTACAATCCTAACTACTCAGAAGGCTAAGACTGAGAAGTATGGTTCCAAGTTTTATCTCTCAATAACTGGAAAAATATCAGAGATAAGAGTGTGGCTCAAGTGGTATAGCATAAGCTATGAGTGAAAAAGCCACACAAGAGAGCAAGTTCAAACCCATTACAGGCACACACACACACACACACACACACACAGGCTTCTTTTTCTTTTTTCTTTTTGAAATTGCATAGAAATTTCTATGGGCCTCTTTTCCAGGTGCAAAAGTGCAACAATATAGCCAATGAGAGAAATATTCCTTATCTTGGAAGCAAGGAAACAGTACTAACCTATCAAGTACTTATGAAGAAATATGTAGAAAGTGAAAAGACTAATTCACCATTTTATTCAATAAGTTATTATAACCATATTTGACATATTTATTCTTATTACATCTCTATAATTTCTGGATTCAAATAATTTGTAAAATTTAAATCTATTGATTAATGAAAGGTTGAAAGTCTTAATTCACATTGAATCTGAGAACATTTCAGAAATGACTGAATTTTCATCTAACCTTCAAAAAATGTTAATATGCCAGAATACAACATAACTTTGAAAGACACTCAAAAGATAGAAGTCGATTATTTTACAAAAATGTTCAATTTGGCCAGGCACCGTGGTTCATGCCTGTAATCCCGGCTACTCAGGAGGCTGAGATCTGAGGATCAAGCTTCAAAGCCAGCCCTGACACAAAAGCATCTTAGACTCTTATCTTGAATTAACCTCTTGAAAGTGGAATTGGGGCTTGGCTCAAGGGTAGGGTGGTAGCCTTAAGGTAAAGAGCTCTGTGACAGCACCCAGGCCAAGTTCAAGCCCCATGACTCACACAAAAAAAATAATAATAATTTCAATTTGGCAACAGTGGAATTTTTTTTTTCTTTGTCTATCATGGACTCTGAGCCTAGGTGCTGTCGCTGAACTCTCACAAACTTTTGCGCTCAGGCTGGCTTTGAACAGCCATTCTCAGATCTCAACTTCCTGAGTAGTTAGGGTTATAAAAGTGAGACAACAGCACCCAGCAAGAGTGGAAATGTTTTTTGTTGTTGTTGTTGTTTTGTTTTGTTTTGTTTTTATTTTAACATTATCTTTGGAGAGGACAAAGATGGTCATGTAGAGATAGAGATAATTAGGACTCACCAATATCTCCACCAAATTGAAGCAAAACCACAGATTTGTAGCTACGGGGAGAGGTAGCAGGTCATGAAAAAGCCCTAGAATGTGATGGTAGTCAGTTAATAGGTGAAATCCCAAAATGTTCAACTCTGAGAGTATAAGAGCAATACAAACAATAAAGGCAAGCGCCCTGAGCACATTTGCAAAAGAAAGAATCAATGAATTTCACACAGGCAACACGACATTCTGAAAGAGGAAATCTGCAACCATGAAAAAACTAGTGCAAGAGAAGGGATCCACCCCAGAAACCCCCAACCCCGTGCCCTACTTTCTATCTTCCTGATAATTCAGTAATGGAAAGCCTTCTTTACAAGGCTACTACCATTCAGGCCTTATTACCAGTGGGTGAAGAATGCCTGCAATTCCTCATTCTTATTCAAGTTGCAATGGCCTCTCATGCAGGACTCTCCCTTACAACCAGTGAGACCTAGAAAAATGACAGTGACTCAAATACAAATTCCCTGACACCAATCCTGGTGGATGGTAATCCTGGTGTGCACTATACAGCGAAGTAGCACTATTTTTTCTTAAAAGCACTTGACCTAAGAAGGGGCAGAAGTGCAGCTCTGTGTGGATTATTGCAGAGTTGAGACAGAGTGCAGGATGATGGTGCCAGGGGATCCGTTTCTCAGAATAGATCTCTTCATTCAATTCCTCCACATTCAAAGACACTTAAAGGCTACACTTTTACTGCTTGAACATTCCCCAATGCTACAGTTTCTGACAGCTCACCTGTGTTTCGAAGGGTCTCCCAAATAAACAGTATTTGTTTGTACATGAGTAAGTCATATGTAGATTCAGAGCTGGCTTCTCTGTACTGAGAACACATACACAGCCAGGGCCTTGCTGTTCAGAGCATCTTGACTCCCAACCCACAGGTAAGATAAATCAGTGCAGCCCAATCCCTGCCTAGTCTGATGTGTTTTCCAGGACCTGAAAATGAGAAAGCCATGTTCTATGCCCGCTCTCCCAATACTACCTCGTGGACACTCAAACCAGAGAACTGAGAAAGTGGTATGTTTATTTTTTTCTGTGAGGAGACATTGTTACCCCCTTTTGATATCAATTAATTAAGCTTAGCATTATAATATTCTAATATTGGGTATCCCATTACTCTTTTTCCTACAGTATGTCTCATATTCTATGCTATGATTATATACCTGCTTTTGTTTTGTGGTGATATTAGCTCTCATTTTTATTCTTCTTTCTTATTTGTATTGGGAATTAAGCCTTCAAGAGGCTCTTAACTTTGATGTGATAATCCCCTCATATAAATAAGTTGAAGAAATTTTCATCACAACAGATAAGCACATCACAAAATAGGGACCCAGGAAATGTCAAAAAGCAATACAACCCAATAACCCCAAAGTTATTAACTCATGAATTACTAAATCCAAAGATACAAAAGTAGATGAAATCTAGGCAAAAATAAAGGCAAGTATAATTTTTTTTTGCCAGTCCTGGGCTTGAGCTCAGAGGCTGAGCACTGTCCTTGGACTTTCTCAAGATTAGAGCTCTACCACTTGAGCCTCAGCACCACTTCCTGCTTTTTTCTGTGTATGTGGTACTGAAGAATCGAACCTGGGTCTTTGTGTATACTAGGCAAACACTCTACCACTAGGCCAAACTCCTGGGCCCCCACAACCATAATTTTGAAAAGACCGGTGAATTTAAAAAGAATTTTGGAAAGAAGTTTAGCAAAAAGATATAGATTCTGGGGAAAAAATAGAAACAGAAAGCTCAGTAGAAAATATGGCAATTAGACTACATCGAGTGGGAGAAAGCATGAGAGCTTGAAAATGAGGTTGGTAAATTATTGCATTTAGAGTGTAATAAAAAAAACAAATACAAATTATGACTACAACTTAATAACTCCAAGACAAGATTAAAAGACCAAACTTCTGGACCAGTCTTACAGAATAGGACAGAAAACCTCATAGGTAACCTCACCTTTAAATAGATCAGAAAAGGCATAACTGTGAGTATGAATTCACAGTAAGAAACTGGTAAGGATGCATTTTCAGGCTGGAAATTCTGTGAAAATTGATGTTGACGTTGGTGAAGAGAATAATGAAGACACTGAAAACTTTCCAAGTACACGTGACACAGATAAATTTGGAAATCTACCCAATGATGTGGGAACTATTATGATCCCAATCTTACAGGTTTCCTAGGGCCCCCATGACAGAATTAGAATACAAATGTGTTTGGTTCCAGTTCAGTCCTCCTGGAAAGCAATGCCCCCCATAAACCAAACTCAATCTTTTGGAATGCTTGTAGTTGCCACACCCTTTTGATTCAGCATAGGATTTGGGGTTGGCAAAGAAATCTCTAAGGGGTCACATCTGAGAGCACATTTAGACAGGTTTCACTCACTCTCACAGCCAGCTCACTCCTCTCTTGACCTGCTGAGACACAGGTTAAAGAGATTGAGGAGGGGGAGCAGTCTATGGGAATTTCCTAGAGAATAGCAAGCATATGGCACATAATTGAAGGGTCTCTATATTTGAAGCCAATTCCTTCCCTGCCTTCTCCCCATCACACCTCTTCTCAATATTGTGACCACAATTGCTTTTGAGCAATGGCACCAATCCCTTTCCTGTTATAAATATGGAGATGTTGCTATGCTCAGCATCCTCTGTACATTTCAGGAAAACTCTGTATGTGAACAAGAGTCCTCAATTTCATTACCTCATTGTAAGCTGATACATTGACACTTAATGATGTGCATGAATGACCATTATAAAATGTAGAATAATGGGATTTTTTGTTTTGTTGTTGTTTCAATTTGGCTCTGCTGATGAGCAAATTTTCTTTTACTCCCATAATGATTATGGTTAGATACACATTATCCATTAAGGACAGAAAAGCCTGTTATTGTAATAAAAATGTAAAGATTGAAGGACGAAGCAGGCTAATTCAGGCCAATGGAATTATCCTAAAATTTCAACATGCTATTAAAAAATTTCTAAACTAATTAGATAAACTTTCAATTACTTAGCTGGTGAAGATTTGGCTATAACTTTTACACACACACACACACTCACAGAGAGAGAGAAAGAGAGAGAGAAGGGGTAATTCTAAAGTAAATGTACATAGAGCAAAAGGAAATTATTATGTAGGTGTGGAATTAAAACAGGTATGAAGGCTAATATATATTCTACTCCTTACTCAATTTTAGTTGACTAATAAGGAAAAGCTCTATCTTAAAATTCATTTTCCTTTTTTCTTTTTGCCGGTCCTGGGGCTTGAACTCAGGATGTGAAGACTGTCCTTGGGCTTTCTCAAAGCTAGAGCTCTACTACTTGAGCACCACTTCCGGCTTTTTTTTATGTATGTGGTATTGAGGAATCAAACCTAGGTCCTCGTTCATGCTAGGCATGAATTCTACCATTAGGCTAAACTCCCAGTCTTAAAATTTCATTTCATACAATGTTTATAATTTAGTTTATAAAAAATGAAAAAATAGATACATAATGATGATAATAAGAATGATAACCATCAATGTTTAACCTTGAATGGTGTTGATAATTGGACAGTTCTATGCATGCACAGGTGTGTGTGTATTTCTACATATATATGTCAACATATTTATGAGTAAAATACTAATATCATCCTCACTTTAGACAAAAATACATACAAGTAAATCAAATAACAAATAACTAACCAATGCTCACAAAGTTATCTCAGAATTATTTTTCATTACCTTGTTTCTTACTACATCAACCATCTCTTCTTTGAGCAAAAATGGGTTATGCATAGGAGGAAGTACTATACTTCTAGCTCAATCTTGAAGGAGGGAGACCCTGGGATAATTTTTAAGGAACAGAGCATTTTGAGTTTAGAAAACTGATAAATGCTCTACACTTACCCTTTTAACCAAAAGATCTAGCACAGTTGAGAAGAATGAGCATTGTGTATTTATATCAGTTTTAGAAAATTTCATTTCATTTTTAATATTTTATTATCATTAAGTAGTTTCACAAATGACTTGTCATGCAGCAAAGCAGTTTATTAATACAATTTATCTTGATCAATGATACCCCTTTCAACATGTTCACCCATCCTTTCTGAATCACCCTTCCCCCTTACTTTTCTTAATTTTGGAGGCTATACATTAAATATTGACTGCATTCTCCCTCCCTTGTCTTCATTCTTCTACCCCTCTTGTTTGCCCTGTCTCCATGAAATTCACATACCCATTTATTTCTGTTTATTAGTTTGAATGGTGATTTTTTTCATTTCTAAGAAATTACACTGAGTTCACCCCCTAAATCTACTATATTTCATTTAATACATTTATATACACTTTCTTATGATCCAAAGGATTTACTTACATAGTTAATATCCAATTCTAACTTCTGCATTTGAGAGAAAACATGCAAACATTTTTCCTTGTTTCTGTGAAATTCTCAGTGACTGCCTAAGGTCAGAGTCTATTAAAATTTAATCCCTTTCTCCTCCTTTTTTCCCCTTTCTTTCTCCTTAAATTCCTGTATTTCTACTTTCCTTCCCCTTATCAACTTATTTTTTTTACTTTCAATTCTTACATGTCTTTTCTTCCCCTTCCTTTTTTTTTTTTTTTTTTTTTTTTGTCATGGTACTGGAACGCCTGGGCGTTGTCCCTGAGCACTTCAGCTCAAGGTTACCATCCTAGCCACAATGCCACTTCCTCCTTTCTTTCTTCTAATGGAAAAATTCTGAATATATCAAAATGAACTTGGTACCTATGATATGGAATCCTACCACCATTAGAAACTGGTGAAAAGGACAAGCAACTTGTGTTGAAAAGTTTTAGATATACTAAAATTTCACATATATTAGTATAACATATTATAATATAATATGACATATATAATATACTATAACATAACATATAACTTTTCACAAAAAACATACCCCCTCTCTTCTCTGATAGGAAAATAAAAACTGATGTCTATGATGTATTAAGAATTGGTTCTGGTTAGGGTGATGTATAAACTTCTAGATTCAGTTTTCTTCATATGCATAGCCACTTCTGACAGCAATATTTGTTGAAGAGGCTTTCTTCCACTTTGTGTTTTTGCTTCTTTTATTAAAGATTAGTCGGCTATAGGCCTGTAGGTTCATTTCCAGGTCTTCTAATCTGTTCCACTGGTATTTAAATCTATTCTTGCTCAAATATCAAGCTATTTTATTTTATTGTTTAATTTATTTTGGGGAGGCCAGACCTGGCCTTGAATTCAGGTCCTGGTCACTGTCCCTGAGCTTCCCTTTCTCAAGGCTAGTACTCTAGAACTGGTCCCACAGCACTATTTTCAGATTTTCTGTGTATGTGTACCATGGAATTGAACCCAGGGTTTTGTGCTAGTACTCTACCACTAGGCCACTCTCCTGAGCCCTACATTTTATTTCCAGTGAATATTGTCTTTAAGATGTCTAAGAGATGAAAAACTAAGATTGTCAACTGTCAAAATGTGTAATCTTGAAAAACAAATGGTAAAATTGACACCCAGGAGGCTTACTTTGGGCACCAGGAATGAGCAGAGATTTAGTGCTCACCTATAGCTTAGAAGTGAGAAAAGGAAAGCTTGTTCCATGTATGGAGTAACGTGGTTTGTGGCCTATCATGTTGGGAGTTGTCATCCACGACTCAGCTCTCTTCAAGAATGGCTAACACAACAACAACAACAATTCCCAAATGAATTTGCTTACTAAAACTAGTTCCGTATAAGCAATTAGTATCTTACACAGGCTGCCCTGAAAAGGGTATGGGGCTATCTATCACCTGTCCATTTCACTATTTAGCATTTGTTGGAGCAATTTGTCACTGTGTCAAATGCTAGCCTTTAAGAATGTGAGGTTTGGGTGGGAGGAATCTAACTTACTGCAGATAGTGCTGCATTCATAAGACTTTGGAAAGATTTATATTTGTAACATTTTACCCTTAAACAGCTTATCTAAAAAGTGGTATTATTTTTTATACAGCAAGTATCTCAAATTTAAATCAGTTTTTATTCAAATTTTAAAAATATAATGAAAACTGATTTTTAATTGTATTTTTTTAATCTCCTGAATCACAATGCATCTTATTCTACAGCTTTGGAATTTACATTTTCTCACATTTCCAATTCAGTCATTTTATATTAATTTCTAATACATCTATTATTGTATAAAGTGTCATGTATGAAAAACACCGTTGCTTTGTTATGTGCCTCAAATGAACAGAAAATTTTGGACATATTTAGAAAATGTTACTACATTTCAATCATTTTAAATATAGTTATAATTTATATACAGATATATAGCATTTATTTTACAGATAATTATAAAACGTCTGTAGACTGAACATAATAGCCTACTGCTTTTTTATTTTTTAATGTTCTACTACTTTTTTATTAACCAATTTATTAACATTGATTTTTACATCGTATTTCAAATGTCATGTTTAACAAACAAGTATTCAAGAAGGGAATCTCTGTATTTTTTTTCTGACATAAAATACTTACGTTGTAGTACAATTTGCAGCATGCAGGCTACATGGTTTAGAGAAAATAGAAGAAAATCACGGAATGAAAGAATGGAACAAAATATACTTTGTAAATTGAATCCATGTTGTACAACAATTGTAGGGAAATTATATGTTTCACCTTTTTTCTACCAGACAATAAGCTATTTTATTTTCATAGACATGCCAATCAAATGAAAATAATTCAGTTGTCTAACCTATATATTTAATCTAAAAATAGGCTGTTGCCTTTTTTACTGTGGAAAATGGGTAGATGGTGTGTTTTCCAACTATAGTGTCAGTTCACCTGATTAAGATTACTAATGCAGAGGAGTCAGGCAAGATATTGTGGACTGAAATGCCATCTTTGCATCTGAATACTGTAGGCAGCTCCCATGACATTTCTCACAGACTTTCAAATGTGTGCTTGTCACTAAACTCAATTCCAGACATAGAAAAAAGGCAAATGCAAAGTCCTCTGGGAGGGAGTTGAGTAAAAAGCATTCTTGAACCCTTTAGATCAAAGCGCTCTGTCTTTTACCCAGACTTAACCATCAGTTCCATCGCTCTTCCTTCATACAACTCAGGAGTTTGATGTGGATAGATAAGAGGTAGGAAGAAAGAACTCACTCATGTGTGTATATGTGTTTGTATGCATACATGCCTTAAATAGTGTCCAAACCAAATTTTCATTTAAGGTGCTGAAAATTCTACTAATCTATGAGCATTATTGATCATGTGTGCTATACTTAGAAAATAGACATAATATTGAAGTAAACTTTGTTGTGGACAAAAGAGTATTTAAAGATTGTCATTACATTTTTTTCTTGAACTACTCTCAACTAGTCATGATTATACTGAGAAAAAATGGTTTACTGAGTCATTTTTGAAGAAAGTAGACACCAGTAGACAAACTGAGATTTTTTGTGATATCATTGAAGAAATAATGATCAAAGAATTCTTGGGAAATTGTTTCTTTATGAGTACATGAGTTGCAGAGAACTTAGATGAAAGCAACACAACAGGTAATAATGAAATCAAGGAATGAAATGTGGACTGTATTATTATCTGTTTAAACTCCAGAATGAGTAGACTATATTACTGCAAACTAAAAGGGGTAATGACTGCTCTATTTATTTGCTTATGCTATAAAGTTTGATTCAACAAACCATCCTCCAAATTATAATTACAAGATACATTATTCCTGTTATAAATTTGCCCCAAATAGAGCTCTAAAGCTGACCATGGAGAATTGAACATGAAATATCAAATAAATATTATGAATTAGGATAAATTTAGTACTGTAAGAAAGGCATGGGACCTGGACAAAATATATAGTGTCACATACTTTACATACAAAGCATATAAAATAAAAGTTGCTATGTTTTCATAGTTAACTCGTTCGGTCTCTTCAGTCTAAGTGCTAATTGATTGTTAATTAGGATAACAGTTTCACAATGCTAGGATTAGGAATTAAGCCCAGAAAAAAGTTGCAGTGCCCACATTCTTCAGCATTTGATTAAATATTTTATGGCCAAGAAAAATAATCTACTGTAATTTGAGTTTTACACTTTTATCTGGCAGTCACTTCATACTAAGTTTGTGATACAATGGTTTTCAATACCTTGTGAGGCAAATGTTATGTTCCAGTTTAAAGAAAATAATGTAACTTATCAATAGTTTTAGTGCTGCTAACTAATAAAGGAGACATTCAAATAGAAATCTCTCTTACCTAAATGGGAATATTTGGTTAGACTTCCAATCATTGGATAAAATATATTGGTGGTATAAAATATTGGTTTTATTTTTTAATTCATTTGCTATCTTCCTGGTCCATGGAATTTATATGTAAAAATGTATGTAAGTATAATTGATAACTTCATTCTTCATATGGTGAATTTAAACAAATGGAAACTATATAAACACAAATTATTCTTAAATGAGAATGTGGTTTATTGTATGTATCTTTTTTCAATATATTTTATTGTAATTAATAGAAGGATTACATTATATTCACCAGATAGAAGGTACATTACTTCACATACATTGATACCCTTTCTCATGTCTTGGTTCCCATTTCCCTCCCCCTACCCCCATCCCTCATCTTGTTTTCCCCCCTTCCCTATCCAATTTCAAATAACCAAATACAAGTATATCCAATATAAGAGATAACAGAGTGAAATACTGTAACAATATGAGATAACCAAGGGACAGCAAAAGACATGAGAGATAACATAGTACATTAAGGGCAACAATCACTCATTATATGGCTTTTGTTTCTATATCCTAGAGGTCCTTTCATTTAGTGTCATACAATATGGCCTTATGTATGGCCTAGGTTTTGTTCTATTGTAAATCTCTGCTAGAAGAGCCCAAGGTTTCTATTGATTATGACAAACGAGGGAAACCATTGAGCCTATGTTCCTTTGAGTCTGGCTTACTTCACTTAATATTGTTTTTTCTAAGTCTTTCCATTTCCTAACAAATGGGGCGATGTCATTCTTTCTGACAGCCATACCACCCTGAACGCACCTGATCTCATCTGTATGTATCTTTTTATTTATTTATTTTTTTAATTTGCTAGAAAAGGCTCAAACTCAGGGCATATCCCCACTTACAGCTTTTTGCCAATTGTTAGAGATAAGAGTCTCCTAGAAACTCATTTGGCTTCAGTTACCTTCAGATCACCATTCTCAGATCACAGCCTTTGGATTGGCTTAAATTGTAAGCATCAGCTACCTGTTATTTTTGGACATTTATGTTAAGGTGCAGACAATTTTTCTTGCCTAAAAGTCAGTTTGGAGTAACTATCATAAGCTTCCTTCAAAGCATTTTAAGAATGAAATGAAAGGAAGATTAAGAGAACTTTTTAAAATTGTATTTTATTGTCAGGATAATGTGTAGAAGGCTTACATTTACATTCATCAGATAGTAGGTACATAACTTCTCAAACCTTGATACCACTTCTTGTGTTTTTGTCCCCCTTTCCGTTCCCTACTCCTCCCAGTCAACTTGTTTTCCCCCTTCCCTTCCCTATTTCAAATAAACAAATAAGTGTTTATAAAATATACCACTACAAAAATTCAGATACAGTAACCTCATGAGATTAACAGATAGTTCATTAAGAAGAGCAATCACAAAGATAAATCTCTTTAAAAGAACTTTTAGAATGACATGGGTCAAGATGTATTCATAAACTGCCTTGTTGAATGATGACTCTTGTGTAAAAGTGTTTAAGGATAATAAAACATATTACAATGTAAACTAAAAAATTAACTATCACAAGTCTTATGTCATGCAAGTCTTACTGAAGTGATGCATATACAAACATGGTTATAAAGGTATAGTTCTAAACCTGATCTTCTTTTAAGGGAAGTTGAATAAAAGCAACTCAGCTTTGCTTCTATTTTTGACCAAGAAATCTCAAGACTAAAGTGCCAAATACATGATATGAAATTATACTAATTATGTATTTGAAAAGAAGAGTCACTGCAGGAGTTGACAACAGCTATTGGAAATACTTGGAAATGTTGATTACGTTTACTGATTGAAATTAGAAGTCCCATTTAGCCTTAAGTCCTTTTTTCCAGTCTTGGGGCTTGAACTCAGGGCTTGGTCATTGTCCTTAAGTTTTTTCAAAGCCAGTACACTCCCATCGCACCACTGTGTATGTTGTACCAAGGAAACAAAAGCCAGGAATTCATGCATGGTAGATATGCACTGTAACACTCATCTATGCTTCTAGCCCTCTGAAGGCCTTTTTAAACTAAAGATGAGAGAGGACAAGCATTACAGCCCAGTGCTAACATTATTCAGTAATGATCACTGTATACTAAAATCTCATAGCTTGTCTTGCCACAACAGTACTGTGATATATTAAATATTAGCAATGCAAAAGTAGATACTTTGCAAAGGAGACTGACAAATTATTTGCACAGTTGGGCACCAGTGGCTCACACCTGTAATCCTAAACTACTCAGGAGACTGAAGGTAATATTTCAAAGCCAGACAAAAAAAAACGTCCATGAGACTCTTATCTCAAATTAACCAACAGACAACCAGTACTAAGTTTATTTTGATATATTCAGAACTTTTTTTATTAGAAGAAAGAAAGGAGGAAGTGGCGTTGTGGCTCAACGGGTAGGGCAGTAGCCTTGAGCTGAAGAGCTTAGAGACAGAGCCCAGGCCCAAAGTTCAAGCCTCAGGACCAAGCCCTCCCACCAAAAAAAAAAAAAAAAAAAAAAAAAAAAAAAAAGAATAAATCTTTGTAGAGAGTACGTAGGTGGGAAAGTACAAATATGATCTAAAAAGACAGAGAGTTGTGTCTGTCTCTGTGTGTTGATGTGTGTATTTATATTAATGATCTATATAGATGAGAAAGATTTAAATACCAATGTTTTCCCCTTCCCCTATAAGTAACATTTGACTTAAGCCTGAGCTAATATTTTCAAATGAGCAAACATTCATGAATAAATGCCTCACATCTGGCAAAGTGCAGTCAGCTGACATTTACTTGGTACAAAGGATCAGGGATTAAATCAGGCAGAATCTCACAGGATTTAATGTTGGTATATTTTTCACTCCACTTATTAGTTGTTTTTCATGAAATGTAGGAAAACTCATTATCAACTAAGTTATGAACAGGGGAAATGATATTTATATTTTATGTTATTTTCTTAGTTATGTCAATAGATGGGTATTATTAAAATAGGTAGACAAGAAATTATAGATTTTTTGGAAAGTATAAGAATATAAAGGCAAAGTACCTACTAATTCCTTAATTTGGAAAGAGATGCCATCAAAATTTTGTTTTTCTCTGTACTATTCCCTAAATATGAATGGAAATGCCAATTATATTGAAGATAGAAGAAATAATAGGGTTAGCTGAATTTACATGATTGCATAAACTGTTTATTGTAAAATATAACTCAAATGTCTCCTTGGGACATAAATTTAAGTAAAAATATATCTTGAAACTTTTCTTATAGAATCTCATGGTTTTCTACAGAATTCTTAATTTTTACCTACTGTTTCATTATAATTTTATCATCTAAACTCTTAGTTTAGGGTATGAAAAACCATTCTCAAACTCGCCTTAAAATCATGGAAATATTTACCTTGCTGTCTATGTCCTTTGCCATGCAGAAACTTTGCAGTTTAGTGCAGTCCCATTTGTTCAACCTTTCTCTGATTTGTTGTGTTTCTGGGGCTTAATTAAGAATGTTTTAACCAGTGCTGTGGAGCCCAAGTTTGTCTTCTGTTTCTTTTTGTAAAACTTTGGGTATCTGCTTTTACCTCAACGTCTTTGATCCACTTGAAGTTGATTCTGGTGCAGGGAGACAAAGATCCAACTTTAGTTTTCTGCAAGGATTTTAATTCTGCTTGCACCATTTGTTGAAGAGTCTGTCTTTCTCACTTTCAGGTTTTTTTTGGGGGGGCGGCATTGGATCCTTTATTGAAGTTTAGGTGGCCATAGGTGTGAGGGTTGATTTCTGGATTTTCAGTTCCATTCCATTGGTCCTCGGACCTGTTCCTGTGCCAGAGCTGTTTTTATAATTATAGCTTTGTAGTAGAGTTTGAAATTTTGTATTGATATTCCTCTGGAGTTTTTCTTTTTGCTAAGGATTGTTTTTGCTATATGGAGTCTTTTATTATTCCATATTAATTTTTAGATTGCTTCTCCTATTTCATTAAAGGATGACATTGAGATGGACCCAAAGAAACATCGCCTCCATGGTTTCTCTCATTTGTAATAATTAATATATATCTAGGATATTCCTAGCAGGGGAGCACAATAGGTCAAAAGTTATGTGCATGTAGCCATATAGGAAGAGGCTAAGCGAAATGAACTCCATAAAGAAATAAGAGATTTATCCTTCTGGATGATCAATATTATGTGAAGTTATTTCTTTACTCCTTTTTTCTGCATTTATAAGACAAAATGGGATAAATGAACTCTACAACTTATGAAGGGGCAAAGGAAGAGAAGTGGGGATAAAAGATGGAAAGGAGTAACAATGTTCAAGAAGAAATGTACTATCTAACAAATGTGAATGCAATTGTAACCCCTCTCTACTTCACTCTGATAATATATAAATAGAAAAAGGATGTTAAACAAACAACAAAAAAACTCATAGAACCAATGGTACATCATTTTGAATGTTTTTTTTACTGCACTAATAGTAGACAAAATTTCAAGATGTGGGAAAAAAATCAACAACTTTGTTAGCCAAAAATTAAGTGGGATTGTACTGGAAACATCCAGTTTTATACAATGGACTCTTTGCAGGGAGAAAAAATAAAACTGCTGCTATTTTATCAACCTTATTATTGACTTTTGTTTGCAGTAGGCTTTATTTTTAGTAAACATTAGGTGGAAAACCAATACAGATTGAGTACACTCATTCAAAGGACTTCATCCACATGCCATAATTTTTTTCTTCTTCTCTGCTACAAAATGTTATTTCCACATCTCCAATTGGGAAATTGCCACTGTCTATAAATTTGTGAAAAGCCCTTCCACTGCTATCATTTTTTTCTAGGCCTGCTGAAGTTTGCTCATAGGAAAGAATTTTATTTACTATAGCTTTTCAGGACTACCTTAAATATAACAGCAATATGATTTTAAACAAGTTGCATTGGCAACTTGTGTACTATGAACCAGGTCTGAAAAATTCTTCTTCAAGCAATTGATAAGAAATTTACAACAATGACACATAGGAGTGATTGCTTTAAAAGCCTGATTTGCTTATATAGTGCATCTTTGTTGTGAAGAATTACCTGACTGCTACTAAATGTAGTAGAGCATTTTACCTCCATGTAACCACCAAAAAACTGAAGTGGTGCTGTGCCTCAATGAATAGGTCAGTAGCCTGGAGTTAAAGAGCTCGAGGACAATGCCCAGGCCCAGAGTTCAAGTCAACCAAAAAAAAAAGGAAAGAAATGTAGAGAGCAGGAGAATAAAAGAATGATAAGAAGAAACAACAGGGAAAGAAAAAATAACAGAAAGGACTTAACAAAGATTTGAAAAATAAGAGAACAACTATGTAATAAGCGATTATTTATGAAATCAGGACCTTCTACTCTCACTGGGCTTTCTTTCTCTAGGTTGATTCTCTACCACTTGAACTGCAGCTGTATTTTCTAATTTTTGCTTGTTACGTGGAGATGAAGATGTCACAATCTGTCCATGATGGCTTCCAACTTCAATCCTCAGATCTCAGCCTGCCTCCTGAGTAGCTAGGATTACTGATATGAACTACTGGCACAGAGTTTAGGAATAGATAGATAGAAAAATCTATCTATCTGTCTTTCTGTCTGTTTATCTATCTATCTATCTATCTATCTATCTATCTATCTATCTATCTATCTATCTAATTGTTTTTGTCAGTTTGGGGGCTTGAACTATGGGACTAGGCAGTGTCCTTGAGCTCTTCAGCTCAAGACAAGTGCTCTATCACTTTGAGCTTCAGCGCCATTTCTGGGTTCCTGATGGTTAATTGGAGATTATTACATTGAATATTCTTTTTTTATGGGTCATGGGGCTTGAATTCTGGGCCTGGGCACTGTTCCTGAGCCCTTCAGCTCAAGGCTACTGCCCTACCCTTGAACCAAGCCCCACTTCCCATTTTTAGAGGTTAATTGGAGACAAGAGTCTTAGGCCCTTTTGTGCCAGGGCAGGCTTTGCATCTTGATCCTTAGATCTCAGCCTCCTGAGTAGCTAGGATTACAGGTGTAAGCCACCAACGTACATCTAATATTGTTGAACATTCACTAAAAGAGTGGAACTTTACTATTTAACTTTTAGTAATCTTTCTCATCGATTTCACATAATGGTCTGATGTGGGGAAGTTTTAGCAATTCCATTCTCAGGTATGTACTGTTCAAACATATCCCAAATTTCTGTAAACTCAACTTTCAGTGACTTGTTTCTGTTTTTTTCTATGTTATAGTCAACCTTAGTAATGTACTTAATGTATTTGCCATATTCATTTTTCTTCTCTAGTCAATTCAATTACCTTAATAATGATTTCCTGATCACAAGAGAATTGGGATGAAAATGCTCTTTCTTTCTTTCTTTCTTTCTTTCTTTCTTTCTTTCTTTCTTTCTTTCTTTCTTCCTTCCTTCCTTCCTTCCTTCCTTCCTTCCTTCCTTCCTTTCTTTCTTTCTTTCTTTCTTTCTTTCCTTCCTTCCTTCCTTCCTTCTTTCTTTCTTCTATTTGAAATTGGTATTGGGTGAGTCCCTTAAATCTAGTTAGCACTATGCACCAGCAGTCTTCAAGGAGAATTGCAACCTTTCAATGAATCCATCTGGGCTATGTTCCATTTTTAAATCTAGGACATTTTCCCATTTGACTCCCGCCTGATGAAATGCTCCTGAAGCTGAAGCTTAAACTTGTGTGAGTTATTTGGCTACTTTTAGATCCAAGCTAACGGACCTATTTTCCTACCACATATTGAGTTGCTCCTTGCTCATCTGCACACTGAACACAGCCTACTGTGCTTTGCTTTTAGCTTCTGGTTTGCTAAATAATGCGATATAAAGAATAGTTCAGCACACAGTGTAGAAAATGAGGTTGCTATCAACACTACTTGTGCCATGAAAACTTTCATAAAACATTCAGGACTCTTGATTTGTGTTGAGCACCTAGAGTTGTTTCTTAGGATTTTTTTGCTTTAAATTATATGATGCATAAATATTCCTGTGTAGATTTTTTTAAAGAATGGTATGATGGTTGATCCTAATTAATGTTAATGAAAAAATAACAATCACAGACTGGAAGAAGATGAAGATGCTTATGAGGTCATCTGAAAGAAACACCATAAATGGAAAGGAACTGGCCTACCCAGGGACTTTCAATGGGGGATATTCTTAATACATTCAAATTCAAAATAAGGTTTAAGTCCAGGCCAGAGGACTCATGTTCAAATCCTCAAAACTCTAATTTCCAATGAACTAGCAAAAAGCAGAGATCAGAGGGGTGGCTCACGGGGAGAACTCCCCAGCCACAAATGGTAAACAGCCCTAAGATCAAACACTAATATTAAGAAGATCTATTCCGTAAGTACTATAGAGCAATAAATAGATGGCTCCTTGGTCAAGTAAAGACCTAGAGTCAGATTCAAAAGCAGTCATTTCTGAAGTGCATTACTTAGAATGCGGTGCTTCAGAACAAAATTCTAAGATTGTTAATATTTGTGTGGAAGGAAAATTTATTGTCACTTAAAAATAAAAGACAGTCCACTGCAGGTTCTGGAGACAAACTTGAGAACACTCTGTAACTGCAGAGCTGGACTCCCCTGAGGGTTCAGATGATTCATACCTTTGGTGCTTCTCTAGGTCTGCACTATTTTCTGCTGCTCTTCATATTTCATAATTATAAGAATAATCCTATTCTTTATATGTTCAGCCTTTTTAGAAGAAAGATTTGGCTTCTACTCAAAGTGAGACCCAAGTAAAGGTAGCTTAGAATAACAGATTTTTTTTCCTTCTTAAATATTAAAGTTCTGAAGTAAACACAATAATTGCATACTCATTTGAAGATAAACGTTCTTCCTAAAGGATGATTTATGCAAAGATTCTGGCATTCTGTTCTGTGATTCAAATTTGACAAAAGGTATGTTTATTTTACTTTAAAAAATTTATAGAGCTGGGGCTTTAACTCAGCATCGGGGCAATGTCCCTTAGCTTTTTTTGCTTGAGTCTGATACTCTACCACTTGAATCATATCACATCTCCACTTTTAGCTACTTGCTAGCTAACTGGAGAAAGTCTCAAGGATTTGATTTGCAGTTTTGAGGTATAATCCTTACTTCCAAAATCTCTGAAATAGAAAGAGTCCAGTTTCCAAAATTCTGATAGGTTGCAAAGTATCTTGTGAATTTAGTGGTTATAATTAAACATGCAGGTCGATTGACTACTGTCTTTGTACTACCTTTCTAAATATGCATAATACCAAAGGAAATAGTTACATTATTTTGAATCAAGAATTTCTCTCATCTTTAATTTTTCATGATATAAAAATTCCATAACGGGGAGCCGGAAGTTTGGCCTAGTGATAGAGTGCTTGCCTAGCATGCACAAAAACCTGGGCTCAATTCCTTGGCACCTCATACATAGAAAAAAGCCAAAAGTGTGCTAAGGCTCAAGTGGTAAAGATCTAACTTTGAGAAAGTCCAAGGACAGTGCTCAGACCCCGAGCTCAAGCTCAGGATTGGCAAAAAAAAAAAAAAATTCCATAATAGACAATGTTGCATTTAGCAACATTGTTTAGAGAGATAATTCTTCAAGGTAGACTGCCAAAGTAGAGCATTTCTCCATTCCCACACATTTATTTTCTCATATGTACAAAAGTTATTGACACTTATAATAAATTTTTATAGTTATGCAATTAAGGTTCAGTGAAGCTTTCTTATTCAAACTTGCTCTATGTAAAATATAGATACCTTTAAATTTAAACAAACAACTGAAGTCCCAAATGTACAGTGCTACTTCCTATCTTTCAAGAGATAAAATTATTCCCACTACTCTAAAATACTATGCGTAGCTGAATACAATCATAAGAGAACAAGAGTAACCTTCAAATATATCAGCTTCAGTGAAGAAAAAACTATTTTCTGCATATTTTTGTTCAATATTTTCATTACTTTAATTTAGTCCCTGTATTCTAATTTTATATCTGCATATATCAAAAGAGCTGTACCCTGGGGAATCCTGCCAAGGAAGAAGGCGATCAGTTGTTTCCAGACCTTGTAAATAACTGCTTATGCAAGCCTACAGACAGATCATCTTTATAGGGCTCTGCTGTGAGTATGTATATAGGATGCTTAGTCATTATTATGCAACTTCTGAGAATAGTAGCAAGATACTGCTGATATCATAGCAAACTGGATATAGGATTCAGAAAATAAAGCTGATCATCTATCTGGCTTGAAAATAGCAAATTTGCAAAATAACCACAACAACGGTGATGATGGTAATGAGGAGGAAGAGGAGGGTATGCAAAACTGATATAGTTTCAGAGTGAAAAGAGTTGGAGTAAAAGATGTTTATTTGTCACAATCCCATTCTCCACTTCCTACAGCCTGGTAAGTTGTCTCTATAGTAAGGCAGAATCTCATCAACATCAGCCCGAGAACATCTCTATTTCGGAAACTGGGGGGAAAGAGAAAAACCTTCTGGCAGACTAAATACCAATAAGATATCATCGAGTAGTTTGAACTAGGAAAGGATTCATTTAGCATGTTTTAATTAACTAATAGATTGTGAAATATATATCAAATTCTGTGTTTGTTAGAACAAGTTTAGTGACATGTTCTCAAACCATAGTACGATAGGATGATCATAAAAATAACAGAAATTTACTGGATACCCATAGCTCATATTAGGGCTGCCTTTGAACCATGATCTTCAGATCTCAGCCAGTCTCCTGAGTAGTTAGGAGTACAGATATGAACCGCTGGTTCCAGGCTTTATAATTATATCTTGATCAATATTATCTTTTCCATCATTCTCATCTTCCCCAGCCCAATCTCTGAAGCTACCTCTTCTATTTTCACATAGGGACACTGATATATATAACGGTTTTCATATAACCTGGATTCAAAGAGATTTGTTTCTTATATATGCTTAATGTTTATTCTCTTTAAAGTCTTCAGAATAATCTTTCAGATATTTTGTGGTCTACATGTAAATTTTATCCAAATTTTAAAATTAAGGATCTCATTAATTCTTTGTTATCAATACATTAATGGAGGAAAAATTAATAACTCCTATTGTTCAGTGTTCCATATTGATTAGATCTAAAGTTAGATTAGAATATAACCTAGTAAAAGAACTATTGGTGCCAGCAAAAACAATAATTTTCTAGTAACTTTTACTAACTATAAAGGAGTCATTTAAGTGAACTCCAAATGGAAACAAAATTGTGTTTAGTTAAGAGAAAGTATATGGGCAGCAGGTTTCTGATCTGGGAAACAGATGCTGTTTGTTTAATTTGTTATCCTTCAGTTAACATGATAGAAGGTGAAATTAGAAGTCAGGAAAGTAAGAAGTGGCACTGGGGCTAAAGGGTTAGGGCAATAGCCTTGAGCTGAAGAGCTCAGGTACAACGTGTGGGCCTAGAGTTCAAGCCCGGTGACAGACTCCTTCCTCCCAAGACTCAGGAAAGTATTGGAAAATTTTAAATTTGATGTCATTCGCCAATGTTAAATACTTGCAACAATTATAAAACTAAGATAGTTCCGTCACAGAGCTTATGTGCCTCAGTAGCGTGTTGGTCTGTCCTCTTTTGTCAGGAGGCAAAACCCACATGTCAGGAGTGGTAAATGACAACGGGTATGTTAAGCTATTGGCTTTATTAGTTTCATAAGAAAATAAGAACAAGGTTAATATGAACAGACATTTTTGAAACTCTACCAAGTCAATTTGGACAATGAATATGATAGTAATAAAAAGAAAAGCAAAAATTTCAATAGATAAAAATGTCATTCAACAGAATGATTATATAATTTGAAATGCATTGTATATGTATATATGCATATACGTGCATATTCAGTTGTAGAAGCCATCACCCTTATATTTTTTGCCAGGCCTGGGCATTGAACTCAGGCCCTGAACACTGTCCTTGGACATTCTCAAGGCTAGAGCTCTACCATTTCAGCCACAGCACCACTTCTGGCTTTTTCTGTGTATGTGATACCAGAGAATCAAACTTGGGTCTTCGTGCATGCTAAGCAAATACTCTACGACTAGGCCAAACTCCAGGTTCTTGATTTTCTTTTAGGTATACTAGCCAAAGCCATTAGACAAAATGTGGCATGTCTATTGGGAAGGAGAACAGAAACATCATAGTATATATTTTACTCATTTGTTTTTCCATTCGATAGTAAAGTTGAAGTATGAAACAGGTGAACTCCACTCCACAGATTCATTCAAGGTTCATACTCAAGGTTCAGTGTCTCAATGTTTTTTCTCTAGAATGTCTGAGGCCCACTTTAAATATTCATTAAAAAATAAAATAGATCGTAGCTCACATTCATTCCATCCCCAAGTGGACATCTTTTCACTAAAACACTACTTACAACTAGTGAGAATACTTACATATTCCTGTACTAATTTTATAAGGAATCTCTTTTCCCCATTCTATTACATTTTTATGTACCTTGAATGCACCAATACTGTTCTCTGAATGGTATAAGAAGGTCATAAAATAATAATAAAAATTTAATCTTGTCTTCTATGTTTTTTTTCCGTCTAGTTGTGCAGTGAAAAGTAAAGAATGATGAATAAAAAGAACTGAAAATGTAAATATTGGAAGTGATTTGGATAAACTCAAATTTCATTGCATTTAGAAATTTCATTTCTTCCTTTTCTCTATTTGTTCATCACTGTTATTACTTTCTTTTTTGTTCTTCAGCCTTCTTTACTTCATACTGGTACGAAAGTTAAAAAGTGGGGCACTAGTGGCACATATCCATAATCATGGCTAATCTGGAGGCTTATTTCTGAGGATTGCAGTTCTAAGCCAACTGGAGCAGGAAAGTCCATGAAATTCTTATTTCAATTAACTGACCTCTCCTTAAAAAAAATAAATAAATAAAGTAAATCTGTGGTTTAAGTGGTTGAGTGCTAGCTTTGAGCAAAAAGCAGCTCACAGATAACATCCAGTCCCTGAGTTCAAATCCCAAGACCAGCACATACATCTCCTGTCAGATACACGTAAGAACTGTTTGGAGATGATTTCACACTGTATCCAACTTTATTTCCTAATTTTTCCTTTTTTAAAAAAAAATTGCCAACCATGGGGCTTGAACTCAGGGCCTGGTCACAGTCCTTGGACACTGTGCTCAGGACTAGTGCTCTGCCACTTGAGTTACAGCACCACCTCCAGCCTT
The DNA here is from genome assembly GCF_031878675.1 of Megascapheus bottae. Lineage (NCBI taxonomy): Eukaryota > Metazoa > Chordata > Mammalia > Rodentia > Geomyidae > Megascapheus > Megascapheus bottae. The sequence continues at coordinate 16,352,175 of NC_143514.1, forward strand.
ATCTGAGTATGTGGTACAGAAAAATCAAACCTAAGGCTTTGTACATGCGAAGTGAGCACTCTACCACTAGGCTACACTCTGGCCCCCCTCATTTTTCCTTTGATCCTCTAAACTGGGCACACAAAAATTAATTGCCATTTGGGAATATTAGACAGAGTAGTGATTACAACTTTCATAAATGTTATGTTTCAGTATTTGCTCTCATTTTCTCCAATTTTTCCTTCCTCTTCCTACTTCTTATGTTTAAAGCTTTCTAGCTGTTACATTACTTTGTATAACCATGATAATCACAACACCCTATGTTGGAATTGAACTTTACAACATGGGAGGGGGTAGCATGGGGCTTGGGAAAGTGGGAGAAAGATATGGGAGGGGAGAACAAGGGTTGAAAAACAATGTACTCTTACACATGTAACTGTAGTTCATCTGTAATCGAAATAAATTAAATAAAATTTAAAACACAATAAAACTGAAATGTGAAAAAAGCTTCCTCATCTTGGAATATATTTTGGTTTAGATTTCTATCCTTTCTTCATTTCAGTCAAAAGCAAATATTTTATAACTGGAGAAACAAAATTTAAATATACAACAATGCACTTATATGAGTTTATTCATAAAAGGAGATCTAGTCTTGTGTTCCAAATATAATATAATATTTCACTATGAAACAATGTATAGAAAACTCATTTATAGAAAAATTGGGGTAAGAAGCCATTTTCCCTAAAAAGTAATTAAAAAGTAATAAATATTTGGTTTATGGGAAACTAAAAATGTCTCAATAAATATGAAGAAGAGACTCTACTGTGTGTGTGTCTAGGAGAAGGGGAATGGCCAGATAATGAAAATATAAAAGCAATACATAGAACAGAGAATTTGGATACAACTTTAATGGGCTTCATTGAGAACATGTTTTAAGTCAGAAATGAAGAAATAAATAAAGGTACAGGAAATAAAGTTAGAGATCTAGTTTAACAGAAGTCAGAGTCCAAGTAAGGAAGGAAGAAATCATGAGATCAAGGACACTTAAACAAGGGGCTGATATTGAATCTTTCATTGTCTTTGGAAGGAAGGTGGTCTACATATCTTCCAGGGCTTAGTGAAGAATAAAAATGCAGAGCTTCTGATTCTAAAGATGTTCAGTAGAATTACAGCAGAATACCAAACCACTTCTAAGTATGAAACCCTCTTGGGTGCAAGAAATCATATACTGCTTTGCCAACTCTATTGGCTACTTGTTTTTGGTTGTTGGGGTAATGTAGTACAGTATACTTAAGAGAAATGAATCTCACAAGGATGCGTATGAAAAACTAAAGAGAAATAAACAGATTTAAAGACACTGAAATTGGCAAGTTGTCAGGCCACATTACCTATAATCTTCTCTAACCCTGAGGCAGAGATGGGAGATTTTCTAGACCAAGGCCAGCCTTAGGCAAATGTGAAAGAACCTATCTGAGAAATAAAATAATGCACAAAAGGCTGGAAGCATGGCACACATGGTATACAGTGCTTCCCTTTTCAGCAGGAAGGCAGGTGTTCAATTCTCAATAATTACCAAAAACAACAACACAATTCATTGTACACAAGAGGTTTGGTGGTATAGTTCATTTGGCAGAACATGTATTATTCCAGCTTCTACAAGGACGTGAGCATCACACATACAAAAAGGAAATCTAGGGAATATATTTACCCTGACATTTGGGAATGAAAAATTGCAAAAAGATTATGGTATATAAAATGAAGGAAAAATATTGTTTGTAATTCAAACTGACAGCTAGATTAAAAGAAGAGAGAGAGAACTGAATTAATGCTGAGTCTGTATTTTTCACATTGGATGACTAGAAGGAAAAACAAAAACAATCAAATCAGAAAGAAACTGATCTCAGGGAACATAAGGATGGAGCTGACCTGAATGGATAGATGCCAAAGAACAATTAGTAGAAAAAATACATGAAACATCTGAAGTATGAGAAGAAATGTCAGAAAAATATGCTAGGGAAAGATATCTATATCTAAATCTGTATATCTAAATTTATATCTATCTATTTATATACACAAAGGTTATATAACCAAAAGGAGAGGATGTTTCCCTTCTTTTAGGATGAGTTGTTTGGAATAATCATCTTAACAATGAGTAATTGACTCTCAGGCAGTTTGTTATTGTGTTAAACTTATGCTAGACTCATCTAGATTATCTTCTATATGAAAGTCAGACTTATAGGAAGTCACATAGAAGAAATCATTAATAGGAAAGAATTGAAACAGAAAATAATTTATTGTTGATCTTTGAAGGAAATAACACTTCATAGCTGAGGAGGAACCGATGGAATGATAGTATTAATAATTTATTTCATTATTGTTTTGCTAGTACTGGGGCTGGAGCTCATTTGTATGAACTTTCACCTAGCTTTTGGTTGTTGTTTTTGTTTATATGGTACTGAGGAATTGAACCTAGGGCTTCATGCAAATTAGACAAACACTCTGCCACTAAGTCACATTCCCAGCTTTGAATTTTCCCCCCTCCCACAAAATTTATGTTGTAACATTTGAACCAGATCTCTACTTCTGGCATTTTTGCTGACTAAATGGAGATAAGAATCTCCTGGACTTCCTTATCTATAGGCTAACTTCAAACCGAAATCCTCAGATCTCAGCCTTCTGAATAGCTAGGATTATAAGCTACGATGTATTGTTAGAGTTTAACAGGGAAGTGCAGTGTTCCTGGAGTCATAGGTAGAAAGACTTTCAAGGCACCCTACATGGCGCTGAGAGATGCAATTCTGTGGGACGGTCAAGGGACTACTGATTCTTTAAGAATCTCATGAGGTGGACATATAGGTTGCTGGCCCCCATGTGTAAAGTGTAAGATCCAGAATGCAGAAACAACAAACAAAGAAGGAAGCTTTGGGGGGGAGGGCCATGGGAAGTGTCAGGCATTGATTGTATTCTACAGAAGGGGCTTCTTCCAGGGGACTGACAAACTAGATGTCTGAAGATTACCAGACAGTAAAAATTCTGCCTGACTCTGAACGAAAGCTATAAAGATGTTCTCAATGAAGCACAGATTAAGTGAAGATTCTCATGAAATGGGGCAGAAATAGATGAGTTTGAGAATGATAGTAGTTTTTTTAAGAGGAGAAAACTAGGAGTAGGGAAAAGAGACAGATGGAATGTTTCCAAAATGCGAATGAACAGATTTTATGACAGGACAGATTTTAAGCATTTTGGTATCCTTTGATCTTGAAAATGGGAGTACTAAGTTATTGAAATATGTTTTTATATATTATTGCTTGAAAATGCTAATCTAGTTGTAAAATATTATTGGCAATTTTATTTTATTATTATCATGCAGCCTAATGTTAGACCTTCTTTTTTCTGATTTTTACTTTAACTTCCATGTGGAAGATTTGAACTATATTCTTCATATGTTTTTTATTAACAAGCATGTTCTGTAATCTAGGAGCTAAAGATGTAGCACTTCACTTCCACTGTCTCATTTCATTTTCAGTCCCTTAAAAGATAGGAAGAATTCGGTTGAAGGTAAAGCAACCAAAGCAACTCTCTAATATTTGACTGTTATAGTTACATTATAATAAATAAGAGTTAAGGATTTACTGAGTATTGAGAGCAGTACAGGCAAGGAGGCTGTATTTTCTTAGCCATTTCTCTGCCCGTAAAATATGATTCTTTTATTCTGACTGTGGCATACAGATGTTCATATTCTTCCCCAGATACTATTGGGAAAACAGATTTAGGCTATGATTCTTCAATATCACCAAGGTCATGTGTGATTACTGAAAATATTTGTTGAAATACTAAAGCCACTTAAGGAATATATTGTTGTTTTGTATATTAAAGCATATATGTGAGCATGCATTTAAAACTGTAAAATAATAACCTGTAATAATGTTACACATATAATAACCACTGCAGGAATACCTCTTCATGTGCCTATATTTTTTATAATTTTAAAGAATGTGGCTAACATTTAAAAAACATAGTCAAATTTGCTAGTTAAGTTTAAATACCATGATTGGGTGAGTGATTCAGTCATGAGTAACATGACTTAATATATCTAAGCCCTGATCTGTAATGTCAATGAATTACTATTATCTTTAGTGTTACCTAAAACAAAAAAAATCATATCATGATATCAAGGGTCTAAGTGCTGTTTTAATGTCTACTCAAAAATAGTAGCTATACTCTAAGGATATTTATAAACTATTAAGTTATTGTATATAATTACTGATCCAAGATCCTCACAGATGCTCTTTATGTTACTATTTCAGCCTTGTAATGCTGCCAATATTTCCATGTCATAGTTCGGTACTGAAGTATTTCAATGAGCCTGAAAGGCTAAGAAATTTGTAAATATCTTAGAAATTCTTTTTGTCTGACATTTGTAACTTCCTATTTTGCAACAGGAAGCCACAGAAGAGGATGTGGCATATGTATATATTTCATCAAGCCTTCTCCAATAGTGCTATCTTTGGTAAACTGAGTACAGTTTCCAAACTAGGAAAATAACATTGCTGCATCATTATTAAATTATGATCATCAACATATTTTAACTATTGTTTCATATCTTTCACGTGTGAGCATATTACAGGTATATAGATTCTAGCTCTATGCAATTTCAAATCATTCAAGTTTCACTCTTGCAAAATCAGTAAAAACTCTCCAGACTCTCCAGAGAGTATTAGAGAGAGGAAGAGAGAGAGAGAGAGAGAGAGAGAGAGAGAGAGAGAGAGAGAGAGAGAGAGAGAGAGAGAGAGAGAGGAAATGCCAGAGAGAGAGGGAGGGAGATAGATAGATATACACATACATGCATGCATGCATGCATGCATACATACATACATACATACATACATACATACATACATACATACATACACATGTAGATACATAGATACATAGAAAATTTGGTAGTGGTAAAAATCTCTCCAAGAGCTCCAGGATTAGTGAATAAGCTTACACTGATAGTTTAGCTTCAGGTTAATTTTAAAAGTCTGTGAACCAGGAGAGCAGACATGCAATTTTATTAAATGCCAGCAGATTTAAGATTTAGGAATAGCTGATCTTTCAGTACAATTAGGAGACAAAGCACTAATATCTTCATATGAGAAAAGTAAAATCTGGAAGCAGTTACATCTACTTGGATAAGGGTTAGACTTTTTGCTTTTCAAGACTTGAGCTAATTTGTTAAGAACTATGAAGCTTAGTGAGGTGAATTTACTGTAATCAGAGTGTACCCAGTCTATCAATTCAAATGTTAATCATCTAAGACACTCTCACAGAAATACTTAGAATCATATTGAAGCAAACATCTGGGCATCGTTGGACCAAATTAAGTCGGCACATAAAATTAACCAATACAGCTACAAAGATACCTCTTGAGGTCAATGTTTAAATTTGCATCTACTCACTTATGGACAATTCCATCCACTAGCTAACATGAATCTTTCCTCCATTAAATTTTAAGTTATATTATTATGAGATATTCAGTAAGGGATCATAGAGTATGAGACTCTTAATAGCATTGTGCTCTCGGGATGCATCTAGGCTCCTTTAGAAATTTAATATGTTCTATCTACAAGTGCTGTTCTAGGTATGGTATTCCATTGTATTAGAGTGACTGAACAATTCTTGTACAACATTTGGATTGCTTCTACTTTTAGGTTATTATAGCTAAAGCTACTGTAAATATTCGAGTGTAGGCTTCTTTATAAACAGAATTTGACATTACGCTGAGATAAAATGTATAAGAGTGTATGTATTTTTACCCATGGTGTGATGTATTTCAGTGCCATTCAGCTTCTAAAATTCTCTTTCCCTTCTATTCTGTCTCTATTATCTATACAATTATGGGTAAATATTTCTTTGTGTGCAAGTGTATGTGTGTGGGGGGAGAGAAAAAGGAGGGAGGACAGAGACTGTGACAAAAACAGAGAGGCAGAGTTTTTATATGCATTTACATGTGTGTTTATATACATATATATACACATATATGTTTGTATGTATTTTTAATGCCTAGGAGCTAGCTATGTGAAAGAAAGAATTTGACTATTGTCCTTCTGATTCTGGCTTAAGTGAATGTGATAATCTCTGGCTCTTTTCAAGACCCTTAGGTAATATTAATTCTGAAAACAGTTTGAACAGATTTCATTGTTTTATTTTCACACATGTAATCAGTTTTTTAAACATACTCATTCCCATTTCATTATTGGTATTCACCCTTTCCTTTCCACATTTTCAAATTAACTCAATCCTGTTTGTAAGAGGTGCTATATGAAACATGATATTTAGAGTATAATATGTAACATACACACACCATTTATATTCACTTAATTTTCACATTATTTTTGCTTCTAAAATTTGCACAAAGGGGTTACAATTTAACATGTACATTTATGTAGGTGTTTATTGCATGTGAATTAGAATTGGTCCTTCTCCTTTCCCCCTTCTATTTTTTCCATCTCCTATCAGTCACAGCAGTTTTCCACTTCCATTTTTCATACTACATTAAGTATTATTCTTATTTACTAACCATTCCTTTATCATTCATCTGCCTGAATGTCTTACTAGATTCTACTTTTCACTCAAAACTTGTTTTAACTTCCTGATATACTTTGTGTTCAACTGTTAATTGTTCAAAGGATTTACACCATGGAATTTCACTCTAGCATATATTATAACTTCTCTTTCTTGTCTGTGTACATGTGCATATATATGTGTATATATGTATATGCATGTGTATATGATCTACATTAAGTCTTCACATGGGAAGGATCACATTATTAATGTGCCTCAATTCCTCACCTACTGTCAATCCTAAAGATTTTTTATTAGTGTTTTTGTCATTTATTTCCCTAACCTTGCCTTGTTTATCTGACCTAGTACAAAAGCACCTGGGATATGTAAATGTTTGAATATACTTAGTTTAAGTTGTCAATTGATATTATAAAATATGTCCTAGAGAATTCTATAATATAAAATTTTATAGTATTTCATTTAATGTTCTGTTTCATTTTTATATATTCTTATTGTAATTAATAGAAGGGTTATATTATATTCACCAGATAGAAGGTGAATATACATTGATAACCTTCACATACATTGATACCCTTTCTCATGTCTTGGTCCCCATTTCCCTCCCCTCACCCCCACCCTTCATCTTGTTTTACCCCTTCCCTATCCAATTTCAAATAACCAAATACAAATATATCCAATATATCAGATAACAAAGTGAGATACTGTAACAATATGAGATAATCAAGGGACAGCAAAAGAGATGAGAGATAACATAGTACATTAAGGACAACAATCACTCATTATATGGCTTTTGTTTCTATACCCTAGAGGTCCTTTCATTTAGCGTCATACTGTACCGCCTTATGAATCTAGGTTTTGCTCTATTGCAAATCTCTGCTAGGAGAGCCCAAGGTTTCTACTGATTATGACAAATGAGGGAAACCATTGAGCCTATGTTCTTTGAGTCTGGCTTACTTCACTTAAAATGAACTAAGGAGTTTACAGAAAGACTGTCAAAAAGAAATATGATGTAAAAGGAAAGAATATTACTCAATGTATCATAGATAAAAAACCGTAACTAAATTTCCTACACATACTTTTATTACAAAGTCTAGTAACACATTAGTTAACTATTACACACAGTTTTGAAATGCATGTTAGTAATCTTATACTACTCTCATTACAATTTTTAAAATTTGATACGTTTTTAGAAAACAAATGGTAAGTATTACTTTAAAAAATGTACTTTAAGAATAATCATGACATTTAAGCACAAAAGATAATTTTGCGTTTCCTGAAATTTCTAGCATAAATGAAATCATAATGGCTTATACAATGTTAGAAAAGTTTTTATTCCTTGTAGATCTCCTTAGGCATAATCACATAAACCTGACTTCAAATGAAAAAGGAAAGGTATTTTCCATTGTAATTTCAAGTTTCACTATTAAATGAGAAAACATCTACATGGAAAAATTGTGTCACTGTAAAAATTATTGATCAGTAAGTCTTTTTTAATTTTTTATTATGTATGCTTCTGCTGCTATAGTTTCTTTTTGTAGTTTTATTTATTTTTTATTGTAATTAGTAGAAGGGTTACATTATATCCACCTGATAGAAGGTGTATTACTTCACAAACATTGAAACCCTTTCTCATGACATGGTCCCCATTTCCCTCCTCGCTCCCCCCACTCTTTTTGATTTCCCTCCTTCCCTATCTAATTTCAAATGACCAATTGAGCACATATAAAATATATCAGAAAACAAAGGGAAATATTGTAACAATATGATAAAACCAAGGGATAGCAAATGAGATAAGAGATAACATAGTACATTAAGGACAACAATCACTCATTATATGGCTTTTGTTGCTTTATCCTAGAGGTCCTTACATTTAGTGTTATGCTATTTGGCCTTATGTCTCTAGATTTTGTTCTATTGTAAATCTCTGCTAGGAGAGCCCAAGGTTTCTACTGAATTTGGCAAAGGAGGGAGACTCTTGGGCCTATGTTCCTTTGAGTCTGGCTTACTTCACTTAATATGATTTTTTTTTAAGTCCTTCCATTTCCTAACAAATGGAGCAATGTCATTCTTTCTGACAGCAGCATAGAATTCCATTGTGTACAAATACCACATCTTGTTGATCCACTCAACTGAGGGACATCTGGGTTGGTTCCAAATCTTTGCTATGGTAAACAGTGTTGCAATGGACATCGTTGTGCTAGTGGATTTAGTATGTCCTTGTTTCTGGACAATTGGGTAAATGCCAAGTAGTGGAATTGTTGGGTCACAGGGGAGTTCTATTCTTAGTCTTTTGAGGAACTGCCATACTGCTTTCCATCATGGTTGAACAAATTTGAACTCCCACCAACAGTGTAGTAGTGATCCCTCTTGGCCACATCCCCTCCAGCATCTGTTGTTATTAGTTTTCTTGATCCTGGCCATTCTAACTGGAGTGAGGTGGAATCTTAAAGTTGTTTTGATTTGCATTTCTTTTTTTTATTGTTTCCATAATTTAATACTGAAGTGTAATACGATTTCAAACAAAATCTTGACCTCAAACAAATCTAGCAAATTCCTAGGCTTAATACTGATGGACATGCAATTGAGAACTTAATGTGTCATGATTCAAACTGATAGGACAGAATTCTCATTTAGCAAATGATAATGGTAGAATTTTTTGATATTTTTATTGCAATTAATAAAAGGATTACAGGATATTTGCCAGATAGAAGATGCATTAATTCTGATACATTGATATCCTTTCACATGTCTTGGTCCTCATTACCCACCGCCCTCACCCATATCTTGTTTCCCCCCCTTCCCTATCAAATTTCAAATAACCAAATACAAATATATCCAATATATCCGATAACAAAGCAAGATACTGTAACAATATGAGATAACCCAGGGACAACAAAAGAGATGAGAGATAACATAGTACATTAAGGACAACAATCATACATTATATGGCTTTTGTTTCAATATCCTAGAGGTCCTTTCAATTAGCTTCATACTATATGGCTTTATGTATCAAGGGTTTGCTCTATTGCAAATCTCTGCTAGTAGAGCCCAAGGTTTCTACTGATTATGACAAATGAGGGAAACCATTGAGCCTAAGTTCCTTTGAGTCTGGCTTACTTCACTTAATATGATTTTTTTCTAAGTCTTTCCATTTCCTAAAAAATGGGACAATGTCATTATTTCTGACAGCAGCATAGAATTCCATTGTGTACAAATACCACAACTTGTTGATCCACTCATCAACTGAGGGACATCTAGGTTGGTTCCATATCTTTGCTATGGTGAATAATGCTGCAATGAACATTGTTGTGAAGTGGATTTAGTATGTCATTGTTTCTGGATGGTTGGGTAACTGCCAACTAGTGGAATTGCTGGGTCATAGGGGAGATCTATGTTTAGCCTTTTGAGGCACTGCCATACTGCTTTCCATGGAGGTTGAACAAGTTTGTACTCCCACCAACAGTGTAGTAGTGATCCCTCCTGGCCACATCCCCTCCAGCATCTGTTGTTGTTAGTTTTCCTGATCCTGGCCATTCTAACTGGAGTGAGGTGGAATCTTAGAGTTGTTTTGATTTGTATTTATTTTATGACCAGAGATGTTGAGCATTTCTTCATGTGTCTATAGGCCATTTTTGTTTCTTCTTCAGAGAAGACTCTCTTTAAGTCTTTGGCCCATCTTTTAATGCGATGGTTGTTACTTTGGAGATTAGTTTTGGAGTGATTAAATTTTTTGAGTTGTTGATATATTTTAGATATGAGGCCTTTGTCCGTTGTATGGTTAGTGAAGATCTTCTCCCATTCTGTAAGCTTCCTAATTAATTACTAGCTATGTCCTTTGCCACACAAAAGCTCTGCAGTTTAATGCAGTCCCACTTATCCAGCCTTTCTCTGATTTGTTGTGATTCTTGGTCCTTATTAAGAAAGTTTTGACCTGTGCCAAGGAGGCCTAGTGTATCTCCTATTCCTTCTTGTAAAGTTTTCAGTGTGTCGGTTTTTACCTCGAATTCCTTGATCCATTTGGAGTTAATTCTAGTGCAGGGTGACAAAGAAGGATCCAGCTTTAGTTTTCTGCAGATGCTTAACCAGTTCTTCCAGCACCATTTGTTGAAGAGGATGTCTTTCTTCCATTCTATTTTTTTGGCTCCCTTATCAAGGATTAGGTGGCCATAGGTCTTTGGTTTAATTATATTGCTAAAGAAATTGAATCAAAACATATGATTGGCACCTATTTTCTTTTTAAATTTTCAAATGTTCCAATCAGTTCAACCATGTTCCTGAAAATGGTTATAAAATATATTACTAAATTCAAGGTCACAATGAATTGGAAGAAACTAATATTCATTAGACACTAGGTACTGGATTATATCAAGTAGTAAACTTTAAGAAAGATTGACATAACTGTACATATAATACACTTAATGGCCCACTAAGATGCAAGGAATATGGTTTACTTTTAATGTAGTATTGTATTTTCTTTAATATAGAATCATTCTCAGACTAAGTTTATGCATTTATATGTATATATATTGTGTATATATTCTATTTATGTATTTAAGTATTTCTGAGTCATTTTAAGCCATTGTTATCAATAATTCAGTAAACTAGTTGGCTGTTCTATGAAATGCATTTTTTGTAACATTCATTGTTATAATTCAGTGGTTATACTTCTGGCATAATAAGCTTATAGTTCCAAACAAATGTTCGTGAGTCAGGAGGATCATGGGACCAGTACCATAGGGGTGATTTTGAACCATTTTATTCAAGGCTCACTGTTCTGGCACCGACTTACAGGGCATGCTGGATTCTTTTTTATTTCTTTTTTTTTTAATCATCTTTCAGACAACCCAAATATATACCTCTCAGCTATGGAGGTAGAACTGGATCAAGTCCAACATATCAAAATGTCAAAGAGATTGGGTATCCAGGGAGTATTCATTTCAGTGGGTATCCATTTCAATGATGTTGATCTATTCAATCAAGGTGTGACTCTAGTAAAAGAAGCCCTAGTGCTAAAGTGAGAAAGATTGAGGAAGAATAATTTCAGGATGAAGTGAAATGTGGATTCAAAAGATTATCTTTAAAACATGCTTAATTAATGTCTATTAAATTATCAAGTGGGGATTGTGAGTGAACAGTTATGAATGTGAGTTGGGAGATTCAACAGGCTCTGAAACTGACACCTTGGGTCCAGAGACTTTATACAAGTTGAGAATACTATTACCATTGGCAGGGAAGCAGAAATGAGATGCAAAGGAAAAGCCTAGGTGACATCAATTGTAATGTAGCTTTCTCAAAATCCCCCCAACAATTTAACTATGATAATATGGTATACAATAATATTCAGATGATATATCCAAAAAATGAGAAATCTTTTGGACTAAGAAAAGAATGATTGTTATTGTATGATCCTTTGCTTTACAGCAGAATGAGAGGAAGGGAGATTATGGTGAATGTATTTTATCTAAGAAAGGACACAAGTTCTTCTGGGTCAGAAACAAACTAAGAATAATACAATTATGAGAGCAGGTAATATGAACCCTTTCTACTAAATAAGCCATGCCCCCTGTCTAAAGTGTAGAGAACTCAGACTGAGGATGCCAAAGGGGTGTGTGTGTGTGTGTGTGTGTGTGTGTGTGTGTGTGTGTGTGTGTGTAAATAATCCAAATTTGAAAATCTTATAAATATTGATATCAATATTTATAAATACTTATAATTAGCTTTATAATGATACAATAATTCTGTAGTAAATTGTAAAGATTAAATGATAATGTTTAAGTAATGAAATTTGTCTATACAATACTGGTAACATTGACATTCTATTATTTTTAGCCAGTCCTGGGGCACTGTCACTGGGTTTTCTCAAGACTAGCACTCTAGCACTTGAGCCACAACACCACTTCCAGCTTTTTCTGTGTATATGGTACTGAGGAATCAAACAAAGGGCTTTGTGCATGCTAGGTGAGCACTCTACCACGAGGCCACACTCCCAGACCAACATTCATATTATTTTAATTTAATCCTACAACTATAACACTACCTTTTGAAATAAATGAAGCGTTATGAAATGGCATGCATCTTCTCCAAGATAAGAAATAATCATAGGTTTTCTAAAATAAATATCTAAAATTTTGTAGTCAGAGATAAGAGAAAATGAGTGAGAGAAAGAGAGAGAGAGAATAGAGAGGGGAGAGAGAGATACCTATGGAAGATGACTTATAATTATTGATGACTTGTACTTAGTGATGATTTAAAATTATTGATAATTTACAATTATTCTCATCTTTTTAAAAGAGAAATTATTTTGTGTTAAAACTATGCATGTATTTTCTGGTTAAAATGTTTTGAATAAGTGTATGCTGAGTAACTCTAAATTGAATATTTTAGAATGTAATGCAGAACAGTTAAATATAACTAAAATTGTACTTGTGGTATTTTCTCAGAAATGTATAATTTCATTATCTTGTCATTTCCTATAAAGTTCAAAGATTAACACCAAATTGTCATCAACTATGCTTTTATGTTAACAAAATAATTATAGCTATAACTTATTCCTTGTAGATTAATATATTTTTGCAGAGCAAAAATTTCAAATGAGAACTACAAGAGGTCAATATCTAAGATCTTTGCCTCTCCCTGGGAATAGAAATTAATGTTTTTCAAAGGTTGTAAAAGGATCTAAGGCAAGTTCATTTCACTTAATCCCAGAATTAAAAAGACAAAATTTGACCTACACTGGGAATTAAAACATTGATAAAGTATGAAATATTTAAAATTATTTCTAGTTAGTCTATAGTAAAAGAGGTGGATAGTTTCCTATCAAATATAAATTTAAAAATATATAACCAGAGTAGCTAGTTGCATATATGGGATATATCAACATATTCTTTTTGGTAAGCCAGAGGTCTTGAAGTGTTTCTAATTAAAATAAGTAGGGGCATAAAGTTTGCAATGACTCTGTAGTTTATTCTGTAGTATACTTTCTCTGTATACTTCTTTACAGGAATTTTCTCAACAAAATAATCATCAGAGTCACTGCAACAATATGATATGTCCACATAGTAATCACTGTCCAGAAGCATTCTTAATATATATACATATATATGTGTGTATGTATAAACAAACATGGTATAAAGATGAGTATCACTGGGTCAAGCCTGCAATCCTGCTTACAAAGGAAGAGATGGAGGATTGCTGTTTGAAGACATCGTGAGAAGAAAAATCCTGAAGTCTCCATTGCTTTACTGGTAAACCAGCTGAAAATTGAACTGGAGGCATGGCTTAAGTAGTAGAGTACCAGCTATGAGCAAAGAAAACAATGCAGCACACGAGGCCCTGATTTCAAACTCAAGTGTTGGGAAAAATAATAATAAAGACACAAAACATTCATCCCCACATAATACTAAATTCATTCATCTTTTACTTGAAATTAATCCAACATCGGAGGCATAGTAAGATGCAAAAATCAACACTTCTTAAAGAAGAAATTAAAAGCATCTAAAGGAATGGTTTCTTTTAGAGGCAGAGCACAGTGACTTATGACTATAATTTCAGCTACCTTAAAGGCAAAGGTGGGAAGATTGTGATTCAAGCTAACCTGAGCTAAAAAAAAATATGAGACCCAATATGAAAATAATAAAAGTGAAATGCACTGGACATGTATAGCTCAATTAGTAGAGTACTGCCTTAGTAGGTGCAAAGCCTAGAGTTTTAGAACTCTAAAAACTGCCAAATGAATGAATGAATATAACATATAAATAAATATATGGCTATTGGATTGAAGATCTGCAAACCTGCCTCCAATAAGACTTACAGAAGCATAGCATCAGTCGAGTAACGTTTTCTGAGCAATTGTCTCCCACATTTACACCAGTTTGAACTGCTCTTTGTAAACAATCTACTTTCCCCCATGAGCTCAGGAAGCCAAGGGAGCCTATGCTGTTTGGTTTGCTTATACACTGCAGTGAAGAAAGCCTTGATAAGGAAGCCAGAGAGGAAAGACTTGCCCATTTCTCGACTGAGACTTTCAGAAATGATAGAACCACAATCTGCTCAGGGAAGAGAAATAAAAAAGAAATAAGTATGTTCAGAGTTGAAGTCCAGAAAGATCCCAGTGTCCGGAAGAGCTCTACAAATGCTTAGCCAAGGCTAGTCCTCCAAGACTGAGCTGTTGAAACGCCTCTTCCAGACGTCAAGTCCCTTCCTTTCCCCATCCTAAACAGCAGAAGGACCTCGGAAGGGCCAGAATGCGAACAGAGTGGAACCAAGAAACCACAATCACATCTGGATCTTTACCCTGAGACCCCAGACACAAATCCAAGGTTACAGTACCCTCGCCATGCTTGCTCACAGAACCCCCAGACGTGTTGTGGCCTCATGCCAACGTCTGTCTGCAGGTGACACAGATTCAAGTCACACCTTTCGTTGCCTGGGTCACTCTCAAAATGCTATCTGTCATTTGGGAGCTGTAAAACGTGGGTGCCATCCCGCTGAAAAGTCCGTCGTGGAATCCACGAAACTCTGTTGAATAATACTACCCCTATCTAGGACAGCAGCTTGCAAACCAACACAGGTGCTTTCCAGCACGTCATTTTCACAGGCCTTTTTGTGTGAAGTTCTGGAGGGAGGTCATTCTCATCTTCATGGCTCTTCAGGAATAACCAAGGCAAAGTTGTTTGGCTGGATGGGTCTTTCCTGAGGAAGTTATGGTGTTACGTTCCTTAGAAATAATTCTCTCCATCCTCCCTCATAAAGATGCAATTCCTAATCCTCTCCTTCCTGGAATTGCAGGTCAATGCAAAGTGACCACTGAGGGCAAATATCAAAACCAAGGCAGACGAAAAATGGAGGTGAGGTGCCTAGCTCTTCTGCAACTTTCCATCAACTCATCAGCCCTAATAAGGAGTCCATGCTCTTCAGAAAATCCTTGGTAGTTACCGTTACCGCAGGAGTAGAACAGGAACATGAGGCGGGCGGGTTGCTTTGTATGACATCTGCCCAGAGACTGGGCAGAATGCTTCCATGTCTAACCACAGGCTGGTGACTGTGAATGAGGCATCTGAAACTAAGATGGCCCTGAGAAAGTAAGTGCCTTACCGCATTAGCCAACTCTTTATTTCATATTGGACATACCGACTGAAGATTTGGAGGAAAAATATCTGGAAATGGATTGCCCTCTAGTGATAAAATAAGAAAAATACAGAAATAACTGACAGCAAACCTGGACTAAGCAAGCCATCAAGTAGCGGAAGTGGGCCATCATTTAGAGAACATAAACATCTTCTGAGAATATCTAAAGAGATACACACCCAAGAAAACCAGATTACCAAGCATTGGTAGGTAGTATATCAATGTCCACGTAAGGTTTCCTACCAGCAAATATCAAGAATACTCCAGAGTCATCACTTCATTCAACACAACAGTCAAAATAATTCAACACCCACCTAACACATAAAAACCAGTGTCGGCAGATTCTCATTTGGAAACCACAAAGCAAATGTTTTATAGAAACCCAAGAAGCTTGAACGAACATATTTAACAAAGACATAAAAGCAATTGTTAAAAGAAAAGTCCTTGAGCTGAAAAAATATATTCAGTAAAGCTCAAAATACAATAGCATAAAAAAGAAAAGATAGAAATAGCACACTCAAAGGCTGGCAGTTTGAAAGTACATAGTTTGAAAGGGCACACAAAGAGATAAAAGTGCTGATAAAAATGTAGACAACATTAAACAAATAAATATTTAGAATACTAGAATTCAAGAAGGAGCTGAGTATGTTAAAGGAACAAAAAGCATAGTCAAATAGATAATAGAAAAATTCCCAAACCTAGAAAATGACATAAATATCTAGACACAGGACAGTAAAAGTCAACAGGTAGATTTAACTCAATCGAGTCAATAAGCAATTCATCTTATAATTAAGACCTCAAGAGTTAGACATTTGTGTAGTAATTAAAATCTTAGCAATTTTAGTTCATTTTCTAAAATTTACAAATGACATTGAAGACCTAAAGAGAAGCATTGATCACATAGCATTATCAGTGGTATAAATACTGGGGACCAAATTAAAAAACTGTGTAGAGGAGATGGAAAAATACAGCAATACTTAATGGTCACTAATTACTGTCCAATATGTAATAAGACAACAACAATAAAATCTAGTGTCGATTATCAAATGTTTTTATTTAGAAATGTTGGGAAATAGTGGGGTCATGATGCGATCTCCGGCAGAAAGCTGGAGATATATAGCCAACATACAGACATACATTCAAGTCCTCACACACACAATCTCAACAGCTTCCAATATTTGGTGCATATGATGAGGTTTCAGATAGTTTGCTTTCTTATTCTATTACTAGTAAAATAAGGATACTCTCTAAAAGTTCACTATAGATCTATTTAATGTAAATTGAATTTTCTTGCCATGTACTTCAAAGCTACTTTTATTTTATTTACATGCTCAACACCCAAGCATCTTTAACAAATTTTTTTTCATGCCCCATTCAGTGTTCTAAGTATTGAGAAGATAGTAGCAAAACAAACAGTTATTTGTTATAGTGTACTATATGGAGGCAGAGAAAATTTATAAAAACGAATCTATGGCATATGAAATATAATACTTTACTTCAAAATAATAATAAAGACACAGATAACTATAGGATTTTAAAAATAAATTTCACTATAATAACACACTATGATAAAGACACATTTGTTCAGAATCTTAAAAAAGGAGCGAAACAAGCAAAACCTATACACTTTGGCACGACGGTTAACCTAAGGCATGTTGAGCAAGTACCAAGATTCTACATCAAAAGCTGGTTGATGAAGGTTATCAATTAGGGAAGCAAGCCTGGAACAGAGCCAGCCAAGGAAGATGAGGAGGAGATGCTGACAGAGCATTCTCTGAGAACTATGTCATGTAGAATAATGTGGTAGATTTTGAGTTCCCTGACATATTTTAATGAGGACATTGGACAGTCCTGACACAGATGTTTGATTTACCTGTTAAAATAAGAATGGTGAATTTCTTGATGAGGGTTAACAATGGCAACAAAGCTCCGAAGAATGGAAGTGCCCTGTTGTACTTTGAGTTAACGAAAGAATAGAACTGCCTGGTTGAATATGGAAAAACCTCTGGCCAGGGAAAGAAAATTATTTGAGGCATATTACATTTGAGATTTCTCCTGTACACTAAATTAGAGAGGTTGAGAAGGAAATAGAAGCTCTGGGTTATTGATATACATTGAGTTCTTTCCATGAAAAATAAAGTTATTTAAAGCTGTGAAAGTTTATGCTCTTACCTGGGAAATAAGTCTGTATGAATATAAGAAGTCTGGAGTCAAGCCTTACTGAAGTTGCAAAGCCAAGAGGGCAGAAAAACCATACACAAGGCTTAAGAGAAAGTATGGAGTGAACTGGGAAGATAACAGAAAGAGCAGTAAGTTAGCAACACATGGAGAAAGTACTCAAGAGAAGAAGGTGTGATTATTTGTCAATTGCTTGAAGAAGATGCTACTGAAAAATGGAAACCCATTTTTATCATCAGGAGATTTGGTGTGACCTTAACAGTAATACCCTGTTATCTGTTTATTGTTTCATTTTAGATGGTGTGTTGGAGTATTTGGGCACAAAGATAGAGTGAGTGTGATCTTAACTAATAATAATATAAAGCCCATTGGTTGGAGAATTTTTATTGACAATAAGAAGAGAAATGGCACAGTAGTGGTAAGGAAATAAGAGGTCTAGTTTTATTTTTTTAAGAAATTTGTCTTTTTGTTTCCCACCTTCCCTTTCCTATTTCAAATAAACAAATAGACATATATACAATATACCAGATAACAAGGTAAGATACTGTAAAAACAATGTTTTTGAAGTAATGCACCTCCTTTCTGGCAAATATAACTGTAACCCTTCTATTAATTACAATAAAAATTTAAAAAGAAATATATCTGTATTATCTTTGCATAAGGAAGATTACCAATGGAAGGCCTGACTCAGCCTGAGATAATCTAAGAGTTCATGTGATACCAATTTAATAGACATAGATTTCATCTATATGCCACAGGCCCAGAAAATGTGGGCTTTGCTCACACAGTTATCCAATCATTTCGTCAAGTGTGTGCTTAGCACTTAAAACTTTCTTACTCTTAAAGCAATGATGTGGACACTATTTAAACCAAGTTGAAGTGTATTAAAAGCAAATGAAAAAATCAGCCAGGTATAATGGCTCAGTCCTATAATCCCAGCCACTTGTAATTCTAACTACTCAGTAGTCTGAGATCAAGAGGATAAGTGTTACGGACATCCATTTTTGGCTATAAAATGCACATTGTAACTTTTGTATCACGATTTATGTCTACAAAACGATGTTCTGATACATCTGAGAGAGAAGCTGCAAAAACAAAACCCAAACATAGAATTATAGGCAAACAAAAAATCAGGGAAATGCACACAGAAACACAATCCTCTTTCTTACTCCTCCCCTCCCCCCCCAGCCACAACCTTTTTCTTTTTCCTATTCGTTTCTTCGTCTACTGAGGTTCATGTTGTATGCTAGCAAGATAGCCCCCAGGGCCAGTCCCAGCCCATCCTGAACATTTTAATGACTTGGAATTGAAACACCTGACATTTATTTTTGGTTGTAATTGGCAAGTTATATAACCTACTAACAGCATAATTGGTAACATGACAACTCAGGATGTTTTGCCGCCATTGCTCAGCTATAATTGACATAACCAAAAAGTAGCAAAATGATGACAATGAGTTCTCATATTGTTTTCTCTATTAAAACTGGAAATTAATATTGAAAAACAGGTTAAGAACAACTTAATAATATGTAGTAAATCTGTTGGGTTCCTTGTTAAACATAAATTAACCATGAGCATAAACTAGATATTCCCATAAATCACGTTAATGCAGTAATTCTTCTGCTGGTGGTATTAGAATGCAATGCTTACTTCAAATAAATAGGTGAATATTGACAGACAAAATGACTTCCAACATGTTGAGGTTACATGCTCTTTATATTAAAGATCTTCTCGTGGCCTGACAGTGAGTAGTCTGTTGGCTTTATTAAAGGCAGGATAGATTTCTGAACTTGTTTACACAGAAATAATTTTTTTAAAAAAAGTTGGGGGATTCATTTCTTTTTGATGATGAGCTCTAGATTTTCTTTTGACAAAAGATATTTCTCTTCCATAGATGCATATGTATGTCTTGAAGTATTAATTACTTATCAGCTTTCATTTTCTTCAACTTTCTTTGTCAATACCCAAAATAAATAAGCAAGATCAGAAATAAGAAAATTCAATTTCATGGACTGAGTTTAGTTTCCAGTTGGCACTGTCACCTATTCAAGTCATCATCTTTTTTTTATAGTGATTGGCATATCTGATCTGACATTTTTCAGGTTGCCAGGTGATTGGCTGAATTTCTGTTAGCCCTCCCAAAGGCACAGCCTTGGACCCTGCGCTTTGTTCAACAGCTGTGCTTCCCAAGAGTAGCTAAGCATTTTCATGAGGAAAGGACAGAGAGGTTAAGGAAAAAAAATGTCAATCATCTTTAGCTGCTCTGTTCTGCTGATAAAGAGAATAGCATTCCCCCATCAGTGCTATTATGTTCATTTATGTCTAAGTGGAAATTGTCTGCCCTAATTTAATTGATATAATTTGTGGAAACACTTAACTTTTTCCAGTAATTCAAAGTATATATTATGTAAGTAGATTAACAGAGATAAACATATGAATGGCAATACAGTAACTGTTTTAGAAACACAGGAATTGTACAAAAGTTTTGTATATGCCAATGTACTATTACCACTACAAAACAAAACAAAACAAAACAGGTCCCAGATCATGGCCCAGTGTCATTGGTGCTTGCCTAGCATGCACAAAGGGGTTTGATTCCTTGGTACCACATTCACAGATAAAGCCAGAAGTTGATACAAGACTCAAGTGGTAAAGCATTAGTCTCAAGTGGTAGAGTAGCCTTGAGAAACCACAAGTACAGGGCTCAGACTCTAAGTTTAAGCCAGGACTGGTAAAAAAAAAAATGAACAAATAAATAGAACAATTAGTTTAGTCAGGTATGGTGGTTCATACCAGTAATCACAATGATAAATGAGGTAAGAGTTTGAGAAGACATTATTCCAAGCCAGCCCAAGTAGCATTATATACACTACCTCTCAATTAATAAGCCAAACTTGGTGGTTCATGCCTGTTATGGAGATAACTGCCAAAGTCAGATGAAGTCAAAATAAATGATTCTTTACAAAAATAATAAAGTAAAAAATAAAAAAGGAGGTTGTATTTCTTTCACTAGATGTTAATTAGAAGTAATCCTTCTAGTGATTATGAATTATTTTTCAAATCATAATCCGTATTAGAGACTGATAATTTAAAAGCCACATACACAGATTTCTTGGAAACTGTGCTGAGAGATTAAAAAAATACCTTATCTCAATCACTTTCTGAATTTTCTCATATCAATTTTCTTTGCACTCAGTGGCAGCTAATGCCTTATGATTAATTCCATTTCATGAATAATATTTATATTTTCAACTATTAAAATAATCTAAGTAAAGCCAAGTATCTATCCCAGCTATTACAGTAGGTATGAAAAAGAGGACAGCAAGCCTGGGCAAAACTGCCAGACTTTACATTGCAAAACAATCAGAACAGGAGGAGATGGAGATATGACTCAAGTAGTTGAGTGCCTGCAGTCAATAAGAAATTCTGAGTTCAAACCCCAGTCATAGCACAAGTTATAACATCCTGATAAGGATGGAAAGAAATGTAAATAATTCACATGAAATTCCAAAAAGCCATTCATCTGAAATTATATATTTTTCATCAAACTGATATAGTACCAACCAATATTTGCCTGTTTGTGCTGTGCTGTGTTTTTTTGCAGATACTTGGACTTGAACTCTGAGCCTCAGTTCTGTCTCTGAGCTATTTTTGTTCAAGGCTAGAGCTCTCCCACTGCACCACATATCCACTTTCAGTCTGGAGGATGGGACTTTATTACAGATAAGAGTCTCACAGCTTTCTAAACAGGACTGGATTCAAATCATGATCCTCAGATCTCAGTCTCTGGAATAGTTAGGATTACAGGCTCCAGCCATGGGCACCCAGTTAATATTGGCCTGTTTTGGTGACTGGAACAATACAATATATGCAGATGTGGATTTTAATCACAAGGACCATTAATGTAAATAACTGGCAATTTAACTCATGCATTTCATCACATACTAAGTAAAAATTCTGTACCATATTTCCATTGATTGCATTTTCTTTCTGTTCAAAAAGAATGCAAAACTTTGGTGGCTGTATGTTTAACTCTAACCCCCCTATTGACTTTGATAAAGTAAATCATTATACTGTTAGCAAGGGAAGAGGGGGAAGAGGCTTCTCTCCAGCTTTGGGAAGGTGATGTCAAATGTATCAGTTGTCATTGAGGTACTCCTGGCTTGACAGTTCAAGTCCTCCCTCTCTTCCGTGAATGGCAACTCTGAGCTTTGAGCTCACCCTGTCTGTATGAGAACTGTCTGAGAGATTATGACATGCCATTACCACTGACCTCCAGAATTCAATCTCCATGAGAGGCCTCACTGCCTAGCTAATGTTCAGTATGGCTCAAATTAATCTCTTCATCTTTCCATGCAGCACTGGGCAAAGTAAGTCCCAGAAAGAAGCATTTGATGAACTGTGTGATGGACTGACAAGGTAGCAATGTGTAGGAATACATATAAAAGTTCAAAAGAGCTCAGTACGATTTGGTTTTGGTTTTGGTTTATAATTCAGGTGAAACCCCAATCTTTGTGGCTGTCAGTAGAATTCAGTTTATGGTATCTCCACGCAAGGTTTTCAAATGTCTCCACCTTCAAAGGGTTGACACTGTAGTTGGCTCTCAGCTCAGGTGCTTCAAATGAATGTTCACCACCACAAGAGGCACACGCAGGTAAGACGTGGACATCCAGGCTGCCTTAGGTTTCTTTTCACATCCCACTGGAGCACGGCAAGTGTGAAGAAAAGCAAGAGCTGTGATTGCTGGTTTGTGCCACCAGCAAGTGGATAGGACAAGCCAGTAGCTTAACTGAAACACGATGCACTGATGCAAATGAACCTCATTTATGACATTTGCTGTTCAAATATCAAAACTCACAGGGCTAGACCATTGGAAGTTTGGGGGAAGGATCTTCCTCTAGTCTCCAACGTATGTCACCATGGCACATTGCCTCTCCTCTGACCTAGGAAAAATTTTAAAACAAAAAAATGTGACCTTTAGTCATGACAAAATGTAATTACTAAAACCACGGATACACAGACCATCAAATGGTTACACTGTGGTTTACATATAGTAGATAAGATTCCTTGTTTGTTCAACACTGACAGTGTCTTTTAAGAATTAGAAGGTTAAAACATATATTAAAGCTCTCACTATGCATTGTAATAAGTAAATGGATTTCTTGTTAAAAATCAATCTTTTAAAGAAATCAATATTTTTGCAATAAATGATATTATCACCTTCAGAAGAGCACTAAATCTTGAATATAGCCTGCATTAAGGGACCGCAGTTGCTGTTTGTGTGTACAGATTAGTAAAGACCTCTTCTGTAGTTCTGAGGATGCAAATTAGATTTACGATGAAAACTAGAAAGCAACCGAGAAGCATTGAGCCATGACTGCTGGCACCTGAAGGGCAAGAACAGCCAACTCGCATGGGGATTGAGCAATCAGATATGGAACAGCTCATTTTGTGCAAAGGGCCTGGACAGCTGGCGAAGGAAAGTGGCAGAGCTACAGGCAGTGACAGGCTCTGGAGACAGTGACTACATTAGCGACATGATGTGTATACAGTGACTCATATTTTTCCCCTCTTTCAGCCATCCTCACATAAATAGCAACAGCATCAGCGATAATATCTTAGCAGAGATATGGAACATCAGTGATGTATTTTTAATTTTCTCAACATTGAGACCTTTGACATAATTTAGAGCATGTCACAGGGGATACTACACAAAAGCACAGGGATTTGAAATGAGACAAGCTGTGCTTTAAAGCCTCTTTTTGACCCTTACTTGTTTTGTGACCTTCAAATGTTCATTTAAATCTCTTTTATATTTAGTGTCTCCCCTGTAAAATAGTAATAACAGGATGCAAATGATTTGACTATTGTAAAATCAGAAACAATATACACGATAAGTGAGAGATGAAATCACTAGTTGTAAATTTACTAGTTGTAAATCTGGATGTCTGGAGTCACACGCTCGGTTCAAGTTTGAAATATGTAAACTAATAATTAGATAAATTGCTAGTAGAATCATTCGGCTTCTTTGGCTTTAAGTCTATGGCTTCAGTACTGAGTTTCTTCAAAAGCACAATAATCGTAGGCAAAGATAATCTACATCATTTATTTACTCCATTTTATTGCTCTCATAAACTAAAAACTCATTAGTTAATGCTAGATGCCTGCCACAAGGAGGAGCTCTAAATCATGGCATAGCTTTTCCTCTTTCCCTTCCAATGGGTTATGTCTAGGATCAAAGTGGGAGGATTCAGGGTGTCCCTATGCTGTAGGGTTCTCATCCCTCCCAGAAAGTTATCACGTTAGGACCTTAGGCACCTAAAAACTTCATGTGAAATGAGGGTCTGCTCCAAGTGAAGGGGTCCAATACTGAGAAGTCCTTCAAGAGGCAGATTCATCAAGTTTCGAAAAAATAAAGGCAAATGAGAGAAAACCAGTATTCTCCATTCTCTGTACATTGTTTTATGTTGATCTCTTATTCTTACTGATGGCAAAGTTTTAAGATTTGTAATCTGAAACTAAGTGAAAGGAGATAAAGCATATGCGTAGATGCTAGAGGTTGTCTGTCTAGTTCCAGTGAAAAGAATTACTGATCCACAGAGATGAGCCTTCTACACAAGAAAACTATATTCGTATTTGGACATAGACTTTTGGAGCTGCCTGGAGCTGTATGAATGACCTTGTAGCATGTTCTTACAGGTGATTGATTGTGAAACACTCAAACTTTCAGGAGCCTAGATTCTATGCCACCCCCAAGAAAATTGTGCATAAGTTTCTATTTATAGACGGTGTAGCACGAGCAAGGTTTTAGGTCCTGGAGTGTATAAAACAAGCAGCCAATCTTCATTGTCTGCATTTTAGTGCAAAATGCCAGCAAGAGAAGAACAAAAGTAGCGAATTTAGGAAATTTCTTTCAGCCTGAGGAAAAATGAAATACAAATGCCATGGAACGGACTATGGTGTGCACTGAAAGATATAGAGAAAGCTTCAGGGAAAAAAGTGAAATGCTATATGATGATAAGGTAGCTACTATGGTGTTCTTAGGACAATAAGAAAGTGTTCACTTTGATTCTGAAGAAGGTGAAATGCTATGCTCCTTAAACAGAAGGTGATATATAATATGACTTGATCTTGCCCTCATCTGGTCAAAGGAACACAAAAAAGTCAAGCATGACAGTGAGGAAAGTTTAAGAGCGATGAAAGAAGGACCTAGCCAGTGAACCCGGGCAGGGTCTGTTTCAGAAACTTAAGCGTAATGAGGATGGGGAAGACTACAGACTGGAAATAAAGTGTCAGAGAAATATGAATGTAAGAGCTTGGCTTTCAAATGAATTGTAATGTTGGGTAGAAATCAAGAGATTCTCAAAGTCCAACATCCCTTGAGATGATTGCCAACCATGAAAATGCAGTCGTTAATGTACTCTATTTATATTGCAAATATATTACAAATGACTTGAGCCCATAATTGGTAATAATTAGGAATCAAAAAATCTGAAATCCTGTCTATTACCAATCATTTCCTATTATTTGATAGAGCATGGACAGAGAGGTTGAGTATGTCCACAGCAATGGAACAATAGCAAGGATATTTGTGAACAACAAGAGCTAACAGATGAGTGCATTCTGACAAAATTCTCCCCAGTACTAGATGCATTTGTAGATTTATACTTCCTTAAAGACAGGTCAGCAACAATGACTCATACCTGCAATAATAGCTACTTAAGAGACTGAGATCTGAGAACCAAAATTCCAAGCCAGCCTGGGCAAGAAAGTCCATGACTTTATTATAATCAGTTTACCACCAAAATGGTGAAAGTGGAACTGTAGCTCAAGTAATAGAGTGCCAAAGATAAGGTACTATAACAAGACACTGTGCTCAAATCCCAATTCAGGCAGAGAAAGAAGAAAGAAAGAGAGAGAGAAAGAAAGAAAGAAAGAATGAAAGACAGACAGACAGACAGACAGAAAGAGAGAGAGAGAGAGAGAGAGAAAGAAAGAAAGAAAGAAAGAAAGAAAGAAAGAAAGGAATTAAGGAAGGAAGGAAGGAAGGAAGGAAGGAAGGAAGGAAGGAAGAAAGAAAGAAAGAAAGAAAGAAAGAAAGAAAGAAAGAAAGAAAGAAAGAAAGAAGAGATGGAGAGAGGGAGAAGGGAGGGAGGGATGGGCAGGAAAGGAGGGAATGAGAAAGAGAAGAAAGAGAGACAGAGAGACAGAGATACATTGAGACAGAGAGAAATTCAATCAGGGTAGGTCAACAGAATTTTGTAACTCAGAGATTCCTTGACTAGTTCTTTTCAGGTCTCATATGAAGCACGATTAGAATTAATCAAAGCTATTATTGTACTCCAAGCGACATAAGCACACAGATAAAAAGTTCTACTTAGCTCACTATGCTCTAGTTTCCCCGTATAGTCAATATGATTTCTATATTTGAGTCTCATGAAATCTACTTTTTTTTGGTGGGTCTTGGGCCTTGAATTAGGCCTGGGCACTGTCCCTGAGATCTTCAGCTCAAGTCTACTGCCCAGCTCTTGAGCCAAGCTCTACTTCCCATTTTCTAGATTTTAATTGGAGATAAGAGTCTCAGGTCTTTGGTGCCTGGGATGGATTTGAACTTTGATCCTCAGATCTCAACCTCCTAAATGGCTAGCATTACAGGCATAAGCCACCACACCCAGCTATGAAATATACTTTTTAACTTACTTGCAATTTTCTAATGTTGTCATCACACTCTGAAATATGATCAAGATTATGCCAAAATTCATTGCAGAGTTTCAACTAGCTCTTTAAATTGTCATTCGTAAATGAGTTAAAATACTTCTAGCATAAGTGGAAACACATATAGACACAAGCATCTACTTTTAATTCAATGTAAGAAATATTTTAGACATACTTTGGAGAAAAAGAAGCATGTATTTGTATGTCTCCATCTCCCAACTACATCAATACGTAAGTATTTTCATAATTGCCTTGGATTTTAAAGAACAAATGTCACAGCCAGGCACTGGTGGCTCATGCTTGTAATCCCAGATACTCAGGAGACTGATATCTGAGAGTCACAGTTAAAAGCCAACCTGGGCACTAAAGTCCATGAGACTCTTATCTGAATTAACCACCAGAAAAGTAGAAGTGGTAATGTGGCTCATGTGCTAGATTACTAGCCTTGAGATGAAGAGCGCAGAGACAATGCCCAGGCCCAGAGTTCAAGTCCCACCAAAAACCCCATGAAGAACAAATGTCATTGATGCAGCTGAAGCCTACATATTCCTTTCTCAGTTTTCATTCCTCACTGTTACCTCGAGGAGAAGAACTCTCTGGACTTGGTCTTTACTTTCTCCAATGACACTTTTCAACTTTTATTATATAAATATGCATCAAAAACATTGTTCATTGTTTGCAAATTTAGAGCTTTATCTAGAAGAATAGCACATAGCCTAATAATTTTCATTCAGACCTCTATTTGTAGAAGTTATTCATCTTGATATATGTTCCTTTTTTGGCTATTTGTTTTCACTTTTGGAAATATGCTTTTGCTCGTGAACATAATGTAATAATTTCTTCCCCAGTTATAGACTTTTTAAAGTCACTCCAATTTTTCAATATTAAAAAATGAGTTGCAAAGATATATTTTCCTATATGGCCTCTTTGGGTTAAAATTCAATATTTTCTTCTGGGCATAGAATAACCTCAGTGTGACATAGATGGATTTGAGGAATTGCAATGTGATTTCACCCCGAGACTTGGGAGCAGCTGGAAGAAGTGGAGGAGACTGAGTTCTATTGCCACTTGGAGCAATCTAATTCATTTAACTCATTAGGTCTAAAATACAATATCTCCTATGTTTTACAAGTAGAAAATCATTTGAAAGTACTCATGTAGTTTATATGGTAAAGACTGCAATTCCAGGGATGGGACATGTAGGAAAAATAACATGCAGACCTGATGCTGCACACCTATTACCCAAGAACTCAGGGCTGGAGATAGGAATCTTACAAGTTCAAGGGCAATTTAAGATAACATAAGACATTGTCCCTCTGTCCCTCTAAAGAACAAAGGCTGAAAGTATCACATACCCTGAATACAATCCAAACAACACGAAGAGGAAGAGGAGGAGGAGGAGATGAAGAAGAAGAAGAAGAGGAGGAGGAGGAGGGGGGGGTAAAAATTTGCAAAGGTGACTACTATACATAGAATACTCTTCCTTACAAAGTTGGCCTTTGCCTAGCTACCATTTGAGAACTTGAATTTGCGGAGTGTTCTTCTATTCCCAGAAGTTATACATGTGGCTCACTGTATCTAAACTGTTTGTGTACACATGGTGGGTCATATCTTTTGCCTTTTTTCTTTATGGATATATAGTAAGAAGAGGAAGTTCGTGAGACCAGTCTTCAATAAAAACTCTGGGTATGGGGCCTCTAACAACTCTGAGCACTGTCCTTGGACTTTCTCAAGGTTAGAGCTCTACCACTTGAGCCTCAGCACAATTTTCGGCTTTTTTCTATGTATGTGGTACTGAGGAATCGAACCAGGGTCTGTGTGCATGCTAGGCAAGCACACTACCACTAGGCCAAACTCCCGGCCCTTTAACAACTTTTCTTGGGGGAGAATAGTCCACATCTGTCTCACTGGATCAATTAAATACAACCTGTGTAAGGTCACTGGGCATTGAGGTCATTTGCCTTTGCTGATTTTGCTGTGTCCTGTTTACTACACTAGACACTAATCACGGGATAATTCTATGCTTAGTGCTCTAATATCTCCTCTAAGTAAAATTAATCAACCCTGAATGTGGTGTAGGGCTGCATGTGGTGGCACAAATGTGTGATCTTCACTACTAGATAGGTAGAGACAGGATCAGCAACCAGCATAGACAGAATCATGAACTCTTACCAGAAAAACAAACTGAAAGTTGGATAGGGGATGTCCTGACACATGAAACATAACCACAGTGTTTTTCAATTTTTTTGATTGTACAGTCTCATTAAATTCGATCTAGATTTTGGCATCATAAACACTGTGATTCATGATGTTCTTGCAATGCAAAAGACTATGCTTAATGCAAGAAGCTTTAATTGAGGTATCCTAATATATGAAGCTTCTTTTTGGTGAGTGTCTCAGAATGAGCAAATTGCTCCTCAAAAGGAAAGTATATGGCTCATGGGCCATCTTTCAGACAAGTTTCTTGGTGTGCACAAAGACTTTCTGCCTCTTCACTGTGTCAGATCAGAAATTCTTTTCACTTTAGAGATTTATTGTTTAGCTACTACTTTGCAATTACTTCCGTGTTGCTATTCTCAATCAGCACTTCAAATTCAATTCAGTTAAACTTCTCTTTAAAATATAAAAATTTGACTCATTAGTTTAAGAATACTGAAAATTTCAAATGATGATTTGCTCATCAGATTTCATTTATCTAGTATTCTTAGCACTTTGTGGCATAAATAAATAAATAGGGGAGCTGGGAATGTGGTTTGGTGGTGCTTGACTAGTATGCATGAAGCCCTGGGTTTAATTCCTGAATACCACATAAACAGAAAAAGGCCAGAAGAGGCACTGTGGCTCAAATGGTAGGATGCTAGCCTTGAGCAAAAGAAGCTCAGGGACAATGCCTAGGCCCTGAGTTCAAGCCCCAGTACTGGAGGAAAGAAGGAAGGAAGAAGGAAGGAAGGAAGGAAGGAAGGAAGGAAGGAAGGAAGGAAGGAAGGAAGGAAGGAAAAAGACAGTGAGAGAGATGGAGGAGAGGGAGAGGGAGAGAGAGAAAGAAAGAATGCAAGAAAAAAAAGGAAGGAAGGAAAGAAAGAAAGAAAGAAAGAAAGAAAGAAAGAAAGAAAGAAAGAAAGAAAGAAAGAATAGATGTAGAGAAATAGGTAGAAAGATATGATTCCAGGGGCCAGGAGTGTGGCCTAGTGGTAGAGTTCTTGCCTGGCATGCATGAAGCCTTGGGTTCTATGCCTCTGTACTATGTACACAGAAAAAGCTGGAAACAGTGCTCGGAGTCAAGGAAGAATGCTAGCCTTGAGAAACCTCAAGAATGGTGACCAGGCCCTGAGCTCAAGTACCAGGACTGTCAAAAAGAAGATGTGATTTTAGACAAAGGACAGATGGTTAAACTATAGATCGCTAGCTCAATCGATAGATAGACAGACACAAATAGGCAGGTAGCCACAAAACACACATTGGAGAATTTCTCAAGCCAATGCCTATATTTAGGAAGAATACTTGACTAAATCATTGCTCTCATCTTTAAAAAGTTAAAGTGGAGCCAGGCACCAGTGGCTCATGCCTATAATCTCAGGAAGCTGAGATCTGAGAATCACAATTCAAAGCCAGCCCAAGCAGGAAGACCCTGATACTCTTGTCTCCAAGTAACCACCAGAAAACTGGAAATGGCACTGTGGCTCGAGTTCATGGACAGTGCCCAGGACCAGAGTTCAAGCCCCATGGACCTACAAAAAAAGTTTAAAGTGAAATAATTAAGATATATTTTAACAAGAATATTTAAAAAATCAACTTGAATGAGTTTCATTACCAATTTGTACTCCAAAAAATAAGGGTTTCCCAAGTTTATCATATACAAAAACATCAGAAATCCATATGCTTCTCTTGTCAAAAACTACTTGAGAAAAATATGGGAGAATATTCTTTTAATTACCATCTATTTTTTCTAGCTAGAAAAAATTATCTTTAAATTATACTCTGTTTGAAACATTCTGAGCCATATCCCTCAAACTAATACTTCTAAGAATAAAAATCATGCTTCTGGTAGCTTTGTTAGTTGTTCCTTGGTATGAAATTAGCTGTTAAGATCTCAAAATAAATTTAATTTTCTCAAGGGGGTTATACCTTCTTTAAAGATAAAGATGCATAACATCAGGAACTCACTGTTTATTATATTAATAAATAATATAAATATAGGAGGTGCACAATAGCAAAAGACATCCATTATGGCTGAATAAATGGGAGAATTACCCCTGACAAATGCATAAAATTAACATCGGTCACAAAGTATACAGATAAATTAATAAGTGTGAGAGACATTTTGTGATGGCTATATTTTGCCATGTCTAGATGTCTAGATTTTGGCATCATAAACACTGTGATTCATGATGCTCTTGCAAAGCAAAAGACCATGTTTAGATGCAAGAGCCTTTAGTTGAGGTGTCCTTACATATGAAGCCTCTTTTTGGTGAGTGAGTGTCACAAAATGAGCAATTTGCTCCTCAAAATATTTGAAGAAATAAAATTGTTCCCATGGATGTAATTTGGTATCATCAGAACCTCAAAAACTCAGTAAGATTTTGTCATTTCCAAGGCTTGCAAAGCCATTGATGTCACTCTTTGGAAGAGGTTTTTCAAAGTTTTCTGATCCAATTTCACATCCAAGGCCATAATAGCTGTGGTCTACCTCTCTTCTGTGTACAGCACAGCATTCACTTAGATGCCCTGCAGTAATTGTTAATGTAACAGCTATTGAAAGAATTGTGTTGCCCAGGGTTAGAGCACATGTTGTCTGCATTAGAACTCACTTAAAAGTCAAGTGTTTGGACGTCGAAGTCAACCTTCAAAACCTGATAATCAATTTGTTCCCATTATGACAAGAAAGAAGTGCTTCAAACAGAGTCAGAATAAATAGCACCACAAAATAAAATATTTTAAAAGAAAGACAAATACATAGGCAGTACTTGGTATTATAATATTTTACTGAATACAGGTGAACACAGAATACACTGAGTTCAATTCAGGTATCATCAGAATTATCATTTGTAAATAAAATGAGGTATGGAGTAAAAATAAATCTGATTAGTGATGTAGAGGGTACATTAAATTGAAAAGTTCCACCAAAATAACAAGTTTCTGATTATCTCTGGCTCTCCTAACTTCAGATAAGGGTCATAGGGAATTTCTAGTTTGAAGTTTTCTTTCAAACATTTTATATAAAACATAAAAAGTTGTTTTGAATTTTTATGGGTTTAGAATACACTCAAGGATTAAATCTAAAATGGCATACGTTTAATAGTGCTATTTAATTATACATTTTAAGATCTGTTTCTCTATTTATTATGCAGCCGTCTATTTGAGGTTCATGTGGCTTCACAAACCACTTTAAATTATACCATTGCTTTCTTTTCCATGTAAAGTTTGTGATCAATAAATTGGAACCTATGATGCAAAAGAAAAATCTGAGCTCCAGAAATAAATGATAAAAAGGCAAATAGAAGGATGGAGTTGGGAGTTTGGCCTAGTGGAACATTGGGAAGGGAAATGACTTCCTAATGAGAACATTTCTTTAATGCCATCACACCATCACCCACTCTGTCACTGCTAAGGTTTTGAAGGTCTGCAAATTTTTAATGAAAGTTGTTATTCTAATCTCAGTTAGAACAAATCTCAGACTAGTAAGCAAGTGCCATATCATATTATCCAGTGCTTTATGGACAGCAGTAGTGGTTTCTGGAAGAAGATTGCAACTATCCTGAAAGTAGATGAGTTAAGTATGAGTCATACATGACAGCTGTCCTTTTCCAGATAAGCTGAATCTCCCAGAAGCAGAGTATATGTTTAGGTTGACATAAACATGTGGGATACTGTTAAAATAAACAACTGTAAAAGAAAAATGTTACCTATAAATATCACAGCAATTAAGTAAATAATAAGTTCAAAATGGAGAAGAGTTGTTGAAGAATAAAAATTGGCATTTATTGGAAGCACAAGTTTGATTAAGACCCTTAAAGGGAGAGATTTTTTATGATAAAAATGATTTGCTGGCATCAATGAATAAATGACAAATTATGAGAGAGAACATAATCAACCAATGTTACATATTTCTTAGACATTGACCTAAGAATTATCCTAGGTTGCATGCTAAAGTAATATTTCATTAATGGCTAAAAACAAAGTTATTGAATTTTCAAATATGATGTGCTATATTACAGCACACTATCCAGGAAACACAGAAATACTCCTTTAATTTAACTTAATGTTATTTTATTTTTTGCCAGTCCGGGGGCTCGAATCTGGGGCCTGGCCACTGTTCCTGAGTTTCTTTGGCTCAAGGCAAACTTTTTATGTGTATGTGGGACTGAAGAATAGATCCCAGGGCTTCATGCATGCTAGCCAACCACTCTACCTCCACACCACATTCCCAGCCCCCTCTTCTAATGATTAAGGGAGAAAGTATTCAGGGTACGATTAAAATGTTTGGATACACAAATCATCTAAGCCCTCTATTTCACAACAAGTAAATCAAACATTTAATTTAAGGAAGTTAACTAAATAGCAAATAAGCTATCCATTAGTACTACTTAAATGTGCATGAAAAGTAATCACAGCAATGAACTCAAGAGAAAATAGGAAGGAAAAAAAAGGAAAATTGAACGATTATATAAAACCCTTCTCTTATTATCTCACTAAATCATGTTTGCAGCTAGTACCAATCTGTGTAACCAGTGTTCAGGATTATCCTTCCCTCTGACTCCCCTCTACTCAACACAAACTGATTTGCTGATTAAGTTAGGCAACTTGAAGAATTTAACTTACTCAAGGCCTGTCTGCAATGCTGTTATACCATTGCTTTCTTTGCAGCTAGTGTGAGGTTTCTGAAATGAGGACTGCAATTTTGTACTGAGAGTTGCTTTCTATTCCAATTGAGATTGGAAGAAAACCCATCAGACCGGAAAGCAGGTGACACACTATTTTATTCTGTTTTTAAGGACTGAGAGATTGATTTATGAGCAGTTATTGAAACAAACCACAATAGGTGTGGTTTGGCTAACTGAGAACTATACATGATGGCTATCCCGTAATATTTAAAGATTGATCAGCCTAGTGGCAGAATGTAATTTTAGCTAGGTTGCTGTAAGTCTGAAGGGGTGGGAAGGGAAAATTGTACAAATGTATGTGTGCATACATATATACATATATATATAAAAGCAAGATAATTTAAGTAGATGGAGATATTGTTGTAAACTAGCCTTCATGGAAGAATGAGAAAATGTCAGATAAAACATTTTCAACTGGAGCTTATTATTTAAAAAAAAAACTTTAGACTTTGAAATGGAATGTCCACCTCAAAGGATGTGACTCGAGGAAAATGCTAATAGAAGGTGGAATGTTCTAATATGTAAATGAATTTCAGAAATTTGAGAGTGCTTAGCTACTGCTGCTTGTTTGAACTGTGGGTTTATAAAACATTGAGAAAAATTTAATACCACTAGTTGGGAAAGTATGAAGAAAGTAGAAGAGATCTTGAAATTTCTCTGCAAAAAGTCATTGGCTGTAAATTCTGGGAGAAAAAAATTAATATGTAAAGCCATTTAGTATTTTCATTGTTGCGTAAATTCCTCTTTTCTTGACATATTGGATTCGTTTTCCTAAGTTTTAGGTCTCACCAATTGCAATTATCTTTTGTAGTTTGGAATGCCTGAATATATGAATAAAAGCAAATGAACTAAAAAGTACTCCTGATGGTTTTCAAAAGACTTGCCTTTTTGTGATTTTGCTCTCATTTTTCTTGAAATATAAGCTTTCCTGTTTGCTTTGTTGAAGAAATGTCATGCTAAATTGCTTCAGACTTTATTTACGAATCTTAATTTTCCTGTAGATTCTAATACTATTTTCTTTGTTACTTCCAGAGTTGATATTTATTTCTTTCCAAACAATTACAGTTTTACTTTCTACAATGTATGTTTTGCTGAAGATATGCTTTTTTGACCACAGATTTCTTTGTAGCTTATTCTCCACTCATGATTTTAATAGTATTTTGCCTCTCAGTTGCTTTTTCATTAGATCATCATTCTTGTTCTAAATGATGTTGATTTCAAATATAAGCAAGTGAATATTCAATGTATTTTCTCACCATTTAACTATTCACTTCTTTGAGGACTTCACATCAAATATGTGATCAAAACTCATAATTTATTCTGATTCAACAAGACTATTAAATAGATAATATTATTTTGTATTTACTATGTCTCTGTTCAAATAAGTTTTTCTTAGAATTTAAAGTTTATATCAAGGTACCTCAAGTGGCATAACACCTGCCTAAAAAATATGAGAACATGGAGCTAAGAGTTTGGCCTAGTGGTGGAGTTCTTACCTGGCATTCACAAAAACCCAGGTTCAATTCTTGGATACCACATACATAGAAAAAGCCAGAAGTGGTGCTGTGGCTCAAGTGGTAGAACATTAGCCTTGAGGAAAGCCCAAGGATAGTGTTTAGGCCCTAAGTTCAAGCCCCAAAATTGGCAAAAAAAAAAAATGAGAACACAAGGCCCTACTTGTTTTCTCTGTGTGTGTATACATATGCATGTATAATTATATGATCTATACATTATGCATTTATGCACATTTATATATAAGAATATGTATTTATTATATTTTATTTAATATACACATAAGTCTATTATGTATATAAAAACTTGCATATTTATAAATATAAGAAATATATATGTTTAAGCATATCTATACCTACAATTTAAAATTTAGAATGTACAGAATTTTTCAATGTCTCAATGCTTATAGTTTACATTGGAGTTTATTATTCATGTTGTGCATATTATTTGTTGGTAAATGCACATTGATATACATTCATAATTACATTATCACCTGGATCAATGGGTAGCCTAATAATCTTCTGTACTTTGGTTATTCAACTCTGGATTCCTGCTAGCCCCTGGATTTGCAGATCTTAATTTGTCAGAGTGTGTGTATGTGCATGTGTGTATTTGTGCATTGTGCTGTGGCATGAATTCAGGGCCTGCATGTTGTCTCAGAGCATTTATGTTCAAGGCTGATGTTCTATCACTTGAGCCATAGTTACACTTGTGGCTTTTTGGTTGTTAATTGGACATGGGTGTCTCACAGACTTTTCTGCACATGTTGGTTTTTTTTCCCCCAATCTCAACCTTCTGAGTAGCTAAGTTTATTGATGTAACCCACTGGCAACTTCAATCACTGCTCTTGGGGATTTTTGTTTGTTTTTCTTTTGCCAGTTCTGGTGCTTGAACTCGGGCCTGGGCACTGTCCTTGCACACTTTTTTGCTCAAGGCTAATGCTCCACCACTTAGCCACAGCACCCCTGCAGGCTTTTTCTGAGTATGTGGTACCGAAGAATGGAATCCAGGGCTTTGTGCATGCTAAGTGAGCACTCTACTACTATGCTACGCTTCCTGCTCCCAATCACTGCTCTTTTAATTTTCTTCTTAGTTTTTTTTTTTCAGAGTGTCATATGGTTGAAATCAATACTGTTCGGACTTTTTCAGACTGGCTTCCTTAAATCAGCAATACATACTGACCTGCTGTCAGTGTCTTTTCATGTCTTAACAGTTCATTTCATTGTATTTCTGAGTAACATTTCGTAGTATGAATGTACTGTTATTCATTTATTTATTTAACTTTCAAGAAAGGCACTTGACAATTCTAACTTGGGAAATTGTTAATAATCTGTTATAAAGATGACATTGTAGGTGGTAGATATACATAATTGTTGAATAATATGATCAATCATTTGGCTTGTACATTTATCAACTAGTGAGTTCATTTTCTGATGTATTGCTGGGTTCTAAGCAGTCTTTGTACATTTTGGATAATTGTCATTTAACAGAGGGGTATTTCGTGAAGACTTTCTTCTTTCTTCCATATTTTATTCAATCCTTTTTTTTTTGTCATTCATGGGCTTGCACTATGGACTTGGGTGCTGTCCCTAAGCTCTGCCATTAGATGCTAGTACTCTACCACTTGAGCCACAACACCACCTCCTGTTTTTTGGTAGTTAATTGAAGATAAAAGTCTCACATCAAGATGATTGGGGGTGGCAGGGGATCGGAGGAGGGAAATTGGGAGAAAAATATGGGAAGTGTTATCAACGCGCAAGATGTGATGTAATGTACCTACTACCTAACAAATGTAACTGTAACCCCTCTATACATCACCCCAACAATAAAATACAATTGAATAAAAGTCTGACTATAAAGAAAAAAAAGAGGGAGAGAAATAAGAGTCTCGTAGACTTTTGTGCTGGGCTGGCTTTGAGCCATGATCTTCCAATCTCAGCCTCCTCAGTACGTAGGATTACAGACAAGTCACCAGCACTCAGCTATTCCATCCTCCTAACACTTCAGAGCAAAATGTTTTTCTTTAAATCATTTCACATTTATTTTAGAAGGTTATATATGGGGTTACAACTTAATATGCCCCTCTACGTGTTACAGTTACTCCTTCCATCATTCTCTTCCTTCACCTCTTGCTCCAGAAGTCATGTTGCTTCCCACTTGCTTTTCCTCATATGTACATTGAATGTTAACTGCCCATCATGCCCTTTTTCACTTATTTGTTTGCATTCAAAGTCTATTTCACCTTTCTGATATTCATTTTGCTACACTGTCGGTAATTGTTCCAAGTCTTTACATCATGACTTCTCTCCTACGTGTTCTAAAGCAAGATGAATCACATAGGTGAGAAAACATACCTTTTATTTTATTGTGCATTTAGGGTTGGGAGAAAACTTTATGTAATACTCTTAAAAGATGGCCTCTTCAGACATTTATTATGATGAATTCCATTATACTATAATGATGTGGAAATGTTCTTGTGTATGTCAGAAGATGTTTTAACATGATATAACATGATCTACACTGATAACTTGTTAATTTAGATGAAATATTATTTTCTAGAATTAAGGATAGAGTTTCACCCAAATTGTCATTGGAAGAAAGCTATGCAGTACCCTTAAAATCGATTCCCAGTTGATTCCAATTGTCACTGGGAGGAAGCTGTATGCATATAGTTAAACTTGATTTCCTCTGCTGTGATTCAATATGGTAAATCCATTACATTATAATGATATAGAAATGTTCTTGTGGACTTCAGATGATGAATTAAGCTGAGTAAGAAACTTTCAAACAGGTATGTTTTACTTAAATTATGTTAACTTAATTTGTGGTTTTGCTGCGGTGATTAAATTGTGCTATATCTAAAAATACATATGAATGCAGGGCATGGTGGCTCACACCTGTAATCCTAGCTACTCAGGAGTCTGAGATATGAGGATCAAGGTTCAAAGCCAGCCCGGGCAATACAAAAGCTGAGAGACTCATATCCAATTAATCACTAGAAAATGGCAAGTAGGGCTGTGGCTTATGGTTAGGGTGGTAGCTTTTAGCTGAAGAGCTCAGGGACAGCAGCCTGACCCAGAAGTAGGGTGGTAGCCTTGAGCTGAAATGCTCAGGGACAGTGCCCAGGTCAGATCTCAAGCCCCATAACCCCCCTACCACCAAATACACATGAAGTTAAAAAAGTTAAGAACTATTGGCCAGGTTCTTATTGCATTGTCCATGTGCAAAATTATTTGTTTACTTGTCATTTTTTATTTTTTTATTGTCGGGGTAATGTATAGAGGGGTTATTCTTACATTTGCCAGGTAGTAGGTACATTACTTCTCACACATTGTTACCCTTTCTCATATTTTTGTCCCCATTTTCCTCCCCCTACCCACTCCAAATCATCTTTTTCCTCCCTTCACTTTCCTATTTCAAATAAATAAATAAACATATATACAATATACCAGGTAACATAGTCAGATACAGTAACAATATGAGATTAACCAAAGGGCAAAAAAAAAGAGAGAAGAGGAATAACATAGTACATTGAGAACAACAATCACAGAAGATAAAGGTCTTGTTTCCATATCCTAAAGATCATTTCATTTAGTCTCATCCTATATGACCTTAGAGATCCCCTATGACCCAGCAATTCCACTCCTTGGCAATTACCCAAATGTCCAGAAACAAGGACATACTAAAGCCACTAGTGCAATGATGTTCATCATTGCACCACTATTTACCATAGGGATGATAATGGAACTAACCCAGATGCCCCCCAGTAGATGATTATTTGTCATTTTCTGTGATTAACACACAGTCAAAATCATGACCTAAATTAAAATCATACCAAAGGTACAAAATCTATTTTAGGCAATGGTAAAATGACAAAGTTGAAGATTTTAGTACAAAATGAAAAAATATTCTCTAAATGACCTTATTCAAGCTTCAAACCATCTGTGTGGAATTGGTGTGTGTTGATCTTATTTTACATAGAATTCAAACAATCAAGCTTTCAGTATTTTCTTCAGAAATCCTAGAACAGATCCATGTGAGAGATAGTCAGTTCCATAGCCTAGGAACCTAATTTCAAAGTGACTGGCAAAGTCTACTATGTTTATTTGCTGTCTGCAAAATACCATATAAAGTAGAGATACTTTATTACCATAGTTGAAATTGCCTTAGAAATCTAAATAATACAAGTTTAAAATGGATTCTTTCTTTCCAGTCTTGGAAGAAAAATTGTTGGGGAAGAGTTTGGAGATTATGATGAACAAGTGACTTGAATAGGAAAGGATGTAAGTGAAATTCTGTCAGATATCTTGACTTCATCCACAATTCTACTTGCTAAAGCATACTTCCCTTCTACCAATCTAGAGAAAATATCAATGGGCACTTTATTGTTTTTGTTTATAAACTCATTTGATTAATGATGGTAGTCAGGAAACATCAGTTACCAAAAGCACATTTTGTACCAGGAAATCCCGAGATCCAGGCACACCAGGATATTTATGAGAGAGCACAAAAGATTTATGCTGCTTATGTAATACACTATATATCTTAGATGATAGTTTGCTTATCCTTTACGGCAGAACAGAGATTCCAAAAAAATATACACACTGTGAAGACATCATAACAGAAAGAGTCCTGCAATGTAATAAACGACAGCCAGCTTCAAGAAAAAACTACTAGCAAATACACTGATCTGTTTAAAAATTTATAAAAGCAGAATATCCAGACGAAGCCACCTATCACCTGATGGAAAATAGGAAAAAAAGAAAAAAGATGATTCTAGCAGTGTATGTGCCTGCCAACTGTATTTTCTGAATACAAATTGGAGAATATAGTTTATAAATCACATATTTGATCTTCCAGCTAATGTTAAGATTATCAGGAGCAAAAGATAATATGGATCAGTTTCTTTCAGTTTCTTCAATGCTTATTTACTGTGTTTCACCAAGAACCCACTAAATGGTATGAAAAAGTCTGTGGTTAAATCAATGTTTCCTCATATTTTTCTGATACATATTAACATTAACTCTTGCTCCTAGCAGTTATGCTTCATATACTATCTGCCAAGAAAGAATAAGACTATTTCTTAAACTTTGTTCAGAAAAGTGGTTTGTTATACATTGGTAATTTAGGAAATGATCTTACAATCATATGTATGGTCTCTGAAGAGCTACCTTATTATTAAGTACTATACAATGTTTTCAAGACCCTCTATTAGATTTCTTGAGCTCTAAACACTGCAAGTTATTGCCTATTGTATATATATATATATGTATATATATATATATGAGATAAGGCATGTTTATGAGTATATATATAAACACATATTCAGAAGATTTTTAAACATTACAGATGATTGCAATCTACTCTCATAATTGCAGATCTTAATCTAATTGTTCTTACTTGTGTCCAGAACATGATTTTTGTTCATTTGTTTAATTTTGTAGCTTAGCGTTAAAGTGGAATCAAATATGAGAAGCACAGCCACAGCAGGAAGTTTCAAAAAAAAGTGTGAAAATTTTCTTAGACTAACAGAGATGAGAGGCAATGATGACAAAAATTACTTTATGTCATGAAGGCCTAACTGAATACACAGGAGCAACACAGGTGTGTAAAATGTTAAACATTGTTGACATTCATAATTACATACACAAAAAAATAAATCACTTGAGAACTTGTCATAGATAAGAATCTACTGAACAAGGTAGGCAAAAGCAGGTAAACATGTAGTCTCCTCATTTCTCTTTGATCCTATACACATATTTCAGAGAACCTTGTCTATTCTGAAATGGAAATGCTTCTTTGAATCAAAATCAGATTGATAGTCAAACTATCTTAACGCTGCAAATCTGAAGAAAAATTTATTTCACATTTGACAGCTTTAATTTCTTTTTCTTTGTAGTTTGAAAACAGCTTTTTTTTAATAATATGATTTTCATTACTAAGTTACTTACCTGATGGCTTTTGCTTTTTTCTGTCTTCAATCAACAACATGAAAAAACTCTTTGATGTAGTATAAACTATATGGTTGTAATCTGCTCTGTTGTTAATTAGTACACTTGTAGAAGAGCAAGAGCATGCTTTGGAGTTGAATTACATGATCAGATCCATCCTCATGCCTGAATAGTGGTGAGGGCTTCTGGGGGAAAGGCGGCTTCTCAATTTTAAGTCTTTATCAAGCAAAAAACGAGGAACCTTTAGTAATTTAAATGATTTGTATTAGAAATTACTTCACAATTTTGCCATGGAACATAGCATTCTTCCAGAGCCAAGAAAGGTCAAATTATGATATTAAAAGATAATATGATCAGCTAGTAATGGAGGCTCAAATATGTAATCTCAGCTAATTGGGAGAAAGAGATTTGGAGTTTTGGGAGTCCAAGGCAAGCCAGGCAAAATGAAAGAGACCTCTGAACAATAACTTGTGCAAAATGGATGCCTGCCTAGCTAATATAAAGTTCTGAGTTCAAACTCCAGTACAACCTACAACATAAATAATAAAATGAATGATGTTTTCCTAATCATAAATTCAAATTTCAACAAAAGCATTTATTTTAGAATTTTTCCACTTTTATCCCATCTTCTATTTCCTTACAAAATTTTATTTATAACAACCACTAAACATAATCGCTACAATCAGTGAAAAACTTATTGATATTGTTGTAATTATATTTACTCATAAAATTCATTTTATGTGTTTTTCATCAGCCAAGGTGAAAGACTTAGAATTCTACAAAAAGTAAACACAAGAGCCAGCCTGGAAAGGAACACCCAGGACACTCTTATCTCCAATAAGCTACTCAGAAAAAGCTGCAAGTGGAGCTGGGGCTCAAGTGGAAGAATTGAAGCCTTGAGCACAAAAAGGCTCAGGGACAGTGCCCAAACCCTGAGTTCAAGCACCAAGGATAGCTAGAAAAACAAATGAAAAAAAAAAAGGTAAACAAAGAGAATCTTTGAAAACATTGTATAAAATTTAATAATAACGTAGCTATTTGAATGAGTGGCATTTAATACTAACAACATTTTGCATGAAAGTGCTTGTACTGGAACTTGAATTTGGGGTCTGGGCATTGCCCATTATTTTTATCAGTCATGATTGGCATTTTATAACTTGAGTCACCCCTCTATTTCTGGCTTTTTCCTGGCTAATGGAAAATGATCTCATGGACTTTCTTGACCAGATTGGCCTCGGTTTGACTCACAGTATTCAGTTCTCAATACAGCTACAATTACTGGAGCAAGCCACTTGAGATCAGCTAATACCAACATTTTATAAGCTATAAATGACATACACTATTTTTTTTGCCAGTCCTGGGCTTGTGCTCAGGGCCTAAGCACTGTCCTTGGACTTTCTCACAACTAGAGCTCTACCACAGCACCACTTCTGGCTTTTTTTTTTTCTATGTATGTGGAACCAAGGAATCTAACCAGTCTATTGAAATAATATGTCTAAATTTAAATTCACTTAGAAACAGAGGTGGGTTTTTTCTTTTCTTTCTTCCTTTTTTTTTTCCTTTGTCAGTTGTGGGGCTTGAATTGTGGGCCTGGGCACTGTCTATGAGCTCTTCAGCTCAAGGATAGCTCAAGGATAGCTCTCTGCCACTTGAGCCACAAAATCACTTTCAGTTTTCCGGTGGTTAATAGGAAATAAGAGTCTCATGGACTTTTGTGCCCAGGCTGGATGTGAAGCAGAATTCTAGATCTCAGCCTCCTGAGAAGCTAAGATTACAGGCATGACCCACTGTAGCCCAGCATAGAGGTATTTTTTTCTTAATCAGCCAGATTATTCATATAAACTCTGAAGTTTCTGCATCTGATTTCCTAATATAAAATAAATGTACTATCATTATGGATACTGTCTCCTTGCTAGTAAGGGTCAACAAATGGGCAAATACAGCATTATATTCTAATATGCACTCTTATTATAAGAACAAATTGGTGTTTTGATTTCAAATGTAACTTCCTTAAAGATATCTTCAAAAGAGTTGAAAATACTTTATTGTAATGTGTGTCAGAAATTCAAAAAAAATTTAGAAAAAAAGCATGTAGAAAAGCATTCTAGAATGAAAAGATAATTACACAGTAGCTAAATAAAATGTTAAATGCTGTAACTAAAAATGAATTTCATAAAAGACAATTATTATTGTCTTATTTTTAATTTAGCCACTCAATGCTCAAAATCATTCACTATAAAGAAGGGCCATGAATTATTTCTACATCATTTTTAAATTTAGACACATTTAATCTTACCAGTTAATAGGAAAAGCATTCAAATATCATCAAAAATTGTCATGCACCTAATGTTAAGTATTCATTCAAACATCATTTGAAAAGTAAGAAGATTTAAAAACTGAAAGAAAATCATAAAATAACTTTATCCTGGACAAAAAAGATAATTTCTACAATACTTTGACAAAGACCCTAGCTTTGTCTCTTCAATGTAATCTGCAGACCAGAATAAATGTCAGTCATGGAATAATTTATAGAATTTTCAGTACTATTTGTGGAGGATTTCCAGTTCATAAACCCCATAAACTTGTGAAGTTGAAGTTACCAGTAAGATACCATACACCAAATAATCCATCAGGATTAGAACTAACAAACCAACAAAATTAATTTGTGTAAAATGACCATGAATTTCTTACTTCTAGATTGTCCTAAAATGGTTCTGCTTTTGTCTCACCGTTTTGTTGTTCCCCTTTCATTCTCTAATTTAGATAAACATACAATACACAGGGTACTAAAATCAAATATAGTGACAGTAGGGCATAAAGCATAGGGGAAAACGAAAGAAAAAAGAAATAACTTCACATAGTATGTTAAAAAAAACCGTAATGTTTTTAATCATGTTTTTTTGTCTTTTATTTTATGTATTACAACCACAGATAACAGGAAAGCCTGTGGTCTACAAGGATAGAGATTTTATGTAACTCATTTCATATTTATCACCCATCTTAAGAGAACAAAAGACTATGTTCTGTATTATACACAAAGTAACTGGTAGGTACACATTAAGAATATGTTTTTCTTTTCCCTTCCTTCCTTCCCTCCTTCCTTCCCTTCCTTCCTTCCCTCCCTCCTTTCCTTTCCTTTCCTTTCCTTTCCTTTCCTTTCCTTTCCTTTCCTTTCCTTTCCTTTCCTTTCCTTTCCTTCCCTCCTTTCTTTCTTTCTTTCTTTCTTTCTTTCTTTCTTTCTTTCTTTCTTTCTTTCTCTTTCTTTCTTTGTTTCTCCTCTTCCTCCCCCCTCCCTCCTTCCCCCCCCCTTCTGCTAGGTATAGGTTTGGGACTCAGATCCTGATGCTGTCCCTTATTTTATGCTGAAGACGGTCTCTCTATTTTTATGCTCTACCACTTGAACCCTGTCTCTACTTCTGTTTTTTTTTTTCTTTAGTGGTTAACTGGAAATAAGTGTCCCATTGTGGCTCAGGTCTCAGACTTCTGAGTAGCTAGGACTGCAAGCTTGAGCCA
This sequence comes from Megascapheus bottae, assembly GCF_031878675.1. NCBI lineage: Eukaryota > Metazoa > Chordata > Mammalia > Rodentia > Geomyidae > Megascapheus > Megascapheus bottae. The sequence continues at coordinate 16,396,600 of NC_143514.1, forward strand.
GGGGGCCTGGCTTAATAATACATTTTTTTCTTAGTAGTCTAATGGAGGAATTCTTTCAAACCTTGAAGGATATTAATTAACATTGTAAAGAGGTTCACAAGAATATCTGTCTTTTTAATCCTACTGGATTTGAATTCATAATGTGTTCCTTATTAATTGGAAATCATTGAGAAACACATGGATCTCCTCTATGCTTCATAATTTTAGATGCAGTATCGGATTTTAAATAGTTGAGTTGCAGAAAGTATTAAATGAAATCACGTTTTCGAAGACCTTATCAGAATGACTAATACATAATAAATATTAACAAATACTTTATTCTTTTCATGGCTTTCTATACTAAAGTATTCAAAAGCTTTGCCACACACAGAGAAATGTATAAATAATATATCAATATATAATATTGTTAATAAATTAGCACCTAAATCATAGAATTTAAAAATACAGTACCCAATAAAATTGAATACTGTACGAACAATAAGAAATACTGATGGAAATGTGAACAAAAAATATTTCTTTATTCCACTTGTGGTGGGAAGGTAAATATGTACAATGTCTATGAAAGGCAGTTTGGAGACAACTCAAGAAACGAGGCATAGAATAACCTCATAACCCATGGATCATACTCTTGGGCATTTATCTCTGTGTTCAGATTGATTAGAAATAAATGATTTTTCTTTTAAAAAGTCCACTAGGGTAGATAGCGTCCATGTCGGTATTTCTCTCTAAAGAAAAGGTGCTGTAGCTCTTTGTCCTAAGAATGGGCTGCTGATAACAATTTCCTTCTGAAGAGTGTGTCGTGGTAAGTTTGCAGCTGAGAAGCTTTAAGACAGAATTTAACACTATTTGTACCAGCAGGCGATGTTTGGCACCAATGCTGACAATGTCTATGAACACTGCTTATCCATAATAGTGTGCTGTAAACTCTGATTTTCTTCCCCTGGAACTCATATCATTGCAGTCTTGCTATGGGAAAATATCAAATACATTTCAGCTAAGGCATGGTTGTGCTGATCTGTAATTCCACAACAGTTTAAGAGAAAAAAATTGAAAGACCAATGGTGAGAGCTGGGAGCATGGTCTAGTGGTAGAGTGCTTGCCTCGAATGCACAAAACCATGGGTTCGATTCGTCAGTATCACATGTTTAAAAAAAAAAACAAAAAACCAGAAGTGGTGCTGTGGCTTAAGTAGTAGAGTGCTGGCCTTGAGAAAGCTCAAGGATAGTGCCCAGGCCCTGAGTTCAAGCCCCAGGAATAGCAAAAAAAAAAATCAAGTTGATTTGTGATAGCAAACAAAATATAAGAAAGATGTCATATCTTCACAAAAAGTTGAGCAGCATGATCTCTATAATGTCAGTTATTAAGGAGATGTAAGTAGTAGGATCACGGTCTAGGCCAATGTCTAAATACAAGACCTTGTTAAAAAAAAAAAAAACTAACCTAAAAACAACTGGAGGCCCTGCTCAAGACCTCCCTGCAAGGGCAAGGCCCTGAACCTGAGTTCAGACAGCAGTACCACAGCTGGCACTGGAGTTGGGGAGGGTGGGCAATACTAACTAAAATTACATGGTTAGAAATTCTAAACTGTCCATCATCATCAGAAAAATAAGAGAAATTACAGCTCAGAAAAGTCTCATGAGACATGACAGTGAATTATACAGTATCTTGAAAGAAATCCAGAAACAGAAAAAAAGACTAAATAAATCTGTGAAGATATAATAATGAGTAGGGAATAGTAAAGTGTGTGTATCATCTCAGAACTCAAGAGGCTGAGGCAGGGGAAATGAAAATTCAAGGTTAGTTTGTACTACACAGAGGGTGCCTGTCTCAAAATTATAATTCATCAAATACTAACTCATCAAATTTGGTTCAATATTTTCATCAACATTTAATTTTTAAAAAATTTTGAAATTATCATCAAATAGTTTCAAAATATAAATTGAATTTTAACATGTCTATTATGTATGCAATGAATCTTGATAAGTGTCATACCTCTTAGAATTCTTCCCCTCCCATATATGTTCATTGAATATTGTGTCTATACAGTAACACTATTATTATAGTATTGTATATTTTACATAATTCTAATTATTGTGTCTCTTTATATACCTCTGACCCCTGCCCTTACCTCTTTTCCTGACATGTTTCAGCATTCTTACATTCATTTTGTTTAAACTGATTGTTAATTTTTAAAGAAATTGCACAAAGGAAATCTACCACCATGTGGACCATACTCTAATCAGTTATAGATAATGGTGTAGATATATAGATAATATATCATATATCTTTTATGTATGATTAGGTTTTAGGTCTAATTTCCACATACGAGAGAAAAGAAGCAGCCATGCTATATATGCAGTACATATCAGCTCTACAAACTACTTTGGTAACTTTTCTATAAAACAATTCTGAGGGGGGGGAGGGTAATGGGGACCAAGACATGTGGAAGGGTATCAATGTATGTGAATTAATGCACCTTCTATCTGGCAAATCATGTAACCCTTTTATTAAATACATAAAAAAATATTAAAAAAAGAATACAAAAGTCCAAAAAAACAATTCTGAAATAATAAAGCCTTAGACACACAAGAAAATGAAAAAAATATGAATGTTTTTTGGTTCCCTGAAAGTAAAGACACAGAAATTATGTACAAATTCTAGTTCCAAATATTTTCTTTATTTAATTTATAATAATTACTCAGACTTACTAGAATGGCATAATTCTGTTATTTTTCCATTGGGAATCTTCACTGGAAGAAGTATTCTTATTTTCAATAATGCATCCTTAGAATACGTGGGACTTTTTATTCTTCAGAATGCAAGTGTCATTACCAATTTGGGTTGATGATAGTTTCTCATTTTTCTCTTTTCTCTTTTTTTTCCCAAAGATTAATTTATGGTGAGACTAATATTACATTCTGTTCTCTCAGCACTCTAAGGAACCTTTTCTATTATAGTATATCAAGAATGTACTTCAATGCTCAATAAATTTTTTCAAGTATAGTTTGTAATAAATGGAAAGTAGAAGAGATTTTTATTAACCATCAGATATGTATTTTTTTCTGAGAATCTGGAGTAAAGAGCCAATTTGGAAGGCACACATAAATCTTACAAATGTATTGGTAGAGAATCAGTGAGCAGTGCTATCAAACAGCATTTCTTATAATTCGATGATCTTTAAATAGCTGGGTGTGCACAGTGCCTGGAATGATATCCTGAATATTATTCTCACTGCTCTCATTATCATTTCCAGCACCATCCACATATAGTCATTTGAAAGCATTATTGAAAAATTACATTTTAAAAACTATCTTGGATTTAAAGTATGAAATCTTCAAGATTTCTACACTAGCTGAAGTATAGATATTTTGATATAATATAAAACCAATTTTAGTACAGTCAAAAATGTCCCAATTAATTAACAGAGTTTGATTGAATAGCCTAGACCTTCTGAGTAAGGTAGAATGAGTAAGAGAACAGAGAACAATGAAACTCAAGGGTGATGTTCTGTAGTAATCTGAACAGGTGCAGGTAAGTGAGGAACAGAAAATTTCCACATTTCTATTAATAATCATAGCAAGTTGTATATTATTTTAATATATATATCAATGTTTATTTGTCAATTACATTTCAAAAAAGTTGAGAAGAAAACAATTTTTAAATAAAACAACTGCAGCAATATGGGAGGCAGAATAAGGTTTGCTAACTTTTTAAATTATTGTATATATGACATTGTTTTTTATTTTTTATTTAGTTTTTTTTTTGTAAAGGTTGTATAAAAGATGGGCCAAGAGCATGGTCTAGTGGTAGAGTGCTTGCCTAGCATGCACAAAGCCCTGGGTACCACAGGCACAGAAATAGTTTGATACGGTGCTTTGAATCAAGTGGTAGTGTGCTAGCCTTGAGAAAGCACAAGGACAGTGCTCAGGCCCTGAATTATAGCTCCAAGAATGGCAAAACAACAACAACAAAATGAAGTTGTACAGAGAAGTTACCATTTAACAAAGAAGTTTATGGTGACACTGATCAGTATATAGTGTCTATTTTTTAAGTACAATTGAAGTAGAGACTATGAGTGAATTGTACTGAATATTAATGGTTCCTCTTACTAATAGCATTATGTTATTATACCAAGACCCACCTGTTATAAATAGCTGAAATATTTTAAAAATAAAAGGTAAAATTTTATATAATATTTATTTTGAAAATTAGAGCCCCAGGAACTAATTAAGCTAATGAGTCTAATGTTCTTGGTGTTTATATGTGTCTGTGTATGTATGTGCATGTGTGTGTGTGTGTGTGTGTGTGTGTGTGTGTGTGTGTAATTGTATGGACTATAGCTGAGAATGAAATTGGTTTTGAAGATAAATATAAGCTGGGTTATTGTCCTTCTATTTATGGAGTCTTTAGAGTACTAGATGTCTATTACTTTATGAATCATTTTAGGTGCTCAGATTATATTAAGGAGCAGAGCAGAACAAGAGTAGTCTCTGCTAAACTTCCCCACGGAGCTCAGTACTATTATTATTAATATTCTAACATCATGTTGTACACACAAGGGCAGAAAAGAGACACACTGCAAACAGACAATCTAATAAACAAATGCATTATTTTGTATTCTAGATGATGATAAAAAGCTGTGCAAAATCATTTTAGATTGGGCAAAGAAGGAATGATTTCAAATACCAGAGGGCGGTCCAGTGAGTTTCTGGGCCTAGTGCCCCAGGCCCATGATCTCAGCTCCCTGGGAGGCTGAAATCAGGAGGATCTTGGCTCAAAATTGCTCATCAAAAATGTCAGTGACATCCTATCTTCGCCAACAAGCCTTTGCATCATACCCAGCCCTGTGGCCTGTGTCTGGGATCTCAGCTCTGTAAAGCACATAGAAAGAGGACAGCAGTCCAAGGCTAGCCCCGGGACAAATGTGAAATTCTATCTAAAATATAACCTGAAATTAAAAAAAAAAAACCTGTGGGAGAAGTAGAGAGACTAGAACACTTTTTTTTTTTTTTTTTGCCAGTCCTGGGCTTGAGCTCAGGGCCTGAGCACTGTCCTTGGACTTTCTCAAGGCTAGAGCTCTACCACTTGAGCCTCAGCACCATTTCCGGCTTTTTTCTATATGTGGTACCGAGGAATCGAACCCAGGTCTTCATGCATGCTAGGCAAGCACTTTAACCCCTAAGCCAAACTCCTGGCCCCTAGAACGCTTTTTAAGCAAGTGAAATGACCTGAAGTGAAAATCCAGTACTACCAATTATTTACAAATTGATTGTTTATGCTTAAAGATTATATATAAATATGTATTATATATTCTATCTGTCTATCTATATACTATATACTAAATATGTAGTATGTATCTATGTATTTACATACCCACATATAGATAGATAGATAGATAGATAGATAGATAGATAGATAGATAGATAGTCAAACTCACTTAAAATATGCGAAGGGATGCACAGAGCAAGTCCAAGAGCTGATTCTTCCTGAATATCATTGTAATTGGGAAACGTTCTCATATTTGCAGTTTTAATTCTAGGAATGTTCAGTTCGGTTCTGAACGGCAGAGTCTAAGCTACTCAGTTTTCGCAAGAGGAACAGAAAAGCAACCATTTTGAAATACACCAGCATATTTGGCTTTTGCTTGTTATTTTTGTTCATTATTTTCTGGACTTTAAAAACATTGTACAAGGGAGTTACAATGTAGCATACGTGCTTCTTGATCACAACCTTCACCTTCCTTCATTCTCCCCAATCCCATCTGCAGTTGTATTTACCCTTCCCCATTCCCTTAATGGTCCATATACACTGAATATTGCAACTGCATTTGTCTTCTGTTTTCCTTTTCATTTATCCCTGTCCCTTTGTGTTAGGCCCCTCCAACACTAAGCTGACTCATCATGAACAAAAATACAAATAAGAGAGACGAGTGAGGGACTAAACTGTTCTAATCAAGGCAACATGGTTTCAGAACAGTTACAGGGGAGGTATGAAAGTCCAGAGAATAAACCTTTCAAAGAAGTAACAGACAGAGTAACAAAATAAATGTTAGGAAGCTGAGACAAATGTGTGTGTGTGTGTGTGTGTGTGTGTGTGTGTGTGTGTGTGTGTGTGTGTGTTATGCTGGTCACTGGGCTTGAAGTCAAAAACTTGAGTGCTATCCCTGAGCTTTTGTGCTCAAGGCTAGTGCTTTGTCACTTGAGGCACAGCTCCACTTCTGGCTTTTTCAAAGTTAATTGAAGATAACAGTGTCATGAACTTTCCAGCTTGGACTGGCTTTGAACTACCACTCTCTAATCTCTGACTTCTAAATAGCTAGAAGAACAGGCATGAGCCACCAGAACCTGCCACATGTGGCTCTTTTAAGCAAAACTAACCCTAAAAATAAACACTTTTATCTCTCTTGAGGGATTATTCATCAGATTGGGTTCTATACAAAGTTGTCAAAAACTCTTCATTCTTCTACATCAGTTAATCATTCAAAGCCTGAGATATTTTCCAATTTTTATTTCTATTCCTAATAAATGAATGATTGGAAAAATGAAGCACAGGGAAGGCATACTTTGATTCTTAATCACTTGCCCAGAGCAACCCATAAACCCTCCTAACACGTTCAATTGGTAAAAATCAATATGGCTTCGGCTTGGTGCAGGGAGCTGAGAAAGGTCATCTCAGGTTGAGCAAATTCTCTTATCACACTTCTTTTTTATTGTAATGTATACATGGGTTATAGTTATATTTGCCAAATAGTAGGTGCATTACTTCTCACACATTGATACTCCTTCTCATAGTTTTGTCCCTATTTCCCTCCTCCCATTCCCTCCCAATCATCTTGTTTTCCCCTTCCCTTTCCTATTTCAAATAAACAAATATATATATATATGTATTATGCCAGGTAATAAAGTCAAATATTTTAAAATATTTTAATAATATGAGATTAACCAAAGGGCAACAAAAGAGAAGGGAAAAAACATACTACATTAAGAACAGCAATCACACAAGATAAAGCTCTTTTTTCCATATCCTGGAGAGCCTTTCATTTAGCCTCATCCTATATTGCCTTATGTATCTAGGTTTTGTCCTATTGTAATTCTCTGCTAGGAGAGTCTTAGACTTGTACTAATTATTACAAATGAAGGAAAACCATTGAGCCTATGCTGCTTTAGGTCTGGCTTACTTCACTTAATATTTTTCCACATCTTTCATTTCCTTACATTTGGGGTTAGGTCATTCTTTTTGATGGCATAAATACCATATCATCTGTGGTATAAACATCACATCATCTTGATCCAATCATCTATGGAAGGGCATCTGGGTTGGTTCCATATTTTCACTATGGTAAATAGTGCTGCAATGAACATCATTGTGCTAGTAGATTTAGTGTGTCCTTGTTTCTGGACGATTGGGTAAATGCCAAGGAGTGGAATTGCTGAGTCATAGAGGAGCTCTATAGTCAGTCTATTGAGGAACCGCCATACTGCTTTCCATAGTGGTTGAACGAGTTTGCGCTCCCACCAACAGTGTAGTAGTGATCCCTCCTGGCCACATCCCTGCCAGTACCTGTTGTTATTAGATTTCTTGATCATAGCCATTCTAACAGGAGTGCGGTGGAATCTCATGGAAATTAATGCAGAACTGAGGAAGTGGAAAACCCTCCCATGCTCCTGGGTTGGAAGAATTAACATTGTGAAAATCGCAACCTTGCCAATGGCTATCTAGAAATTCAATGCAGTACTCATCAATATCAATGCCATTTCTTAAGGAAATAGAAGTAATCCAAAATTTCATATGAAATAATAAAAGACTCTGTGTAGCAAAAACAATTCTTAGCAATAAGAACAGCGCAGGAGGAATTTCAATTCCAAACTTTAGAGTTTGTTAAAGAACTATAGTAACCAAAACAGCTTGGTACTGGCACAAGAACAGGCTTGAGAACCAATGGAGCAAAACTGAAGACCCAGAAATCAACCCACAGACCTATGGCCATCTAATCTTTGATAAAGGAGCCAAAAAAATAGAATGGAAGAAAGACAGCCTCTTCAACAAGTGATGCTGGCAGAACTGGTTAAGCACATGCAGAAAACTAAAGTTGGATTCTTCTATGTAACCCTACACCAGTATTAATTATAAATGGATATAAGGCCTTGAGGTAAAAGCAGAGATCCTGAAAACTTTACAAGAAGGAATAGGAAATAGACTAGGTCACCTTGGCATAGGGTGAAACTTTCTTAATAAAGACCCAGAAACACAACAAATCAAAGAAATTTGCACAAATGGGACTGCATTAAACTGCAGAACTTCTGTATGGCAAAGGACAAAGCTAGCCAGTTAAATAGAAAGCCCACAGAGTGAGAGAAGATCTTCACTAACCATACAACAGACAAAGGCTTCATATCTAAAATATATCTATAGCTCAAATAATTGAATCTCTCCAAAACAATTCTTCAAAGGAAGAACCATCCCATTAAAATATGGGCCAAAGACTTAAAGAGAGAGTTCTTTGAAAAGGAAAGAAGAATGGTTTATAGGCACATGAAGACATGCTCAATATCTCTGGCTATAAATAAAATGCAAATCAAACCAACTTTGAGATTCCACCTCATTCCAGTTAGAATGGCCATGATCTTATCACATTTCTTACTAAGAAAAGAAAGCCTAAATTTGGAGTGTCATCGTAGCACTTCAAAGGAAATTAAGGAAGAGAAGGCATGTGGCTTTTGCTAAAGTAAAGTCATTCTGTAATTGTAAGGACTGAATAGGTGCTATTTGGAAATTTGAGAAATGAAGAGTGAATAGGGTAGAGGAATATCAGAGATTGCCTACTAGAATTAGTGACCTATCTGTGTCATAAATACAAACTCATAATTAAATATTTTAAAAGGTGACATGCTTTTTTCATGAAATTGAGTTTTAGAAAAGTGGATCAGTTAAAACTTAGAGTGGTGAGTTAAAATTTAGATGATGAACCTAAACAAATGCAGTGCTTCATAAGAGTTGTAAGACAGCGAAGGATACAAGCACAACTAGAAAATTGTAGGTCCCGAAGCATAGCCTAGTGGTAGAGTGCTTGCCTAGCATGTACAAAGACCTGGGTTGGATTCCTTGGTACCACATACATAGAAAAAGCCGGAAGTGGTGCTATGGCTCAAGTGGTAGAGCTCTAGCCACGAGAAAACCTAAGGACAGTTACCAGTCCCTGAGTTCAGTCCCCAGGGCTCTTAAAAAATAAATAATTGTATCATTGTGTATAAATTTTGAACGACAGAAGATATTAATATGACAAGGGACAGTAAAGAATTATTAAATTTATAGAAAGGAAACCAACAAATAACAAATAGGAGGGTTTGGAATGAATATGGGCCCCAAAATTTATATTGCCAGGGACACAGATGTCGGTAAAGACAGTATCTGAAGAGGGGGCTGAGGAGTGTTACAGGTCAAGGTAATTAAACATAGATTATTTGAAAGAACTCAAAGTCAAATACATGGAGTGTTATCTACATCAAAAATTATGGTAAGGGTCTGGAATGTTGTCCACAGAAGAAACAAAAAATGTCATCTATATGATGATAAACTTCTATCATTCCCAATGATACAAGTAAAATAAAATATTAAGTTGTTATATAGATGAAAGTATTGGAAGTTGTGAATAAAATTAATGACTTACATGAGAGGAGATCATATTTTTGCAAGGTGAAGTAAAAGCAAGAATTTCTAATGAAATAATCATTTCAACTGCAGAAAAGCAAAGACACCAGTATTTCTATGATAGATAAAAATTTGTACCATGTACTTTTGTGGTATAAATGAAAAGGTAACAAGTGAGCTTCAGGAAGTATCTCTCACTCATCAATTCTCTTTTAACTTCAGTCATTACAGAATATTAGCCGAAACAGGACATAGCCTTTCTACAGCTTGAATGGGGAGTGAAACTTTATTGATAATTTTTAATACAGTGGAACTCAGTTTTAAGTCATTTAGCTAATCAAGACAGTGTAGATAAACAATTCCTAAAACAGGTTAACAGGATGCTTATTTTTGAGGATGTAAATCTTCCTCTGTTTATGATCATGGAAACAAAGAAGTAGTTTGACCAAATTGGCAATATGTTACCTAGGTAGCTACCATCACTAAATAATTCCTAGTTTACAAGTGATTTCTTGTCAAACCCACTTTCTACCTAGAATGTCATCCAGATGAGTCTACATTGGTACATTCTTCAAGGGAAGGAAATCATGACTACCTTAGTCCTTTTTTAAAATATAAAAATGCTCCATCTAGGTGATCTAAGTATGTTGACTAATTGCATAATTATACAACTGCCAGAAGACTCAAAATTCATATTTGAACAGCTTGAAGAATAAGTATAACTTCATAATCACCAAGTTAGAATATCAAGCCACATGCCAGGTTAACAGCAACCGAGCTTTCCTAATGTCTCCACCATATCCATCACTATTCCGCTCAAATGGTTATGGTTTCTTTTTCCAAAGTATCATTTTTCAAGCTGTCAAGATGAGTTTTGTTTTTCAGATTGTGATCATCAGGATGATTGAGAGAGAATTTGGCATCAGGTGCCTGTAGCTCACAACTATAACCCCAGCCACTCAGGAAACTGAGATACTAGAATTCCAGTTCAAAGTCAGCCCGGATAGGCTAAAGGGAAAAAAAAAAAAAGTAGATGTGTAATTCCAGTGGTACAGCACAAGTCTTGAGCGGAAAAGTTAAGGGATAGTACAGCCCAGGCTCTGAGTTCAAGCCCTAGTGTCCAAGAGGAAGAGGGAGGTAGGAAGTTATGTTCTCCTATTCTCTTTGAAAAGAACCTTGAAGACACCGCCAAAAGACTGCCATATTATTAGATGCCTTTGTGTTTGATAACTGATGGCAACTTTCAGTAGCTGAATCCAAGAAACCATGGACCTCAGTCCTCCGATTGGGCGAGTTGTATTTGGTCAACAACCTGAATGAGTTTCAAGGGTAACTCTGAGCCTTAAGGAAGATTGCAGTTCAGCTAGCATCTTGAATTCAGACTGGCCACTCCCTGTGTGTGGGACCACACCTACCTAGGAAATACAAAATGTATGTTACTCTCCCATAAGAAATGTCTATTGTTTCTTACGTAGTAGCAGGACAGCAACAAATCCAATCTGGGCCCATTTGCATCTGGGTTAAGTAAATGTAACAACCACATACTCGGTCTTGCAGCTCTGGAATGTCCTACTGTATCAACAGAAATATAAGGATTACCCCCTCCCGTTGCTCTTTCTTCAATACTTTGAATGCTTACAGATTATTAGGAGCATTATTGAATATTGGGTTTCAGTGAATATGGCTTGCTTATAAGAGTGGATTTGTGTATATAAGAGATGTGCAGACATAGAAGACAGAGGCAAAGTTTCTCATACCAATTATAACAAAATATAAGCCCCCAAGAGGAGTAAATTATAATTACTTACTATTGTTTTTAAGATTTGATATTGACTTTTTTCATGTTTGTTTATATGGCTTCTGAATTTCAGGTATTCTGGTAGGCATTTAGGAAATTCTCCTAATAATGTCTACAACCAACAATAAGAATCATCTTTCCTTCATTCTGTTTTTACCAAAGAGCCTAATTAAACTTGTATTGTGTACCTGGTGCTATTACTGCATTATAATCCTAGCTACTCAGGTTAGTAAAATCTGATGATCAGAGTTCAAAATCAGACCAAGGAAGAAAATTCTGTGCAACGCTTATCTTTAATAAAGTACAAAGAAGACAGAAGTGGGGCTGTGGCTCAAGTGGTAGAGTGTTAATCTTGACCAAAGATGCCCAGGCACAGCAATGAGGTCAAGCTCCTGGATTTCACCTACAAAAAAAAATGTGTTGTGATATTCTCTTAGGCTGATTAACAGGACATTCGCATGGCTAAATGTGGCAAGATCATTTCTTTTTAAAAACCAATCCTGAAAAACACAAGATTTGTTTTAATCATTTGGATTCTTTCTTATGCTCCAAATTTCTTCTGCTGAGGTTCTCTTGAACACTGTGGTTCACCCTGAGTTCCAACTCCTACACAGAGTGTAAGCACAGCTGTTGTGCACAGCGAGTGCCAGTAATTTTAGTTTCCCTTCATATCAACCTGTCAGAATTACAGCAGAAAAGCAAATAAGTTTTTGCTACTACATCCTTTTAATGTTTTCTCTTTTATAATAGCTGATTCCAATTAGAAAAAAGAATCCTAAGGAAAGCAGACTCTAAAGTGATATAATATTCGAAGAGTATTCTAATTGGTAATATGAACGCCATGGTAAATTTGTAAATAATACTTACTATTCCTAAGGCTTGCGTCATGTTTTCAGAAGTTTTCTTTTGAACTTGCTTTTATTTATTTTGAAGTGAAAGTTCAAGCTTCAACTTGAACTCAGACCCAGAGTTTTGTGCTCAAGTCTAGTGCTCTACCACTCGGAGCTACAGCACCATTTTTTTTTTTACTTCTTAGTAGTTAATTAGATATAGGAGTCTTTCGAATTTTCTGCTCAGGCCCAGGCTGATACACACAAGTGACATGACAGCTTGTGCAGGTATATCCTTTTTCTAAAAGTTCTTTAACTGAAAAGGCTTTATAAAGTTAAATCTTGAATAACTTAAAGTTAGTTTTCCTCCTCTTTAACCACAAACATTAAGTATTCTGCTAAGTTATACAAAATATTTCAAAGAATTTTGTCTAACTTATTTTTGTCAGGCAACCATTGACCAAATTATGTAAACACTGTAGATTTCAATTTTCTAATTTATGTTGATGAATTCTTTGACCAATATTCCTTGCAAGCAACTTAAAGAAGGTCTAGGCTTTTAGCGTTGCATTCCCATAGTTCAGGACATATATATATATATAAATATATATATAATTCTTTTTGATTATTACATCATTCCTGGGTATTTGTTATGAAACTCTAAGGTTTATAAGTTTAAACTGTCTTTGGAGAAGTCATAAATAATTTTTATAGATTATGACTATATAATAATATATATGCTTATCCACAAAGTTTTATTAAAATAACTCTGTATCATATATGTTTTCTGTGATGAGATATGGTATATGTTGCTGGTTTTGCAGCATAAAATATTTACATAGTGTGTATGCGTATGTGAATGTGTGCTCTCTATGTGGGCTGACTTTGAGTCTCACATTCCCAGTCTTTTCTACTCCAGGCTAGGTTGATACTGCTTAAGCAAAAACTTTTTCTGGCTTTTTGCTGGTGAATTAAAGACAAGAGTCATAACAAAAATGAATTGTCTTAAGTTCATTTTTAGGAGTATAATGATTCTATGATATAATCATTAAATATATTTTACACTCTTGATGTTTCTCTCAGGATAGTTTTCAAACCATCTACTCTTACCAACAGGTCAATCATCTGGAAAAGCTGATCAGACACCTGGATTATTATCTCCTTTGTCATCGGTACAACATACAATTGAAGTGACTCATTTGCAGGCTTTGGTCTTTTAAGCACTAGAAGAATCCAAGCCAGGCTCCTTTACCTGTTTCTTCAGTCATTTTATAACTATGTAGAAGACTCAGAAATCCTCATTGTTTGAGTGATCAATGGTTTTGATATGCTGATTGCATCATTTGTCCTGAGACCCAAATGAAATACTTTATTGGGGTTCTACTCCATATTACACAGTTTTCCATTCTACCTGATAACATTTTTTAATTTATTTTTTTTCACAAAAAGACACATTTTTTTTCTTTTTTATAAATTGTATTTTATTATTGGGATAATGTATAGAGGGGCTACAGTTAACATTTGTCAGGTAATGGTTACATTACTTCTTGAACCTTGATCCCTTTCTTGTGTTTTTCTCCTCTTTCCCTCCCCCCCCAGGTTACAGTTACATTTGTAATGTAGTGGGTACATTACTTCTTGAAGATTGTTAGCCCTTCCCATATTTTTCTTCCATCTTCCTTGCCCCCACCCCCTCCCAAGTTGTAAAAGTTCATTTCCAAAATTTGTCTTGTGACTATCACTGTTACATTGGTTCACCGTTTGTCCTTTGGCCTTGTTTTCTGCTTCCCTTCCCTTCCCTGCTTCAAATAAACAAGTAAATGAATATACAAAATACCAGGTACCAAAGTCAGATACAGCACCAACAGGGGATAAACCACAAGGGGAAAAACAAACTCAACAAACAAAAGAGTAAAGAAATAACTTCACACAGTATATTAAAGACAACAATCACAGAGCTAAAGCCCTCATTTCCATATCCCGGAGTTCATTTCACTTAGCACCATCTTCTACGGACATTTGTACAAAGCTTTTGAGCAAGGAGAATCCTAGACGTATACTAATGTTACAAATGAGGGAAACCATGAGCCTATGTTTCTTTGATTCTGGCTTACTTCACTTAATATGAATTTTTTCAAGTCTTTCCATTTCTTTATGAATGGATTGATGTCTTTCTGATGGTAGCATAGGGGAAAAATCTTTTTGAAAAAGGAAAGATCATAATGACTCATTTCACAGGTTTCAGTCTATGGAGGCTTCAGCCTTTTACATTGAACTCATGGAAAGGTGTTGCACATAATGAGCAAGCATATGGTGGGGCAAGGATGGTTACCTTATGACAAAAAAGAACAAGCCAAGGAGAGGAAGAAAAAGAAGAGGCGAAGAAGGAGGAGAAGGAGAGGAGAGGAGGAGGAGAGGGAAAAGGAGGAGAGGAAGGAAGAGGAGGAAAAGGAGGAAGGAGAAAGGAAAAAAGGAAGAAGAGGAAAGAAGGACACGGAACATGAAGCAGAAAGGAGAGGAGAATGGAGGAGAGGAAAGAGGAGGAGGTGGCCCAAAATTATAGCATTTCATTCAAGAATCTATCCCCCAAGCCTGGAGTTTGGCCTAGTGGTAGAGTGCTTGCCTAGCATGCACGAAGACCCAGGCTCGATTCCTTGGTGCCACATACTTAGAAAAAGCTGGAAGTGGTGCTGAGGCTCAAGTGGTAGAGCTCTAGCCTTGAGAAAAATCCAAGGTCAGTGCTCAGGCCCTGAGCTTAAGCCCAGAATTGGCAAAAAAAAAAAAGAATCTATCCCTCTAACCAAACTTTTTTCCCAGTAGAGAAAGTTCGTTTCAATTTGAAATGATTTTCAATCAAATAGATTTTAGATTACATAACTTCAGAAAATGACAATTATCTTATATACTGAATTGGCTAGACATGTCTTATTTTAAAATGCATATGTATTTTCCTGACTTTTAATTTAATTTTTTTTATTCTTTTTGAGCAAACACTTGAGCTTGCACTCAGATTTCTTGATTTCACTTAGCTTAGCTTGCTGAAGGCTGAGTCTGTATCACTTGGGCTACACATTCACTTCAGGTGGCTTTTTGTTGATTTAGAGTCTCTCAGATTTGTCTGGACTGGCTGGCTTTGAATTACAATCTTCTGTTACCAGTCTTTTGTGTATCATGAACCACAGTGTGTGTCCAAAAGAACATATTTTGTAACACATTCGTTAAGTGATTTATTTCTACTCTATTTTAATGATGAACTAAGAATTTTATGGTGATCGTTAGCTTCCAGTGTTTCTTCTTTATTGTAGTAAGTTAATCGAAGGTTATTGCCCTGTTAAACAATGAAAAATCAGGAGTCATAACCTGCATAATCCTTAGGGAAAGAGCTCTTGTAGCAGTTAGCAGTACGAGTGTGTGTGCTTGAAATTCAAAGGCACTGAGGCAAAAACTGTCAAACATTACTAAAATTGACAACCATGTATGGTTCATTAGTACAGGAACTCATGCGTTATAAACCAGTGGCTGTTCAGCCTAATAATTTGAATAAAGTTGCACACTATAAAAAATGAACAGCTATAATTAAATTTCAAATCATGTCTAGAACAAAGGTACTTGCAATAGTGGATATTTATCGTTAAATGAAACCTAGTGCCTATTCAAGAAAAATAATGAATAACCAAATTTAAAATACCATTGTTTTAATTGAAGTTTTGTTCCTATGACCTCAATATTGACTTTTCAGATGCATTATCAATAAACTATTTCTTTTTTCATTAACATAAAATTAACTTATAAATGATTAAATTTTCAGAATGGTTCTATAAGATGTTACCTGTAATTAGAAATGTATTTCATTTCCTGGAACTGCTTTTCTTGATTCCTGAAATTCATTCTTGCCTGTAAAATATTTTTTTGTTTATACTTGGCAGTGATATTCTAACAGTATTATTCTAAACTTTATTTGTCAGTAAAGATGCTACAGAAACATTTTATTTGTTTTCTAGCATTATAATTTGATACTTTTGTGGGAAGAGATGTATATTAATAATACAGTTTGATCAAGTAGAACAATAATTGTGATTGGCAGTGGAATGCTAAAATAAGTTAAATGTCTGTGTAGACAGCTGGTAAAGACATCAATATGGTATTATAGAAATTGAGAAGGCCCTTGATAATATTGCTTTTATCATCAATGAAGGTAAGCCCTGTGCTTACTTATTACTAATTCTAATAGAATAAGTAATAATAACATGGTATACAATGCATGCATACTTTTGGTGAAATTGGAGAGCTGAAGACAGATAAATATTATATAATATGTAGTTCAAGACAGCAGGGGAAATATAGTTAAGAAGTGTTTCCCTTGTTTGTAGCCATTTATCTTATTAATACAGTGTTTATTTTGTCTTCCCTCTGTCAAACTCTGAGCCAACCACTTTCCCCAGAGGTACAGGAAAAGGAACACGTAGGGCAGACAAGACATGGGAGGAAAAACCATGGAGGTGGAGACGGCTCCTTCACATGGCGAAGAGGATGAGAAAGGCCACCATCAGGCAGAAGAGCCCAGTGGCCTCCGAGAGAGCAAAGCCCAAAATGGCATAGGAGAAGAGCTGCTGCTTCAGAGAAGGGTTCCTGGCATAGCCAATGACGAGGCTTCCAAACGCTGTGCCAATTCCAGCCCCAGAGCCAGCCACCCGAACTGTGGCGGCCCCAGCTCCAATTAACGTGGCTGCTATATCAATGCCCCTTGAAATGGCACTGGTTTGGAATCTGCGGCAGGGAACAAGTGAGGTCAGGAGACATGGGCCTGCTAATCTGTGGCTCTCATCTGTCAGTGTCTCTGGTCGGTTCATTGCCACTGTAGACAGCTCAACAACTGATAGGTGCTCCTGACCAAGGAGGGAGTAGTGCAAACTTGGAGCAAGCATGCATTTTTCAGAGGTTAGGGAGTGTGGCACGAGAGAGGCTCCCAGGTCAGAGAAGACACCATTTATCTTTTTAGATTTCCCCCAAATTACGAATCATTATGTGAAGAAATAAGGGATATATATGGCATAGAGTTCAATAAATGCAGTATTCTACAAGCACAGCAGCTATGACAGAATAAGGGAATTTGTAAAATATATTCAAAAAGAAAAGTTTTGTTTTTTTTTAAAGGTAGTTGATAAGAGATATCATTGCCCAACTGAGCACTTTTCTGGAATAAAGCTCTTATTTGTCTCTTCCTAAATTAATCCCAGTGTTCAGTGCTGGGTTGTATACCTATAAATCAGAACATGGTCCCTTTTGAAGAAAATGCTATACCTAGATAGTTCTATGGTGAAAAATAAACTCTCATCTGAGTCTGTATATTTTGGGGGTGAGCCGGTAATTATTTTATTATAAGCTATATAGCATGTTCCAAAATGATAGAAAACAAAACTAATAATACATATATAGCAAAAATATGTTATATAATAGTAAACAATATAAATCAAAACAGTAAATAAAAAGTTTAAAATATGTATGTCATCAAGTAAATAGGTTGAGGCAGTAAGATGCTAACTAACAAAGGATTTCTTCTCCTACGGAAAATGAAATGAACTGTGGTAGGACAATACTTCCACAGATAAATGTAAAGTGAAAGGTAAGAAAATAAGACATGTGAGAGTTGCAAGAACAAAGGATCGTTTCACAGAATAGGTACAACTTAATTTCTCAGACTCTCTTGCTACTTTTTAGCAAAAAGCTTAGAATCTAAGGCACAGTTAAAATGCATCAAAACCAGGAGAAGGTAGGAGGAGGGAACGGGTACAGACATGGGAACAGGTACCAATATTCGGAGAAGTAACGTACTCATTACCTGATGAGTGTAACTGTAGCCCCTCTATACATTACCTCGACAATAAAATAAAATTAAAAACTCTGATTTTAAAATGTCACTAGTTTTTCCAGTTTTCTTACCATAGAACTGTAAAACTTATCCCTACAATAAAATACAATTAAAAAAAATAAGACCAGGGAAGTTAGAAATACAGGAGCACAATATTGACAAAATAGTGTTGTATCTTGTCAAATGCCTTTTCTGCATGGTCAGGAGGGATCTCTACTGCGCTGTGGGTGGGAGTGTAAACTTGTTCAAACACTATGGAAAGCAGTATGGCATTTCCTCAAAAGACTAAACATAGATCTCCCCTATGATCCAGCAATTCCACTACTTGGCGTTTACCCAATCATCCAGAAATAAGGACATACGAAATCCACTAGCACAATGATGTTCATTGCAGCACTATTTACCATAGCAAAGATTTGGAACCAACCCAGATGTCCCTCAGTAGATGATTGATTCAATAAGATGGGGTATTTATACACAATGGAATTCTATGCTGCTGTCAGAAAGAACAACATCACCTCATTTGTAAGGAAATGAAAAGACTTAGAAAAAAATCATATTAAGTGAAGTAAGCCAGACTCAAAGGAACATAGGCTCAATGGTTTCCCTCATTTGTCCTAATCATTAGAAATGTTGGGCTCTCTTAGCAGAGGTTTACAATAGAGCAAAACCTAGATACATAAGGTCATATAGGATGATGCTAATTGAAAGGACCTCTAAGATATTGAAACAAAAGCCATATAATCAATGAAAGTTGTCCTTAAGGTACTATGTTATCTCTCATCTCTTTTGCTGTCCCTTGGTTATCTCATATTGTTATAACTTCTTACCTTGTTATCTGATATACTGTATATATGTTTATTTGAAATAGGGAGAAAACAAGATGAGGAGCAGAAATGGGGGAAGGGGGATCAAAACATGAGAAAGGGCATCAATGTTTGTCAAGTAATGCACCTTCTTTCTAGCAAATATAATGTAACCCTTCTATTAATTACAATAAAAATATATGTAAAAATAGTGTTTTTAATTTTTTTAAATAAACATATATACGTAAAGGAGTTTAAAAAGCAAAGCAGAAACTCCTCTCTGGTGACAAGACAGAAATGGAAAGAGACCTTGTCTTATGTCCAAAACATCAGATAATAAGCAAAACCATAATGTCCCTGAAACCTCTATGGTTAGAGAGGTTACAGAGCAATCAAACTACATACGTCTGAGGAAACTACAAGAGCCCCTGAGTGTGTGTGTGTGTGTGTGTGTGTGTGTGTGTGTGTGTGTGTGTGTGTGTGTGTATGTGTGTGTGCATGTGAGAGCACGGTTCACACACACCTGTACTGAGGTTTCAACTCTGGTTGTCACATGATCTCACATGGTTTTCTTTTGTTTATTGATAGTGTTCTACCATTTGAACCATGACATCCTTTAGCTTCATGCATGCTAATTAGAGATAAAGTCTTGTAAGTTTGTCCAGATGATGGTTTTGAACCAGATCTTCAGATCTTAGCCTCCTGAATAGGTAGGTTAAAAGGCATGGTGTGAGCCACTAGCACGTAGCTGGCAATAATAATTATTACTATTATTATATATTATATTATTATATAATATATTATATTTTAATAATTATTATACTAATAATTATTATCGTCATTATTACTGATCTTAGGGCTTGAATTCAGGGCCTGGGCACTGTCCCTGAGCCTCTCCATGCTCACAGCTAGCACTCTATCACTAGAGTTCTGGGTTCAAACAGTAATCCTCAGATCTCAGCCTCCTGAGTAGCCAAGATTACAGCCAAGATCCTCCAGCACGCATCTGATAATAATTTTAATATGTTCTCTATCATACAGTTTGTGGGAAATAAAAAACATATCATTACTTACCTTGAATTTTCAAATTTCTCAAAGTGGGTGTCTATTTATAGCATTACTTTCTTATCTTCTTGCACTTCTGCTTGTATGATAGTAAATATTCAGAATTATTTTTGCCTAATAATAGAATGCTAAATACATAATATAAAGCATATTTGTTATCATTTATCATTTACAAATCAAATTTTAAATCTTCTCTCTGAGGAAATCTGCAGTTGAATAAAATAATTAGTTCTAGAACATAGAAATTAAAATATTGGAAACATTTCATCTTGTTCCAGCCATTTGTTAACCTAATTAGTCTAGATGCAAGACCTAATATTTGGAGCCCCATCTCTTCTTGTAATGTACATTGCCTCTTAATATTTTGTAGCAAATTTTATTCTTCAAGATTTCTCAGGATTGGTACTTTACAGGAGTTATTTTAAGAAAAGTATTAGGATAAATATGAAACATTATGTTTCATGTTAGAATTGTCATGAAGCATCTTCAAGCAAATGAAAATCATTATGTTAGGCTTATTGGACAGGGAGATGAGTTTTATAATATTATTCTCTCAGTTTACTAAGAAATTTTTAAATTCAGCATGAAAATAATTTCCCCAGTCTCCAATCTATCCATTCAAAATTCTAATTCTGAATAATGCCAATATCTTTGCTAACATCAAAAATAACAGTCCTTGCATCTACATACAGTGTTAGAGAGAGAAGATTAGGGATTGAACTGTGATACTAACACAGGAATCCTATCACAGAAAAATACTAAATGCATCCTAAAATTCATTTCTGCAAAGGTAACATATCTCTGTAATTCCTGTTAGATCATTCTAGACCTACTTATCCCTGTGAATACAACAGATCATGAGACATTTGTTAACATTTACACTTTGGGGATGCACTTTAAATTTAAAAAGTAATCATGCTTTGCCATAAAGAATTCTGCATTTAAGGTAAACTTTCATTCTGGATGTTTCATCCAATTCTCCAATGCAGGAGACAGCACTTTCCTGCCTCAGATAAAGTGAACCCAGCACCTTACTTAAAAGGACAGGTGTTTCCACTTTCCTGATAATGACTCTCTGAGACTGGAAGATGATGGTTCTTATCAGTCATTACTAAATTTACTTCCCAGAAATTAAGAATTAAATTACAATTGCAAGGCTCATTAGGTCTTGTTACATTTGTTGAATGGCCCACATGTGTGTGTCTTGTCCTCCGTGGGGCGTCTGTGAAGCAGGTGTTTCCCCACGCTTTGAAAGTTGGTTGTTATTGTCCTCAGAACAAAAATGATTACACAACTGTGTTTGCAATTCCAGATTGGCCTCTTCTATCTGAAGATCAGACTTCAAAGAGTCATATTGGACTATTCAAATTTAAGCATAAAGGGGATTAATATGGAAATTGTCTCCTCTGGGAGCTTTTTCAAAGGAATAATGAATGTGAAACTCAAGGGCAGAAGAGGGACCCACATCCCAAGCTTAATGTCTTTCTGGCTAGTCTCCATTCTCATTCCAAACAATACCAAACACAAGTGCAAATGGAAAGAGACTTTACATTTTTATTTGTGCCCTTTGGGATGTAATCTTCTAATCCACTCAAAGTACTACTCATTTCTCTGGGAACACTGGGGATAGTAAACGAGATAAAAATGCCACTCTGTTCCACTGGGTTTCCCAGTCTCTCTCATCCATTATAGCCCTTCTCCAAGATGAGAAAAATATCTCCAATAATGTCACCTTCAACTTAAGTCTTCTCTTCGAAAACTAAGAGCAAACCAAACTGTAGATTTGAGGGCACAAACCAAGGAAAAGATTCAGGCTAAGATCAAACCACAGTCTAGGTTTTTTTCAATCAAATGTTAATTGACAGCATCTATCCCACAAGACCACCAGGACAGTCTAGGCAAAGCACTCTACCACTAGACCAAACTCCCAGCCCAATTTTGGCTTATTTTCTTTTAGTCTTGTTCTCTCTCCAGTTGGTGATATTGACTGCTTCTATGGAGGAAGAGAAAAACATTGCTTCACCTTAATAATATTATATTAATAATGCCACAATAACATTGGGGTCCGAGGTATGACTCATTGGTGGAGTACTTACACAGCAAGCATCAGACCCTGAGTTTAAATCCCAGTATCACAAATAAATAGTTTCTAAGCCAGAGTATGGTGACTCAAGTCTATAATCCTACTTACTTGGGAAGTAGACAGGAAATTACCCGTTCAAGGCCAGCCTTGTCAATGATCAGAAACTCCATTTCAGTGAATAGTGAGTGGCTGTGATGGAGTTGACAGATGCCTGCTATCCCTGCTTCCAGGCAAGCAGAAATAAAAGGAGAGTAGTCCAGTTTGATCAGGATATAAAGTGAAAACCTATCTTGAAATTGCATTGGATAATGCCAACAGTAGCTCTCGTGTTGAAGAACCTATCTAGCAAACATGAGTCTCTAAGTTCAAAACTCACCCAATAACATATGTAAAAAGTTACTAGAGTGGCTCTAGCCTGGTATCCTATGTGAGAGGCAGATACCCGGGGATTGTCATTAAAGGCCAGGCTGGTTATAAAAATGTCAAGAGACTCTCTCAACTAATTGTTGAGCTAGGTGGTATATCCCTGCTATCACAGCTATGAGAGAAAGTCAGTCTTTGGGGACAGTTCCCATTGCTGATGATCTCCTCATACATACTGGAGGATTATATTTCTTAGGATAGAAGTCTCTCATTTGAAAAATGATCAGGTTTTCTAAGCCATATAATGAATGATTGTTGTTCTTAAGGTACTATGTTATCTCTCATCTCTTTTGCTGTCCCTTGGTTATCTCATATTGTTACAGTATCTCACTTTGTTACCTGATATATCAGATATATTTGTATTTGGTTATTTGAAATTGGATAGAGAAGGGGGGGAAAACAAGATGAGGGGTGGGGTGGGGGGGAGTGAAATGGGGACCAAGACATGTGAAAGGGTATCAATGTATGTGAATTAATGCACCATCTATCTGGCAAATATCATGTAACCCTTCTATTAATTACAATAAAAATATATGAAAAAAATTTAAAAAAAAGAAAAGGATCCATTTTCCTGAGAAGACCTAATAAATTCCTAATACGAAATTTCCTGCCAGCCTGGCTTTAAATTGAGATCCTCAGACCAATTTAAATTCAAACTGAGATTCTCAGATCTCAATCCTTTCAATCATTAGGATTGCAAGCATGAACCAATAATGACTAGTGTGCCTCTAAGTTGTTGGTATTTGGATGGGACAATGTTTGATCTGTAGCTCAAGTTGACAATTGTTAACATTTTGAAATTCCCTACCTAAACATGGAATATTTCTCCATTTATTTAACTTAATATTTATCTTATAAATGCCTTTGTTATATTTTTACCTAAATATTTCATGTCTTGAGATAACAGTAATATAAATGACATTGACTTTTTTAATTTTAAAATTATACTTAGTCATTATTGATTTATTAGAATAAAATAACTTTTGTTCATTGATCTTATATCTGGGCAAACTTGATACAATTCCTTGTTTCTTTTCCCAGAGTAACTTTGCTGTAATTTTTCTTCTAGATTTTTGTGTATGGATAATCATGTCATCTGTTAAAGAGACTGTATGCTTCTTCTTCCTCAGTCTGTGTACTTTTTGTCTCTCTTTTTTTAATAATTACATTTTCTAGGACTTCCAGTTTAATGTTGAAATGTGGAGGTGAAAAATACTCATAAACTCCTTTGTTGAATGGCCAAGGAGAAAAAGAAAAACAGTTATACTATTTCATGGTCTCAAGAAATAAAAGTTCTGAGAATTTAACTAATAAGTAAGCTGATAATTCTAGGCTTTTTGTAGAATATTTAATGGGAATGAAAAATTTCCTGACCCTTCATTTTTAATTTGCTAAATTTATTTTACCATTAATAAATGTTGGATTTTATTAAATGATATTTCTGTTACTACTGACATTATCCCATGTTTTGTTTTCTTTAGTTGAATGTGATGATTATATTAATTGATAGTAAAATGCAGAAAGAGGGTGTCAAAATTGGGACAAATTCCAGTTGACCATGATGTTTAATTTTCTTTGTACATTCGATTTCCTGTATGCATTTTTTCTGTGCATTTTTTCAATAGTGAAGATTAAATCCAGAATCAGATATTAGCACTTGATCTATACTCTAACCTTCAATTTGCTATAATCTTGTTGAAGACATATCTATATGTTCATGGAAGATTTTGAACTACTGTTTTCCTTTGTAGTAGGTAATATTATCTTGTCTAAAGAATAATGTTGCATGGTCTCGGGATGGCACTCTGTTAGAATATGCTAGGGAATGTACCCTGTGCTTCCATTCTCTGAGAGAAATTCCAAAAATTTCCTTTAAGAATTATGTTCATCTAGGTACCATGGGCTCATGCCTATACTGTTAGCTGTTTGGGAGGCTGAGATGTGAGGATCATGTCTCAAAGCAAGACTGGTCAAGGAAGTATAAAAGTCTTTCATCTCCAATCAACCACCAAAAATTCAGAAATAGAGATATGACTCAAGTGACAGAGTACTAGCCAAAACTGAGAAATTTAAGGGACAGTGCTCAGGTTCTGAGCGCAAGCCCCCATACTGGCACAAAGAACTACTTTCAGTATATTCCACAAACTTTGACATTTTTTTTGAATTTATATTTAGTTCAATATATATCTTTATATATATATATATCTTGAAATTTTATTTTTAGTTCATTTGTTGCCTTAAAATATTTTGTTTTATTTCTGATAATTCAGGGATTTGTTTTTCAGCTCTCTCTGCTTTGATTTGAATTTAATTTTATTGTTGATTAAAAGATATAAATTTGGGGGCCCGGAGTTTGGCCTAGTGGTAAAGTGCTTGCCTAGCATGCATGAAGACCCAGATTCAATTCCTCAGTAACACATACATACAAAAAAGCTGGAAGTGGTACTGAAGCTAAGCAATGTAGCCTTGAGAAAGTCCAAGGACAATAATCTGGCCCTGAGCTCAAGCCCAAGACTGGGAAAAAAAAACCCTAAATTTTGTTAAATTTCTTATGATGTGTTTTAGAGCTCAGACTATGGTCTGGTTTTGTGGGCATTCCAGATAACTTGTAAAGAATATGTAACATATTGTTGTTGCATGAAGAAAGCATAGATATCAGTTAACTGTATTTACTTTATTACTGGCTCTGTTTAGTTCAAATATGTCCTTACTGAATTTTTGCCTGATGAAGCTCTGTGTTTCCTATACAGGGATGCTGAAGTCAATAACAGTGGGTTAATCTATTTTTCACTGGAGCTCAACCAGTGTACCAGTGCCTTGTGTACTTTGATGTTCTGTTAGTCTACACACACACTCTGGATCTGTCTTCTTAGAGTATTGATTATTTGTCATACAATGCTCCTCTTTATCCTTGATAATTTTCATTGCTCAGAATCTGTTTTTTCTAATATTAATGTAAGTATTGTTTTCTTTCTTTCTTTCTTTCTTTCTTTTCTTTCTACTTTCTTTTCTTTCTTCTTTCTTTCTTTCTTTCTTTCTTTCTTTCTTTCTTTCTTTTGTATTAGTTCTAGGGCTTGAACTCAGGGCAGCCTGGGCATGACCTTGAGATTTTTCTCCTCAAGGCTACTGCATTTGTATTTGTATTTCCAGCTCTTTGGTGGGGCCGGGGGTGTACTTAATAGGAAGTAAGAGTCTCATGGACTTTCTGCTGGCTTGGAATTGCAGTCCTCAGATTTGAGCTTCCTAAGTAGCTAGAATTATAGGACTGAGCCTGCTACCAGGCTGGGTTTTGTTGTTTTTGCTTTTTGTTGTTTTTTTTTTTTTCATTATTGTTAGTAAGGTAGTTCTTTCTTCGTTGGTTTAATTGTAGTCCATAATGATTACTACAATAAGTAACATATATGTAGTCTATGGGTGGACACTGAAGCCTAGAACAGGCTAAGCAAATGATCTCTAACTAACTGTGTTATCTGCCTAATCTATGCTGGTATGCATCTTATTTCTGGCCTGGACACATGCTTGGCCCATCTATTTTAGTCATCTTTGAGATTACAGGAAAGTACCACTGCATCCAAATCCCCCAGTTGAGACAGTTTCACAGCATGTGAAATTTGATCCATCTAATCTCATCCAACCACATAGTTTAGGATAATAGGCCAGTGCTTTGGTAAACTTGTTCCTAGTCTTTCCTTGAGCCACGATCCTCTCTTTCTCAGCCACTCAAGTAAGATTTCTGTATTTATGTGAGAATTGTTTTTATATATTTGGATTGTTACATACCTTATTTGTTACATTGTTTTATTTTATGCCCTATTGTTTGTTCCTAATTTGTTTTTCACAGTTTCTATCCTAAATTGTTTTTCACAGTTTCTATCAATGTTTTCTCCTTTCTTAAATTAATTATAAAATTTTGTCTTCTCTTAGTGGTTACCCTAAATATTTAGTACATACCTATCACTGATTCAAGTCTACATGCAAGTAATACTACCACAGTATATGTTTACCTTATAATAACAAAATATTTGTAATCCACACATCTTTCCTCTGTATCATTGGCATCTTTGTTAATCTCATACATAGGGTCGATAAGTATATATGTATATATATGCAGTTATGTATATATAATCAATTAATTGTTATTATAATTCTTTTAGGAAACATATCTTTTGGAACAATAACCTACTGTGTGAAGTTATTTCTTCTTTCTCTCTCTTTCCTTTTATTTTCTTTTTTTCCCCTTTCTCTCCTTATGGTTTATCTCATGTCACTTTATCTGACTTTGGCACCTAGTATATGTATATAAATTTATTTGTTTATTTGAAATAGGGAAAGGAAGGTATAAACAAGATGAGCGGGAGTGGGAGGGAGGAAGAAAAGTGGGCAAAAATCATGGGAAGGGGTAACAACGTTCATAGAGTAATGTACCCACTAAGTGATGACTTCAACGGTATTCCCTCTATATATCACTCCAAAATAAGCTACAATAAAAAGGACCAAAAATAATACAGACATAAGAGCTTTCATTTTTTATTTTCTTAATAATTTTCTGGTGTCTTTATGAAATTCTGTCTCAGATCTACAATATTTTTCTTTCAGTACTATGGTTTGGACTCAGGACTCAGACTAGGCAATCATTGTACCACCCATATCTTACCAACTACCTTTTTCTCTTTTATTTTTCAGTTATATTCTCTCATGTTGCCCTTGGTTGGCTTCACACTTTGATTCTCCTTCCTGTGGCCTAATGCATAGATCTAACCACTGGTACTGCTGCCATACCTGGCTTATTGTGTTTCCTTGCCAACGTTTTTGTGCTTACTATTTTTTTTTATTTCTGTTTTTTTGTTGTTCTTGTTGTTTGATTTATTTTCTTAGGCTGACCTCAAATTAATGATCTTTACCAAGTCCAGCTCCTGAATACACAGGATGACCGATGGGAGCCATGGTGATAGCCATACGTGTTTTTTTTTTTTTTTAATCTATCTTCAAACTGTGTCTGCTCTTTTATGGATATTCTGGCTAAGAATTTCAGAAAATGTCACAGTTTTCCCTGAATTAATTGTTCTGTACCTTATCTCCCTGGAACCCATTCTGTCCCTTTGGTTTAGTTAATGACTCCTGACAGAGAAACAAGATAAAGTTGTCTGTAGATAGTTCGCAGGCATTGATATGAAAAAAAATAAATTCCTTTTTAGTTCTGATTCCAACTTTCTTAGAAAATGCTCCCTAAAATTCTAGGACCAACAATATAGCCAAATAAATTTGAGTCACTTTGTTCAAGGTTGTGAGGATTGTTCTGAGAAGAACATCCGTAATATGTGATTCTCTCCAAGAAAGACAAATTTCTAGATGACTAGGGAATGTGCCAATGAACTCTCTTGGGTGATTTTGTCTTGAATCTGATATGTGAAAAAGGATTGGGCCACTGCCCTATAATTACTGGTGTCAAAAACACAATCACTGGCAAAGCTAGATGGTATTATGTTTAGAATTATGGCAATGAGGATATTTGGAATGATTAAAGTATTAGTCACACAGAAGGCCCTTTCACTTAAGAAGATTTTAGGTACAGCTTTCTGATTTTTTTTTTCCATTCAACAAGATATATGATTTGGTGTTGTTTGAATTTACGGAGGTACTGTACTCTCATTTCTTCTTCTAGTCAAGGAATATATTTAGCCAATATAACCTGGGAACACAGAACACTTCAACAAGGCTCCTTAGTAGCTGTCACAGAATCACCGTGGGAATACCTAGATACTATATAGATGGATTTGTATTGATTTCTATGAAGACACACACATCGAGTCTGAACTCCAGAAATCTAGACACTGTTATAGGTGTAATCCTTAAGTACAGTTTACTTGTTTTCAGCAGACTTTTCTTGAATAATTCTTCTACTTCTAGGTCATCCATTATGTAGTTCATCTACAGTGATGCTTATTATTGCAGGGTGTTTGGAAATACCCATCCTCTCATATATATATACATATATATATATATATATATATATATAGAAAAGGAGAGAGCACTCAATTTTTTTTCAAAATACATGTAATAAACACATTCGTCAGGCTTTAACTTAATTTATGTTCCATTATGTGTTCTACCCCACAGATAAAGTTTGTAGTATATCAATGTATTACGAAAAAAAACCTATAAGATTTGATTTAAATAAAATTCCTCTTTTTATACATACAGGATATTCATTTTTCATCTACCTAAATACTTTGGGGTTTACAGTTTTACTGTCTATAAAATGGAAATAATGGGTTTACAGTTTTACTGTGTGTAAAATGGAAATAATGGGTTTATAGTTTTACTGTCTGTAAAATGGAAATAATGGTCATTGTCTTTTCTACCCTTTACAGTAAAGTTAAAAAAGCCCAGAATTCTGACAGCTGAGAAGTCATAATTGTCTTCACTTTACCAGTTTAGGAACTGAAGCCTGTGATTTAAGATTAACTCAACTATTGTATCTTTCAGGAATACTTTTTTTTTTTTTTTTACAAATTTGTAACTATTGTAACTATTAAGGCAGAGCATCTATCAAGTAATGTTAAAAAGAATGAGCACTTGGAATTAAGCAACCAATTTTACTTTTAGAAGTGTGTACTTGTTTGGAAAGGCTCTAGTTGGCTAGGGATGTTTTAATCAAAGTTCAATGGGCCAAGTAGTTTGGTAATTCCGAATAAGTCTGAAGGCTAGAAATAGAAGACTAAGAGATATCAATAGAAAAATATTTTCTGTGCTACTCAGGAGGCTAAGATCTGAGGATCAAGGTTCAAAGCCAGCCCTGAGACTCTTATCTCAAATTAACCTCTAGAAAATAGGAAGTGGGGCTTGTCTCAAGGGTAGGGTGGTAGCCTTGAGCTGAAGAGCTCAGGGACAGCACTCAGGCAGAGAACAAGCCCCAGGACCCACAAAAATAAAAGAAAGAAAAATATTTTCTGAGGGCGGAGTGGAGGTATCTGATCTATACCACTTCCCTAGACTTCCTGGTTTTTTTTCTGAAATATTTCCCTTTTGTGGCTTATTCAAAGTATTTCCCCATTTCTGCCTTTATCTTTTTTGTTTGTTTGTTTTTTCCAGTCCTGGGCTTGGGCTCAGGGCCTAAGCACCGTCCTTGGACTTTCTCAAGGCTAGAACTCTACCACTTGAGCCTCAGCACCACTTCTGGCTTTTTGCTATGTATGTGGTACAGAGGAATCGAACCCGGGTCTTCATGCATGCTAGGCAAGCATTCTACCACTAGGCCAAACTCCCGGCCCCCTGCCTTTATCTTTATGGGACTTTTGACTGTAATAACATCCCATTTTATATAGAATTTAACCTAGTGAACCTGTCACATAGCAATTAACTTTAACCTCAGTGACTCAGTGACATTCTTGGTATTGAAGCCTAGAATTTCAGCATACAAATTTTGGAGCAGTACAACTCAATCCACAAGTAGTAGAATACAAATTTAGTGTACAGGGATAGTGTGATATGAATTGCCAATACTCTACTTTGTATAATTTAAATGCCGTCATTGATTTTTGCAGTAATTCTCTTTCTGTAGAATAATATGATGTAGAAAAATGTCACCTAGAAAACAAATTAACATGTATTTCCTCAACAATTTGTAATAATAATAAAATGGATATTTTTATCACCAGAACTTAGAAAATCTATCCGATTTTGAGAAGAAACAACAACAAAAAATATATCAGTGTAATCTTATTAATGTATCAGATCCTGACATTATAGCCCTTATTTTTTTTAATGTCAGCAGTCAATAAAATGAACATATTAAATCAGATAACTTGCAGTACTAGAGTTTGGCAAGCATTAGTAACTGATAAATGTTGCTCAAGATGGCACAATGACAGCAGTAATTCAAAAAGTTAATGCAGTAGCCTCTCCAGCTGTTGTACTTATACATGTACGTGTTTACCTAAGCAAATCATGAAGTAAGACTTTTCCCCCTGCCTTCCCACTAAAAATATGAACTGGTTAAATTTTCTAAAAAACACCAGTGGACAGCCAAATTCAGACATCAGAAGAGGAATTATTTGCAAGCTCAGAGTTCTTCCTGACAGAGTCAAGGATTACACAGTAGAAAACTGAGATGTATTTTATTTTCCTGAGCTTTATGAGGGTAATATGTTATGAATGTCTAGTCAAGCAATAGATAAGCTTGGTACTTCGAGGCTGTTGCTGTAGATGTTTGTCTGAGAGCAAAAGTGCTCAGGGCACAGTTTTATTAAAGGGATATATTTCATCACTATGTCCTTCTACTCTAGCTTATCGAAGTAAATATATTATAACCCATTTTAAAATCACCAACTCTGTCTACGGACAAAGAGGGATCTCTGGTTTACTATTAGTACCTCCACTTTTGTGCAGGCTTAGCACATAATCTGTTGAATAAATGATGAATTGTAGGACCCATTACTAGCCTGGAAGTAGGACCTCAAACTCACAGAGTATCCACTAATGTCACTGTTATTACAGAATTTTTAAATTTCTGCCTTTATGAAATACTACAATCAGATGTAATCATCTTCCAAACCTCTTTTATTGCCAAATATACATTTTATCTAAGCTTTTCTGCTTTATTTGTGTCGTTTTTATTTTATATGTTGCATATAGAGTAGACTTCAATACTGACTCTAGGAATTCTTTTATTCTGATTCTATGAAGCAAATTTTTTTTGTGAATTTGCTGTAAATTACAGAAGAAGGTATTGGCAAGCTGTAAAATAATGATCCTAGCCATAATTTTGGTTCCAACTTTAGCAAATCGATTCCTAAACAGGCTTTCCTAAGACAGGCTGCTGGATACCAGGGTTCTGTAAGATAACAGATCACTGAAAGCAGGAAAGGTCACTCTACTGTCATAGCATCACTTAAGGATTGGAGCCGGGGAACAGAACATGGACTTTGCAGACTTCAGAGAAATAAAAACAGAGTAGTACTTACCTATACTTGATTCTTGACTTGTAACAGTGCTCTGATGTTTTCTTCAAAAGATTCACAGTTATTCCACAAAGTAAATGACTTGATTCCCAGAAACGGTATTCAAACAATGAAGTACAAAAGCATCTTGTAAATCTCTTTTGCATAAATCTAGTTAACATAAACAATGAGATTGAAATCTCAAAATCATTCTTTCAGTGATATCAAACCAGGAGCACTGAGGTGTAATGTAAATAATTATAGAATAATAATTATACTTTTACTGCATCTCTGTTGACAGTAAGAATCACAAGGAAATCAACAGAAAACCCACACCAGTTTGAGCTTCCTCGAGGGAGAACATATTATAAAACACAGCAATCACTGAATAGCTTTTTCTCAAATGTGATGAGAGATATATGAAAAAATTTAAGGAAAATGAAACAATTTTGAAGAAAATAATTTAGGCTTCTAATGTTTTAAAAATATACTATAAAATTAATGTATAATCATTTTCATAACAATGTAAACAAATTTAAAATTTCCAGATGACTCTTCAAAATTCTCCTTTAAGGATGATCACTAAAACTGATTCAAATACCAAGACTGCCATGATTTTTGTGAAGAACTGCGTTTAGCATATTCCCTTAGTGTGTATACTTCCAGCACTTCCTAAGTGCAATTAGTGTTGAAATGGACAAAGCATAATATCCAGCCTTAGGATTCCTGACCACTAAGACATTTTATTTATTCCTCATTGAAGCTCACCGGTGATAAGAACACTCAGATACACCAAGAAACATTTCATATTAGAAATAAACCTATTTAACTACAAACCTTATTTAATCCAGTCTTCATTCTACTGTTCCATGTCTAACTAAGGACAGAGATCTTACACAAATAAATAAAATGAAATATCTTTGACTTTTTAAATTTAATTTTATTGCCAAGGTGATGTATAGAGGGGTTACAGTTACATTCATAAGGTAGTAAGTACATGGGAAGGGATTACAATGTTCAAGAACTAATGTACAATGGTCAAGATTTTTCTTCCCTATTACCCCTTAACATCTATGACTTGCCCTTTTATTGCAGGTCAGGATTTCTTTTCTATTTTTTCCTCACTGGTATTATGTGAATTAAAATCGTATTATTAAGTGATACCAATTACTGTTTCCTACAGCAATATTTAGTTGTATTTAGTTATTGTTTTACTTATTACTCTAAATAATTCTCTTTATTTACGTGATAAATAATTACATCATATTCTTTTTAGAAGTGATTTTTTTAATGTAATTAGTGGAAGGGTTCGTTACATTATATTCGCCAAATAGAACATGCATTACTTAACAATCATTGCTACACCCTTTTCATGTTTTTGGCCCCATTTTCCTCCCCCACCCCTCCTCTCATCTTGTTTTCCCCCCTTCCCTATCCTATTTCAAATAAACAAATAAACATATATACACTATATAAAATAACAAGGTAAGATATTGTAACAATATGAGATAACAAAGGACAACAAAAGAGATGAGAAATAACATAGTACATTAAGAACAACAGTCACACATTATATGGCTCTTGTTTCTATATCTTGGAGGTCCTTTCATTTAGCCTCATCCTATATGGCCTTATATATCTAGGTTTTGCCGTATTAATTACATCATATTCTAATTTATGCTTATTCAGCTGTTGTCTAAGATTTTCTACCTAGTCAATATATAAAAAATGAGAAATGTTTAATATAAAATATAATTCTAGAAGCTGTAATTTTAAGAGATAGTAATATATATATAACATGTTTTAGAAAAGTAAATAAGTTAAAGAACATAGATTTCCTTTTTTTTTTTGCCCTGGAACTTGAATATTGAGCCTGGAAGCTGTCCTTGAGCTGATTTTGCTCACGAACAGTACTCCATCAATTAATCCACAGTGTACTTTTGGCTTTTTGTGAGATTAATCAGAGTTAAAAGTCTCATGGACTTCCCTTGCTAGACTAGCTTCCAACTGTGATCCTCAGATCTCAGCCCCCTGAGTAGCTAGAATTACAGGTGTGAGCCACCAATACTCAGCAGATTTCCAAATCTTGAAAACTAAATCAGTCACATAAGGGCTTCAAAAAGGCAGCATGGGAAGAGAGTGGCTATTATCTCAAAGATTAAAAGTATTTCATCTAGTAAAAATACTAGGCAACAATGGTTCAAAAATAAGGCACTATAATTAAAATTATGTATACATCTCTGTATACAAAGATCTTAGCCATTTCATTATTGTAATTTTTGATCAAAGTTGAAGTAGTCAATGAGAAGACAAGAACTTTTAAGATAAAGGTCCCATAATAAATAACAGAGAGAAAACGAGTAAAGGAGAATCAGGGATAGCAAGCACAGATGAATGTAAAGGGGAAGAAAAGGAAGTTTATTGTTCATATGACTTTGATTGAAGGCTCTCCTGATTTTACACTCACCACATGACTTTGGTACCTAGGCTTTGGAACTCAGAAGAAACACCATCTGAAATGTGGCTTGCTTTTCTGGCAGAAAGGGTGCAGGGATTAGAAGGGAAAATTTATTCAAATCGGTAAAGAACTGAGCCCATATTCTGAACCAGGCTACTTGCTAGCTTATTCATATCACCAGAAGTCAAGTGCATACTTTTGTTTTTGAAATCAATCTTTCTGAACGTACATACCATAGTGAGATATTTATTAGTACTCTCAGACAAATTTTCGAAAGACATAGTCATGGGTAGCAACTAATAAATTTGCTTGAGCTGAGAGCTATAACTCCTAAATATTCTTAACTAAAAGAAACAAGCCTACACAACATTTAGTAAATATATGTTTCCCCTTACATACATTTCCCCTCACATAATATGTTTAAGAATTTATAGTTAATAAAACTCTTTTTTCATATTTCAAATGTCATGTTCAACAAACAAATATTCAAGAAGGGAATCTATATACAATCATTGGCACTCAGATTTTAGAATATAATTAAAATTAAGCTGAGAGTTTGTATGTCATAGGTACATATTCATCTATGTAATAAAACATTATGCCTAGAGAGTCATACATTTTTATACCTATGTAGTTGTGTTTATATTTCTAATACCATGTCCATAGCATTGGGTACATAAATACTGAGTCATCGTTCTTGTACTGTTTGGATCTAATAGCCACATATTAAGGATACTATATGCTTTTGTTCTTTGCTCTTGACTTATCTCACTTAACATGATTCACTCTAATTTTATCCACCCCAGCGAATACCATTATTTTATCTTATCTGTTGGCCAAGGTGTGTGTGTGTGTGTGTGTGTGTGTGTGTGTGTGTGTATATATATATATATATATATTACATTTTTTGCATCCATTCATCTGCAGTACGGCATCTGGGTTGTTTCCATTGCTTGGCTATTGTGAATAGTACAGAGATGAACATAGCTGAGCGGGTGTCTTGAAAGTACAAAACTCTCAGAAACCTGGCAGTCCTTAACCTTGTGTTTTTATAAGAAGTGGAAAATGCTACTTTTCTTACCAAAAATGCCCACTACATTTTAATAAGTCTGGGTTTAAGAATTCCACAATCATAGTTAAAAGCAAGGGAGCAATTGTGAACATATTTCCAGCTCCTTAAGTTTTAGGGTTCAACCTGCTCCCTAGCTGCATTTTCTAGAAGATTCTTCTGATTTCCTTCTAGCTCTTATTTCTCCCATTGATCTACTCCTTACTTTTGAACAACCTTGTCTGTGGTTCTACCTGATGTACAGCCAAGACACGTGAGATGTGCGGGAACTCACAGAACCAGGCATTTGAATTTGCTCAAGGAGCCTCTTGCCACCACTAAAATGTCAGTGAAAATAGAGTTTTAATTCTCAATATAGAAAAGTGCCTATTGTACCGAATATTTGGAAATGTATTGGTGATACAGAGTTCC
This sequence comes from Megascapheus bottae, assembly GCF_031878675.1. Lineage (NCBI taxonomy): Eukaryota > Metazoa > Chordata > Mammalia > Rodentia > Geomyidae > Megascapheus > Megascapheus bottae. The sequence continues at coordinate 16,431,999 of NC_143514.1, forward strand.
ATACTAATCCCACTAGGGTAACATTCCCTTGCTGTGCTCATTGCATCCCAAGATTCTCTTCTCCTTTTGCTTTTAAGACATCTTAATTTAGTTCATTTGCCTTCTAATTCCCTCACCACTTTTCAATTTTCTTTTTTCCCCAATGAAACCAGAGTCTAGCCTTATACTACACAGTTCTTAGCTGTGATTAGAAACAAAGACGTAATTTTTCTCCCATTATTTCATACTGTACAGGTTCCTTGAGTGAGTTATCACTTCCACCTCTCTGAATATTGTGCCTAAATTGAAACAAAAGTTTTACTCATGATCTTCGACTTTACTTCATCTCAAAACTAACTAACCCATTCTCCTACATCTCGTTATAATTCAAAGCAGTCTTTTCCTTGGCAACTATATGTCCATCCTCCCAGATTGCAGTTTTCTTGTCAAAAACTACATAAATATATTTTATTAGGCAGTTTATGGGGGAAAAATCAAATGGCCTAAGAAGCACGACCATATATGCGAAAACCTGGTTGGAAATTTTCACACTGCAAGACTCACGAACACTGTACCATTTCTTCTGGACCACTCTCCATACAAGCATGCCAAAGGCAGAAGAGTATTCATCAGCTACACCAAATTCCAAACTCAGGTGAATCTAACTGAGAGAGAGAGAGAGAGAGAGAGAGAGAGAGAGAGAGAGAGAGAGAGAGAGAGAGGAGAGAGAGAGAGAGAGAGAGAGAGGGAGGGAGGGAGGGAGGGAGGGAGGGAGGGAGGGAGGGAGGGAGGGAGGGAGAGAGAGAGAGAGCGCGCTAAACATATGACTTATTGTACATTTTATTTCATTGCATTTCACAGTTTTTTTGTTTTGTTTTGTTGTTTTTCTTTGTTGTTATTGTGGGTCATGGAGCTTCAACTCTACATGGGTGCTGTCCCTGAGCTCTTCAGCTCAAGGCTACAACCCTACCACTGGGCCTGGGAGTTGTCCTTTAGTTCTTCAGCTCCAGGCCCTGAAGCCAAGCCCCACTTCCCGTTTTCTAGAGGCTAATTGGAGATAGGAGTCTCAGGCAATATTGTAAACCTCTGCTAGGAGAGTCCAAAGTTTCTACTAATTATGACAAATGAGGGAAACCATTGAGCCTACGTTCCTTTGAGTCTGACTTACTTCAATTAATATGATTTTTTCTAAGAGATTTACAATAGGGCAAAACCTAGGTGCATAAGGCCATATAGGATGAGGCTAAATGAAAGGACCTCCAGGATATAGAAACAAGAACCATATAATGTGTGACTGTTGTTCTTAATGTACTATGTTATCTCTCATCTCTTTTGCTGTCCCTTGGTTATCTCATATTGTTACAGTATCTTACCTTGTTATTTGATATAATGTATATATGTTTATTTGTTTATTTGAAATAGGATAGGGAAGGGGGAAAACAAGATGAGGGATGGGGGTGGGGAAAGGGAAATGGGGACAAAAACATGAGAAGGGGTAGCAATGATTGTAAGTAATGCACCTTCTATCTAGTGAATATAATGTATCCCTCCTACTAATTACAATAAAACATATATATATATATATATATATTTTTTTTTTTGCCAGTCCTGAGCTTGGGCTCAGGGCTTGAGCACCGTCCTTGGACTTTCTCAAGGCTAGCACTCTACCACTTGAGCCTCAGCACCACTTCTGGCCTTTTGCTATGTATGTGGTACCGAGGAATCGAACCCGGGTCTTCATACATGCTAGGCAAGCACTCTACCACTAGGCCAAACTCCCAGCCCCTAAAACATATGTATATATTTTTAAAAGAGTCTCAGACCCTTTTTTTCATATATTTTTATTGTAATTAATAAAAGGGTTACATGATATTTGCCAGATAGATGGTGCATTAATTCCCATACATTGATACCCTTTCACATGTCTTGGTCCCCATTTCCCTCCCCCCCACCCCCACCCCTCACCTTGTTTTCCTCCGTTCCCTATCCAATTTCAAATAACCAAATACAAATACAGCCGATATATCAGGTAACAAAGTGAGATACTGTAACAATATGAGATAACCAAGGGACAGCAAAAGAGATGAGAGATAACATAGTACCTTAAGAACAACAATCATTCATTATATGGCTTATGTTTCTATATCCTACAGATCCTTTCATTTAGCATCCTACTATATGGCCTTTTGTATCAAGGTTTTGCTCTATTGCAAATCTCTGCTAGGAGAGCCCAAGGTTTCTACTAATTATGACAAATGAGGGAAACCATTGAGCCTAAGTTCCTTTGAGTCTGGCTTATTTCACTTAATATGATTTTTTCTAAGTCTTTCCATTTCCTAACAAATGGAGCAATGTCTTTCTTTCTGACAGCAGCATAGAATTCCATTGTGTATAAATACCATCTATAGACACATGAAGAAATGCTCAACATCTCTGGTCATAAAAGAAATGCAAATCAAAACAACTGTAAGATTCCACCTCACTCCAGTTAGAATGGCCAGGATCAGGAAAACGAATAATAACAGATGCTGGAGGGGATGTGGCCAGGAGGGATCACTACTACACTGTTGGTGGGAGTGAAAACTCATTTAACCACTATGGAAAGCAGTATGGTAGTTCCTCAAGAGACTAAACATAGATCTCTCCTATGACCCAGCAATTCCACTACTTGGCATTTACCCAATCATCCAGAAACAAAGACATACTAACTCCACCAGCACAGCAATGTTCATTGCAACACTATTTACCATAGCAAAGACATGGAACCAACCTATATGTTCCTCAGTTGATGAGTGGATTAACAAGATATTGTATTTATACACAATGGAATTCTCAGGCCCTTTTGTGGCCAGCCTGGCTTTGATCCTTGATCCATAGATCTCAGCTTCCTGAGTAATTAGGATTATAAGCATGAGCCACCGGGCTCTGCTCATAGTTGATTTTGTTTCTTTTGCACTGTATTGGGGCTTCTCATTTTTCATCCCTGGCTGGGCCTCTTCCTTTTGAGCCAAAAATTTATTTCAGGATTTTTAGTTGTTAGAGATAAGAATGTCATGTTCTATCCTGTCTACACTGACTACAAATTGCGATTTAGTTAAATTATAAGTATAAGCCATCAATACCCTACACTTCAGAGACTTGAGGGCAAGGATCTTGTCTTTTTTAATTCTAAAGCTTCGGAATTATTTTTATATATAGTAGTTATTTGATAAAATTTCTTAATTAATCATGTTTGAGTATCATCATGAGGTTGCACTACTACTGTGACAACTTAATGGATGAGTAAAAATAATTAATCAGGACTAAATTGTATTGAGTTGTCTAATTTTGTAAAGTGCTTATATCCTCTGAGTAATGTATCTGAATGAAACAAGTCTCAGATGTTATGCTCACAAATTTTAAGTTCATTGAACAAGACAGAGATAAGAATGAAAATATAGGCAGATGAATAAATGTTTTAGCACATTTTACTTACAGTTCTCATGTCTAAAATAACCCCCAAATTGGAAAACATAATAATCACTTACCAATAATCACTTATTCAGAAAGACTGTTTGCACTTGATAGGTTGACAATGTTTTTTTTGTTTGTTTGTTTGGATAGTGGCAATGTCTATGAATATAATAATCTTGAGAGAGGGACTGATCCAGGATATGTGTAACAGCCTCAGAAGGGAAAGCTGAGGTGGTGACATGGGTAGGAAGACTGAGGAGGAAGAATGATACATATAAAATTCTGGAGTAAAAGGCTCCAGGAAAAGAAGTAACAAAACACAAGTCCCCCCCTCACCTGCAACCTACATAATAATAGAGTGCCAGGGCCAGCCTGCACGAAGGGGTTGCATCTTGCCAATTCAGCAATCCAAAATAAATGAGACTGAATTGTCTTACTATCTCAAAAAAAACTGCTACACAATGTAGTTACATTACATGTTAGAGTTGTAGATGTCAAATATTATTTTAAATTCATGTGAAAAAAGCATAATGTCAATTTCAAGCTTAAAGACTTGAAAATCTGAATAAATTATGTATGTATATGTGTATGTATGTGTATATAATTATAAACATATTTATTACAAAAGTTTTTGTAAGAAAAACTCTTGTTAAAGAGTCTCGATCTGATCTTTCTATAGTATATACAGCAATGATATATCACACTATACACTATACATAGGTACAATTATAATGTCTACTAAAATATACATTAAATATAAAAGATTACTTTGGGGATTTAGAAGTAAATAGTAAAATACTGTTCAAACCCTGCATTTTCATTGTATAATATATATATATATATATGTTATGTATAGGCAGAAGGATTGTAAATTCAAGGCAAGCTTGTACGACATAGAAATACTGGTCTCAGAAAAAAAATAAGAAAGAAAATCAAGAAGATAAAAGACAGAAAAATAAAGAGGGAGGGAAGGAGGAAGGGGGGGAAGGAAAAATAATAAAAAGAGAGAAAGGCAAGAAGCCAAGAAGGTAGAAGATAAGGGAGCAAAGCCATCAGGTGAAACGAAGGAAGGGAGGGAAAAAGGAAGAAAGGAAGAAAAGAAGGATGGGAGGGAGGAAGTGGGAATTCTAACAATTTAAAAATATAAGCTCAATGTAAGTGTATTTCATTTCAAATCAAAGAGATATTTTATTTACTCCAAATAGAAAAGTAAGAAAATAAAATAAAATAAAACAATATGGGAGACTGAGATCAAAGGATTGTGGTTTGAAGCCAGCCTGGGAAGGCAAGTTTGTGAGACTCTTATTTTCTATTAACCACTAGGAAACTAGAAGTGGAACTGGCACAATGTGATAAAATGCTAGTCTTGAGCCAAAATCTCTGGACAATGTCTAGGCCCAGAACCGACCAAAAGAGCAAAACAAAACAAGCAAACAAAAATGGAGAAGGTAGAGGTTGCTAGCTACGCAGCATCAGTCATGCTCTCTCTGTCAGTGACATAGAGACAATCTATAGACTATGATTTTCCTCTTAGGAATCACAGCTTAAGATCCCATGATGACAAGATTATAGAGATTTTTATCCATGGACAATAGATGTGGCTCTAAATAATTGCATGGAATTGTTACACAAGAATTATATATCATCTTTTCCAGACCATATTAGGAGGATATCTGGAACAGGGTCATTACGTCACAGGAATAGGCTAGGGACCTACCACATCTTCCAGGTATTTTGTCTGTTAAAACCCTGCTATTTGCATTCAACCAGGGTTCTAATTTTTCTTGTTTTGTTTTGTTTTCTATTTGAGCAGTTACATATCTTTCAGAATCTATCAATTAGTTAATAGGAGTAAGTACCATAGCAGCTGTTTTTCTGTATGTTTTTAAGATTCAGGTCTTATAAAATTTTCCTATTCACATTAAATAAATGCTAGTGAGAATAGTAAACTCGTCACTAATAAAGTCTTTATTCTTCTGTTGAGTGCATTATATATGCTGAATTCTGAGCAGTTGAATTCTCTGTGTGTGTGCGTGTGTGTGTGTTCCTTAGCTTTTTGTTCAAAGCTAGTACACGTTAGCAATAGCTATATTTTCAGGTAATACTGGTTAATTTGAACATGAAGGCCTCTCTGACTTTTCTGCCTGGGCTGGCTTTGAAAAAAGATCCACAGATACCAACTTCCTGCATAATTATAAGCAGGAAACTCTGGCACTCATCTCTAAACTTTTTTATTCTCCTTTCATTCCTAGGCTTTTTAGCGTCTTGGTGAATTTACAATGATCAGTTTATATCCTCTTTTAATCTACCCACAAAAAGATGACTTTAAAAAGGTTAAAGATTTCATAAAGAATCCAAACAACCCATTATATTCTCTATTTCAAATGGCTAGATTATATGAAATGTTAAAAATTTTAAAACAATGTTTAAAAATCCTACTAGAAAGACTGAAGAAAGAAAAGGATGAATTTTCAGAGATTCAGTACGACAGATATGTATTTAGCTGAGGAAAAAGAAAGCTAATTTTCTTCACCCTTAAGTGGTAAAAAGAAAAAAAAAGAACAATGGATATTTTGTTCAGCTGTTTTGGTTTTATGCACTCATGCTTAAGATGCAAAGTATAAATGTACAATAATAAAGTAATGATAACAGCCATATTCCATTTTCTTTCCTATCTTAATAGCTCCAGGTAGGTAATTTTACTGTGTACATAAATCATTAGTCTTCCATAGCCACCCACCTCTAGTTATTCTCATGATCCAAAGCAGTTTTATTTTTCTAAGAAGCATCCCTGATTGCTTTCAGAGTGATGGCAGAGGTGAGAGGATTTGAAATAGCTTCAAGGTACATTTACCTTTATAACAGAATGCCCCTATGAGATACAGACCATTCCCGAGTCAAATCTTAATTTACAATTATCCTGTATCCATATAAGCAGTATTCATGCTGTGTCTGGACTTAAGGGATTTCATTTCAATGACAGAAACTGAGCATTCTGATGATTCAAAGCATTTTAGGCAAAATTGCAAACAATTTCCCCTACAATTTAAGAAGATAAGCAAGTAAAGGCTTTGGGGGAAGAATCTAGAAGGAAAGGGGAACAGAAATCCATGAATTAAATAGATTTTTCCAAATGAAGTCAAATTAGTTTCCACATCAACAAGAATTTAATTGATGTACTGAACCATGTCAATCAGAAATGTTCTAAAGTGAAAATGAACAGTAATCAATACACCCTGGGAAAGCCCTGTCAAGATGCTGAGCCTTAATTCATATTAGGAATTCCAAACTTACTATGATTTAATACTAGTGTTTTATGACCGTTTTGTACCAACAACTGAATATTGGAAGTATTGAGAGTGCAATTAAACCCAGAGCAGTTTCTTAAAAGAGGCAAATGATAGCCAAAATAAAAGAATAATATAGTATTCCCTTGTAAAGCATTCATGAACTTTACGCATTTCTTGCTGTAAAAATCATGTAATTATAATCAGAAGTGATCATGGCCTGAGAAGGAACAAGCTACTGTCTCATATTTCCCTCCAAGCTCTAAAAATTAAAAACTACTAAAAATAATCACTACTCATAAACTGACATTATGAACGGTAACTCCTTCATACAACTATTTAAAAATAATAAGAAAGTGGGTTTTTTTTTTAGGGGATACAGGAACTTGAAGGTTCTTTCCCAAATGAGAATGAAGAGATGAACATTTACAAACTGGCAAAGTAGCTTTTGCCAAATTTACGTCTCATTATCCCATTTTATGAGAGTGTCTTTTGAAAACTAGCCTCAGATTTGTGGATTTGAGGCAAATGATTCTGCATTTTCCTAAAGAGGACTAAAGACAGCTCCTTCACAACAATGGCTTTTTTCCCTTCTCTGCATAGATTCTTTCTCGTCACCATCTATTACTCAAAGTAACAACTGCAATTCGGTAGAAAAATTATAGACTACATCCTAGGAGGCAAATATTATCTGTTACCCTTTACATCTCTTTCCTCCAATCAGGCATATTGATTAGTAGCACATAGATGATAAATAAAATTAAACAATTTCAGAATATAATTCAATTTTGCTTTATAATTTCCATGATTAAAAGCTTAATACATGCCAGACCCATCATTGAAGTTTTCTTTTGCATAAAGTAGCTCATGGAATACCCAAAGTATACTACAAATAAAATATAGTTTTTAATAAAAATAAAACTCTAGTTTTTAAAATAAGATATTAAAACCTATGAGATGGTAGTTATGCATTTAAAGAAAGCCCATATTAATATATGCAATATTATCCAAGTTTCCAAGTTACAAATCATTGTTGTTCAGGGCCATTGTCTTAAATAATATAAAATAAAATATCACATTCTCTTTACAAATTCTAAAGCATACAAACTTCTCAAATGATAGCATTGTAAAGAGATTAATTTAAAAAGATTAATTAAACCTCTATTTAGTATGTGTTGTAATTGTTGGATGAATAACCTAAATGAATATACAAAAATAAAATACCTATATATGTATAAAACACAAAGTATGTTTTTCGCAAATAACACATAACAGTGTTATGTGCAGGGGATGTGGCCAAGAGGGATTACTACTACACTGCTGGTGGGAGTGCAAACTCATTCAACCACTATGGAAAGCAATATGGCAGTGCCTCAAAAGGCTAAACATAGAGCTCCCCTATGACCCAGCAATTCCACTACTTGGCATCTACCCAACCATCCAGAAACTAGGGCATACTAAATCCACTACCACAACAATGTTCATTGCAGCATTAGTCACCATAGCAAAAACATGGAACCAACCCAGATGTCCCTCAGTTGATGAGTGGATCAACAAGTTGTGGTATTTGTACACAATGGAATTCTATGCTGCTGTCAGAAAAAAATGGCATCGCCCCATTTGATAGGAAATGGAAAGTCTTAGATAAAATCATATTAAGTGAAGTAAGCCAGACTCAAAGGAAATTTGGCTCAATGGTTCCCCTCATTTTTCATAATCAGTAGAAACCTTGGGCTCTACTAGCAGAGATCTGCAATAGAGCAAAACCTTGATACATAAGGTCATATAGTATGAAGCTAATTGAAAAGACCTCCAGGATATTGAAACAAAAGCCATACAATGAATGATTGTTGTCCTTAATGTACTATGTTATCTCTCATCTCTTTTGCTGTCCCTTGGTTATCTCATATTGTTACAATATCTCACTTTGTTATCTGATATATTGGATTTTTATTTGTATTTGGTTATTTGAAATTGGATAGGGAAGGGGAGAAAACCAAGATGGGGGGAGAGGGTGGAGGGGAGGGTAATGGAGACCAAGACATGTGAAAGGGTATCAATATATGTGAATTAATGCACTTTCTATCTGGCAAATATCATGTAACCCTTTTATTAATTACAGTAAAAAATAAATAAAAATTTTAAAAAAAGAATGAATAAATACAAATATGTGTTTTACAGTGGAATGAGTTGCATTATTAAGTGATCAGCTTATTAAAGGCAATGTTGTAAAATGCTAACTAGATTCACATTTCCTGATGCCCCCACCATAAGAAAACAAAATCCAGTACTGAAATGTTTTCAGAGATTGTAACAAGAGGATTTCCTCCAAATTCAACTCTTAAAGATTGTTGGTTGTTACACTGTAAAGAGGAACTCTTACATAGATAGTAATTTAAAAATAAATGGCACAGCCGGGAGTTTGGCCTAGTGGTTGAGTGCTAGCCTAGCATGCACGAAGACCCGGGTTTGAGTCCTCAGATATGTATATATATATATATATATGTATAAAAAATATATATATGTATAAAAATATATATATACATATATATAAAAATATGGAAATGGTGCTGTGGCTCAAGTGGTAGCCTTGAGAAAGCCCAAGGACAGTGCTCAGGCCCTGAGTTCAAGCACCAGGATTACCAAATAAATAAATAAATAAATAGCAGACACAACATGTTGCAAACAATATGTGGCCCATCTTGGCACTTCTTTTCATAATACCCTAAGTTCCCATCCAAATGCTTCTTTTCATAGTACCCTGGGTTCAACCAATGGAAACAGCCAGTATAGCATATGTTCAAGCCATCAAGGCATTAAATGAAAATCCAGGTGAAGAGGGATGGAAGAGATCCCTGTCCATTCTGACACAACCCTCCTCTGAGAGAACTTCACTGTATTCTGAGTCAGGGAAGCCTTCTTTACAGACAGTCCATAGTCTGTAAACCTGCTGCTTTACTTATTATAGTCCACTATTCCTGTCCCTTAATGCTTTACCGGGCAAATACACAGAAGCCTAGACAGCATCAACATATATCAAAACTGAACTTAGAGAAAGAATAGTTGGGGCCAGGAGTTTGGCCTAGTGGTAAGAGTGTTTGCCTAGCATGCATGAAGACCTGGGTTCGATTCCTTGGTATCACATACATAGAAAATGCCAGAGCTCAAGTCCTAGAGCTCTAGTTTGAGAAAGTCCAAGTACAGTGCTCAGACACTGAGTTCAAGCCTCAGGACTGCCAAAAAAGTATAGTTGTTAAAGCATGGGTTTTCTTTTTATTAATATAACCCTGTGATATATATATATATATATATACATATCTATAGAACACACATCTATATAAATATGAATATACACAAAAAGGTAGTCTCATCAAATCACAGCAGAAATAAATTAATTTCAGTCCACTATGATTATGACACAGACACAAATTTGAAGACATGTTAAGGACAATGTATTCTCTTTGCAAATAATTCAGTGGTTTCTCCTTCATAAAGTCTTGAGATTGCACCACAAGGACTGAATAATTCCTCAATTATTGAATAAAAAACTTGTGAAGTTTATGCTTATGTGAGAGTAGGATTTTAAACAAGCAAACAAAGAAAAGGCTTTGCTTTTTGACTTTGGGCATTTACAATCCAGCAAAGTCTGTAACTATTTCAAATTATATTTCTGGTTCCTCTAAGATATTAATGCTTTAAAATGAGGAAGGCACTAAGAAGATACTCTGAACTCAAAGTAAGTTCCCTTCTTGACCATGGTATGTCTAGCAACTTGTGAACAGAAAGGATTTCACCATCTTTCCCTATTGATGAGATAACTGCACTTGAAACTAAATCCTTGCATGTGAATAATCCCTTAAAGAAAGCTGCTAATTGCAAAGCCATGATTAAAACAGAAGGAATTATAAAACCTCATAATGTGGTAAATATAGGAAAAGACAAAACAATTGGATTTACTCCCTACTTCCCCTTCCTGCCACCAAATGGACAGATTGGAATGGCTTGGAACTGATTGAACTATACTCAATTCTGTAGTTTATTCAGATTTTAAAAAGTTGTATGCTTCATTAAATCATCAGCACCTTTTCATGCTGCATTTCTACAAAAAGTAACGAAGTATTTCACAATGCATAAAACACCAGCATTGCCAAAAACTGTAATGTGAGTGCCAGAAGAAGAGATTAAGAGTTGGAGAAAACTGGGAGAACAATGGGGACTTTTTAAAATTAACTTGCACTTATTTGGTGACTTCAAATGCATAGGTACACAAACACATACATTATCAATAAGTATGCATATAATTTACACATATATTTTATATATGTCTATATGTATGTATGTATGTATGTATGTATGTATGTATGTATGATATATAGATACCTGAATTGATCCCTATAATACATGTCCATGCAAATTGACTCCATACTTATTATGATTATACTGTTCAGATAAAGAACAAGTTGAAATAGAACATTTTGATCATTTTCTGTGATTCACACATCCAAGTAAGTGATGACCCTCATCTTAAAAAAGCCACCTGGGAAGGGAAATAAATGCCAGAAGTCACATTTGGGTAGTGCTACCATGGCATCTGTTATTTTCTCTTCTTTTCTTTTCTATAAGCTTCTTTTAAAGATCTATCTATTTGATGACACAGAATTGTTAGGGGCTCTCATAGGTCTTGTGATAAACATCGCTACCTTTAATTTGCTAATGCTGACAGATTACAATCTATAGATCCCACAGTTTAGAGAACACTGTCTGGTGACTGTAATGAAAAGTAGTTATTTTCTGGCTGAAAAAAAAAAAAGGTTACTGTTGCCACATAATAAAACAAAGCTTTCCCACCACATAGGTTAACACCTAAGCATTAAATATAAAGGCAGACATATTTGTCCTCATGAAGAGTTTTCTTCTCCCATAGTCCAGGAGAACTCTACCCTGCTCAACCTCTTCCCAGCCTCTTACATTTTCCTTCTTGCTTAAAGATGATAACCTTGAGAAAAACTTAATGGTGGTGTAAGGAATAGCCATGTCAAAAGTGGAAAAAGATAACTAGTATCGTTAGGATTTAAAGAGAACCTAAAGGGTAGTGGAAGCATTCTTCACCTTTTTAATGCACCTGATGAAATGTAGGAAGGGGATTGGTGTAGAGAAAGTTCATTGCCCTCTCATATTCCCAAATCATATAATTCTCAGGTAGTGAGCGATTTGTTCTGGAGCAGCTCTGTCTACAAGGGGTAGCAAATTTGGAGGAAGTTCAGGAAACACATTGTTTCTTTTCCTGCAGGGATTCCTTCCTTTGGTAACATTGGGTGCCTCCTCTAAGTCTTTGAAGAGGCTTACTTAGAATACTAGTCACTTGGGCCGAGAGATTGGCCTAGTGGTAGAGTGCTTGCCTAGCTTGCCTAGCTTGCCTAGCTTGCCTAGCTTGCCTAGCATGCAAGAAGACTAGAGTTCGATTCCTCGATACCACATACATAGAAAAAAGCCGCAAGTGGTGCTGAGGCTCAAGTGGTAGAGTGCTAGCCTTGAGAAAGTCCTAGGACAGTGCTCAGACCCTGAGCCCAGGCCCAGGACTGGCAAAAAAAAAAAAAAAAAAAAAAAAAAAAGAATACTAGTTACTTTTGTCTTCATTTCTTTTAATTATCCCCAAGTAGCTGTATAAAGGGTCTCCAAGTCAACATGCCAGTTTATAAGTGCAATATTTCTTAATCAGTGTCACTGCTTCCATCAATCCCCCTTTTCTCGCAATCCCATTCATCCTCTCAAGTTACCTGGTTCTGTCTAAATATTATGACTGTTTTCTCCCACCTTTGTTCCCTCTGTGTTCATCTGTTCATCTCTTCTTCACCTTCCCCATAATTAGAAAAAATCCTAGATTTCATATAGATAACCTTGATAAATACTCAGGATTTTAGAAAAATAAGATGTGTTTTGTTGTATTGTTTACAGATCTTTTTATTTTCCTTTTTTTTTCTTTTCTGTATTAGTATTGGATTTCTGTACCCTTTGTTTTGTATGTAAGTCTGTTCTTTTTGGGGAGAGAAAGGGGAGGCACAGAAACAGTGGGATAAAGGATGAACCCATTCAGCAGTGATATTCATTAGACATTATGTTGAAAATAAACGAAACAACTTGGAGGGTGAGAGGAGATGGGATGGGAAAAACTAGGAGAGAATGAGGGAATGAGTGACACTGTTCAACAAAAAATGTCCTCATTACCTGACCTATATAACTTCTGTATTTCACTTTTACAATAAAAATTTTAACAAAGAAAGCGGGGGCGGGGGAGAGAGAGAGAGAAAGAGAGAGACACAGAGAGACAGACAGATACACACAGATAGGAGAAAGCTGAGTCTAAAAACCAGTAGATCAAAAGTAGTAATAAAAATTAAGGTAGAAATCAATGAACCAGAGATTAATAATCTTCTTTATCAGACCCAGAGGGAGGCTAAGAAGACAGGAAACAAAGACAGTATTGATCTTCTGAAGTGCTTTCCACAAATAAGGGCGCCTACAAATGCCCTATGACCTAGAAAACAGTAGGTCAATAGGCCTGCTCCTTTGGCTTAGGCATTGCATTTCCAACAAGCTTCATGTAATTCCCATGCTGCTGGGATTTGAATATTTTCATTCACTCATTTAGAGCATAAAAAGTTCTGAAAGGCAAAGGCAGAAAGCTGAAAATTTTGCCATTTCTGATTTTGAACAAAGGTGCTGAGTACAGAGCTAACATGGCATTTCTTTTCTATATTTTCACTAATTTCATTATTTTTCAATTCTTCCTGTATATAGATTTCTACAATATTCAAGCGTAAGAATACAAGTTGGGCAAAACCTCATTCCCTCACATTTGTACTCTGTTCCACTAATTATGAACATGAGAATTATCTATTTTCTCCTAATTATGAGTTTTCTGAAACCAAGTACTTATTTCATACTGGCTTTCCCAAAATAGTGTTTTCAGAAGCTCAACCTTGCCATCCTGCCAGTGTGTGCACACCCAACAAATACAGATATTATATTTGTAATAGAAGCTCCATGAATGTATAAATAGGAAATGACTTTAAAAGCAAAACTTTATGTTTATACATATGCATACAACACAATACATATGCATATTCTTGCAAATTTATATTTTATTTAAACTCTTCCAATCAGCTCAACTTCATAATAGAAGTTTGGGATGAGTCAAAAAATAAAAAGATTTCTTCTCTAAATTAAAAAAAAGGCTGAGGCTTCTAACATATTTATGTTTCAGTATTTCCTCTCAGATTCAATTATATTAGTATATTAGCATCAGAAGGTCTTTGACAATTTCTACACCTTATTATCTTTGTCTGTAAAAATGGAAGACCTGAGATAAACTGTTTAAATTTTCTTCCTATTTTTGAAATGTCATCAATAAATACAGTTAATATCCTTTAAAAGACCTCTGTTTTGAAGCTTCCCTTCTAGCTAAGAAGATAAATCCTATTGCTTTTTGTTCTCCATTTTACCTTTAATTGGGTCCACCACAGAAAAGTACCTATTTAATCACTAACTTCTTATTTGGAAGTTTAGAACAGCTAAGCCACCTTGGTCCTTGCATCTGACAGGACAAGAATTCATATGAATTCAAACACAAATGAAGATGGGCCAGGTGCTAGTGGCTCATGCTTGCAATTCCAGCTATGCAGGAGGCTGCCATCTGAGGATCTCCACAGCCTAGGCAGGAAAGTGTGTGAGACTCATTTCCAATTAACCACTAGAAAACTGAAAGTGGTGCTATGGCTTAAAGTGGTAGAATGTTAGCCTTGAGCTAAAAGAGCTCAAGGAAGATGTTCAGGCCTTGGTTTCAAGTCTTACAACTGACACAGACAGAAAAGTAAGCATGATAGAAAAAATTATTTGTAAAGAAATACGTCAGAGAAAGATAACATGTGACATAGGTATGTCATTGGAAAGGACACTTCAATTCATCTTGGCACAGGGCTTGAGGTTAAAACAAAAATGTGAGACTTGGAGTCTATGAAGTAGGCAAATTGATTGGTAGATCTACATTTTGTTTCCATTTCCTGTTAGGTTATGATGCCAAAGTTTTACCAGATTTGCTGTCCTATTTCCTCATTCTTTTATCCCTCTTACTTTGTCATTTTTTTTAATCCCCTTTCCCTATTTCATTGTCAGGCAGTTTTTTTGTTTGTTTGTTTTTTAATTAATTGTTTCCTCTTCAAGCTGTATGGGCCTGCATTTCTACTAACCCAAATCAACAGGACATTGTAGCTCTGCTCTCCTCTCCTCCATCTCAGTTTTGGTCTGTGCAGGTAATAAGGCTTGAAAAAGGGACAGACCTCTGGCTCTGTCCCTTAGCTTATTTTCTTTAAATTGACACTTTACCATATGAGCCACAGCCCAATTCCTAGTATCCTCTGGTTACCTAGAGAATAAGAGTTTTGTTAAAGTTTCTGCCCAGTCTGGTTTTAAACCAAGATCCTCAGATCTCGGCCTTCTGAGTATCAAGGATTACAAGCATGACCCAGTGCCTGGCTCAAATAAATTGCTGAGAATGATATTGAGAACAGATTGAATTTATATTTCCAAGATAAAAATGTTCTTTAGTCCTTTTAATTTAAAGTAAATTGGTATGGGTATTTAAAACATAATTACTATAAGAAAAAGAAAATAGAGTCTCTACTTACAGATTTGATCAGCAATAGCCTCTCCTTAAAGAGCTCATTCAAATGAAAGATGCCTGGTGGGTAGGAAAGAAGCAGAAATAAGACACTAGGTTCCATTGTTAAGTGGATCCCTTGCTACCTCATTTGCTCAAATAATAAAATGGAAAATTAGCTCAAATCCCTTTAAGAAAAATATCACTGTACCATAAAACCCAATATGCTTCCTGAACATTTACCAAATTATCTGCCAAGGGTACCTTTTACTCATCTATAAAATGAAGTTCCATTAAACTAAGAAATACAATGTTTAAAGTTGAGATTTTGTAGATGAGTTCAACACATCACCTTTCCTGAAGCAATTTGTTTATCAAGTGTGACTGATACAGGAAACTAAAGTGAAAATCACATAGCTGGCGTATTGCAGTATTGCTTGGTCAAGCACATATTATTAGTTTATCTCTCCTTCTCCAAGCCAATGGATAAGGTACTTATTCATTTTCCCCAGTGGACTTGTAACCCAATGAGATGAAGTGGCAAACCTAAATAATCACACAAAGTTTTATCCCAGAGGATTCATTTACTCAACATCATAACAAATAGTCAGATTAAAGGTAAGATTCCATGATATGTACTAATGCCAAGAAGAAAGTCAGAAAAGAAAGAAGACTTGCCATTGTCAGCTGTGCCTCAAAGAATTATCTTTACTGGAGAGAAAGGATATGTCAGGTCACATGAACAAATATTACTTGTTCAGTTTCCACCAGTGCCAATAGCTGAACCAGGAAACCAGGAAAAAAATAGCAAAAAATTTCATTGAGATTTGCAAAACTCCCTGGTCTTTGGCTAATAATGCTTTTAAATAGTAAATAGGTGTTCACAAATACAAATTTAGAAGGTCAATAATGCTTCAGAAGATAAAAAAGTAAGACCTACTAATAAATACTATTAGTAATAAGACCTAATAAATATGATTTATTTATTCAGTATTTACTTTGTTCAAATAGGGATCATTGAATATCATGCAATTTATGTAATACCTTGCATTTCAAAGTATTTCTGAGGTGGCTGTAGAAATGATGGAGAAGTTTTGATGCCATGAATTCATGAGAAAACCAGTACTACCAAACATTTTTATTTTCTTCTGCTACACCATCTTTATACTCATTCAATGTATCTTAAGTTTACTCTGATGGATTTTACCAAATCTAATGATAAGTAGAAACTATTCTAACATATTTCAATGTTAGGCTATTCATATCAGAAGTTAGTGGCAATTGCTGGGCATAGTGGGAGAAGCCTATAATTCTAATTACTTAGAGACAGATTCAGAAGGACTGTGTTCAAAGCCAATCTGGGAAAGTCAGGGAGAGTTTTTCCTAAAACCTAAATATAAACCAAAAGAGCCAAAGGCTTAGCTCAATTGTTAAAACATTTGCCTAGCAGTTCTGAAGTCTTAGATCCAGCCCTCAGGATAGTTACATAAGTAAATATTTATATAAATAAATAAATTTCCCCCTCCCTCAGCTGACTTTCTATCCTATAAAACCATAGAGAAGTTATAATAGATGAGTGACAATGAGGCTTTATAATTCAAATATTCCATCAGTGTTTGTGAAATACCACAGACTGTTCACAATGTGCTTAGATGAAAATGGCCACTCTTTCTCCTGAATATTTAAACTTGATTTTTTTGCATATGGCTGTAAGTCTTTATTTTGGCAAGGGGAAGTGGTGACATTAGTATTTGGATTCATGCCCTCACTCTTTCTAGACATGTGCTCTACCACTTGAGCCACATTGCATCCCTATTCTGCTTTAGGTTTTTCATTTTGTTCTGTTGTTTTCTCCCTTGGATAATGTCTCAGGGCTAACTTTGGATCATACTATTCCTATCTATTCTTTCCATGTAGTTAGGATTATGGGTGTGGGCTAGCATACCTGTAAAATTAAACACTTACACACACACACACACACACACACACACCACTTAGATCAGAAATTTTTGTCTCATTGATGTCAAGGACTGACTGCATAGATGAAAAGGGAGACACACAATGGCAACAATTTAGTGAAGAAAAAATAAGCTCCCAGTAGGGGTAAAGGGTCTTGGGGAGGGTTTCCACTTGGTGGCGATTATATAGGATTTATTAAGTGTTTCTAGGAGAGAGAAACTTGACTTCTCTTGGGATCAATGGGCAAGCTGCAGGCTATGTCAGTCCTCAGAACCAATCAGAGATTCCAGAAAATCTGCATGACTGCGTCTTCTCTCTGTCTGGATGCCCATTTCAGCTCGTCTCCCTAATCCAATCAGTCTGTTGTTCATGCTCCAGTCAGGAGATTTATCCTGACTTCTTAGATACTGATTTCCCTCCTGCATCCAGTCTCCCTAACTTTTCATCCAGGCTAACCTCAAGCCACGATCCTCTCTATCTCTCTGACCCTTGCATAGCTAGACTTGCAGGTGTACACACCACAGCTAATGCCTGCATTATAAAAATCAACTTCAGGGCACTTTTCCCTGAACTTGGGAATTAGGTACAACCGCTTATAACATTTTTACTTTAGATGGGTGCTATACCATTTGAGCCACACTTAACACTTTTGGCTTTTTTGTTGATTAATTGGAGATGAGAGTCAAGTAGATTTGTCTGCATGGGGTGGTTTCAAATCTCCTCAGATCCCAGCCCTCTGAGTAGCTAGAATTAGAAGCATGAGCAAGTGACTGTCAGAACTAGCATTTCCTATATTTAAAGCCCAGATGGAGGTAGACTCTCTGGAGATCTGATATTAAATTTTAGTCTTTTGTGAAGAGTTTTCTGATCTTATATTCTTATGAACCACAGGTTTTACTATGTCATCTTGCTCATGGAAATGCATTCGTCTTTCATGATCCATGTATTCCACTTAGAGAAACTGGATGCTATGATCTTTGGGTGAAAGCAGGACTTCTTTTTTTTTTTTTTTTTTTGGTGGGTCATGGGGATTGAAATTGACCTGGGCGCTGTCTCTGAGCTCTTCAGCTCAAGTCTACTACCCTAACCCTCGAGTCCAGAGGTTAATTGGAGATATGAGTCTCACAGATTTTAGTGCCCAGTCTGGCTTTGATCCGTGATTCTCAGATCTCAGCCTCCTGAGTAGCTAGGATTACAAGCATGAGCCACCAAGCCCAGCTAAAATCTTACATATTTCTAGAAACACAACACAAAGAAATAAAAAAAAAGTTCATTGTGTCAATGAAATTGAGGCGAGGTGCAAGTAATGTCTTTAACAAGTTTTTTTTTTTCTGTAGCTCCCTTTACATTAAAAAACAAAACAAAAAAAAGTGCTTTCCAAAATTGTCTAATGAACCCTAAGCCATTCACACAAACTTAGATTATCCATACCTTCAATCTTCTATGAATATTTAATCAACCCCACATAACTTCTTATGTTACAAAAATACATGTGCAGAAAATATAAATAACTTCCTCTGAAAATGATTATTTTTGTGCTTGCTAAAAATGAACTTTGTCAACACAGTTGGGACAATTTCCACACAGCAATATTTAACATTGAGATGATGATTTGAATGGTTCAGGAAATTTCAACTTCATTTTAAAGAATCCAAATACACAAATGCATACCCAGTTATCTCATGTAAATATTTTTGTGCCATGTAAAGACATTTCCTTTTCAACCCTGATTAAGTGATCAGCGCTGTGTGCAAATGTGGATCTACAGATTAAAAAATAATAATAATAGCGTCAGTTCCTGCATCTTTAAGGCTTCCAGCTTGGTTAACATAGAGGCAAATAAACAAACCCTAATATGGCCAGTGTTATAATAGAACAAAGGACATATTATGGGAGCAGAAATGTTGGGATAACTGTAAATTGTCTGTTTTATGGCACTGGAAAATAATTGTGAATTATACTAATAATGAAATCTAGGTCCTTGCTATTAGAGCTGCCTTTCTTTTGAAATGTCATTAATGGCTTCTGGGGGAGGCGGGGCTGTGACTTTTGCAGATAAGCTCTGAAAAGCACACAATGACTTTGAAAAGGAAATTCATCCGAGAGACATCACTGATGCCACATCATTCCAGCCCATTGTAGCAAATATTGAAACTGTATCTGACAACATAATGACCTAAACAGAATTAGAATAAAATTACCTGTAATTAGAAAGAAAAATTTCTTATGGAAATCTTTTATTTGTGGCCTCTGGAAACAATACTTTTCATTTCTGTTGGGCAGTCTTATGCTCTTTATTTGGATAAGCAGTGTGTGGTATTTAAATAAAATTCTCTTTCCCAAAAATAATCATGGAGACTGGAAAAGAAAAGAAAAACTTTAGATATTGACTAGTGTTAGGTTTGCTTATATTTCATCACAGAAAGCCTTGGCTAAGCTCTGTTTATGATAATGTGTACAAAGGACTTGAAAAAAATTGTGTTTGATTTGGACACCTCAAGGCTCAGTATTGTTCCCACAATGCAATGTATGTATTTACTGAGATAGAAATATTCCACCCATGACCTCTGAGAAAGGCTCAGTCTCTTAGACTCCTGTCTTCATTTGTATGCTAAAATGAGGAGTTTCAACCCCATCTCTTCTTAAAGGTTATTTGAAAGAGACTGTTCTGTTTCTACATGAGACTTTCACACTGAGATGGCTTCATAGAATTCTCATTTTCCTCCATAGAACAA
Organism: Megascapheus bottae; assembly: GCF_031878675.1. Taxonomy (NCBI): domain Eukaryota; kingdom Metazoa; phylum Chordata; class Mammalia; order Rodentia; family Geomyidae; genus Megascapheus; species Megascapheus bottae. Next base: position 16,452,068 of record NC_143514.1, read on the forward strand.
GTGACATATTTACATCAGCAGCTCAGCACATTAAGCAAATTTTTTTTCTTTTAAAAATTACTCTATATTGTTATTGCAGAGGTGATATTTACGGGGGTTAAAGTTACATGAATCAAGTAATGAGCGCAATTCTTGAAATATGTCTCCCCTTACTTTGCTTCCTCCCAGCTGTTTCCTGTTGTTTTTACCCACAAGATTTACAGTTCATTTTCCACATAGTGTCTATTGAGTATCACTGTTGTATTTGTTAAGCCTTTGTTCCATCTCTTCTGTGCCCAAATAAACTTCTTATCTCAGGACACCATTCTAAAGATGAGTTGTGGGACAATGTTTCCGAGATGAACCACTGTTTTTCATACCTTCCCATCCTCAAATTCTCCAGTCAGGTACACTTAGTGGTTCATCAAAGTGAAGCAGTTGAATTTTGGTTTCAAACAGTAAGGCATTTGGATTCTTCTTTTTAAAAAGTTAGGAACAGAGAACATTAGGATGAACAAAAATAATAGGTGCAGTCTCCTTTGGAAAAGGAAGGGAATGTGAACAAATTAGATGCTAGTCAAGGTTAAGAATCCCAGTGTTCTGCATGCATCCCCTGGAAAAGTATATTCTCAAATTCTCACATTTCTCTCCTATTTTCACAAAATGAGCTCATTTGCTTTATCACCTGCTCTTTGTGCAGGAGATCTTGAGCCAGGGGACATAGAACTGAATTTCTGAAGTCAGAACATCGAAATATTTCTCTCCTCCTCTGAAGATGTTTTATCAGGTATTTTGTCACACTCATGGAAAGCTGATTTGCTCTTTCCAGTAGAAATGACAAAAGAGAATGGGCAATCAAATAATTCCAAGATTGGACCAGGGTCAGAGTGCTTTCTGAAAAGTGGTAAAAATCCATAGGTGGGCAAAAGAAATGGCTAAGTAGGAATGGAGCCAATGGATTTGACAAGGTCTTCCTTGACCTCAAGAGAGCCATAAGGTGTTCAGCTGTATCACATGGTATAGTACCTACAGCTTTGTATCTACAGCAGGCTGACTCTAAAGGTCAGGACCTTGGAGCCCAGAACACACAGCATGGACTAATAACACCTGACATCCCTTTCATCTTACCTCTCTTCTGAGTCAGTTCATTGCTCTTCCCTTGGACAAGAATATCATTCCCAAAGACTGTCAGTTCCTTTCTGAGATACTCAAAGCACTGTATTATAGTTATATATGCTGTAAATGTGTGTGTGTGTGTGTGTGTGTGTGTGTGTGTGTGTCTGTGTCTGTGTCTGTGTCTGTGTGTCTGTGTGTCTCTGTGTGATGCTGATCTTAGAAATTGAATTCAGTGTCTGGATGATATCCCTTAGCATTTTTTGCTAAAGTCTGGCAAACTACCACTTTAGTCACCATCCACTTCTGCCTTTTTAGTAGACAAATTGCAGTAAGTATCTTAGGGGAGTTCCTGCTGGTTTCAGCCTCTTAAGTAGCTGCTATTACAGGGTATGAACAGCCCTTACTAATTAGAAATTGTTGAAACCTATAGTTGACTTCCACTTTTAGGACCTCAATGTCATGTTGTGAAGACATATAATAAAGCCTTGATATGATGGTGATGTGGACATTAAATCAATCTACAAATATTTCAGGAGAGATCGCAAAAGCGAAGAAAAGTCACTTAGCTCAGTTAAAATTACAAGAAATTTTTCATATAATACAAGAAGCAAAGACAAAAAAACTTACACACTAATTCTTGTGGCCAATAAATAAAACTACAACAAAAGTAATCGTCCCTTCTCTTCATCTTAAGAACACCAAAGGGAATGAATCAATATTATTCACCTAAATAAAATTTCATCATGACATCCCCTCCCCAATGTGCATGCAAGAATACTAATGGTCTTGTTTTGGTCTTGGATATCCTGAAATATCAATAGAAATTAGCTCCACTTTTCTTGCTTGCCAGTTTCTATCTGTAACCAATTTATAACTTTGCTTCTCAAACTTGTGTCCAAATACACCAGTTTCCTGAAAACACTTGTAGGTAATGACATCTCTATGAGTTTTTTGATGGCCTTCAGAGACTGCTCTGTCCCTCATAAACTTCTTTTTATATCAATGTGAAAACAAACAAACAAAAATACTCCCCTTTCTTCTCAAGGAAGCTAAAAATCTCCTTTTTTCTGTGTCTTGAAGCAAAAAAAAAGGAAAGAAACTACTTATTCCCATCAGACTAAGCATATAGCAGTAAGGCTTGAATCGGAGATGCAAAGAAGAGATTTCAATTGTGCTTGAAGTATGTTTATATATCTTGGATAATTCCTCAAGGGAATGTTTTATTGGGTACAATATGTCTTCTGCAAAAGGAGCAGTTAAAATCTAAAGTTAAAAATAATGGCATGATACCTTTTTGCAAGATGAAGAAAAAGATCTAATTTCTAGTACACAAAGAGGTAAACATTGCACATTATAGGTACTTTATCTGGAAATAATTGAATGAACTTAAGAATATAAGAAAGATAATTATTTTTAATATGGCTTTTAAAAATCACCTGCTAGTCTTCCTGTGAAGAATTTGTGGATATACTCTTCTTATTCAAAAATAAGATGCTGTAATTCCAAAATCAATGGCAGCCTCTTGAGGCCACCTAGAGCAGGATCCTAGGCAAACTTTCCTCTAATTGAGAAGATTGACAGGTTATCTTTAGCAAGAAAGCAGAAATCACATGTACATTCAAGACCACGAAACATAATCATTCTCTCCAGTCTTCACAAAGAGGGAGAAAGCCATGTGAGATTGGTAATGAATTGATTTCTAGAAACAAACAGTAAAGATTAAACAGTGAAACTAAATTAGTTATTACAAAATGGATCAATCAATAGAAGAGAAGAAAGAAAGAAGATTTATTGGGGGTAAAATCCAAAGGAATTTATAGCTCACTGCTTCTAATTATATAGAAGATATTTCAGCCACCCTCCACCCCTCAACGAACCCGGTATTGCATTTCATTAAATTTTTGGCTGTCTTTTTTTCTGGCAATTTCTAAGCCATTAAAATGACTCTCTTTAATAAAAAGAATAACAGATTAATGAATGAAACATTTTTACATTATGTCGTTCTTAACCTGCATCTAATATTGTTTTGCACAGTCAAATAATCAACAAATCTATGCTCCTTAAAATAAACTGAATGTGAACTAAAACTTAGATGATTTTAATTAGGTAGCTAAACTCTTTGTTCTATATCTTCTTCAACAGTTAACCTTGTTTTATTGTTTTATGCCTATATGCACACTATCATCCCTTACACACTTTAGATAATTTAAAGATAGCATCATCTGTCATTTATCATAATTTAGGAGTAAATAAATTTATATGAATATATTTAAATTTATATGAATATATTTAAAAATGGAGCTGGTTATACCCATTTCATGAAAATGTTACTGTACTTAGTAAGAATTAATATCATAGATTTACATTAGAACTATATGGTAGATTTAAAGAAAATCTAGTTATGATTTAATTCAATTATATGCAGACCCTATGTAGCAGGAGTTTACTCCAAGTTGCAGAAAACTGGAAAGGAAAAGAAACTCAATCTGAAATATTGAATATGAATATAACCTAACTTTCTCATCTTTGACATCACTATTTTGGGTTAAAGAAGAAAGCAAAATATTTGTTCTCTAAAATGGTCACCCTATAAAGTGATTTAGAATCTTTATTTGGAGGATGGGTGTCATTCTGAGAGCTTAAATGCAGGGCCTGGGCTCTGTCCCTGAGCTTCTTGTGCTCAAGTTCACCACTCAATAACTTGAGCCATAGCTCCAGTTTCTGCTTTTTTTTTTAAGGTTCTTAATATATAGTTTAAGACAAACAAAAACTAACAATTAACAAGATGAAAAGATAGAATTATAAGCTCACATAATGAATAAAGGTGAAATAAGATTCTGGGAAATCTCTTGATTGAGTGTTGCATGAATTGGGGTGGGCAGACTCTTAATACCTGTAATTCCATATGAAATCTCCGTCAACAAATGTGAAGCTACTTAAATTTCGACCTTCATTTTGAAATAACTGTGGAGGCTTCATTTCATCTGGCATAGAAATAAGGAAAAGTAAATATTACTGTCATAAAGTCATAGACATTGTTATCTATTCTACTAAAGCTGATTGTGAACATTCACTCTGTCCTCATCATCAGAGTTCTGAGTCAGATGATTCTGTTTTACATTTCAAAGATACTAGTTATAAATCTCTCTATTGAAATGCTTAAAAAACTAACACCATTTTGTTTTGTTTTGTTTTTATCAGGCTGAATGTACCATTTTGGAGGTATTTATTTTCTTTTTGAAAGATGCATTTGGTCTTATTTAAATATTACTATTCATTATTATTACTATGCTTCCTGAGTTTTCTCCTCTGATATTATGAGATTACAGTATACCTAATTTATCAAATAGTAAATTTATAGAAGACTTTGAAAAATATCAACACAACTTCAAAAGCAGTATAGAGAAATATTGTAGGATGAACCTGATTTTTAAAGTACATCCCTAGTCTTGTTTTGTTGTTGATTATTGGCTTGTGAAATGAGTTTGCTCACCTAGAGTCAAAGAAGGCCACCCTTTGCAGACCTAGCCTCTTTCCATTGCCTGAGCATCCTAATAAATCCTAAAGGAACCTTCAGAACATCACCCAACAGGTACATCGCCAGACGCAAGTAGGAAGGAGACAATAGTGATGCTGTTGAGTTGTCTGTCTTCCAGGGAATCTGGGCCATTTTTTAAAGCAATCTGTTCCCTTTTCAGAATTCACTAACCTTTCTTCTCCAGGTTTTCCCTGAGCCTCCTGCTAGATTTTCTTGCTAATTCATAATTAAAATTGTAATGTCAGTCGATGCTTGGTGATTTGTACCTGCACACATGCAATCCTACTAAGGAGGCTGAGATTTGAGGATTAAGGTTCAGGAACAGCCTAGGCAAGAAAGTCTATGAGACTTTTATCTCAAAATATTCCACCAGGAATCTGAAAATGGAACAGTGCCTCAAGTGATAGAAAGCTAACCTCAAGCAAAAAATGTAAGGGGCTGTGCCCAAGTTCTAAGTTTAAGCCCCAGTATACACACACACACACACACACACACACACACACACACACACACGTAAAGTGAAATGCCTTTACCCAGCTTGCAAGCAAAATTCTTGCTCAATTTCTTGCTCTGATTTTTCTAGCTTCATTTCTCTGAGGGTGGCTTTTTAAAAATCTCTGCTTCTAACTATTATTTGAGATCCAGTACAATAGAGTTGAACTAAATAGAACAATTACTTGTCTGCCTGGTTACCACTCTTCCACCCACACATCTCCGTTTATATCTCTTGAGAGGAACCTGCACATTAGAACATAGTTGCTACTATTCAGGCCAATTTGGAGCTTTAATATATTTTTTACCACAATTAGTTTATGTCTACAGGAAAGCTCTCCTCAGATACAGTTTTCATATCTCAGGAGTTGCATAATATTTCTCCCTCTGTGTCTCTAATTCACTAGGTTAATTTTTTAAATCTATTTTGCTTTCTTTTTTACCTATAGATTTCACTGGAAACAGATGTCTTACTATATAAGGAGCATGTTTATGATGAAGTGGTTCCAAAATATATTACTGATTTTTTTTCTCCCAAAATTAACTCATGTAAGTCACTCTCCAAAGAACATCTCATTTTATTTCAATTGTTTGTGAGTCTTGTTTTAGACTATGCACAGGGGAGATCTAAATCTTGAAGTCAAATAAGTTCTTTACAAAACATATTCTAGTGATGGCAGCTTGGTAAGTCTTATGGCCTCTGCTGATAAGAATGACTTGAGGGGGCCGAGAGTTTGGCCTAGTGGTAGAGTGCTTGCCTAGCATGCACGAAGACCCGGGTTCGATTCCTCGGTACCCCACATACATAGCAAAAAGCCAGAAGTGATGCTGAGGTTCAAGTGGTAGAGTGCTAGCCTTGAGAAAGTCCAAGGACAGTGCTCAGGCCCTGAGCCCAAGCCCAGGACTGGCAAAAAAAAAAAAAAGAATGACTTGAAAATCAAGATAAACAAATATAATATCTCTATTAGAGTCTCAGATTGCTAAAATGGTCATCATATGTTAGGTACTAAAAGAAAACAGGTATAAGTAGGTATGTTTATTCAGAGTTGGCATCCTTTCTGATGCAGGATATTTGTTCACTCTAAATGACATAGAAGATGAAAGACTGGAGGATTTGGGGCAATGTGTAGGAAGAAAGATACAAAAGTCCAAAACTGGAAGTAAGGACTGTTGACTATGAATTTAGATTGAAATACAGAATGGATGCCTTCTTAAAATAAAAGCAGAGATACATAAACTTTCATGGGTCTGTGTTTCAGCCCTTCCAAAACTCATATTGAAATTATTTTAAGGTGACAGAAAGTTATTCTTGTCTCTGAATACCCAGCAGAAGCAGCAATAAATTTTCTCAAAGTATTCTTACAAACAACTTTGTCAATACAGTTTGCAAGCTGGATTAAGAATTAGGGAAACAAAGTTTAAAAAAGAAAACATGTCCAAATGTCAGGAACCAGAAACTCAAGGAAACAATAGATAACACAAAGGAAACAATCCAGGATTCCAGACATAGACACATTTATCTGCCTGGTGTATGCAAATACATACAAAAGAATATTGATAATTCTAACAAGGCATAATAATAATAGCACAAGAAGTAGAGAAAATGAAGATGCTAGAAGTGAAACAAAGCAAACAAAATAAACCAGAATGACTTACCTGGAATAGGATCAGCCATAACCACAAAAAAAAAAGAAAAGAAACAAAAGGCCCAATGAATTGGATACACACACACACACACACACACACACACACACACACACCCTCCCATCAACAGATATTTTGTGCCTGTTTAGTATTTTTTTTCCATTTTGATAGTAAAATGTGTGAAGCAAGGTACTTTATGAACAACAGATTTATTTAGCTCTCATTCTAAAGGCTAGATAATCTAGGTTTAATGGCCACACTGGTTCAGCTTCTCTCTAAGGATTGCCATGGCAACAGCCTGTGAGACAGATCACACCTACAGGCAGGAAGAAACAATGTGGTTCGGGAGTCAGGCCCATTCTTAGTTAAACACCTTGCTCTCACAAGAAATAACTCAGTGTCCCATAGAAGTGACCTTACTCTCTTCCAAGGTCAATACTCCCAACGATCTATCTACTTCTTCCCCTTAGATTCCCCTGTGGACAGTCCCATGACCTTCTGTATAACAAGGGGATCAGATTTCCAATACACTACTACAAGGCCTTTGTACAAGAACTTTATAATAATAATCTAAAATAAAACTACAGGGGGACAAACAAAATTCATATCATAGCACTACTTCCTCCATATGGAGATCCTTGTGATCATGTACTCTTATTTCCCCTTTGCAGATTCTTTATTACACTCACAATGTCCCCTTTGCCATGAACAATAACCTCATCCTAGGTCTAAGGATTAGATGTGGACACTTAGATGTGGACACCTTACAGTGTTCATACGTCGTTATTTCACACACTCATTCGTATGCACACAGACAAATACACATGCACACACTTGCATGTGGTCAGTACTCAGGTCAGTAGTCTGTATACCACAATGTCTAAAATGTTTCCAGCGGCAATCACTTACCTAAATGTGGGTGTCAGGTATAATGTTGGATATAAATCTGGAACTCAATAGAAAGTAAAGAGGTTGAAATTAACTTTGTGAGTCCTCAACTCTGATTTTGTTAAAATCTGAGAAAGGGCTGAGGCTAAAGAAATCCATATCAACAGTGGGCTTGAGATTAGAGTTTGGAGAGGGAGGGAAGCCTCCTATTAGAAAAGCTAAGGAAGAGCTCATTCTATTGTAGTGAATATTGTACTGAATGAAGCTGAGAGGTCAAGCAAGAGCAAGAGCATCCTAAATAACGCTAGGATAATTGTGTGCAGGCATGCATGTGTGTGTAGGTATGCATGCATACAAGTATGTATATATATATGCAGGTGTGTGTGTGTGTGTGTGTGTGTGTGTGTGCGCGCGCGCCAGTACAGAAGGATAAATTCATTGCCTGGGCACTGTCCTGGAGCTTTTGTGTTTATAACTATCTCTTAAGCCACAGCTCCACTTCCAATTTTCTCAGTGATCAACTAAAGACCAGAGTTTCATGGACCTTCTTGCCCAGACTATATTTTAACCCCAGTTCTCAGATCTCAGTCTACTATGTAGCTAGAATGACAGGCACTAGAATCGGGCTCCATTTGGGGTAATTTTTAAAAGAGCAATTGCAACCTAACAAAGGATGTTGAGGAATGAAACAACAAAAGAACAAAGGCAAAGCATCTGCAAAACTTTGTTGTACAGAGCAGAACACATGGAGAAGACTATAGGGATACTGGGCTAAAGAACAGGCATTTCATGTGGTCTTCTTTTCCTCAGCAGAGGAGATCAGAGGATATGCTTCTTTGCTGACAGAATGATTCAGTAGAAATGGAGAGATTTATAATAAAGAAGAGAACAAGAATAACAGAAGAGGAAATGCCACTTACAAGATCACACAATGAGTCCCATGGCATAAAAAGTGGATTTCCTGAGTCAAGCACTTGTACAGAACTGAAAAAAGGAGACTGAGGATAGATGGTCACAAATAGAAGCTGGTAGGTCAGTTTATGGGGAGATATCCTGTGAGATCCCCTTTGACAGCTCTCCTTCTTGTGATGATTTAGATAGGAGGAACATTAGTATTTTTGTGGTGGAAGTTGTGACAAATATTACAAGAAAATATATATTAAAACACATTGTAAAGAACTACTTTAGCCAACTGGAAAAATGGAGAGGTAATTTTCTCCCCATTAGTGATGAAATGGATTTGAAAGTTGGCTTGGATGTATAAACACCTACACATCTACCTACCTATTATCTATATTAACCAATATTCGGGTATGAACTCAGAGCCTTTTGTTTACTGGGCTTGCTCACAATTCTGGTTCTCTACCATTTTTGCCATCCCTCTAACCATTCTTTGCTTTCTGATTAATCTGTAGTCAATTTCATGGCTTTCAAGCTTGTGCTGACTTTTTATTTTTTTAATTTTTTTCATATAACTTATAGGAATTTTATTTTACTTAGTTTTTTTTATATATTTTTATTGTAATTAATAGAAGGGTTACATGATATTTGTCAGATGGATGGTGCATTAATTCCCATACATTGATACCCTTGGGCTGACTTTTTAACCTGAACCCCGGGATCTTGCCTTTTCAAATTACATAGAATAGCAGGCATAAACCACCAGTACCCAGTAGAGACTGATATTTGAAATGAGTTTTAAATGTGACCAAATAGAACATAATTGACATAGATTATTCAATTGTTATGAAGGCTTCTTAGTTGATAAAATAGGAGTTACAATTCTAGCTGTTTGAAATTCATAGAGCAGGAACATTTAAAATGTTTAACATTTCAAATGAGCTATGAATTACAATTAAAGCTATTAAACATAATAAAAACATCTCTGCACCTCTAAATGGTCATTCAACATGTGTCCTGAATCAGTTAACATGTCTAGGACTCCACTTAAAAATAAACTAGGAGGAGCAATGAAATTGTTTCAAAAATTCTATTCAGATAGTGTTTAGAAGAAAGGGCAGAGACCATGGTTAAAGAGCAAACAGTTAAATCTTTCCATGCTGATTGTTTTACATCCAAATTTCCTTGCAAATCATAATGAACAAACTTTATTTCCAACTAGAGGGAAAGACATTTCACAGACCTAGAGAACTGAAGAGATAGTCTACTACCCAAGGAAGATGTCTTTGACAAAGAGAGGGGGAAAAGTTTGCTCATTATCAAAAGTTGAACTTAATACATATTTTCCAAGAAAATAGATGGATTGATGAAGTAAATATTTAAATAAAGATAATGTTTAAATATCTTAAATATTAAATATTTAATAAAGATACTTCCAAAATGAAGTAATAAAGAATTGGAAATACCTGGAAAAATACATTAAGTAATGTAATTTAGGCACAGAGAGACAAAGCATATTTTCCTTATATGTAGAAGCTAATTTAGCTTATAAACTCATAAGTATGTTGAGTGGTAAGCAAGTGTATACAAATGCATTAACTGAAATATAGTGGAGAACTCAATAAGGTGTAGTTCCTCAGAAAGGCAAAGTCAATCTATTTTTCTATGGATCTGGCTCACTGTATTTATTGTAAATTTGTCCAAGTCTTTCCATTTCCTTTTGAAGGGTACAATATCATTCTTTCTGATGGATGAGCAGAATTCTATTGTGTATATGCATCACATTTTCTTGATCCATTCATCTACTGAGGGGCATCTGGACTGATTCTACATCTTCTCTACAGTAAATAGTGCTGCAATGAACAGAGTTGTGCTGGTTGCTTTACTGTAGCTTTGCTTATGCTATATTAGATAAATACCCAAAAGTGAATTAACTGAAGTACAACAGACTCTACAGAGAGCTCAAATATAATTTTTAGAAAGTCTAAATCAAAATCCAGGAAAATAATTACCAAGAAATTAGTGCTTGTAAGAAACTGGGTGGGGACAAGGGAGAAAGACCAAATGAAGGAAAGAAGGGAAAAGAAATCCATCAAGAATTCCTTGGAAGCCAGGTGCTGGTGGCTTATCCATGTAATCTGAGCTACTCAACAGGCTGAGATCTGAGAATCACAGTTCAAAGCCAGCCTGGGCATAAAAATCCCCTTGAGACTTTTATAGTTCAAGTGGTTGAGGTAGAGTGCTAGCCTTGAGCACAATGAGCCTCAGGGTCAATGCCCAGGCTAAGTTTAAGCTCCAGGACCATATAATCCATTGAATATATTGTGAAAAATAGAGAAAGGATGGGTTGAAGGAGATGAAAATGCTGAAGGGATGACACAGATCAAGATGCACTATGTACAGGCACTGCTTTGTTAAATGGCAAGAAAAAGAACTTATTGTAAAACTGTGGAATGGGGAGTGTTGGAGAAGGGAGGTGACTATGGAGGCCTAGATACTGATCAAGATACACTGTGTTCATAAACTGCTTTGTTGAATGGATAGTCAAAGTTCAAAAATAAACATCAGGATGGGATTAAGAGAGGGTGGTAGATGAAGAGGAGAATGAAGAGAAGGGGAGAATGCCATCAAGAATTTAATATATACCCTACCGAATTCAGAAGAAAGAGGGAAGGCATGAGTAAGGGAAGGATAGAAGAGAATGTTGAAAGGGGTGATTTTGGTCAAGATCCACTGTATTCATACACTTTTTTTGTTAAATTGCAACTCTTTGAACAACTAAGGATAATTATTTTTTTTTTCCAGTCCTGGGCTGGAGCTCAGGGCCTGAGCCCTGTCCTTGGACTTTCTCAAGGCTAGAACTCTACCACTTGAGCCTCAGCTCCACTTCTGGCTTTTTTTCTATGTATATGGCCCAGAGGAATTGAACCCGGGCCTTCGTGCATGCTAGGCAAGCACTCTACCACTAGGCCAAACTCCCAGCCCCAAGGATAAGTTTTTTAATAGAAAGACAATTGTGAGAAAAAGCAAAGTCAACGACATACATGCTTAACGTTTAAGAGATGCTTCTAATTTCAAACCACTGCAATTTTTGTTCTTTTTCTATCATTATCATTCCTATTGAGGGGAATCAAATTCAGGATAGCTACTGCAAATATACTTTTTAAAAGCACATGTTTAATTCTGTGACTGGATCTTCACCATGGTCATTGCATATATTTTAAGTGAATAGACACAAATGTGGATGCTTCCTCTTATAGAAATCCAATCAAGGGCTATTTCTTCATTAGCATTCCACTTAAGCAGCCATTTCAAAGTAATTTTCCTAACTCCTATCCTAGAAAATAGGAAACATTATTACTGGCCATTATGGAATCAGAAGAAGTAATAAAAATTATATTTTATTAATTTATATAGCTGGTTTTAAAAAGGTTAAAGTTTGTGTATTCAAGCATTTAATCAAATTAATTTTTTTGTATCTGTCCTGAGGTTTGAACTCAGGGGCTGAATACTGTTTCTGAGCTTTGGAGTTCACAGCTAGCATGGCTAGTACCTCTTGGGCCACAGTTCCATTTCCTAATTTATGGTGGTTAACTAGAAATAAACGTGTTAAGGATTTTCCTGCTGAGGCTGGCTTTGAACCATGATCCACAGTTTTCAGCCTCTTGATTATCTAAGATTATAACCATGAACCACTAGCACCTTGCTCAAATTAGTTACATTATTTTTCCCTCTCTGATATCACTGATTTCTATGTTGAGATACACCCAAATCTCTCTAATCTATGCATAAACTTAATCATATACTTATATTACACCTAGTTAAAACCTATAATAAATGTTATGTATCTTTATAAACATTAAACTCCTGGCTTTTGTATTATTTTCTTAAAGCATTTCAAAAATCATCATAACACTGTATGATAATCATAATCTGATGCCAGAAACGGCAAACTAGCATTTGTTACTGCAAAAATCAAATGTTACCAGCACTGGAGGCTCAAGCTTGTAAGCCTAGCTATCACAGAGGGAGAAGATCTGAGAGTTGAAATTTGAAGGTATCTAGGATAGACAAAGTTGAAAGATTCTTGGGTCTAATTGCCCAGCATAAGCCCAAAATACAGGCAGGGCTCAATTTGAGAGAGTACCACCCTTGAGGTGGGAAAAGAAAGGAGCTATGCTAGTGCTTGAAGCAGATAAATAAATGAATGAATGAATAAATAAATAAGTATTGATGGCCACAACAAAGTTTTAGTGGTCACTTTGGCTTCAGCATCAGCAGATGGAACCTCAATCACCATCCACCAGGGAAGGATCCCTACAGCGTGGAGTCTTCAAGTTCCTAGGAATGCCATCCCTCAGCCTCAAGGGGGCCTGTAGAGAGAAATGCACCCCAATTTTTCTCACAAGGCTGCGATGATATAGGCACAGGAAGAGCATCATCTGTGCAAGGGGGACCATGGTGACAATGGCATCACAAGCAGCCAGCTAAACCCAGGCATAGGGTGCTGGCACCACTGTTTGGGGACCCAAGTGAAGAAGTCTCATATGGCGGCCATTTTGTGCCTCGCACAGTTGGGCATGAGTTAGACAGGCCTCAAAATGCCTGCTAGAGCGATGATGATGTTGATATTGATGATGATGGTGATGATGATGGTGATGATGGTGATGATGGTGGTGGTGATGATGATGGTGGTGATGATGGGGATGATGATGATGATGTTGATATTGATTATGATGTTGATATTGATGATGATGATGTTTATATTGATAGTGATGATGATGATGATGATGGTGGTGGTGGTGGTGATGATGATTATGATGGTGATGGTGATGATGATGATGATGATGATGTTGGTATTGATTATGATGTTGATATTGATGATGATGTTGATATTGATGGTGATGATGATGGTGGTGATGATGATGATGATGATGGTGATGATGTTGCTATTGATGGTGATGATGATGATGGTGATGATGATGATGTTGATATTGGTGGTGATGATGATGATGGTTGTGATGATTGATGATAATGGTGATGATGGTGATGAGATCAGTTCACAGCCCCATGAGACTCTTGGCAGTGCAGGCCTTGACCTCAGGCACCTGGAAGGATCTCCGGGTCATCCACACCCAGACTCAAAGAGGATTAGAGGAGGACAGCAGGATGCCAGAAGGTTTGTAGCAATGTCTGCTTCCATGTTAGTGCTGGGGGAACACCTGCCAGAGGACCCAGCTATGGCGAGGACAGCTATACCCCAGTGTGACCCAGTGGCCACATTAGACAGGGGGCCGCCTATTCCAATCAAGTCACAAGCCATGGGAGAGAAGAGGAGCCCCAAAACCTTCAGGAGTGGTGGCAGAGTCGCCTTGGCCAGCTATGGCAACCAGGGTGATGACAGCACTCCTCGGGCCCCTGGGCCCATAGCTCCCTCTACAGTGCCCTTGGTGCCAAACTCAGCCCCAGCCTTCTCATAGGGACCAGGAAGAAACCTGACCCGAGGTTTAACTCAGAGGTTAAATACAGTGCCTCAGCCAGATGGGCAGCAAAGGGGAGGAGGTATAGCTGGGATTAAGGGTGTGAGTACCCAAGCCTGGAGAGGATATCATATTGAACTGGATCCCCCAGATGAAAGATCCTTGGAAGGTCAGGGGGAGCACGTGTCTGCCTAAAGGAGAGGGGAGACTAAAGAGGCCAACAAGACAGAATTGGGGCCTGGATGGCTGCCTGAGTGCTGGAGCATCAGCCACCCTAAATGCAAGCCTTAGATACTGAGGTTGAGCCTTAGTCTTTATCAAACAAAAAGAGAAGAAAGAGTCTTTTGGGACTTATGTCCATTAAAACTCAGTGCTGAGACAGGAAATTCAGAGAACCTTGGAAGAAGTGATAGTCTTATCCTTCTCACTGTTCCATCACTCTATTCAATTCCATGTTTTTCTGTCTTAACTGCTAACATGGTGCACAATGTCACTCTTCCTTGTTTTAATACTTCATGCCATCAATTAGCGGCTAAATTAAGTAAATAATGGTGGCAAAAATAACCCATGGCTACCATTGCTCATGAGTATAGAAAAGTATCTTCACATTGCCAAGTCCACCTTAGTCAAGAGGTGAGGGCTGACATCTTTGCAAGTCACACACTCACTGGTTCTGTGGGGGAAGGAGGGCAATCACAGTATCTAATGTATGTCCCTGTCTCCCTTTCAAAGCCAAGGGAGGTATGAGTGGATGCTTTCAGCACTTCCTGCCACTGAACTTTCAGCTCTCTGGAGTAGAAGGTGCAAGCTCCTAACTTTCCCTCCAAAGATTCTGTAACTTCTGAACTTACTGAATTATTCTGAATTTATGATTCTGTATTTATTATTATCAATTTATCCTGTTCTGCTTCATTGTGCACTAACTAGCTTTTATCGTTTCACATTGTGTTCTGCTTGTTTAGTATCTCTTAGCTGGTCAACCAGGATATGCATAGCCTAGGAAACTCCAGGAAGCAAAAGACATTGAATGGCCAGGAAATGGTGGCTCAAGCCTGTAATCCTAGCTACTCAGCAGGCTGAGAACTCAGGATCATTGTTCAAAACAAGCTTGGGAAGGAAAGTCTGTGAGACTCTTATTTTCAATTAACCACTCAAAAATTGTAAGTGGAGCTCTGGCTCAGAGTGGCAAAGCAGTAGACTTGAGTGAAAAAGCTCAAAGATATTGCCCAGGCCAAGATGGACAAAAAGAGAGAGGGAGAAACAGAGAGAGAGGGAAAGAAAAAAGTATACAAAGGCAGTCTATGAACTTGTCCTCTAAAGCCTGTTTTACTTACTGAAGCTGTGAACTAACAGCAAGGAGCGAAACTGAATATTATGTGACACTTAAACAAGTTTTGGCAACACAATTACAATAACATGAATAAAATACATTATTTCCCTGTTTGGGTTTTTTCCTCCAAGATTTTAGGACTTACCTCCTTTGTTTCAAGTTGCTTAAGTGGGACTGGGGATATGGATTAATGATAGAATCTTGGCCTAGCATATGTGAGGCCCTGAGTTTGACTCCCCAAAACTACACACACACACACACACACACACACGTACACACAGATTCTAATGCACTGAAGTAATAACTAGACTTTAAAAATGAAATATAAAATTTTCTAATGTAATAATCTAAAATGTACATATAATTATCTGAAAAAGATTAGACATGCCCTTGAGAAATGATACTTGTTTTTCACAAAAATTATATATAGTGATTTAGTAATTTTTGTGTACTTATATTACAAACATAAGAAAACTAAGCCAGGCACTGGTGGCTCATGCCTGAAATCCTAGCTATTCAGGAAGCTGAGATCTGAGGATCACAGTTTGAAACCAGCCCAAGCAGAAAAGTCCATGAGTTGCTTATCTTCAATAAAATACTCCGAAAAGGTTGAAAGTGGCAGTGTGGCTTGAGAAGTGAGTGTTTGCTATGAGCACAAAGAGGCTCAGAGACAGTGCTCAGGCCCTGCCCTCGGAGAAAAAAAAATATAAAGGAAAGAAAGGAAACTGGAGCTATAATCCTAATTATTTCATGTTGAAATTGAACCAATTAGAAAATAATCAGCTCACCCTGGATTCTGAGACCACATAAAATGTTCATTATTTAGCTAAGACCTTTGACATTATTCACTAAAGAAGCAAAAACTGGGAATTAATAATAGCAAAGTCAGCTTGGGCACTAGTGGTTTACAACTGTAATCCTAGCTACTCGTAGACAGAAAGCTGAGGATCAAAGCCACCCAGGGCAGAAAGGTCTATGAGAACCTTATCTTCAATTAACTGTCAAAAAACCTTGGAAACAGAACTGTGACTCAAGGGGTAGAGTAGTTGCCTTTGACTTAAAAAGCCAAAGAGAGTACCTTGGCCTTAAGATCAATCCCCAAGCCCCACCCCCCACACACAGCAAAACAACTCCTGCCAAATAAAATAAAAGAAACATCACAGAAACCTTATATTTTAACTTCACAAAACTCTATAAAATACAATTTGTAATAACATTTACTGGAAAGATGAGACAATAAAAAATACAGGTTATAAAGTAAATATGAAATAATAAAGCATAAAAACCAGAATTTTTGTGTGTGGGCCAGTACTGAGGCTTGAATTCAGGCCTCATGTGAATTTTTCACTCTAGGTTGGCTCTCTAGGACTTGAGTCACACTTCCATTTTCATATTTCTGATGACTATAAGTGTCAAAGGAAGTGAAAGTGGCTCAAGTAGAAAAACACGAGAGAGAATAGCTTGCCCCTGAGTTCAAGTCTTTGGACACACACACACACACACACACACACACACACACACACACACAGGAATCCTCTGCATTGAAAGCATGGCTCAGTAGAATATCAGCTCCAATGAGCAAAACATCTGTCACCTGGTAGGAGTCCTGGTAGTGCAATAAAAAAAGAGAGGGAGCAAGGAAGAGAGGGAGGAAGAAAGAGGGGGAGAGAGGAAGAGAAGGAAGGAAAGGGAAGGGAAGGGAAGGGAAGGGAAATTTTTATGCTTAGGTTGGCTTCAAACCTCAATCTTCAAATCTCAGCTTCATGAGCAGCTAGGATTACAGACAGGGGTCACCAATTCCCAGTAATAATAAACTGATTAAACTTAAAATTGAATGGTACATGGAACTATTCTCAGCATAATCACTGTATCAAGGCTGTGATAGAAGCATTGGGATAGGAATTCAGCTCATTGAGTGTTAACCAATTTTGTGTCTCCAATCTTCATTCTTAAATTATGAATTTAGTAAATGACACTACAGAGGCCGAGAAGAATAATGTTGGATCTGGAGAAAAGAGGTAGGCAACTTTGCTATGATGTGGAATCTCCTCACCCAAATCGACAGGTGTATCATCCATCTCAGAAGGTTATTCTGGGAATAAAGACCTACCACAATGAAACACAGTGAAAGTGTTATAATTAACAGAGCATTTAAAAATAGAGTGTTCAGGAACAGATTTAACTTTACAGAAAGTCAAATCATTTGTATATAGGACAAATAGCAAACAGTTTAGGAAATGATGGCCATGGTGGAATATTCCTGTAATCTCAGTATTTGAGCAGCGGTAGCAGGAAGAGTGTGAGTTTAAATCCAGCCTTAGCTACATATAGAAAATCAGTCTAAACAAATAAGGAAATGAAAAAATAAAGCCTTAATAGTCAAACAGTCAAAATGCATTTACAGTAATAAACCAACCTTCACAAAATGTAGACAAAAATAGCATAACTCATTGCAACTATAGTAAACTTAATGCTCACTATTCATATGAAGATTATTTTCTCCTTTGTGTCAATGCTTGAAAGATCTTTTAAAATTTTACTTACAGTATCGAATTTATTGGCTGCCAACTTTCCCATAAAGTTTCTTATCAATCTTCATTGGGATTGAACTCAGGGACAAGATGCCATCTCTTAGCTTTTTCTAATCAAGTGGTGGTCTACCACTTGAACCACAACTCAACTTGTGTTTTTATTTGTTTGTGTTGGTTGACTGGAGATGAGTCCCATTGACTTTCTTGCTCTGATTGTGTGTAAAATTTAATGCTTACCTCTAGGATTACAGGTGGGAATTATCAGTTTCAGTCATCAACTTTTAATGTCTGTATGATCTCTAATGACTATACCTCTTTCCATTTCTGGTAAAATGTAGTATATGGCATTTCTATTTCCTTTGATCTTTACTTGAGGGAGAACTTATAAGATTTAGCAGCTTCATTGTAGAGTAAATGGTAAATAGTTAAATCTCCAACCTAAAGAATACAATTTAATAAGCTTTGGCATGCATCTACACTCAGGAAACCATCACAAACAAGATAATTAGTATAGCATTCACCCACAGAAGTTTCTCTTTCCTCTTGTCCTACTTCACACTGCCTCTCTCTACACACACACACTATTTCCTGGCAATTATTGCAGTACTCTGTGCCACTATGCATTCATTTATATCTTTCAAACTTTCATACAAACAGAATCATAAAGTAAATATTCATGTTGTCTGGCTCCTTTCACAAGGTATAATTATTCTAAAATTTACCCAGGCTGTCTCATGCACCAAGAGTTAGTTTCTTTTATTATTTCCTTACATTATGTGGGATTATTCTCAGTTTTATCCTATGATATGGAATTCTTCAAATGGATACTATCCTTTGAAATCTTATGAGAAAATTAAAGACTGCCACTATTGGGTCAATTGGTAATTATACCACTGCATTCTAAAGAAAATAATAAACATTCATGGCTAATGATTTTATTTTTCATTACTATCAGTAGTGCAAGAGAGTTTTTCTTGACCAACAGTCTCGCCATTATTTGGTAATGAGTCATTTTAATCACAACCCTTCAAATTGGTGTTAAAGATGCTACTTGCCATTTTAAGTTGCATTTGCTGTGATATGAAGTCTATCAGTGAGATCTAGTAAATTTGATTTTTTTTGCTAAATATTTTCTCTTTTTAGGTTGAGTTTCCCTCCTGCCTCCACTGTTGTTAGTGCTGTTACTAGCCCTTGGCATGATGAGAATGATGAGAGCCATCCACTGATGGTGATAGTGTAGGCCAGTTGGCCCTTATCTCATAGCTTCCTCTCTCACAGCTCAGAATGCTCTTTCCCTAGGCAGCACCAGACCCATTCAGTAGAGGTAGTAAACAATTAGCTACCATCCCCCACACTGGGGACAGTCCCTGGGTGACGAACTATAACCATAAGGCAGCAAGGTCTCTCTCATACCTTCTAAAGGCTGCCTGAGACAGCACTCCTGGCGTCAGCCATGACCATAGAAGGGAGAAAAATGTGCTAAACTCCTCAGATTATAAAAGGTCACGCAATACAGTAGCTGGGCCACCTTCTTCTCACATGAGAGTGTAAGAGGGCAGTCTTGTTGGGTCCCTTCACGGAAAATAAAACTTTCCTTTGTTCTCTCTACCTGGATATCTGTGTGGTTTCTGGCAAAGTCTGAATGTTTTCTAACACTCCCACTAGCTTTCTTTGCTCAAGGCCCATGCTTTGCCATATGAGTCACAGCTCTTCTCCAGGTTTTTGCTTGTTAATTGGAGCTAAGAATCTCATATACCTTTTTCTACCTGGGCTGTTTTTGAACC
Organism: Megascapheus bottae; assembly: GCF_031878675.1. NCBI lineage: Eukaryota > Metazoa > Chordata > Mammalia > Rodentia > Geomyidae > Megascapheus > Megascapheus bottae. The sequence goes on from NC_143514.1 coordinate 16,471,750, forward strand.
TCAATTTTCAGATCTCAGCTCTTGAGTAGTTAGTATTACAGACGTGAACGACCAAAGTCAGGTGTGCCAGATAAAGTGAGTAAAATTTTCCTATATAAATAGCATTTAAACATTTTAAGTCTGTTTGCTAGTTACTATTTGTAAATACAATTGTTTGTTTCAATTGATGTCATAAGTGAAACTTTTATTCTGTGACCTCTAAATTCACATACTCATCTGAAGGATTTTGGTAAATTCTTTGGATAATATTGTCATGATAACCAGAGTTTCTTTCCTTCTTTTTTTTTTTTTAAATTCATCTTAACCTCTTTTTTTTTCTTACATTATTAAAAAAGCTAGAGCTTCTAGCACCATTTAGAACAAGAATATGAGGGAGTTTGTTCATGCTTTGTTATTGATCTTCCTATTCTTGACTGACAGTTTTATTCTCTCTACATTTCAAAGATAGATCTTGTTCTACTGAGTTGTTTTTTTTTTTTTGGTGGGGGGCGGGTCATGGGGCTTGAACTCAGCCTGGGCTGTGTCCCTGAGCTCTTCAGCTGAAGGCTACCACCCTACCCTTGAGCCAAGCCCCACTTCCCATTTTCTAGAGGTTAAATGGAGATAAGAGTCTCAGGTCCTTTTGTGCCTGGGCATTGAACCTTGATCCTCAGATCTCAGCCTCCTGAGTAGCTAGGATTACAGGCGTGAGCCACTGCTCCCAGCTCTACTGAGTTTTATATCAAGACTTAGTGTCTTTGTTCTTTCCTGTATTTTGATCTATTTCCTTGTCCTCTTTATTTTTGTTGTTCCCATTCATTTCTGAGCAATTTCATTAGGACAGATACATTTTTATATTTAATGCAGATTTGATTTGTGTTTGCATGTGTGTAGGCATGCATCTTCAATGTATGGGTTTATAATCCTCTACATACTAAAAATATGTGATTGGTGTGTGTGTGTGTGTGTGTGTGTGTGTGTGTGTGTGTGTGTGTGTATCTGTGTCTGTGTCCATAATGAGGCTTGAATTAAGTGCCCAGACACTGTTGCTGAGCTTTTTAACACAGGTTTGTTTTCTGTCACTTGAGCTCCACGTTTGATTTTTTGATACTTAATTGGAGAGCAGAGTCTTACAGGCTTTGCCTCCCAGGGCTGGATCTGTGGATCTGAACTGTGATCTTTGGATCCAGGATCCTGAGTAGCAAGGATTGGAGGTGTGAGCTACTGGTGTCATACAATGTGGTCATTTTTGTCATCGATTTCCATTTTTGGTAGTCCACTTGAAGTATTTTTTGCCACCATTGTAATATTAGTCTTTCTATATTTCTTGCTATTATAATGAAGCAGCATCTCAGAACCCATATTAGTCTAGAAAACTGTGTATTTCAAGTTGGCCTTGAAGATTGTCCTGTTTCTGTTTCTGCAGTGCTGGATTTATACTTATTAACTACCATCTCCAACACTCTCTACAATTTCTAATTTACTGTTAATGCATTACAATTATTTTTTCTTCGGTGTATATTAGATTCCACTAGAAGTTTACTTTTGAAAATAATTTTGTGGATATATCGATAATTATAAAGTACAAATCACAAATACATTATTTCCACATCCCTATTTATGATGCTAATTTCTTCCTCTTATACAAATAACAGAGTGTCATTAGGTATATAGAGAGAACATAAATTACTATAGTTATAATCACTTTTCTAATGTCGATGCCCACGAATTCAGCCATCTGTCATTTATTCATCATTTTAAATTATTGATTTTTTTCTTATAATTTCTGTCTGAATTGTCAAACTTGGCATGTCTGCACTTTTTTGACTATATTACAAATAACTGGGTATTTTACATTTTTCAATGCTGCACCAAATTTTATCTTTACACACTTTCTTTGAGTTTGTCCAGTATTTAAACAAAGTGATCCTTTTAGGTTTGGTTTGCAGTATTCATACCACAGGTAAAACAAACTTTCCAGACCAATAGCTCACCTTCCTTACTAGTGTGGTTCAAAATTCTCTGGGTGCTGTTTCTTAATTCTCCACAGGATTTAGGAAGCTCTGGCTAGAGGTAGAACATTATTCCCAATCTCCTGTGAGACCTGACTTCTGTTCATTCTGAGTTTCTTTTTTTTTTTTACTGTATTTAATAAAAGGGTAACATGATATTTGCCAGATAGAAGGTGCATTAATTCACATACATTGATACCCCTCCACATGTCTTGGTCCCATTACCCTCCCCCCACTCCCCTCTTGGTTCTTCCCCCCCTTCCCCATGCAATTTCAAGTAACCAAATACAAATGTATCCAATATATCAGATAACAAAGTGAGATATTGTGTCAATATGAGATAACAAAGGAACAGCAAAAGAGATGAGATAACATAGCACATTAAGGACAACAATCATTCATTATATGGATTTGTTTCAATATCTTAGAGGTCCATTCAATTAGCTTCATACTATATGGCCTTATGTATCAAGTTTTTGCTCTATTGCAAATCTCTGCTAGTAGAGCCCAAGGTTTCTACAGGTTATGATGAATGAGGGAAACCATTGAGATTAAGTTCCTTTGAGTCTGGCTTACTTCACTTAATATGATTTTTTCTAAGTCTTTCCATTTCCTAACAAATGGGGCGATGTCGTTTTTTCTGACAGCAGCATAGAATTCCATTGTGTACAAATACCACATCTTGTGGATCCATTCATCAACTGAGGGACATCTAGGTTGGTTCCATATCTTTGCTATGGTGAATAATGCTGCAATGAACATTGATGTGCTAGTGGACTGAGTATGCCCTAGTTTCTGGATGCTTGGATAAATGCCAAGTAGTGGAATTGCTGGGTCATAGGGGAGTTCTATGTTTAGCCTTTTGAGGCACTGCCATACTGCTTACCATAGTGGTTGAATGAGTTTGCACTCCCACCAACAATGTAGTAGTTATCCCTCCTGGCCACATCCCCTCAAACCAACAAGTTAATGTTTCAACTTAAGCTCCTGAAAAAAAAGCAACAAACCAACCCAAATCCCAGTAGAAGAAAGCAAATTATTAAAATCAAAGCAGAATTAAATGACTTGGAATCCAAAAAAACTATAGAAAGAATCAACAAAACAAGGAGTGGGTTCTTTGAAAGAATTAACAAAATTGACAAACCCTTAGCAAACCTTACCAAAAAAAGAAGAGAGCATACCAAAATAAACAAAATCGCAGACGAAAATGGTAATATCACGACGGAAATTACCAAGATCCAGAGTATCATGAGGGAATACTTCTCAAACCTTTATGCCAACAAATTCGAGAATCTAGAAGAAATGGATGAATTCCTAGCCAATATTAACATACCCACACTGAAACAAGAAGAACTGACCCAACTAAACAGGCCTATTTCAAGCACTGAAATAGAAATGGCAATAAGAGATCTTCCACCTAAGAAAAGTCCAGGGCCAGATGGATTCACTGCTGAATTCTATAAGGTCTTCAAAGCAGAACTCACACCAATACTCCTCAAGCTCTTCAACGAAATTGAAAATGAAGGTTCTTTACCAAACTCATTCTATGAAGCCAGTATAACCCTCATCCCCAAACCAGACAGAGATTCATCAAAGTAAGAGAACTATAGACCTATTTCTTTGATGAACATCGATGCAAAACTTCTCAACAAAATACTGGCCAACGGTCTACAACAACTCATCAAAAAAATTATACACTATGATCAAACAGGATTCACCACAGGGAGGCAAAGCTGGTTCAACATACGCAAATCAATTAATATAATTCGACACATCAACATGAGCAAGGACAAAAATCACATGATTGTCTCAATAGATGCAGAAAAGGCATTTGACAAGATCCAACACCCCTTTATGTTAAAAGCTCTGGAGAAACTAGGAATCCAAGAAACATTCCTCAATATAATAAAGGCTGTGTATTACAAACCCACAGCTAGTATTATACTTAATGGCGAAAAGCTAAAGCCATTCCCTCTAAAATCAGGAATGAGACAAGGATGCCCACTCTCTCCACTCCTCTTTAACATAGTATTAGAATTCCTAGCCAATGCAATAAGGCAAGAAGCAAGCATAAAGTGGATCCAAGTAGGGAAAGAGGAAGTAAAACTATCCCTCTTTGCAGATGACATGATTCTGTATTTAAAGAATCCTATAGACTCTACTCCCAAGCTCCTAGAGCTGATTCAAAACTTTGGAAGGGTAGCAGGCTATAAAATTAACCCTCAAAAATCAACTGCCTTCCTCTACACCAACAGTGAGAGTAACCAGGCAACAATCAGGAAGGCAACTCCTTTCCCAATAGCCTCAAAGAAAATAAAGTACCTAGGAATTAGCTTAACTAAGAATGTAAAGGACCTTTTTGATGAAAACTTTAAAACCCTGAAAAAGGAAATTAAAGCAGAACTAAGGAAATGGAAACACCTCCCATGCTCCTGGATTGGAAGAATCAACATCATGAAAATGACAATCTTGCCAAGGGCTATCTACAAATTCAATGCAATACCCATCAACATCCCAATGTCATTCTTTAAAGAAATAGAAGAGGCAATTCAAAATTTCATATGGAATAATAAAAGACCCCATATAGTAAAAACACTTCTTAGCAGAAAGAACAGCACAGGAGGAATTTCAATACCAAACTTTAGACTCTATTACAGAGCAATAATTATCAAAACAGCTTGGTACTAGCACAAGAACAGACCTGAAGACCAATGGAATAGAACTGAGGACCCAGATATTAAACCACAGACCTATGGCCACGTAATCTTTGACAAGGGAATGGAAGAAAGCCTCTTCAACAAGTTGTGCTGGTAGAACTGGTTAAGCATCTGCAGAAAACTAAAGTTGGATCCTTCTTTGTCACCCTGCACTAGAATTAACTGCAAATGGATCAAAGACCTCGAGGTAAGAGCTGACACACTGAAAACTTTACAAGAAGGAATAGGAGATACACTAGGCCACCTTGGCACATGTCGAAACTTTCTTAATAAGGACCAAGAATCACAACAAATCAGAGAAAGGCTGGATAAGTGGGACTGCATTAAACTGTAAAGCTTTTGTGTGACAAGGACATAGCTAGTAAATCAATTAGGAAGCCTACAGAGTGGGAGAAGATCTTCACCAACCATACAGCGGACAAAGGCCTCATATCTAAAATATATCAACAGCTCAAAAAAATTGAATCACTCAAAAACTAATCTCCAAAGTAACAACCATCCTGTTAAAAAATGGGCCAAAGACTTAAAGAGAGTCTTCTCTGAAGAAGAAACAAAAATGGCCTATAGACACATGAAGAAATGCTCAACATCTCTGGTCATAAAAGAAATGCAAATCAAAACAACGCTAAGATTTCACCTCACTCCAGTTAGAATGGCCAGGATCAGGAAAACTAATAACATTCTGAATTTCTTATCTCAACCTTTTATGCATTCTTGATATTCGTAAGTACCTGTATTTACAGAAGAATAAAGCCTGAATAATGTCAGTAAAAAAAAAATCTATGTTCATTGCAGCATTATTTATTCTAACGAAGATATGGAATCAACCTGGATGCCCCATTTCCCTCCCCCATCCCTCCCGTCATTTTTCCCCTTTTATTTCAAATAAACAAGTGAAAATCTATAAAAATACACCAGGTAACAAAGTGGGATACTGTAACAATATGAAAATGTTGTTCTTAAGGTGATATGTGATCCTCTTCTTTTCCCCTTAAGATTTATCTCACATTGTTGTTCCATGTGACTATGATACCTGGTATATTGTATATATGCTTATTTTTACATTTGAAAATGGGGAGGTATGGGAAAAACCAGATGAGTGAGAGATATTGCGGGCAGGGAAATTGAGAGAAAACATGGGAAGGCATATCTATGTTTAAGAAGTAATGTATGCACTACCTGATGAATGTAACTGTAACCTCTCTGTGCACCACCCTAAAAACAGAATAAAAATTTTAAAATGAGCCAAAATATCAGTCTGTTTCTCATTTACTTTTAAAAACTAGGTATGTTGATATCATAGCACTCTCAATAGGTATTCCGTTCAGGTAGAATTGGGAGCAGGGAGCAGGGTCCCTTTTTCGTCAGCAACAATATTTTCCAATGTGTTGGTTGATACAATTAGACAAGGTTGTAGTATTTTTCTCAAGTGGAAGTGGTAGTCTGGTCTCTGTTACTTTATTGGTGGAATGCAGTTAGACTTTTCAAGGTCATCACTATGCTAAATTCACGACTCCACCTATTCATTTTGTCTCACAGGTTTCTATCTAATTAAATTCTGCCTTTAATTTTATTATCTACACTCTTTTAGTCACTATGCTTTTGAACCATGTACATTTTTCTAGTTTCTCAGGAACTTTTATTAAGCATATTGTTATTCCCCATAAGGATATCGGAAGCTATAAATTTTACTCTACCAAATGCTTTAGTCATAGGCGATATACGATGATACCTCTTGATGTTTACAAATGGTGAGCATTTCTCATAAACTATATGGTCATTTGTATATCTTCTTTTATCTCTATTGCTTATTTTAAAAAATCAGGTTAGTTATTTTTATGTGATTGGTTAGCACTTATTTGTAGTTATTTCTGGGTGATTTTTCTTTTCACTTTTATTTTTATTACCTTAATGTATTGTATGATGGAGATGCCATTCAACAAAGCAGTTTATGAGTAGAATGCATCTTTTTTACTTCATAACTATATAGTTTTATTTATTTATTTTCTTCAAGTTCAAAATAGCATGATTTTATTTATTTACTTATTTAGTTTTCTATTGTAATTAATAGAAGGGGTGTAGTTAATTTTCCAGATAGAAGGTGCATTACTTCACACACACTGATACCCCTTCTTATGTTTTTGTACCCATTTCTCTTCTCCGACTCCCTCCCCTCATCTTGTTTTCCCCCCTTCCCTTTCCTATTTCAAATAAACAAATAATCATATATACAATATATCAGATAGCAAGGTAAGATCCTGTAACAATATACCTATGTAACAATATGAATGCATCTTTATCCATGTCATCCCACTTTTTCTTTATATTATCCATCCCAACCCTATTTCTCTAATTTTCTAGTATCATAAGCTATGCATTGATATATCAGCCTCATGTGAAATCTGTGGCACCCAGATATTTTTCCATTTCTGAGTTGTCTCTTTCTTGTTTGGTTTATGCCCTCCTTTGAAGCCAAAGCCTTTGAGAATGATGTAGCTCCAGTTGTTAATGATTGTTTCTTGGACTTTTTTGGTGCTGTTCAATACATTGTTGGCCCTTCCAACATCCTGTCTCCCCTGTATTTCCTTCTAGTTGATTCAGGTAACACAATTAAGTCTTTCAGCCATAGGGGGCAAGTTTTCCAAATGATGAGGTTATATTATCTCTTGGGAAAGACTGAAGATTGAACTCAGAGCCATGAACACACTGAACTAACACATGTATCAGGCCTCAACCCTCTAAGTAGTTGTTTTAAATGATTAGTATACATATCATATATTATTTCTTTCCTTTTATTTCAGACTGACTTTATCTTTAGCACGTCTTTATTGTGGTCTGATATTTGTGTCTAAAATGACATATTTTGCAATTTAATCAATGTGTTTAGTCTTTGGAATGATCATGTGCTTAGTGATAGACCTGGGTTAAATATATATTCAATTACAGTATTATTTTAAAATTTGTCACATTTTTAATTTATTTTATTGTAATGTATAGAGGGGTTACAGTTATATTCACAGATAGTAGGTGGATTATTTCTCACACATTGATACCTCTTCTCAGGTTTTGTCTCCATTTCCCTCTCCCAACCCCTCCCAATCATCTTGTTTTCTCCCCCTTCCCTTTCCTATTTCAAATAAACAAATGTATATACAATATGCCAGATAACATAGTCAGATACTGTAATAGTATGAGATTAACCAAAGGGCAACAAAAGAGAAGAGAAATAACATAGTACAATAAGAAGAACAATCACACAAGCTAAAGCTGTTGTTTCCATACCCTGGAGACACTTTCATTTAGTTTCATCTGTCCCCATTTCCTTCTCCCCACCCCCTCTCAATCTTGTTTCCCCACTTCCCATCCCTATTTCAAATAAACAAATAAATGTATATACAGGTTACAAAGTCAGATACAGTAACAACATGAGATTAACCATAAGGGCAAAAAAAGAGAAGAGAAACAATATAGTACATTAAGAACAACAATCACACATAACAAACCTCTTGTTTCCAAATCCTAGAGTTCATGCACTCTTGCCAAACATACAATGTGTCACACAGACAATATTCTGCATGCCTGTTGTTGCCTGCCTACAGCTTTAAAACTTAGTGGTATAAAACAATTACAATTTTATTATGTTTATAATTTCTGTAGGTAGGAATGTGGGTTGAGAACAGCAGGAATGTTTTGTTTAACATTTTTGATCAGTGTGCAACGTTTTATGAAAATCATCTCATTTTTCCACATGCTTTGCTTCTGACTTGGAGTAAATGCAAGGTTGAGTTCAGTTTAAATCAGTGAGTGGAGTTCCTGCAACATCTACAGAGAGCATGCTTATTATGAATGTCTGGGCATCTCCCAGTGCTGTAGGTGATATACGACTAGAAATATTTAGATATTGAATTTTCAAACAAAGCCAACCAGGAAAATCTAAAGGACATTTCCTGGGAACTACCTAGAGCTGTCTGTACTTCATTTTACTAGTTGAAATGAGCAAATGCCTTGCTAGCTAGAAGATAAAGGAACAGTTAGGGTGTGCCTTTTAAGGGAGAAGGGACTATATGAAAGAAAAGAGGAGCTTGTATACTAAGGCATTTTCCCCCCAAAATTAATCAGCCATAGAAAATTGGCAGTATTGACCAAAGGATAGTATAGGAATAGGAAAATTCAAATGGTATACTTCTTAGGAAACCTAACTCATAATCCAGAAAACCTGAGTAAATAAATTCATAATATTTAATACATATACTATGAAATTAGAAAATTCATGAGAGAGTATTTGTGAAAATTCATGGGTGAGGAGAAGAATAAAAGGAGTGATTTCAATCAAGATACAGTATACATATTAACTGAAGCATGGTAATTATTTTGCATTTCCCAAAATAATGAGGAATAAAGAAACAAAGATAACCTGTTGGGGTTAATTATATAGAGCATGTTCAGGGAACTCAGAAGAAGTCATAGCTTGGCAGAATGTGGAAAAATCCATGAAAGTATTAGGGAATAGTGTCAGCTATTACAGTCAATATTATTGTTTTGGTTTTTTTTGTTTTTTGGGGTTTTTTTTGCCAGTCCTGGGCTTGAGCTCAGGTCCTGAGCACTGTCCTTGGACTTTCTCAAGGCTAGAGCTCTACCACTTGAACCTCAGCACCACTTATGGCTTTTTTCTATGTGTGTGGTACCAAGGAATCGAACCTGGGTCTTTGTGCATGCTAGGCAAGCACTCTACCCCTAGGCCAAACCCCCAGCCGTACGGTCAAGATTATTGTAACAACCCTGAAAAATGAGAAGAAAAATAACAAGCTTTAGATCACTCTGTCTTGAGGGTAACAAGAATAAACCAATGCAAGAGGGCATGTGCTTAGTAGAAAAAGTAGCAGGTTCCATTATTTTTCAAAAGCCCTATTAAAGCTGGGAATACCAGCTACTTAAACTTGCGAGCTTGCCTTCTTAGGACTCTGAGATCTGAGACTCAAGGGCAGGAAAGCATGAGAGACTCTTATCTCCAATTAATCACTAAAGTAGTGGAAGTGGAAATATGTCTCAAGTGATAGAGTGTGGTTGGTGTCTTTTGGACAAATAACCACAAAAGCAAGCCTGGTCTATAGAGAAGACTGGAATAGTCATCCAGCAGATAGATATTAGGGACATGAGTTATAAGTTCTCTTTCTGTTTTCTTTTTCTTCATTCAAAATAAGAGATTTTGCTGGTGAATTGAAAATGGTATTGGAGGGGAAAAAAGGAACTCAAGAATTGAGGATTTTTCAGTGCTATAAATTATAATAAGAGAGTCATAGAGGACACTTTAAGAGACAGAGATACACACACTCACACAGAGGAAGTAAAAATTCTCTCTTGAACATGTTATCTCTGGAATACCTATTATATCTCTACTATGTTTTAAATGTTGTTCAGTGCACTGGGGAACTGTCAGGAAGGCAAAATTATGATAAGCTTTAGTGTCTAGAACATAAAACTCCAATACTTACTACAAATCCATAGTGAGTCATATTAACACTTTTGTAACAAGGAAAAATAATGTAAAAACACATTCGTAGTTAAATGTTTATCATGCTATCTGTTACAAGTGTACAAGGTCAGTTTCTATTTCTAAATTATGTTCATTTCCTAACAAGTAAAAAAAAAACTACAAGTGGAAAAAATGTAGGTCAAAAAGGCCCTGTATTATTTAACACCAGATTCAGTCCCTTACAACATTTGAATTATTAACATGATCATCAAAGTCAATGTCCACAGACTACATTTTGCTTCCAACCTCATTCCATTATTCAATTGAACTCTAAAATGATGCTTCTAGCATAAAATGAACAGCCAAGTCCAACTTCCTCACAGGTCTTCAGTCATCACTTCCTGTGATCTCCACGGTATTTCAAGGAGAGTAAATTTGAGGTAGAGAGGTCTGTGGGATTGCCACAGGCCATCTACAGGTCAATTGTAGGCAGTCGAGAACTGGTTTCTTCTTTCCTGAGGCCTGTGTGGTCTGGGTATAATTTTGTAAGGAAAGTATGAAGATGTTACTCGGTTTGTTCCATTTTAGAAAACACTTTCTGTCAAAACAAAATTCGCAGAAACCTCTTTCCCTAGTAAAAAAAAAAAGTAGTAAAAGAAAAAGAAGACATAAAGTAGTATGAGAAAAATAACTATTGGGTTAGAGGCATAGCTCAACTGATACAGCTCTTGCCTAGCAATGGTTAAGCTGAATTCAAATCACAGCACCACGACAAAAGAAAATGATAACTAAGAATAACTACTTCTAATTTAAAGTTCAAAATTTAAAATTCAACTATTGTATTCATATATGATGTTATGTAATTTCAATTTAACAGATTCGCACTTGGTTATTACAGGGAGGTTGATTGCTGTAAGTACATTTTTCAATTTTTAAATATTTCAATTGTATATAACACATATAGAATTTAAATCTTATATCACCCCTAAAATATATGTGTTATTTGTCCCATGTTACTAAAAAGAGAATTAAAGGTAAAAATATGCTGTGATGTCACAAATTACAAACAATACACTGGATTTTGACTCAGAAACTCATACCTACCTGTATATAAAAAATATCTCATTATATTTTGCTCTATTAAAGTTTCCAGAGGTATAGAAAGCAAGGTATTCATTTGGTTAGCAAATCCATATGGAAATGTTGCTCTATTGCTAGTTTCATTTACTAAAGAGAATTTTTTGATTGAATATAATAGAGAAAATAGTGAATTTTAGTAAGACTAGACCTGAACTAAAGGACCATTGGTCTTAAAATCTAGAGTCTGGGGAGGGAAATTACACATGTTTGAATTAGAATGATCAAGTGACTTTTTAAAGCTGTTCTAGTTTCAGGTGATAAAACAGAGTAAATTGTTCAAATGTAACATATAGCTGAGTATTTGAGGTTCCCTTTTGATGTTCTATCCAGATCATCTGTGTTCTAAAAATTATAATTTATTTTATTGGAATTTTTTCATTATTATACTCTCACATGCATGAAACATTTTCATAGGTTTCCAGAAATCTCAAATCTACTCAACTTTTGTGAATTGGTGAATTGAACAGATGGTTAATAACACTCAATACATTAAGGAAAAGTGACAGTCTGTATATTTTGTGAAATGGATTCTAAAAGTCCATAACATTTTTCTTTCAACCCAGTGATTATCTCTACTCTCTTAATTCCATATATTCACACAAAAATATTTGTTAAACCAAAAGAACTCTAATTTTCACAATAATTATTTCAGTCTATTCAGTTTATTCAAATGTTATCATCTCTAGATCTAAAGAAGTCTATGCTTCTAGTTCCAAGCTATTCTTTTTTTGTGGGGAGGATGAGTGGTGACATTCAATTTTTTCAAATTCTTCATGATATCCTACATGACATCTCAAAAAATATCTGGCTAAGACTCAACAAACACTCATCAATTATAAACTTTAAGACAGTGGTTTTTCATAAATTAAGAATTATTATCACTTTTTAGCTGGGTGTCATTGACTCATGCCTGTGTTCCTAACAATTCAGGAGACTGAAATCAGAGGATCATGGTTTGAAACTAGCGTGGGTAGGAAAGTCTGTGAGACTCTCATTTCTAATTAATCAACAAAAGGCTAGAAGTGGATCCTTGGTTCAAATGGACAACTGCCAGCTTTGAGCAAAAAAGGTAAGCCAGAACTCAAGACCCTTAATTCGAAGTATAATACCATTCACCCCCACACAAATTGTTATCACTTTGGGGGACTTTAAAAAATCTTTAAGTAATGGTACAAAGAAGTTAGTATTCATTGATGCAGTTTATGATACAGCTCATTTTGATCAGTCACCTCATTCATCATTATTACCAACCCCTCCCAACCACTCCTTTCCTTTCATATCATAAATTTAAGTTATGCATTGAAATGTTTTTGCAATTTATCAAATCAGTTCATGTGTACAATGCATCTTACTCTGTGGCACTACTTCAACATCTTCATCATCTTTCTAACACCTCTTCCTTTCTATTTCTCAGTTCTGTGGTATGAACTCTTACTTGCCTCCTCCCAGCTTCTCTCGTACTTTTACACACACCCCTGGCTTTTGGAGCCACCTTTTTGATGTATGATCCAATGTTTTTCAATTTTCAACATGTTATAGAATTAATAACTAGAAAAATAGCACATGTTTGGTGGTGTAATGGAGTCAAACTGCTATGAAGTTTCTAAGTGCCTACTCTAAATGTCAGTATATCATTCATCTGTGAAACACATATTGAGTCATGTTAGATTTGCTTGTATCCACAGAAACTACTGAAAAAGAGTGGGAAGAAAGCCTTTACTTCCATGAGGTCCTCATCATCTGTGTCTCTGGCATTGCTTTCATCCTGTCATGCGCCCTCTCACTTTAAGCAAAATTATCGTCATCAAGTGTGTTGCTATCCATTTGGCAGATGATGTTAAATCAATTCAAATTCATCTTATAATTAGACTGACCTTTGAGGTTTAAAAGCTTGAGTGTTTGAGGAGAGTCTGTGGGAAATATTCATATTTTTTTGAAAAATCAATAGGCTATTCTGGTTTGGCTCTCATATTTACTAAGTGCAGAGTGGTATTTTGCAGGGATATTTTATGAGCACAGTATGAGCAACATTTCATTAAGCTATATTTGCATTAATCTAGTGGTTAGTCATGTCTCAAATCAAAAGAGCTGAGATCTCAGAGGTCTTCCCCTATTCCTTGTAGCAATGATATCTCTATTTCCATGCTATAAAAATTCGCTACAGGAAAACATGTTCTCATTAAAGAAAATATATCTTCCCATTGGTTTCCAAGTTGGTAGTCTGAGTCCTATCAAAATAATCAATTTGGAAAAATTCCCATTGTTCCTATTACCAGAGCACATTGTTAAAATGCAATTAAATCATGTTTGTTTTCTTAATGTGCGACCCAAAGCCAAAATTATACCATGGCAAACATGCCAGTAACAAATAGCTTCAGTTACAATGTAATACCTCAACACAAACAAGGAAGAGTCAAGAATTTTAGTTCTGGACATTTCACAACATTTACTGAGTGAGAATTTTTCATGCATGGGCCAGGTTCAATGGGCCTTGGTTTTGTCATATTTGAATAAATTATAGTCATTGATTTGGTCCTACCAAACATCCTTAAGAAAAACTCTAGAATAGGAAATTTTCTTCAGATATTCTTCAGATGCTGCAGTCCAAAATGGAGAATAACATTAAGGTTCCCTAAGCTTAATTTTCTAAGGATCTATGATATCTTAAATGTCAGAATTGCTAAATTAAATCTGAAGGCCTGGGGTACAGGAATTGTCCTTGTTTGGTTGCCTAGTAAAATTGGTCTTCCTCTAGAATAGTTTACATCCATATGTCTTGATATTTCTGTCTATTCTTTACAGTATAAACAAGTCTAATTGTGTTTTCTGGCATGTTTGATTATATATATATATATACATATATTCCTAATTGGAATTAGATATATAGTGATGCAATAAAACAAAAAGCAGCCAAAAAACAAAACAAAACAAAACAAAAAAACACACAATAATGGAGACTCCCATCACTGGCTTGGTGAACTTTACATTCCAGAAGGTGTAATCAGGAAACCCACAAATCCATGCGATCTAAGTAACCGAGAACTGTTTGGCACGCTGAGTATAAGTATGTGAGCCAGGAGCTTATGCAACATTCAGATTCTTTTGATCTTCTATGATATGAATGCCTTACTTCTAGTTTTCCATTTTCTCTCAGAGTTAGATCAAGCTTTCTCTGTCAGGATAGGACCAGGCTTATTCAGGGAACCAGATAGGATTGATAACACAATCCATAAATCCCTGGGGAGTAGACAGGTTTTTTTTTTGCAACTTTCTTTGGGTAATGGGAAATGGAAGTGAACTAAGTATATCAATTTCCTTTCTTAAACTTCTCTACTATGCTCAGATACAGCTTTTCTTTTAGTTCTTTACGGGATCCTTGAACATTTACAGTGAAACAATATATTCTAGGCAACTTGCTTTTTACTCTTTTGGCTCATTGTGTATACAAATATGCTAGAAAAAGGTAAACATTTTTGTTTATTCTATGTGCTTTCCAACACTATTTCTGCTATTTTTGAGGAATATTTCCCAAATATATTTTCATGCATTACATGTGCACTGTACTGTTTTCTTCTTATCTGTCTCCCAGACATTCCACTTGTAGCTTTATTTGCTTACATTACAAAGACTACCTCTGTTGAAAGCACCAGAAGATGAGGAATAGTGATGATGCAGGAAAAAAGAGAGCAGAAGATGACTAGAATTCATAGACCCTTCTGATAATCACTGAATACAAGAAAAACGTCAGCATCAAAGGTTTAGCTTAAGAGTGAATCCCAGAAGACAAATGATGGGCACTCCCCTATTCTTTGTATAAAACAGACCATGACACAAATTAAGAAAAATTATTTTAGCAATCATTTACTTCACAAACCATTTGTAGGCCCAACTTCAAAAACCACTCAAGTCCCCTTTTCCATTAGTCACACTGATAAAAGGGACACTTGCATTCCTGAGACTTGAAATCAACAAGGCAGGAGAAAGTCATTTTCTGAGTTCTAAGTGGAGTCAAATGAAGTGAGTTTTCACAAAGAAGTCCAGCAAATCAATAATGATATATAACAATATACCATACACTTACTATTTATTACATATCACGCATAATAGTTATAGATTAGTATTATGGTCAGTCCCTCTTAGCATAAACACTAATTTGCATGGGAAAGATATTGAGACACAGCACATTACATAGCCTTTAAGTAACATTAAATAGATAGACTGATGATAGATAGATTTGTTTGAGGGGCTGGGAGAATAGCCTAGTGATAGAGTGCCTGCCTAGCATTCACGATGCCCTAGGTTCTATTTCTCCATACCACATACACAGGAAACACCATAACGGTGCTGTGACTCAAATGGTAAAGAGCTAGCCTAGAGCAGAAAGTATCCAAGAACAGTGCCCAGGCCCTGAGTTCAAGCCCCAAGATAGCAAAAAAGGAAAGAAAAGATAGCCAGAAAGACAGATAGATAATGCTTCTCATAATTTTGCATTTCAACTGAGCAATTCTAATGCACCTAATATTATTTCACAAAATCTTGCACTAATCACTAAGTTGAAAGAAACACTGTCATCTCTTGCTAATAAACAACAGGACAATGGAAAAAATTTAATCCAATAAGGAAACACTGCATGTTGAATTCTAGTCCTTATGCTCACATTTAGTTTGTTAATATTTTTATTACAACTTCTATAACTTGGCCTAACTGTGTGCTAATTGTTTTAATCATCACAGCTTCAACTTATATGAAGTACTTGGCCATAATTAGCAGTAGGATATGACAAGCAATGCCTTTCAGGATGATTAGACATTACTGTAATTTCCTAATAAACTCCAGTGATGTTTTATCTTAATTGTACATATTAGTAGATTCTGTACACATTTAATTATCTGCTACATTGATATTCCCATAATTTTAAGCAGTTACGCTAGAATTCAACCAGAACTCACACATAAATTCATAAATGGGGCATAATGTACAAGTTATCATTGCTGTACTGGAGGATGGAAACCACCAATTGACAATGTGAATTTTTTTCAAGCCTATATAGGTAAAAAAAATCAATGGTTAAATTTTACAACAATGTAAGTCATTTGTATCGATCTGAACAATAAATTGTACTTTAGAAACCTTAAATATGTTTCCATATGAATAAAATAATCACATATAAATAATATATGAATATTTTTTCTATTTTGCCAGTAAAATAGATGGTCATTCTTTTAAATGTGCTTTTAATAAGTGAGGAAAAATAAATCATTGTAACATAGTACATTTATGCAAATTATAGTCCAGTAAACCTATTTTTTATTATATGTTCTGCTTTAAACTTTTATATTCAGGGTAGGATGGATTTATATTTTTCCTTTTTACAGGACAATCCTGGGGTTTCAATGCAAGACACTGTCATACCTAAGCTTTTGCTCAAGGTTGGTGCCACAACTCTGCATCCCTCCTTGGCCATTTCCTTTGGTCTAACACTCTATCACTTGAGCTCCATTCCTCATTCTTTTGTGGTTATTTGGAGGTGAGAATTTCACAGACTTTTCTGCCTGGGGTGGCTTTGAATGATGATGCTCAGCTCTCAGCCTCATAAATAGAATTCCAGACAAGAGCAATATTTTAACAAGAATTCAGCATATTTTACTGCTTGTATAATAAATCCCTTCATAGGTAGGTTTTCTTTGTTTCCTCATCTATATTTGACTGCTTTTGTTTGTCTTTATAGCTCAACAAAAAATAGCTCATTGCTCTTTTTGTTTGGATTATAGAAAATATTAAAACTTTATCATGTTATATGTGATACAGAATCAGGGAATGTTTTTATGTCTGTGAAACTCTAATTTTGTACTTTTATATATTAAATTTTTGTCAGACAGTCTCATATTTGCTTTGGGGCATTTATAATTTCTATTTTAAAATATTCTCCCTTCATGTTACTGTTTTAGGTTTCTACCATCCTATATTGTCTGGTTATTTTTCATTCATATAAAATTACTGATTCATGTATGATCATTTTTATTTTTAATTTTATTCTATTTCCTATTGCTTGAGTTTGATCATTGGCTAGTTCCTGTTTTACTTACATAACATCAACAAATTTAGACAGCTTTACTTTTTTTCCTAATATGTTTGTATCAGTCATGTTTTCCATCACTGTGATGGGCTCACAGTATTAGTCTTTGTCTTCCATCCTATCAGGTCCTTTATTCTAGGCCCACGGTGAGGCAGAACACCATGAAGGTGGAACATGTGGCACCTGCTCTTGGAGAGAATTCTGAGGAAGGAAGTACAGGAAGAGGCCATGGAAATGCATAGCCCAGTGGGATGGCCCTCTAGCCCACACTCTCCAGACACCCGGATTTCTACTTGGCAACAAAACTGAATGAATTATGAATTATAAATCCAATAAATTCAAGCTCTCATCTTCCTATAACCTTCCAAAGCATCCAATATATGAATGCTGGGACTCTTTAAATATAAATTATAGTTCTATTCTCATGATTGTTGGTCATGGGACTTGAACTCTGGGCTCGGGCGCTATCCCTGAGCTCTTTAGCTCAAAGCTATGACCCTACCCCCTTGAAATCCAGTGTCAATTCCGGTTTTCCAGTGGTTAATTGGAGATAAGAGTCTCAAGTTCTTTAGTGCCTAACCTGGCTTTGAACCATAATTCTCAGATCTCAGTCTCCTGAGTAGCTAAGACTACAGGCTTATTTTCTTTTTTAAACTTAAGTAGATGTTTGAGTTGCTTAAAGTCATCCCAAAGCAAATGAATCCCCCAAAAACCTGCCCTAATTTTTTCTTCCTGATATAAAAATAATATTGTAATTCATTTTGTGTATGTCACATGTTATTGTATAGAGATTTTAAAATTGTCACACTTTAGATATGTAGTTGGAAATACCAGTGTCTCTTTCTAAAAATGTACAAGCCTTACATCCATGTCATAGTGAAACACTCTTGTTTTTGAATTAGTGTAAGTTTGTAATATAAAAGCATTATACTTTATTCACACGCACACACACAGCACAACCCTTCTAGCATGTTCTTTTTCCTTCCTTCCTTCTTAATTTTTCAAGCAGCATATATTGGGGTTTATTATGGACTAGCAGATATATAATGCATATATATTATTATGTGTATATGTGTGTATACAATTTGTTTTCAACTCTTTTTGTACTGACTTTCTATTTTTTGTCTCGATTTCATTAATTTCTTCCCTAATCAATATGATTTATTTACACCTGCTCAGTCTGAGCTTAGTGTGGGCTTTCTTTTGCTAGAATCTCTCAAAAAACCCCGGAGCATTTATTTGAGTTTGGTATGTATATATCTTTAATAATATATCTTTAATGCTGGGATTGGAACTCAGACATTCAGACTCTATCACATAAACCACAGCCTTAGTCCATTTCACCTTTAGCTTTTTTTTCCAATATCCAATGAGATATTGGGTTTGTGTTCTAAGGCAGGTTCTGACATTCATTTTTCTATATAATCATCACTCTAAAACTTCCAGTGTCTGTAGGATTATAGGCATGTGCGCTTTTAGATTAGCTCTCATTTTTTGGTTGGGCTAGTGTGATAACATCATTCTCCCAATCTCTGCTGCCTGAGTTGCTGGACTTACATATGTGAGCCACTCTGCTCAGCATAGCATTAAATTATTATTTACTTTCTCCTAGACATGTGACATATTTAGGAGCCAATAGCCAAACTTTTTAATAGTAGTTATGTGGTAGCAATAACTTGATCAAAAAATGCCCAACTTTCTTTCTGTCAACATTTGGTCTCAAGTACATCTACAGGTGGTATTTTATTTCTATGGATTAACAGTGTCTTTACTAATGTTATTTCTACTATCACTAATGTCTTGAAATATAATTAGATCAAATGATCAATTCCAGAGAGCCTAAGGCTATTTCAGAAAATTATTTCATAAAATCCTGTCCCCTGAATCCCTTTTTGTTATGGATTTTCACATCATGTGAGGTTTGCCCATGGAAGAAAACCAATGAGACATAATAACAGGGCCGATCATAGAAGGAAACAGAATGTGCAATCTGCTAAACACAGTTGTGGACTCTGCCCTTGCTAAGTGCATGAAGTTAATATAGATGAGGAAGGACAGGACTCAACATGAAAAGCTAAAACTGGGTGAACACAGTGGCTTAGACTTATAGTTACTTCAAATTACTTATAGACTTCAAATTACTAGAAATGTAGTAACAAAGACATACCAGGTAAGACCCCTTCTCAACCAATAGTTAAGTGCATTGATATATACCTCTTATTCCAGCCAGATGGTAAACTGCCATTAAGAAGATAATTGTCAGGAATATCAATACCAAACTTTACACTCCAATATACAACTGTGGTAACCAAAACAGCTTGGTACTGGCACAAGAACAGGCCTGAGGACAAATGAAATAGAACTGAAGACCCAGAAATCAACCCACAGACCTATACTCACCTAATCTTTGATAAGGGAGCCAAAAGAATAGGATGGGAAAAAGACAGCCTCTTGAACAAGTGGTGCTGGCAGAATTAGTTAAGCACCGCAGAAAACTAAAGGTGGATCCTTCTATGTCACTCTGCAACAGAATTAATTTCAAATGAATCAAAAACCATGAGGTAAAAGAAGATGCCCTGAAAACTTTACAAGAAGGAACAGAAAATAACACTAGGTTTCCTTGGCACAGGTAGAGACTTTTTTTTATTAAATACCCAGAAACACAACCAAGAAAGATTGGACAAATAGGACTGCATTAAACAGAAGAGCTTCTGTATGGCAAAGGACATAGCTAGCAAGTTAAATAGAAAGTCCACAGAGTGGGAGAAGATCTTCACTAGCCATACAACAGACAAGGGCCTATCTAAAATATATCCACAGCTCAAAAAATTGAACCTCTTCAAAACAAATCTTCAAAGAAACAACCATCCCATTAAAAGGTGGTCTAAAGACTTGAAGACAGACTTCTCTGAAGAGGAAGTAAGAATGGCTTATAGACACATGAATAAATGCTCCACATCTCTGACCATAAAAGAAATGCAAATCAAAACAACTCTAAAACTCCACCTCACTCCAGTTAGAATGTCCATTATCAAGAAATCTAATAACAACAGATGCTTGAGGGGATGTGGCTAGGAGGGATCACTACTACACTGTTGGTTGGAGTATAAACCCATACAACCACTATGGAAAGCACTATGGTGATTCCTCAAAAGACTAAACATAGATCTGCCCTATGATCCAGCAATTCCACTTCTTGGCATTTACCCAAATGTCCAGAAATAAGGACATACTAAAGCTATTATCACAATGATATTGTTTACCATAGCAAAGTTATAGAACCAACACTGATGCCCCTCAGTAGATGACTGGATCAACAAGATGTGGTATTATGCACAATGGAATTCTATGCTGCCATCACAAAGAATATTATCACTCCATTTGTAAGGAAATGGATAGACTTGGAAAAAATCATAGTAAGTGAAGTAATCCAGACCCAAAGGGACATAGGCTGTATGATTTCCCTCATGAGTAACAATTAATACACATCTAGGACTCTTGTAGCAGAGGATTACAATAGCTCAAAATCTAGGTAACATAAGGTTACATAGGATGAGCCTAAATGGAAGGATCTCTAGGCTATGGAAACAAGAGATTTATCTTGTGTGATTGTTGTTCTTAATGTACTATGTACTCTTCTCTTTTTTTGCCCTTTATTAATCTCATATTGTTACTGTATCTGACTTTGTTGCCTAGAATGTTGTATTTATGTTTATTCATTTATTTGAAATAAGAAAGGGGAAAGGGGGAAAAACAAGATGATTGGGAGGGGGTGAGGGAAGGGAAATGAGGACAAAAACATGAGAGGGGCCATCAATGTTTGAGAATTAATGCAGCTACTGCTTAGTGTTTGTATCTGCAAGCCCTCTATACATTACCCCCACTAAATAAATAAATAAATAAATAAATAAACAAACAAACAAACAAGAAGAGCATTGTCCCTAGCCAGTCCTGCTAAAAGCTTTGAGAGATCATGTTAACAGAGAAAAGCTGAGCCTGGAATTGTCTGCTGGTCATCCCTGTTATTCAAGAATCATAAATAGAGATTGGTTTCTAGGCTGGAACTGGCAAAATAATAACAAAATAATAGATGGTGAATAATGATAATAATAACAACAATAATGATAATGGAAATCCAAATTAATTATAATAAAAAGAGTGAGAAATGTTTGAGTAATAGAGTACCTACCTAGCAAATCCAATGACCTGACTTCCACCCCTCATCTGACGGAAAAATCAACAATAACAAATGCTTGGAATAAGCAGAGATAAATGTACCCTGATGATAAGTAGAACTCTACCTGTTTCTCACCCCTCCCTGCTAGTTTATAGAGTAGTGTAAAATGACTTAATAATTGTCCTTGAACTACAGTAAACAGTAGATTCATTAGAATCTGGAATGTCTGCATGCCTGGCTGCCATTCTTCACCATTTGCTAGATGATAGACCAGCAGGAAAGATGTGAAATGCAATGCTACCCACCCTGCTTCTTCACTCTCCCAGCACAATGACCACTGCTTCTCTTTTGCCTTGTAAATACTTGCATAAACATCTCCTGTGGCCAAAACTGACTGCTGAAAGAAGGAATCAATGTTCCATATTAGTGATGCTGACTTTGATCCAAACTATCAAAGCAAGTAAGTGTGATTATCTAAGGAAACATTTAAATGACTTAGAACATTTCTGAAAACATTCTTGCTCTGTTCTCTTATCTGCATTTTCATATATTGGCCCTTAGCTCTCCAGTTGGTACAGTTCCATTGCATTTGGACTATGATTTAAAAACTTAAAAATTCATGAGGTTCATATGTGGATTTCATTTTCCATAAGTGTAGTACTGGTGCCCCAGGTCATACTCCACAGTTGTTATTTATTAAAAAATAAAATATCATTTGCTGACAATTTTACTAGAATTTACTGGAATTTTTTTTATCACAGCCACCTTGTGCCTGAGATATTTGATATCTAACCACCTATGGAATATGACGGAATTTAGACTTTTCTATAATCTTTTGATATCTGAAAAATCTATTATTAGAACAGTTCTTCAAATGAAATACATACAGCATGCAGTTGTATTTAACATAAAATTTGGCAATTATTTGATGGTTCTTTAATTTGTATAGATTGTTAATGTAGCCAAGAACATTTTCTGCCTGCAATTTCATCTAAAAGAAAAAAAACGTTGTTTTGCTTCTTTTCTTTCTTTTTAATTTTTTTGCCTTTCTGTTGAAAATAAATAATATAGTGCTAGGTAATTGTGGCCTGCAATCTAGTTACTCAGAATGCTGACATCTGACAACCACAACAGGAATCCAGCTCAGGTAGAAAAGTCTCTGAGACCCTTTGCCAGACTGACCAAAAGAAATGGAATTATGGTTCAAGTGGTAGAGCACCATCTTTGACCTCCCCCCAAAAAAACATAAAAAATAAGGTATAAAACATATGCACAATTTCAAGCATCAGTAATGGTACAAAAGAAAAAAAATGTCATGTATTGCTGTTCCAATTTTCAATAAAGGTTTCTGACATACTATAGATCCAAATTTTTGAATTATTTCATGTTATAATAATCATGATGCTACTAACCCCAAACTATTAATTTATGTTGCTTAGTATTCAGTCTTTCAAGTAAATTTGTGTTTTTGGTTTAATGAGTTTAAAGATGTGTTTGCATTTTAACTTAAATGCCACAAATGTTTATGATGATTAAATAGACATAGTGTAGAAATAACAAACTGGCTGAAGTAATATGTCTGCTAAAGATATTTTACATATTTCAGGGAACTATTATAGATGGATATTTGGGATTTAAGAAAACAGAATCCTTACATTAATCCTAATAAACATGTATTCCATGATTGATCATTCATGGATATCTTTCTAGGATTAAAATTAAATTTGAAAACTTTGAAGAAAATATTATCCAAAAATCTGTTATTTGTAGGACCAGGAGTTTGAACTAGTTGTAGAGTGCTTGCCTAACATGCACAAAGACTTGGGTTTGATTCCTTGATATTGCATACATAGAAAAGTCAGAAGTGGTGCTGTGACTCAAGTGGCATAGAGCTAACATTGAGGAAAAAGCCCAAGGACAGTGCTCAGGCCCTTACTTCAAACCCAGGACTGACCAAAGTATGTTATTTGTAATAACATTTAATAATTTGCAAATTACTTCACATCGTTTTTATTTTCCTGCAGGTCTTGGGGCTTGAACTCAGAGCCTGGACTCTGTTCCTTTCCTTCTATTGCTGAAGGCCAGCACTCTATCACTTAAAACACAATACCACTTCTGCCTTTTTCTGAGTGATAAGAGTTTCATGGGCTTTCTTGCTGGGTTGGCTTTCAACCACAGTCCTCAGATCTCAGCCTCTTAAGTAGCAATTATTACAAGCATTAGCCACCAGGACCTAGCTCTCTCCTCTTATTTCAATTAAAAATTTTAAAATTTGCCAGGTGCCAGTGGTTCACACCTGTAATCCTATCTATTCAGCTGAGAGCTGAGGACTGAGGTTCAAAGCCAGGCTGGGCATATTTTCAACTAACCAACAAAAAAACTGAAAGGGAAGTTGTAGCTCAAGTGATAAAGATCTAGTTCTGATAATAAAAGCTCAAGAAGCACACACAGGCCTGCAGTGGAAGCCCCAAGTTTGGAGGCAAAAAATAAATAGATAGAGTTTGAGAAAGGAGAGAGAACGATGAAAAAGATGATATCCATCAAGATACATGATGCTTATAAACTTATTTGTTGAATGGTTACCCATTAACAACTAGTAATAATAGTAATATAAATTACTTTTAAATATTTTTCTTAGTTATGCTTACTTTCGCCCATCCTTTTTGTTTAGTTTGTTTTTTCCATGTGAATACCAATTACGTTTTATCTATGAACATCATTATTCAAGTATAGAAATAAGTACTATATACATTATTTTCTGTCATAATACATGCATTTTTATAATAGGTTCTGCAGCATTTTTTGCACCTTCTTTATTTGCATGTGTGCCATCTTAGACTTCCCTGATGTACCTCAGAGGCAATGACTGGGTTTTCTTTAAATTTCCAGTGACAAGCAGAGTATCAGTAGAGGCAGACACTTCGTTTTTGTTTGGCTGGTGGATGGATAAATGGATGAGTGAGTGAGGCAATCAAAGTGCCTTAGGAATTGCAGATAGCTGTTCTCAGCGCAGGAGAGGTGTCCTTAAAGATTTGTTTGAGAATTCTTGAAGCTCAAGTAATCTTTGTACAGCTATTAGAAATAAAATGCCAAAGAATGATAATTCTGTATAAACAAGGTCTTTACTTCTTAGGTATTGTATTTCTCCTTACAATTTATAAATTTAAAATAGAGAAAAGCAGACAGTACAGTTTGACAGTACATGTCTGTGGGTTAATTTAATACTTGTCTTAATACAAGTTCTTTCCTCTGTTCACCTAAAAGAAAAAAACTAAATCATATGATATGTCAGGAATCAGTTCTCTGTAATTTCAAAGATACTAAAAATATCGAGATCTGGGTGCTGGTGACTAATATATGCAATCCTAGCTACTTAAGGGGCTGAGATCTGTAAATCTTGATTTGAAGCCAGCCAGGGAAGAAAACACTGTGAGATTCTTATCCCCAATTAACCACCTAAAAACTAGAAGTGGAGCTTTGTATCAATGTATCAGAGTACTAGGCTTTAGCATAAAAAGCTTAGCCACAATGCCCAGTCCCTGTGTTCAAGACCAATGCTCAACAATAACAACAACACCAAACATGTATATATCTATAAATATATAAATACTTATGTAGATATAATACATATGTTCATGTGTAGCAATGTATAAATGTATAGTGTACACATGTATACACACATAAATACATATCCAACTTAAAAATATTTTTGCTTGTATCTTATTATTACCCAAATTTGGATAACTTAAAAACATATCTAAAACTAATAGTCACTTGAGAAATGTAAAGTGTCTGCAGGAACTCCTGCAGAACACAAATAAAGGCTACATTTCTTGTACTCTGGCTTCATACAAGTGATACATACAAATGTACCATCATTTCTATAGTCTACAATTGTGTATTCCTCTCATGAAACAGTATCTTGAATATTTTGAGTGAGACTGATGTTGAAAATAATTTGAATAAAGTATAAAACTGAGTATTTCATTTTTGGCCTAATTCCCATCAATGCATTCAAACTTTGATACACTGTAATGTGCTGATTGATAAACACTTGATTTGCTACTGAGATTGACAATGCTTCTGTAGATAAATGATGCCGCAATCAAGATTCTTTGGTGCAATGCTCATCCAGACAAATGTTAGCTAATTCTCTTTTCAGAAAAATTCTGCTCTGCAGAGAATGTGTTATATTAAGGTTACTATGCATTTTTTAATTAAAAATAATTTTCAGATTTTTATGATATCCTTAGGGTGCCATAAAAGCAGGGTTTGTAATCACCAAGGCAGACAGTTTGCCATATGGTTTCCCATAGTAATGTGGATCTGTAAGTAACAGTTTCACATTTAAGTACACATTTCTCTCAACTATGTGGAAAGGACACTATGCACTTTCTCAGGTTTAAAGGCAGGAAAAGAGATGTTAATTCAACATCCTTACATATCTCTAGTGTTTCTTGTAATCCGTACTTCTCATTAATGGAATGCCCTGGAGAGCACTTAGGTACTACTAAGCATTAGTTGTAAATGCATTACAACGACTTTATTTTCTTCCCAGACAGTCAAGTCTCATCCATTTCCATCCTTATAAATTATAAACATCCACTGCCCATTGCTGGAAGTTTTAGCTGCACTAAGGCAAAGTTCTTGGCTTGTCGAGCATTAATAATGGCCCCATTCATCTGCCCTTCAGCTGGAACATTAAACTGAGGTCTCTCTGCTCACTGCTAGTGGCTGGTAGATAAGCCTATAAAGTTAAAGATCACATCCTGCTTTTCTCTAAGATGTAGAAATAGTGCAGATCCTGAACCTTTTGTTTTCCAAATGTGACACACAAAGCTGGCGCAAGGGGTGACTGCCCGTCTGATAATGCCATCTTGATTCTCATGGCTGGTGGAATCCTCTGAACTCAAACAGTGAGTTGAATAATTTTTTTCATTTTGTTTATTTCTCTCGATATTCTCTAAGTAGTAGTACAGAGGGATTTCAGCTCAACATATCAAATCATGTGTCCAATTCATTTTCATCAGTATCACCTCATACCTTGTCCTCCCCACTCTCACCTGCACATGTCCCCTTCAAGTTTTCTGTTTCATGTTCACCTATGTACATTGAACATTATGCCTGCATTTGCCCACTCTTTCTCTCTCAATATTTTACAACAATGAATCATTCTGTTCTGTTTCCCATATGATGTGAAGTGAACTGATAGTTCTCTGATATGATGGAGGGATAACTTTATCTAGTATAGTTAAAAATTAATTATCCACTAAAAAGTGCCTTTCAGGATGCCGTTACCTAGACAACATCACAGGACATTCTGGGGGCAAGTCAGAGCAGCTTCTATTACTTAGAGCCCAGGCACACGATTTGTGTATTATATGGGATTAAAGGAGTGTTTTGGCTTTTTATCCTCTTTTGGCTTGATACCAGGACTTGAACTTATAATCTGACACACTGGCTCATTTGCTAATTCTCTACCAACTGAACCATGCCACTAGCTCTGAGATCAGAGGCTTTGGAAGGCAATTAAGAAGTTACAAGGTATGTAAAAAAGGTGTTCCCATGAAGTTTTTGCTAATTTTTATTATTTAAAATAATAAGCCATTGAAGTCCTTCAAAATGATTTGCTATATTGCACAGTTTTTTATGTAATTATTTTATCCTCTTGAATGATTACTTATGTTATTTAGACCCTACTGATAATTTTCAGTGTCTTAATAGTGAGAATATTAGTATTCAAATGGCTTTTGGCAGAAAAAAAATTTCCTCACCTATTATGTACTACTTGAAGCAAGGAAATTGTCCTCTTTTAAGATTTTCTCAATTGTGTGATATTTTCCCATATAAAATAAATTATAACTTGGACAGATAAAGACCATTCAGACTTTAGAGAGAACTAGTGGCATTTGTGATCTTCTAAATGAGATTGTGACCCCACCTATAAGTGGAATCTATTTTGAGTTAGTCTTAGAAGTGAAGAGTAGAGTTGCAGACACCACGAGAAGTAGGATGGAGAGGAGTGCAGAAGTAGAAATATATGGGATTTAGGTTGAATGGAAGAAGTTAACGAAGAACTACTGTGTAGCATAAACATTAGTGTTTGTGGCAATGTGTTGTATACCTCGAATATGTGACAGAGATTTTCATTATTCTTACCACATAAAATAACAAGCATGTGCAAAAAAGATAGGTCCCTTGTTGAGTCAATCTGAAATGTATATGTATATAAGAGCATCATTTTAGAAATCACGAGCATCATAAATATGCATACATGTATACATATTTCTCAATTTTAAAATATTTGCAAAAAACTGAAGGTGAAAAAAAACGTAGCTAAGCTAAATCCTGCTCATTTTAGTAAATCAAGAAAATCATACCTTCCAAGAATATAAATTTGTTTTCATTGCCTTAAATTATCTGCTAGAAATGAGAAACTGAATGTTCTCACATGGCTTTATAACATGAAACAGAAAAACATGAAAACCATTACCATCTGTGTCGAGTTTGTGTTAATAGTTAGAGATAAATACCTCCAGAGTAGGTTCTTTTCATTTTGCTCTGTTCCCTTGAGTACTAAAGGGAGTACCTGTCACCTGCCACATACTGGGAACAAAAGAAAATGTTAAATTTGGTCAAGAAAGAATGAAAGGGTGAAA
Organism: Megascapheus bottae; assembly: GCF_031878675.1. NCBI lineage: Eukaryota > Metazoa > Chordata > Mammalia > Rodentia > Geomyidae > Megascapheus > Megascapheus bottae. The sequence continues at coordinate 16,499,983 of NC_143514.1, forward strand.
GGGAAAAGCTTTCACTTCCCAAAAGAAGAAGCTTATATTTTTCAAGAGGCCACTTTTAAATAAACCTATAAAAAGTCAGAAACAAAATCAAAGCATGAGAGATTTCTCAAAATACTCATTCTCACAGTAAAATCATATCATTACATTCTTTGAGGTATCTCAGGAGAAAACTCAGCATTTAGTTTGACAATGGCAGACCATCTTCTTTGGGCATGCTTAGTAAGCATAAGATCCTTTTCAACTCATCTGTATCAAATAATATGCTACATTGTGCATAACCCCCTAGAAAGACAAGAATCACAAAACCATATAGACTTATAACTACACATATTCAGAACTGTATAGACTTAACGCCCTTCCCCACAAGATTGTAAAGTAACATGTAGAAGAATGTCATGTAACCTTACTTTTCGATACTTCCTCACCAAGTATTATAAGATAACCATTAACTAAATGACTAACTCGAATTTGACAGGTTATAGAAATATACAAAGATAAGAGGATACAGAAATATACAAAGATAAGAGATACAGAAGGGAACTGAAGAGATCCATAAACAATCACCTCTAGTCTTCTCTAGAAGTACATTTAATGCCTGATTTGGCATTAGTGAATCAGGTGGAATTGTGTTAGGCTCTGTGTTGAGATGGAATAATTACATATCCAAATGGAATAATTTCTTGTTCTCCAAGTATCCAACTAGAGGACGTTGGGGCAAAAGAAAGGAATAATTGCCAAACATTTTAGAATGATTTTCTCAAGGGGAAAGTGGAAGGATGAGATAGCATCTGTAAAATGGGGCTCGAGTTCTACAATTGAAATACCTTTGACAGTCACAAGGGTAGTGATCAAGATGAAAGCCTGAAGGGACAAAGGGAGATTAAAGGAAAAAGAAAGCTAGAAGAAGCAGTTACTTCTTACCAAGGAGAAATAACTTTTATTATAAATGTTTCATACTGAGTCAGATTTTTTCTAATATGTGATCTCCTGCCTAGAAATAAATTAGGACTTCGTGAATGCTACATGAGTATTTTCAAACTATTGATAGAAAAAATATACATTAATGACATCTAAAAAGACTGAAAAATGAACAAATTTTTAGTATAACCAATTCAAGAAAGACTTCTGAAATGTCAACAGCAAAGAGTGGATTTAATCCTCAGAAGAAAGCAGAAGTATCAATTACATTTACCATTCTAAAGAAATGAAAAACCAAAATGAATCACTTACTAAAATGTATTAGCAAATTGATGAAATTCTGTTTCCAAAGTGTTTGGGAAATTTCATGAAAATGTAGCTTTATTTGTGCTATACATGCATACAAAAATAATGAATTAATTCATACAATAAAGTAAAACACAACCTGGAGTTGCCTAGAAATATATAAAGTGTGGTGCCATGAATTTAATTAAAAAATAAATATAGTAAATGTTCCTTTCCTAGACCATTAAAAAGGTTGCATATAACAGAAGGTTTATGGCACTTCTGAACAATCTAGGAATTTGTTTATTGTCTTTCAATTCATGATAGTTTAATAATATCCATGCTTTAGTTATTAATTAGAAGGACACTGCCCTATATACTCATGAAGACATGAATTTTCTCAATATAAGCCAGGGATTTAGTCAGTGAAATCTGTAAGAACCTAGGTCATTGGAAGTCATTCCCTTGACTTTGAGATTTTAACTCGGTGCCAAGAGAGTTCTCTAAATAGAAATATATATATATATATAATTATATATATATATATATATAATTTACAGCAGGGCTGGGAGCATAGCCTAGTGGCAGAGTTTTCTCCTAGCATGCATGAAGCCCCGGGTTCAATTCACTGGTATCACATACTCAGAAAAAGCCAGAAGTGGTGCTGTGGTTCAAGTGGCAGAGCTCTAGCCTTGACCAACAGTGTCCAAGGACAGTGCCCAGGCCATGAATTCAAGCCCCAGGACTGGTGAAAAATAATAATCTACAACAATGTAACTCAATTTCCTAACTGATTAAAAGTGACAGCAGTTTCAGTTGTTATACTGTTCATATTTCCTCCTGTCTTACTAGAAAAATTTTGTAAATTTTAATATATCACTTTTATAACTATAATTTCACTATTTTATAGGTGAAGATTCTTAGAATTAAGCATGCTATGGAATCAACATAATTTGGCTGTGTTCCCCAGTTTTATGTTCTTGTCTGAATGCCAGCATCTGAGAAGGTAGTGCCATCTATAAATTCTGGAGCATACTGGATGGTGATTGGGAATATGGCCCTCAGAAAAGATCAAAGCAGTTCTCTGGAATTTCTCCCTCCCCCCCCCCCCCCCCCCCCCCCCCCCCCGCGCACCAGACCTAGTCAACACACATACTATGCTACTAAAGTTACAAAACAGCAAGTTTAATTAATTCTTCTTTAAAAATCTCCCAATATCGGGGTCAAGAGTTTGGGAGTGGTAGAGTGGCTTGCCTGGCATGCACGAAGGCCCAGGTTCAATTCGTGGTACCTTATACATAGAAAAAAGGTGGAATTCGTGCTGAGTCTCAAGTGGTAGAGCTCTAGCGTTGAGAAAGTCCAAGGACAGTGCTCAAGCCCTGAGCTCAAGCCCAGGACTGGCCAAAACAAAACAAAAAAAAGCTACCAGCTTCCAGTATCTCAGTACAGTCACAGGAAACAGATAAATACACAGCTCCATTCTCAAATAACTCAGGATCTCATTTCTATTCTGTCCTGAAGTTCGAATTATAAAATGAAGAGAGGTATATTTCAGTTCCTCATTTAAAGAACTGTTTAATGAGAGCATAGTATCTTTATTGCTGCCTCCAACTCATCCTGTATCCATGGTAACACAGGGATTCCAAAGCCACATGAGGTATAATGAAGGTAAGAAATATGTCTTAGAAAGGAGTGAAACCTTGCTACCTGGGATGCAGGGTTGTTAGTAATGGAAAAGTTTATATTAGGTGAATCTGGAACAGCTAGTAAAAACTACCCTTTGTGTTCTCAACTTTTCTACTCTCTTATTATCCCCTAAGTCCTGTATTCCAAAGGGGGATCAGGAAAAAGCAAGCTTTCAAGTCTCTACTCTGAAATTTAATAAAGTGGAGGAAAAATGGCATATCAAAATCAAACTTCTATTTTTTTTATTGATTTCACAAACATCCAGCTTTGATTGATACCTTGGGAAAGCCTATGGTTTATCTGTGAGCTTTCCTTCATTTATGAAATGACAGTAATTATGCTTTTGCTGTGATTTTTGTGAGAATCAAATAAGATGGTATTTGGGAAAATGCTTTGTGACTTACCTAACTGCAAGTTTCTGTTTGAGATGAAGAAGGTAATTTAATAACCAGCTCATGTAACATGATTATAAATTGAAAAGTTATAAAATACTTTGAAAAATAAGCTTTCTACTTTTTCTCACCCTTGATCATAGTTTTAAATCTAAGAAAATCATGCATCCTGGTAGCAGTCATAGGAGAGGCTTTGTTAGATCCAACATAGGAACAGCTGGTTGAAGCCTAGACAGACTGTCAGATGGAATACTCCCATTTTATACTGCTGTTCTTGAGCTACCATTTCTCACAAAAAGAGTAATTCATGTCCTCAGCTCTGCAAGTGCTTTGAATTAGCAACACTTCCAAAACATGCACTTGTAATTATGTTATTAAAAGATAAATTTGAATGATTTGAGATCAGCAACTCTTAGGTTCTCATGTGACCTATTATTGTGAAAAATGAAACTGCCAGAAACATGCTTGTTGCAGCAATTGTTTAAATAAATTATTGTATTTGTATATGTATAGTCAAGATAAAAAAAATCCTCAAGATACCCAAACATTGTACTATCATTTAAGGAACTTGGGCAGAAAAGGAAAAAGAGAATCTAGCATTTCCCTAATTCCTCAGTGATTTTCTTTCCATCTATGAGCTGACTATCACATGATAGTCAAATACATGAGTTTTGAAATGCAAGAAAACATGAAACCATGTCATATGTAAATTTAACAGCAAAAGGAACATAGGCTCCACGGTTTCCCTCATCTGCTTGTGTATATATGCATATGGCCCTATTAAAATGAAAAAAGGAAAGAAAGGTAAAGCATTATGCCCATGGCAAGAATTTATTCATTAATTTGTCTGTCCTGAGGCTTTACCTCAGGGCCTGGGCACTGTCCCTTAGCTTATTTTGCTCAATGCTACCATTTTACCACTTGAGTCACAACACTACTTCCAGCTTTTTCTGGTTATCTGATACTGAGAAGTAAACACAGGACTTCATGCATTTTAGGCAGGCACTCTAACATTAAGCCACATTCACAGCCCAACAAAAATTTAAAAGGAGAAAATGAGGAAAATATAGGAAGTAAAAAAAGACCCAGATGAATAGAGTCTGTGATTCCATACTCTAATTTCAAAAAACAAGAAAGAGCCAGGTGCTGTGGCTCATTCCTGTAATCTTAACTACCCAGGAAGCTGAGATCTGAGGACTATGGTGCAAAGCCAGCCCAAGCACAAAAGGACCTGAGACTCTCATCTCCAATTAACCTCTAGAAAACAGGAAGTGAGGCTTGTGTGAAGGGTAGGGTGGTAGTCTAGAGCCGAGTTCAAGCTCCATGACCCACCAAAAATTTTTTTAAAAAAAGAAAAAGAAAAACACAGATAGGAAGGAAGGAAGGAAAGAAAGAAAGAGGAATGAAAAAGAGAAAAAGAAGGAAAAAAGGAAGGAGAGAGAGAGAAAGTGAGACAATATATTTTAAATTTCTTTACCCTAGGATTTCCAAAATAGAATGCTGTATTGAAATCAGCAGGTCAGCACAAGGAGCTGGCCTCACTGCTAATTAACAGTAGATGATATACTGAGAATTACATGCTAATTAATTCTCTGTGGACCCAAATGTCCTCTGTTTTGTGTCATTTTCAATGAACCCAAAGATAAGTCCAAGGTAATAGGTTTATCACATAAGTTAGTAATCATGAAGAGTATTTGCCAAAAATTAGACACCATAGGAATCCCCCCCAAAAAAAAACAGAATTATGAACAAAAGAAGAAAAGAGAAATTAAAAGGAAAGCAAAGGAAAAAGGAGTTTTGAATTTTTACAATCCTTTTTGGTAAAACTTAGTTCAATTCAATTGAAATGTCTCCATTCAAAAGTTTTGGGTCAATTACCACTCAGATCTATCTTTAAAAAACATCCTCTTAAGATATTGTTTAAGTGTGCTTCCTTTGTGTGCAGCGGGATGAGGCGGAATGTGTATGAGTATTGGGAGAGCACCATTTCCTGTGGGTCTTGAACCCTTTCTAATCAGCTAGACTTGGGAGGTAGCCAAATGGCTAGTAGATTCATAAAATGTTCTTCCAGAAAGCTCAGAACTTTTGATTGTGGTCTTGGTGTCTGAATGTTGGCTAACACCTTCCTCTTGCTTCTCCTGTGTTGTTTTGAAGGTGGGGAAGACCTCCTGTTTAAGTATCTCTCCACCACAAATAAAAACTATCAAATGGATTTTAAAATCTCTGTGGTCAAGCCTTTTGAAGAGGACATTTCAGTCCATCTTTAAATGTAATTTGTCTGCTTATTTATTTATGGCTTTCATGCATTATTCTCTTTGATCGGTAGCATTTAAAAAATACTTAAATATTTCACAATCACTAAAGCTAGTTGTAAGGCAGTCATTAAACAAGAAAGAAAGAAGGAAAGAAAGAAAGAAAGAAAGAAAGAAAGAAAGAAAGAAAGAAAGAAAGAAAGAAAGAAAGAAAGAAAGAAAGGAAGAAAGAAAGAAAGGAAGAAAGAAAGAAAGAAAGAAAGGAAGAAAGAATGGAAGGAAGGAAGAAAGAATGGAAGGAAGGAAGAAAGAATGGAAGGAAGGAGGGAGGAAATAAATACTGTTGAGTTTCCAGTTAAAGGCCTCCCTTTACATGATATAAGGTTGAAATGTAATTGAACATATCAATTATAATATTTCACTTGCAAACTAATGCATCTCTGAAGTAAACAGTAGTTATGCATATAATTTTTATTAAAAAGAAATTTGTACAGTTCAGAAATGAACATGTTCACCCAATACTATCTACTACATATGGGAACAATACTGTTTTGCTTTGTATTGACAAGTGTTTTGTGGTGGTGTTGTTGCATTGTATGTTCTCTTTTTTGCATTTTTATTTGTTTACTTTTTAATGTTGGGAAAATGTATAGGGGGTTACAGTTACATTTGCTAGGTAGTAGGCACATTACTTTTCACAGATAGATAACTCCTCTCATGGTTTTGACCTCATTTCCATTCCCCTCCCACCCAATCATCTCATTTTCCCCCCTGCCTTTTCCTATTTCAAATAATCAAATACATGTATATACAATATACCAAGTAACAAAGTCAGATACAGAAACAATATGAGATTAACCAAAGGGCTAAAAAATAGAAGAGAAATAACATAGTACATCGAGAACAATAATCACACAAGATAAAGCTCTTGTTTCCATATCCTAGAGTTCCTTTCATTTAGGCTCATCCTATATGACCATTATGTACCTAGGTTTTGGGCTATCATAATCCTTTGCTAGGAGAGTCTTAGATGTGTACTAATTATTACAAATTAGGGAAATCATTGAGCCTATGTTCCTTTGGGTCTGTTTTATTTCATTTAATATGATTTTTTTCCAAGTCTTCCCATTTTCTTACAAATGGGGTGATGTCATTCTTTTTAATAGCAGAATAGAATTTCATTGTGTATAAGTACCATATCTTCATCCAATCATCTACTGAGGGGCATCTGGGTGGGTTCCATATCTTCACTATGATAAATAATGCTGCAATGAACATTGTTGTACTAGTAGCTTTAGTATATCCTTCTTTCTGGTCATTTGGGTAAACGCCAAGTAGTGGAATTGCTGGGCCATAGGGGAGCTTTATGTTTAATTTTTGAGGAATCACCATACTGCTTTCCATAGTGGTTGAATGAGTTATACTCCCACCAACAGTGCAGTAGTGATCCCTCCTGGCCACATCCCTACCAGAATCTGTTGTTATTAGATTTCTTGATCATGGTCATTCTAACTGGAATGATGTTGAATCTCAAGGTTGTTTTGATTTGCATTTCTTTTATGGCCAGAGATGTGGAACATTTCTTCATGTGTCTACAGGGTATTCTTATTTCCTCTTCAGAGAATTCTGTCTTTAAGTCTTTAATGGGATGGTTGATTCTTTGAAGATTTGTTTTGGAGTTATAATTTTTTTGAGCTGTAGATATACTTGTCTGTTATATGGCTAGTGAAGCCCACACTGTGGGCTTTCTATTTAAATTGCTGAAGAGACTGTCTTTCTTTCAACCTACATTTTTGATTCCCTTATCAAAGATTAGGTGGCCATGGGTCTGTGGGTTGATTTCTGGGTCTTCAGTTCTATTCCATTGGTCTTTAGGCCTGTTCTTGTGCCAGTACAAAGCTTTTTTGTTTACTATAGCTCTGTAGTTTACAGTTTGGTATTGATATTCTTCCAGTGCTGTTCTTTCCACTATGCATCGTTTTTGCAAGATGGGGTTTTTTGTTATTCCATATGTTGTTTTTGAATTGTTTACTCTATTTCCTTAAAGAATGACATTGTGATCTTGGTGGGTATTGTATTGAATTTGTAGATAGCCCTCGGCTGTATTGCCACTTTCAGGATGTTAATTCGTCCAGTTCAGGAGCATGAGGATTTTTCCACTTCCTCAGTTCTCTGTAATTTTCTTTTTCAGGGTTTTAAAGTTTTCATCATAAAGCTCCTTTATAATCTAATTCCTAAGTGTTTTATTTTCTTTGAGGCTATTGCAAAATGAGTTGCTTTCCTGATTTCTTCCTCACTCCTCTCGTTGCTGGCATATAAGAAAATAGTTGAATTTTGAGGGTTAATTTTATACCCTGCTACTTTGCCAAAGTTTTGAATCAGCTCCAGCAACTTGGGAGTGGAGTCTACAGGGTTCTTTAAATACAGAATCATGTCATCTGCAAAGAAGAAATGTTTCACTTCCTCTTTCCCTTTATGCTTGCTTCTTGCTTTATTGCTCTGACTAGGAATCCTAATTTGTGAAATATATATATATATACACATATATATATGATTAGTATTTTTATTAAATTGAAGCACATGGAGGAGCAAGAAAAAGTTAATTCTAAAACAACTTAAAAGACAGAAATAACAAAAAAATCAGATATATCAGAGATTGAAATAAAATCTACCATACATAAAATTAATAAATCAAAAAGTTGGTTCCTTGAGTCAACAAATTGAGAAATTGGCAAGATTAATCATAAAAATTAGAGGGAAGACTTGGATAAACAAGATTAGAGATCCTACAGGAATAATCACAACTGACATTCAAGAACTTCAGTCCATTATGAATAAGTACTTCCAGGGCCAATATTCAAAGAAACAGGAAAATTTAGTAGAAATGGATGATTTCTTAAATAAATATAGGCCACCCACATTGAACCAAGAAGAGAGACACTAACCTAGCAAACCAATTTTATATAATGAGATAGCGGAAGCAATCAGAGACATGCTAACCTAATAGAGCCCAGGTCCAGACACTTTCAATACGGAATTGTACAAGACTTTTAAAGATAAATTAATACCTATACTCTTGAAACTCTTCCAAGAAATAGAAGCAGAAGGAGTCATACCAAATTCATTTTATGAAGCTAATATCACACTCATCCCCAAACTAGGAAAAGACCCAACAAAAAAAGAGAACTACAGACTTATCTCTCTAATGAACACAGAAGCAAAGCTCCTCAATAAAATCAACAGAATACAGAAACAAATTTAAAAAATTATACACTATGATCAGTTAGGCTTCATCCCACAGATGCAAGATTGGTTTAACATTCGCAAATCAATGTAATACATCTTATCAATAGAGCTAAAGTTAATCATATGATAATTTCTTTGGATGCTGAGAAGGCATTTGACAAAATACATCCATCCATGTTGAAAGCATTAGAAAAAAATAGAAATAGAAGGTACATTCCTTAAAACAATTAAAGCCATATATGACAAACCTACAGCCAGTATAATACTAAATGGAGAAAGACTAGAACCATTTACCTTAAAATCAGGAACTAGACAAGGATGCCCCCTTTCTCCACTTCTCTTCAATATGGTGCTGGAACCCTTACCCAGAACAATAAGGCAAGAGAAGGACATCCAAGAGATCCACATAGGGAAAGACAAAATTAAACTATCCCTTTTCACGTGTGTGTGTGTGTGTGTGTGTGTGTGTGTGTGTGTGTGTGTATGGATCATGGGGCTTGAGCTCTGCTGGGTGCTGTCCCTGAGCTCTTCAGCTCAAGGCTACTGCCCTACCCTTAAGCCAAATCCCCTTTCCCATTTTCTGGAGGTAAGAGTCTCAGTTCGTTTGTGCTCTGGCTGGCTTTGAACCTTCATCCTCAGATCTCAGCCTCCTGAGTAACTAGGATTACACGTGTGAACCACTGAACCCAGCTATGTTTTTTAGCAGCAATTTCCTTTAGAAGGTTCAATTAAAGTTCCAGAAATCAAAGTACAATGAGGTTTTTAAAAACATGATATGTATACCATCCAAAGTTAGAATGGAGTTTTAACTGATGTTACTGACAAAAATGCCAAAGTATTCGTTAAAGGAAGAGTTTTCTGGGTTTGGAAGAGGGGGCATTGAAAATGAACATGGCAAATTTAATTGCTTTATGGTCTTATAGAAGTCACTCAACTCCTGTCCTTTCATTTCCACAAATGAGAAATAAGTGTAAGTAATGTTATAACCTTGTGAACGTGAGAATATTATGGAAATTAAATAATAATATATCAGTATGTTATCTATTGTCCAGCTGTAAGCAGACAAGAAACACTAGAAAATGATGATGATAAAGTAAACATATATTTTATTCAGTCAAAAGTCTGGCATATTTAACTTCTAATTAGATTCCACCTGAGGTAACCAATACCATTTGAAAAGAGTAATAAATAAAACACTATGATACAAGATTAGAATCTTGAAATGTGTCATCCATGAATAGCAATCAGTATTTAACAGAATCAATTATGAATAAGGAATCTGAGTTTGCTTCTGGTATGTCATTTCCAAGCCTAATCTTTGCACGTCTTTGAATACTTGCTTCCTGAAGGACAAAATATATGTGACTATTATTGCTTAAGTATTTGCAACCAGAGCTTCTAGTCTATAATCCAGAGTTTAAGCTTGATTACTGTTGAACTGGGAGCTCATTGCTTGGTCTCTTTGTAACTCAATTTCCTTATCTATCAGGCAATGATAAAATTAGTGTAGACTTTATAGAATACTTGAAGTTATTAAAAATAACTGAGGAAGATAAATATTTATAAAAGTAATTAACATAAGTTCAATGGTGTCTCACAACTATTTTCTCCTACATAGGAAAATGAGATTAGGAAAGTCACAGTTCCATGTCAGGCCAGGAAGTAAAACCTGAGGGATCCCATATCCATGGAAAGAGGATGAGTGTGTCAGGACACACCTGGTTTCCCTCTTCCCAGCATTTTTGGGTTAGCCTAAAACAGATTGTTGTAGTTTAGTCTAAAACATGCTCTTGGCTATCATGTGCTCAAAAGGAGATCCTCTCTCAAAAATAAATAATGCAAAATTGGAGGAAGGGAGTAAGATGCATAGTTCAGCAGGAAAAGCCTTCCTGGCAAGTATAAGGCTCTAATTTCAAAAACCATTACCAATTATAGAAGGAATTATATCTGACATAAAGCACAACACTTAATACAAGTAGCCATAAAAATAAGCTAGTAGTGGCGACAGTGACATGTGCTTAATGTAGATACGGCTAACATCAGAACTCAGAAGGCTGACATGGAAGGATTAGAAACTCAAACACAGCAAGAACCACAAATCAAAATCCCATATCAAAAGTATAAGTAAAACCCAGGCACCAGTTTATAGGATCACTCCTATAATCTTAGTTACTCAAGAGTCTGTGACCTGAGGATCACTGTTCAAAGCTAGCTGGGGCTTGAAAGACCTTGAAACTCTTGTCTCCAATTAATCACCAGAAAACTGGAAGTGGTGCTGTGGCTCAAGTGGTAGAGCACTAATCTTAAGCTGAAGAGCTCAGGGACAGCATCCAGGCACATAATTCAAGCCTCATGATGGACAAATATATGTATGTGCATTTATATATATATGTGTGTATATACATATATGTGTATATATATGTAAGTAAACTGATAATCTCTACATATTATAAGTTCCCCTGAGTGCTTAGATTCTATAAGTCATTTAATTTGAATTATATACTGAACTCTTGTTAACTAACACGACTTTTTTTCTGAATTATTGCATTTATATCCTTTTTTCCTTGTCTATTGCTCTCTCTCAAAACCAGAGGATGAGTATTGGTGACAATTTCCCCAAATTTTAAACATGCAGTATATAAAAGTCGCTAATCTACCAGCAATCCAATGCTTATGCCATTAGTTATGCTATCATTGCATTTTCATATTTCCCTACTAATAAAATGAAACAATACTTCATTCTTTCTCCCTATGGTACTAAATTTAATAACAGGAGATCAAGAGAAGGGGTGTTAGAAAGGTTTAAAGAGATTTATTTATATGCAAAAGGATCTAGAAGCTTCATGAATTTTTTTTGTTTTGGTCATTCTATGCACTTTGTATCAAAATGTCTTTATTTTGACCAAATTTTTCCCTTTGGAAGATTTAAAAATGGAGGGAGAATTAAATGTCTCAGAAAAATTTAGGGGCATGTGTGAGTATGAGACATATTTTGGAAAACTCACTAATAACAAAGCACTGTGGATGATGACTGTGAATCTTATAACCATGTAAATTAAGCATCTCCTTGTCAAAGCTCAGTAAAAATCAATCAGTTTCATACTTAATCATGGTATTTGTCATCAAGAGTCTCCTTGTTCTCCTTCTTCCCATTCACTTTATTGAGTCTGATAAGACATGCCATTTTTTATCCTTGTAATTCATATACCTTAGTGACCCATTTCTCATCCTTTGCTCAAATTCACTTTGACATGTGTCAGGTTGTATCATTCATTATCCCTAGAAGCAAAGTCCCCATCCATATCCTTACAAAGGCATACTTACATAGCTCACAACCAGAAAAAAAGAGTTAAAGACCCCAGTATTTCTACCGTAAATTAAATAGTCTCCTGCATCCACAAATCTATTTATATGTTCTGGGTATCATTTACTATATACTTTATCTTATTTGCATAGAACATATTCACGAAATAGATATATGTATATATTAAATACATGTTGTATCTACTAATGTACATTAAAGTATGGTTGGTGTATTTCTTTTCTTTACTGAAAATCCTACTCTCCAAGTGGTAAAGGGAACCTTGAACCCATATATTTATTTATAAAGGCAAACGTGAATGAAGAAAAGCAAACTAACAGAAGATTTGAAGAAATGTCTATGAGTTAGAAGTCAGATGCAGGAATGAATAATGCATTGCCATAGAGGAAGAGGTGCTAGAAGAACTGCATATAGAGAGAGACATCTGTAATAAAGAGATCAATTTGCCCTTAGAACTCCAGTAACAAACAACAACAGGGATGTTTGCAGATAGAACCATGACAGGCAAAATGCCTATAATCCTAGCTACTCAGGGGACTGAGTTCTGAGGAACACAGTTCAAAGTCATCCTAGGCAGAAATGTCTAAGGGACTCTTATTTCCAATTAACCACCAAAAAAATACAGAAGTGGACAGTAGCACAATAGCCATAGCACCAGCTTTGAGAGAAAAAGCTAAAATCACCTACGGGGCTTAATGCCTAGAAATCTGGCTGAAAGTTCAGATACAGTCATATCCACTGCCCATCACTCCTACGATACACATGACATGTACTGTTGAGTTTCTGGAGAAAAGCATACTAGCAGACACTTACTTCCAGGACATGAGGCTCAGGAAGATTTGGGAAAACAAGACTAAAAGTAGGAGAATCCACACCTCTTTAATACTAAACAGTGCTTGCCAGCCCTCCTCAAACTCTGCCCATTGTCCTGTCACATAAACTGGATGTACAAGGCCAGATTTTCTATCCCCAAGCAGGAGATAAAGTAATATTAAAAAAAACCCCTGATTATTCAAAATAGAGTTGCCCTCACTGACAAGTCTATTTCATCCTTTGATCTTCCCACCAAAAATGTCACTGAATATTTTGGAAAGAAATCAACTTGAAAACAGAGTCCAGAGCACATAAAGAGTAAGCATTCCAAGAAACAAGTTAGAGTATAGGACAGTCAAATATATAATTAGTCCCCTCAAAGCAGGGAAGATATTCATAAAACAAATGCACAGTACTACAAAATTTACTACAATGGGAAATAGACCTTTAAACTAAAAGCGGGATCACTGAAATGCTACTCTACTAAGAATGGCAATAAAAGGTTTTGAGGAGTCATAGAATTTCATGAAGAGCAGAATGAAAATTCGTTTTAAAATAAAAATATCCAAGATCAAGCTTCTATAAAATAACCTACCATTTGGTATAACTTTCCATATCTAAAGAGTATCATCAAAATGAAAACCCACTAGTTATTAATCTTGAAGAATCTGAGAAACAAATGTACATGGTATAACAGCTGTGAACATGCATTCTATTACCATCCTTCCAGAATTCTCTTCCCTACTTTAGTATTCAGCATGTGCAATACTTTGGACAAACTGCATCTCCAATTTGTTTTCTTTCTAAATGGGAAAAATATCAATAATATCTATTTTTTAATTTATTTCATTGTTGTTACATAAGTGATTTCAGAGACTATACTTACATGAGTCAGGTATGAGAATATTTCCTTTCTTACTGTGTCTTCTGTTTCCTGGTTCTCTCCCAGTCTCTCCCTCCCATTTCCATCCAGGATTTGTATAGTTCACTTTCATCCATGTCCTGTGATTTCCACTGCTGCAATATTTAACCCCTTTGTCCTCCAGTTCTGTACCTTCCCTGCCCTATCTATTTGCTAAAATCATCTACAGTTACTAAAACACATACAAGATTATTGAGGAAGCAAGAACCACTCATTTTTACAATTGTCATAAAATGTTTAGTGGGAAGGTTTGGGGGAGTTTATGAGTAACTATTCATGTTACAGAACTCTCTTGGATAAAAAGAATTGATGAGGAACTCACCTCCCAAAATAAGCTATTTATGGCTGATGTTAGACTCTTGAAAGCCAAGAAAATAGAAAAGTTAGCATTTAGTAATATGATGCTAAATAACAGAAGGAAACTCTGAACAAGTTAAAATGGGATAGGTGAATGACAGAGGTCAGAGGGAATGAAATGTATTTTCAACTGATATTTGTAATGTTATTTGACATAGTTAAGTAATGTGCCTTTATTAAATGGATAGAATCATGAGCTAATAATAGTAAAATGTACTTTTAGTCCTTTTGATTCTCAGTCTCTTTCAAAGCTAAGTATTTCCTAAGTTAGCATCACCATCTTTTGCCTGATTAGCTCCTAGGCTGTTTATTCAATTACAAAATTCCCATTCTCTTATTTCAAGACATGCCAAAAGCCTTTGGGTTATACCAGCAGGTCTTTCCTATTAATGCTACTGGCAGAGATGCCCCCAAGATATTCCTGATTGATTGAAGCCTCCTTTACTAGTTCCTCACTTTCAGGAACACTAAATTCCTTTGCAAATTAAAAACAAACACAGCTGAACTATCTTATGTTTAATTTAGAGTAGGCTAGATTAATGGAATTTCAGGCAGTCAGGAAGCCTTAGGAACTTTTCTGGTGTAATTATAAGAGCTGTCCATATTGTCACCAAAGTCACATCCTTCAATTACCATTGTAAACATATTATTAATTCTATACTGAGAGATTTTTAGAATAGTTCCTGTTTTTTTGTGTTTGTAGGGACACTGAGAATGTAGACATACAAAGTGACAATGAGTAAATAATAAATCACATTTGCAAGATTTACACAGAAGTGTTTTTTTCCCACAAATTCAGACATCACAGGATATACATAGAAATCCTGACTCAAGCATATTCACACACAGTAGGTTTAGTGCACAGGTACATACTAAAATAAGTATATCTGTGCCTTTCCCTTGTAGCAGATTAAATGCAGACATTCAGGCTTTCCTCTGCAAAACGGTCTTTCTTTCCTTTGCTTTTGTTTCTTTTGTAAGTGGTAGAGCTTGAACTCAGGCAGTGGGTGCTGTATCTGAGCTCTTTTTGATCAAGGCTAGCTTTCTACCACTTTGAGCCACAGTGCCACATTGGTTTTCAAATGGTTAATTGGAGATAAGAGTCTCAATAACTTTCTTGCCTGAGCTAGCTTTGAACTGCTATTCTCAGATCTCAGTCCCCTGAGTAATTAGGATTACAGGCATTAGCCACCAGGGCTTGACTAAATCTAAATTTTTAAGCCTGTGGGCTCTCTAAGATAATGTGTCTGGTGCTTTTACAATAAGTAAATAAAAGAAACCAATGAAGAAAATAGGAAAGGAGAAAAGATGGGAGAGGAAGGAAGGAGGAAAGCAGGGAAAGACAGAAGGAATGGAAAGGAAACAATGGAAGGAGGAGAAAGGGAGGGAGGGAACGAGTGAGAGAAGGAAGGAGGGAGAGAGAAAGGAGGAGAGGTTTGGAGGGAGGGAGAGAAGGAAGAAAGAAGGAAGGAAAAAGAGCAAGGGAGTGGAGGAAGTGAAAGAATGAAGGAAGGGAGGAAAGGAAGGGTGTTTTAAGGAATCACAGATCTCTGACTTACCCTTTATTTCACCATGCTGATAACAGCATGCACTGACCGTTCATGTCAGTGCAGCAAAAATGCCACTATAGTATTTATTTAATCCAATTTTAGGTTCTGCTTTTGCAATTTACCCCAGCATACTTTTCCTAGGAGGAAGAGACACAAGGATTTGTAGATAATAGCATCCTTATTTCTGTGTTATTTTCATGGTGACTATATAGTGTCATTTTCATGGAATAATTACTTCTTATATACTTATATATTTCATATATTTATTATATATTTTATATATTTATATATTTTTATATATTTTACAACAAAATGGAAACAAAATAAAATTTCAGTAACTAAAGTGCTTGATATTGACTCTAGAAGATATATACAGAGGTCTATGATTAAAACGGTGCCTTAGTTTTGGAGGGGTGAAATACTTAGAAATTTTAGAGTCCAATCAGAGAAACAGTCTGGAGTTTGGAAAGATAAATAGGAATGAACATCTGAGTGTAAAAATAAATAAATATCTATTGTGAATCTCTGCTAGGAGAGCCCAATAGATACTAGATACATAAGGCCATATAGTAGGGCACTAAATGTAAGGACCTCCAGGATATAGAAACAAAAGCCATATAATGAGTGATTATTGTCCTTAATGTACTATGTTATCTCTCACCTCTTTTGTTGTCCCTTGGTTATCTTATATTGTTACAATATTTCACCTTGTTATCTAATATATTTTATATATGCTTAATTGGTTATTTGAAATAGGAGCGGGAAGGGGGAAATCAAGGTAAGCGGGGAGGGGGGCAAGGGGAGAGGGAAATGGGGACCATGACATGAGAAAGGGTATCAATATTTGTGAAATAATGTACCTTCTATCTGGTGAATATAATGTAACCCTTCTATTAATTACAAGAAAACATATATGAAAAAATAAATACCATCTAAATATAAAGAGGTTAGAGAATCTTTTGAAATAACTTGGTCAGTAAGAAAAATAGTATCAAAGTGGATACTGACATTCTTATGCAAAATATATTTTCATTGAGTTTGTAAATAGTATGATATAAACATGGGCATAAAAATGGGGGATGAGGGCCGGGAGTTGGCCTAGTGGTTAAAGTGCTTGCCTAGCATGCATGAAGACCCGGGTTCGATTCCTCGGTACCACATACATAGAAAAAAGCCGGAAGTGGTGCTGAGGCTCAAGTGGTAGAGCTCTAGCCTTGAGAAAGTCCAAGGACAGTGCTCAGGCCCTGAGCTCAAGCCCACGACTGGCAAAAAATAAAAAATAAAAAAAAAATAAAAATGGGGGATGAGTAAGAATTGCAAGGTAGGACTGCCAGTGCGGCCTACTAGTACAGTGTTTGGCTAGCATGCATGAATTCCTGGGTTTGATTCCTCAGTACCACCAAAAAGAAAAAGCTGGAAGTGGTATTGTGGTTTTAGTGGTAGGGTGCTAGCCTTGAGAAAGCCCAAGGACAGTGTCCAGACTCTGAGTTCAAGTCCCAAGACCCACAAAAGAAAGAAAGAAAGACAGAGAGAAAGAAAGAAAGAAAGAAAGAAAGAAAGAAAGAAAGAAAGAAAGAAAGAAGAAAGGAAAGAAGGAATTGGCAGATAATACAATAATCTTAATTTTTTCATATATTTTTATTGTAATTAATAGAAGGGTTACATGATATTTGCCAGATAGATGGTGCATTAATTCCCATACATTGATACCCTTTAACATGTCTTGGTCCCCATTTCCTTCCCCCCACCCCCCCCCTCATCTTGTTTTCCCCTGTTCCCTATCCAATTTCAAATAACCAAATACAAATATATCCAATATATCAGGCAACAAAGTGAGATACTGTAACAATATGAGATAACCAAGGGACAGCAAAAGAGATGAGAGATAACATAGTACCTTAAGAACAACAATCATTCATTATATGGCTTATGTTTACATATATTTTAAATGACACGTTTAACAAACAAGTGTTCAAGGAGGGAATCTATAATTACAATCACTGGGACTTAGTATTTAGAACTTAGTCAAAATTAGGGTAAGGGTTTGTATGTCATAGAAACATATTAATTTATGAAATAAAATATTATGTCTATAGAGTCATAGTTTTTTCTTTTTTTATTGTAATTAATAAAAGGGTTACATGATATTTGCCAGATAGAAGGTGCATTAATTCACACACATTGATACCCTTTCACAGAGTCATAGGTTTTTATGTCTATATAGTTATGTTTGTATTTCCATTACCATGTCCATAGCTTTGGGTATGCAGTTATTGAGTCCTCGCTCTTGCACTCTTTGGATTTAATAGCCACATATTAAGGATACCATGCACCTTTTGTTCCTTAGGTCTTGACTTGTCTTACTCAACATGATTCGCTCTAGATTCATCCACTTCCCTGCGAATGCCATTATTTTATCTTGTCTGTTGGCTATGTAGAATTCCATTGTGTATATATACCATATTTTCTGTATCCATTCATCTGCAGTAGGGCATTTGGGTTGTTTCCATCGCCTGGCTATTGTGAATAGTGCAGAGATGAACATAGCTGAGCAGGTAGGTGTCTTTATAATATCCTGGGTCATGCTGTTCAGGATAGATGCCCAGAAGTGGTATGGCAGGATCATAGGGAAGGTCTATTTTCAGTTCTTTAAGGAACCTCCACACTGCTTTCCAGAGTGGCTGAACTAGTCTACATTCCCACCAGCAGTGTTGTAGGGTTCCTTTTTCTCCACAACCCCGCCAGCAACTGTCATTGTCTGAGTTCAAAATCTTGGCCATTCTTGTTGGGGTAGGGTGATATCTTAGGGTTGTTTTTATTTGCATTTCCTTTATAACCATAGATGATGAAAATTTTCTCATATGTTTTTCTGCCATTTTAATCTCTTCTTCTGATAAGTCTCTCTTTAGTTCCCTTGCCCATTTAGTGAATGGTTTATTGGGTTTTCGGGGGATTAGTTTCTTGAGTTCCCTGTAGATACTAGATATTAAGCATTTGTCAGATGTATTGTTGGTGAATATCTTTTCCCAGTTGGTTGGCTGTCTCTCTACTTTTGCAACTATGTTTTTATCTGTACAGAAACTTTTTATTTTTAGGTAGTCCCATTTATCGAGTCCCTCTCCCATCTGTTGTGACCTTGTGATTCTCTTCAGCAACCTTTTGCCTGTGCCTATGAGTTCCAGTGTCTCTCCTACTTTATCATGTAGCAGTTTCACGGTTTTCAGTCTGACGTTGAGGTCTTTGATCCACTTTGAGTTAATGCTTGTGCATGGCGAAAGGCTAGGGTCAATTTTTAGTTTTCTGCATGTGTCTGCCCAGTTTTTCCAGCACCAATAATTGAATAGACTGTGTTTGTTCCACTGTATATCTTTGGCTCCTTTGTCAAATACAAGTTGCCTATAGGTATGTGGTTCTATTTCTGGGTCTTCTATCATGTTCCACTGATCTTCTGGTCTGTTTTTGTGCCAATATCAAGCAGTTTTTGTTATTATGGCTCTATAGTAGAGTTTGAAGTCTGGTATTGTAATACCACCAGCATTGCACTTTTTGCCTAGAATTGTTTTGGCTATTCTAGGTCTTTTCTTGTTCCATATGAATCTTTGGATTTTATCTTCAATTTCCGTAAAGAATGTCTTTGGGAATTTGATGGGGATTGCATTGAATTTGTATATCAATTTTGGCAGTATAGCCATTTTCACTATGTTGGTTCTCCCTAGCCATGAGCATGGGATGTCTTTCCATTTCCTAGTGTCCTCTTTAATTTCTTTCATTAGGCCTTTATAGTTTTCATTGAATAATTCCTTTAGAACTTTGGTTATTATATCCCTAAGTATTTTATTCTTTTTGGGAGCTATTGCGGATGGGATCATTTTCTTGATTTGGCCTTCTGTTTGTGTACTGTTGGTGTACAAGAAGGCTACTGACTTCTGAAGATTGATTTTGTATCCTGCCACTTTGCTAAAATGGTTTATTAATTCTAGAAATTTGGGAGTGGAGTTTGTTGGGTCACTCAAGTAGAGGATCATGTCATCTCATGTCATCACTGGAATTCATAGGCACAGGCAAAAGATTCCTGAAGAGAATCCCAAGGTCACAACAGATTGGAGAGAGACTCGATAAATGGGACTACCTAAAAATAAAAAGTTTCTGTACAGATAAAAACATAGTTGTAAAAGTAGAGAGACAGCCAACCAACTGGGAAAAGATATTCACCAACAATACATCTGACAAATGCTTAATAGGGATAGTATAATTTCTTCTTTCCCTATGTGGATCCTTTGATGTCCTTTTCTTGCCTTATTACTCTGGCTAAGGGTTCCAGCACTATACTGAAGAGAAGTGGAGAGAGTGGGCATCCCTGTCTAGTTCCTGATTTTAAGGTGAATGGTTCCAGTCTTTCACCATTTAGTATAATACTGGCTGTAGGTTTTTCATATATGGCTTTCACTATTTTGAGGAATGTACCTCTTATTCCAATTTATTTTAGCGCTAGCAACATGAATGGATATTGTATTTTGTCAAATTCCTTCTCCGTGTCCAGAGAAATTATCATATAATTCTTATCCTTAACTCTATTCATATGATGTATTACATTGATTGATTTGCTAATGTTAAACCAGCCTTGCATTTGTGGGATGAAGCCCAGTTGATCATAGTGTATTATTTTTTAATTTGTTTCTGGATTCTGTTGGCTAATATTTTATTGAGGAGTTGATTCTGTGTTAATTAGAGAGATAGGTCTGTAGTTTTCTTTTTTTGTTGGGTTTTTCCCTGGTTTGGGGATGAGAGTAATATTAGCTTCATACAATGAGTTTGGTATTGCTCCTTCTGTTTCTATTTCTCGGAAGAGTTTCAAGAGTATAGGTGTTATTTCATCTTTAAATGTCTTGTAGAATTCCACAGTGAAACCATCTGGACCTGGGCTCTTTTGGGTTGGCATTTCCCTGATTTCTTCCACAATTTCGTTGTAAGAAATTGGTCTGTTCAATTTGTTTACCTCATCGTTGTTCAGTGTGGGTAGCCTATATTTATTTAAGAAATCATCCATTTCTACTAGATTTTCTTGTTTCTTTGAATATAGGCCCTGGTAGTACCTATTCATTATGGACTGGATTTCTTGGGAATCATTTGTGATTGTTCCCGTGGGGCCTCTAATCTTGTTTATTTGAGTCTCCCCTTTCCTTTTTTTGATCAATCTTGCCAAGGGTCTGTTTATTTTGTTGACTCTTTCAAAGAACCAACTTTTTGATTTATCAATTTTGTGTATAGTAGATCTTATTTTAATCTCTGAAATTTCTGATTTTATTTTTGTTATTTCTGTCCTTCTAGTTGTTTTAGAATTAACTTTTTCTTTCTCCTCTAGGTGTTTCAGTTTTTTTTAAGGTTATTTACATGCTCTTCTTCTGTCTTTTTAATATGCGCTCCTAGTGCGATAAATTTGCCTCTTAGAACTGCCTTTGCTGTGTCCCATAAGTTCCTTTGTGATGTTTCTTGATTGTCATTACATTCAAGGAAGTTTTTAATTTCATTTCTGATCTGATCTGTTATCCAGGGGTTATTCAGAAGTGTGTTGTTCAATTTCCAAGTGATTGAACGTTTTTTGACCCGGTGTGTCTGTCTCTCTTCTATTTCTTCCTAGTCCTTGCCCCCGATTTCAGGAACCCCAATCTGCGAACCCTGGTTTGCTGCCGGTTGGCCCCGGCAGACTGCATTGTTCAGAATTAGTCTTCCTCCACTGTGGTCTGATAGAATGCATGGGATTATATCAGACCTCTTGTATCTGCTTAAGTTTTCTGTATGAACTATTATATGATCTATTTTGGAGTGTGTTCCATGTGCTGCTGAGAAAAATGTAAAAAGTTTCGCGGTTGGGTGGAAGACTCTGTGTATATCTGTTAAGCCCAGCTGGTCTATAGTGTCATTTAAGTCAATGGTGTATTTGCTAACTTTTGCTGAGTTGACCTGTCATTTGTTGAGAGTGGTGTATTGAGGTCTCCCACTATGACTGTGTTTGAGTCTATCTTGTTCTGTAATTCTAAAAGAGTTTGTTTGATGAATTTGGGTGCTCCCGTGTTGGGGGAGTAGATGTTTATAACTGTAATATTATGGGCATGGATTGTATCCTTTACTAATATATAATGGCCGTCTCTATCTTTAGGTACTGATTTTACTCAGAAGTTAATTTTGTCGGAGATTAAGATTGCTGCTCCTGCTTTTTTGCATGGTGCATTGGAGTGGAAAATTCGTTTCCATCTTTTCACTTGGAATTTGTTTCTGTCTTTGGCAGTGAGGTGTGTCTCTTGGAGGCAACATATGGATGGGTGGTGTTTCTTAATCAGTCTGCTGCTCTGTGTCTTTTGATTGGATTGTTCAGCCCGTTCACATTTAGGGAGATTATGGAGAAGTGGTCAGTGTCCATTGTCGTTATTTATTTTTTCTTCTAAGTTTCTTTCTCTCTCTTTTTTCCCCTTTTGTGTTTAGTGAGTTATAGATGTTTGCTTCTTGATAGGGGTTCTTGATGTTCTACAATTTGTTCTCAATTAATTAGTATTCTTTGTAACGCTGGTTTAGTGTGCAAGTATTCATAAAATTTCTCTTTGGAGTGAAATATTCTTGTTTCTCCCTCAAATGTAAATGCTAGTTTTGCTGGATGTATCAGTCTGGGTTGGCAGTTGTTGGTCTTCAGGACATCAATGATGTTTTTCCAAGCTTTTCTTGCATTTAGGGTTTTCATGGAGAGATCTGCTGTAATTCGAATTTTCTTCCCATTATAATATAGCTCCTTCTTTGTTTTTGCAGCATTTAAGATCAATTCCTTGGTATTCGGGTCTAGTGTCTTTACTAGGATATGTCTAGATGAGTTCCTTCTAGGATCTTGCCTGTTTGGGGTCCTGAAACCTTCAATAATGTGAGTATTTTCCCTTTTGAAGTTGGGGAAGTTCTCTGTTATGATTTTGGTGAATAAAGGTTGCATACCTTTGTCCTGAAATTCGGCCCCCTCCTCAATCCCTATTATACGAAGATTAGACTTCTTTGCTGCATCTGCCAGTTCCTGGAGCTCTCTCTGGTAGATTCTGACTGATTTTTCTAAGGTGGAGATTCTCTGTTCCAGCTCTTGTGTTTTATCTTCCGTTCCTGATGTTCTATTCTCCATCTCTGTCAATCTGCTGCTTAATGCCTCCATTTTTGCTTGAAGTGTGAACACTGAGCTGATCATGTCTGCTCTGAGGTTATTAATCTTTTCTTCCATTTCTCTTTTGAGTTCGAAGAGCTCTTTGGTGATTTTCTGCTTATGTTCCTGGAATTGTTTTTGGAATTCTGTTTTAATCTCTTTAGGTATGTCCACAATCATCTCCTTGAATAGGGTCATGGTTCGTGTCTCTTCAGGTGTCATTTCTTGGGATGGTGACATCTCTCTCATCCCTCGCTCTTGTTTCCTTTTGGGCTTTGTGTGGGACTTTGATTATTTATATATGTTGTAATTCATCTTTGCGCTCTCCTCGGCATCGAGAACTGTTGTTGTAGTTCGCTCTGTGGTCAGTGGGTAGTGGTCTTTACTTGGATTGGTACCGGTGGTTCTGGGAATATGTGAATACCTGTGGTTCTCGGCCAAATTGATTCCTCTGCTGACTAGGTCAGAGTTTGCAGTTTTTTGCAGGTGTTCTGGCCTGTTCCCAGAGGCTGTGTGCTGCTGCACGACTAGCTCTCAGCCCAACCAGTGGCCTCACAGTGGGCCGTGGGTTGGATCTGTGAGCTTCAGTCTCAGCGTGCTGGGCAGATGGTTGGTTTTCCTGTGCTGCTTCTAGGGGCGGGCCCCTGGCCAAGGGTCTGGGGTTTGGGAGTTTCCAGGGGCTCTCAGCAGGACCAGCATCTGTCAGCTCTATTCCCAGGGGCGGGACCCAGCTGAGGGCGTGGGCTCCAAGAGCAGAGGTGCGCCTTTCTGATTCTCAGAATGCGAGCTTGGCTGCTGGTCGGCCCTTCAGTTCCCTGCTGTGTTTCTGCCACTTTGGCCAGGAGTCTGTGACTGTGGGGGGGGCCTCTCGATGCTGTCTTGCTCAGGATTCCCAGCTGGAGGATGCTCGGCTCAAGATTTGAGCGGGGCAGATGCTGGCTCCTATTTTCCTGTACACCCCACCCGCTGTTGTAAGGCAGGGTCTCAGCGCCCCCCACTCTCCAGATCCAGTGGCCTGGGAGAGGAACCTGTTCGGTGGGTGGGAGCTGGAACAGCTCCGCCTCCCTTGGTGGGGTGCTGGGTCTTACCGCTGCCCGCCTGTCAGTTGCCAGGGGGAGGGGGCTGTTGAGGGAAGGGATAGGATTCTAAATTCCTTGCCCCCCTACTCCTGCCGGTCTTTCTCGGGCAGGGTGGAGGGGTCTGAGTTAAGTTCTATTGCTAGGCACCAGCTCCGCTTCCCCAATGGGTTTGGGGACCCGCTGTGCTACTCACACCTCTGCGTTCGTCTGTGGGTGTTCCACAGTGTCATTCACTCCCCTCAGGTCTCCTCCGCCGCCTGTGTTCCGTGTCTGGGTTCTGCTGCTTGCTGTTCTGGTTCCGCGTCTGGGTTCCACTGCTTCTGCGGCTCGCTGGCCTGGTCCTATGCTGGTTTCTGCAGAGGTTGGGGCTTCCCAGCCAGGCGCCCTCTGCTGCCGCTTTTCGCGGCTTGGAGCCAGAGGCGAGGGGTGGGGGAGGGGTCCTCACGTTCCAAATTCTTTGAGAAAGTTGGATGTGAGCTTTATCTGGATTTCTATTCTGGTTTGAGTCCTTCTCCGTTGCTTCTTGAGTTTGTTGTTGTGGATTTCTTAAGGTAGTTGTCTCGTGGGACTCTCTGGTTCTCTCTTTTTGTCCCTATTGTCTCGGCACCATCTTCCTACTTTAATAATCTAAATTTTTAACATCTTCGAACCTGCCATTGCAGAACTAGTTTCTAAAGAAGTGGTATCATTTAACTGGAAGAAAATCACAGGGGAGGATGCATTCCTTTTGTTCTACAGCCCTGTCAGTCTTTGAGTACAGACATCCTAATGCATGCCATTTGACACTAGAGTTTTGATGAAATATGAATTTTTCTAATAATCCTTGAATATCTTTATTGGCGAGGAGAAGACCGTTCTTTCTTTTTCTTTTATTAAAGAAAATTTATTAATATGTTTTCCTGTTTCATTTCTTGTCAGTGGTAGTGCTGCATGTGGGTTTTTTGTTTGCTTGTTTGTTTTGCTTTGTTGTTCGCTTTTTGTTCTGCTTAGTTCAGGTTTGTATTTGGTCATACTGGTATTTTGAATTGAGTGCCCCTGGCTAGCAAATACTCTGCCACTTCAACCTGCCATATACTCTTTGTGCTTTTATTTAGTTTCAGGTAGAAACTCATGCTTTTTAAAATGTTTAAACAGTTTTTTGCTGTTGCTGTAGAGTTTTTGTTGTTATTGTTTATTGTTGTTCTTTTGCTAGTCCTGGGCAGTGTCTATGAGTTTATTTTGCTTAAAACTAGCACTCTACCACTTGAGCCACATTGCCACTGCTGGATTTTTCTGTGTATGTGGTACTGAGGAATTGAACCCACGGCTTCATCATGCTAGGCAAGCACTTTACCACTAAGCCACATTTGCAGCAAGTTTTAGTTTTTAATATGTTAATATATTCAATATCAATCAACTTTTAGTTATATATTTTCTAAGTACTGTCTATCATATAGTTTGCATGTTGAAATTTACTTCATTGATTTGTTCTTGCATGTGTGCATGCATAAATGAGTGTGTGTGTGTGTATGTGTGTGTGTGTGTGTGTGTGCACGTGTGTGTGTTCCTGTGTGACTCCTGGACTTAAATTCAGGGCCTGAGTATTGTGCTTGAGCTTTTCCTTTCTTTTTTGAGAGCTATTGCTCTACCACTTGAATCACAGCTTTGTTTACAGTTCTTTGGTACTTCATTGCAATCCTCAGATCTGAGTAGCTAGGATTAAAAGTGTGATCCACCAGTACCAAGCTCCATTAATATTTATTATTTATTTATTTATTTTTGGTATTTCAGATTTTATGATGACTAAGTTGTTTATATTTTTATATATCTGACAAGTCTTTGGTGGAATACAAGAAGCACTCCCATTTCCAATGTAATGAAGATTTTTCTGTTATATTTTCTGTAAGAGTTTTATACTTGGAGGTTTACATGTAGGCCTTTGATGCATTTTGAGATTTTGCTGATATTTGTTTGCTGATATTGTCCGCTTGCATAAGTAACCAGTTTTAATACTGTTAAGTAAAGGTTCAGCCTTTTTATTTTTACTTGCAAACAAATAGCTCAGTCTTTTACATGGGTATGCAAAATTTATTTTGTAATTTGTGTATGCAACTGCTGGCAGATGTACTAATCTTTTCCTATGTGGCTTGCAAACCAAGGGAAAAGACCGATAAATTGGGAGTGAGAATGGTTATGGTCCTTTAAGTCCCATAGATTTAAAATGTATGGCTGAAATACAGAACTTGAAATAAGCACATTAACAGCAATCTGCATTTTGACAGTTTAGTGTTAGCCACTTCCCAAAGTCCATATACAGATGGTTGCCATAAAATCTCGGGTCTTGCCACTGTATTAAGAGCTTACATGATGCTATATGTACATCACATGTTTTCCAAGACTTCCTCTGGAAGTTGTAAATCTTCACTACACTCCAGACTTCTGAGATAATTTTACCAGAGAGATTCTTCCAACATGCTTGTTGCTTAAGTGAGCAGACAAGTGCTTTCTCTTCTCAAAGTAGCACCCTATCTAGACATTGAAGGATATCCAAGTATTTATAAATTTAACTATCAGTAGATATAGTCTTTTGGGGGAGGCGAAGAAACAATGACCACTTTATTTTAGTCCCACCATGTGGATGAAAGTAAATTATAGGATATTAATTTCATACACAAAGTTTTGTTTCTCTTAAGAACCATGCTTTTCACTTCAGTGGCAGGAACTGCTGGGTAATTTTTAATATCTTCCTGTTTTCCTTTTAGAAATAACAATCTGATCACATGGCTTTCTAATTTAAATTGCTACTTTCCTTCCTAACTTGTAAGCACAGAGTGTGCAAATTGGAGTGCTCATCTGCTAACTTGCTGTTTCGTGGGGTATTTACTGTGACAGGAAAAAGATATGATACACTCTATCTCCTCTGCTTCAGTTGTTCCATTTACTTCCTAGCATGTATTTGGGAGACTAATTATAGTACCAAGTTTGGAAGAAAAGATTAAGAGCTATGCATAAGGCTGGTGGAAAATGAACTAAAAAGTTAGCCATGGTAGCCCAAGTCTATAATCCTAGGTACTCAGGAGGCTGAGATCAGAAGACCATAGTTCAAAACCAGCCCCGTTAAAAAAGCTTGAGATTCCTACCTCCAGAAATAAAAGTGTGGTTCACGTGGTAGAGCATTAGCCTTGAATACAAAAGATCACAGATATCACTCAGGCACTGAGTTCAAGTCCCAGGACTGGCACAAAGCAACAAATTAAAACAGAACTAAGAGTCCACTGAATTTATTCATGGATAATGGAGTCATTCTTCCAGTTCTGACTTTGCAATTCATGGAATTATTTTGTTTGGGTTTTTGTTTTCATTAAGTGGTTGTACAAAATGGTTTCAATTCACCATGCAAGTTTATGAGTAGATGCATCATACACAATATTACTTAAAAGAAACTAAAAATAAATGATCCTCTTGTGTGAATTTCCGTTATATCACTCAGGCCAAATATTAGTAACTACAAAGTATTTGAGGAATTCATGCATAGAAAGAACTGGTTTATCTCAGTTTTAGTTTATCAAAATTGGACCTAAAAATTGGAGTCAAACTGAACTAAAAATATTTTACCTTATGTTCTGTTCCTCAGTTATATTTTAAAAATAGATACCTCCCTAGTTTTAGGCAACCGTATTACTTAGCTGTATTTATGAGTACTTTTGAAAGGAAAAAACATTTAAATGTCTTTGTGTTTAATAATACAAAGAAATAGCAATCACTTTTCAGAAATGCTGTGGGAGCTTAGATTTAAATCAGCACTACAATGCCATTTTGAGCAGAGGTGGGCAAGCCTCTGAAGGATTAGGATTTTGGTTCTAATTTGCAAACAGGGCTTACTTTGGATTAGGATTTGACTCCAATTTCCCTTTATGGATTTGGGTAAAGCTTTTATTAATCACTCATCCTAAAGAGTTGCTTGCATGTGTGTGGGATGGAACAAGAGATAAATTTTTACTTAATAAACTCAAACAAATGAAAAGAAAATCTGTATGTTCCTGGTTGTTACACCTGAGCTTCTATCTCTTAGATTTCAATTGATTTTAAAGAAATTATGTAATGAGGAATCAATAATTAAGTTTGTAATCATTTTTTGAAACTCCAAATTGCAAATAATTGTGTCTAGATAAAATTATTTGGACATTTTATTTTTAAAATCAAATTCTGTGTTTATAAAGATGTAAATGTAATTTTAAAATATTTAAATATCAAACAATCAAAGAAAATATACAACTTTTTGAAATAAATTATCAATTACAATGATTATTTCTATATGAATGCTAATTTGCATCTGAGGCCAAAACCAAGCATACTGTATAAGCATATTCTATCTAGCCATACTTGGTTTCATTAATACAAATCATTATATTGTAAGTGAATTTTTGTCTTTCAAAATGATGACAACTTTGCTAAGGTTTTCTTTTATTTCATTTGATATTCAACAATAACAAAGACCATGCTGGTCACAGAGTGGCACTTCAATAAATATATTTAGTCCTTTTCCATTACCTTTTCACCTCTTGAATCAAAGACATGGTTAAGATAGGAAGCAGACACAAGTGATGTGTATACTATATGTACATGTAAGTTTACTATTAAAGAAGTCATGCAGCAGTCCCTGCAGAGAAAGCAGTAAGTGGAGTTAGAAATAGATGGCGTCACATGATTAATAGAACAAATGGATATTTTCAGTAGGAATTGCTCAGAGAATGGCATATGGGATGAGACTAGAAATGAGCAGAAAGACAGCAATTTATAAAGCAGCAGCTGAAGCTGGAGACATGAAGAGGGACAAGGAAAGGCTCTGTGCACAGACTGAGCATATTTCACTTTTGCCCTGGCAATGGTCAAGATGGCACAAAAATGAACTATGTAAATTCTGTGCTGCTCAACAACTGCATTATTCCAATCACTAACAGATCTAAAAACAGCATAAAGAAAGGAAAATGAGTAAGTGATGTTTTGAGGAATAGAGATTGGAAATTTTAAAGACATCTTTTAAAAGATATAGTCTTCCTAGGGAAAGCAATTGAATTTCATCATGCGCAAAAAAAAAAAATGCTTGCTTTTCAGCTTTTTTGCACTGAAATATCTTTTTTTTTCAGCATAAGGTCAGCTCTTTAAAGATTGTAATGTATAGAGTGTTACAGATAGTAGATTCATTACTACTCACACACTGATACTGTTTCTCATGTTTCTCTTCTTTCTTTTTATCATGGGACTTGAACTCAGGGAGTGGCTGCTGTTCTTGGGCTTTTTGTCTTCAAAGTTAACACTCTTATCAGTTGATCCCCAGCTCCACTTCTGGTTTTTAGTGGGTTAATTTGAGATAAAAGTCTCACAGACTTTCCTATACAGACTGGCTTCAAATCAACATCCTCAGATCTCAGTCACCTGAGTAGCTAGGATTACATGTGCAAGCCACCAGTGCAGGACTTGAAATATCTTTTTTGATACTTTGTGCTTTGAAATCTCTTTACTGATAAGGAACTACAATTATAACATAGTGAATCACTTAAGACCGTTTGATGAGGCAAAACTTTGAATTCAATGAAGGCCCAATAAGAATAAATATGTTCCCTTCCTTTCTTTATGGGGTGGATATTCTCTATCCACTACTACATAAAGTTAAGGATCTCCCACACGGTGTAGTCTTATTTATGTTGAACTATTCAGGCATTGGATATTAATTTTTGGTTATCTGTAAATCACAGTCTGATTTTCAATACCTGATTTAATAAGATATAAAACAGTCTTCTATATATATGCCCATTCACCTTTATTTAAATTGCAAATGATATTTTCAATGGAATTTTTATCTTCCAATCATTTTTTTCTCTTTTAAAATTTCCAGATCATCAATATTTTGTAAAATCTCTAAAAAATATTCCTAAGGACAGTCTTATTAGCTATAAGCTTTTATCAAGAAAATGCCAGTGCTATGGTTAAAGGAATATATTTGTTGCCCTGTTTCTTTGCTAAGCCACATTAATAGTATCCAACTGTTTGTTTTTAATAATTTAGTTTAATCTTTTTTCTTTTATTTATGGGGGAACCAGTGTGGTGGCTGAGGGTGCTAATTCTAGAACCAGACAATGTGGAATTAAATTCTGACTACTCACATTATGTGACCTTTGACCACTTGTTTGATCTTGTTATGGTGCATCTTAAAACAATGTTTGTTGTTATTTCCATCCTTGAACTCAGGATCTGCCCTCTGTTCCTGAACATTTGTACACAAGGCTAGTGTATAACCACCTGAGTCACAGCTCTATTCCTGCCCTTGTTTTTGGGTGTGGTTAATTGGATGTAAGTATCTTACAGACTCTCCAGTTTAGGCTGGCTTTGAACCTTGAGCCTCAGATCTTAGCCTCTTGAGAAACTAAGATTACACATGTGAGCCTCTGGCACCCAGCATAAAATAATGATTTTAATGTTACCTCATGACATTGTGAAGAGAATAAGCTCAGTAATAGTTTAAAGTGTTCATGATAGTGCCTGCAGAATGTGTTGCAGAAATATTTTAAATAAAATATTTAACATTAACACAGTTATATGCTATTACTTTATCATATTTGTTTAATTATTATATAAAATGACAGCTTTTCACTGTATAATCCTGACTGATCTCAAATGCTCTTCCTTCTAGTGCACATCTTGAGTTTTGGGAATTCAGAAATATTCCAGGCTATATATTTTAAATAGAATGTACTTAGTGTATACATTTCATAACAATCTTTGAACTAATACATTATTCTAGAGTTAAACATCTTATATATTTCTCTAAGAGTGTGACTTTACAACAATATTTTAGTACTGTAAGAAACAATGAGATGATATACATATTGATCAGTATTTAAGACTGCATAACTAGGTTTGTTTTGTTTTTAATTTTTATTGTCAGGGTAATGTATATAGGGGTTATAGTTACATTTGCCAGGTAGTAGGTGCATTACTTCTCACACACTGATACCCTTCTCATGATTTTGTCCCCATTTCCACCTTCCCACCCCCTCCCAATCATCTTGTTTCCCCCTTCCCTTTCCTATTTCAAATAAATAAATAAACGTATATATAATATACCAGGTAAAAAAGTAGTAGCAGATATATGTACAGATATTACCATGCTGCTGTTCAAATTTAACTCTATCCAAATATGGAAATTAGACTTCGATTTATAGTTCAAAGAGAATATTTTCTCATATGCACTTGGTCATTAAAACTAAGAAATAATTGTTCCTTTTAATTTGTGATAAACTTACATCTACATAGATTATTAAATAGTTACAGAGAAGTTTATGTTCTCTTCATCCTTGTATTAATATTAGATACATTCTTTGATATTTTACTGTACTATTACACATGAGTTCTTCCAACTGTGTACATATGTTAACAAGTGACAAGAAGATTTTTGCTAATTAAAGTGCCAATAATTCAACTCCAGTACTTTTTTCTCAGATTTTATAACTTGCTCCTAAATCTCACCTGATGAAGACATGAACACATTTCCCAGAATATTGATCAATTGCTCAGTTTCCATTGCAGAGAAGAAATTAGATCCAACTGTCTTCATATTAGCAATTTTGTGTTCCGTTCTGGGAAACACTGTAAGGGAAATGCTGAAGGAGGTACACAGACAGAGAATGACATAAGGGACAGAGAAAACAGTGATGATTTTGACACCAAAACAAAGATTATATAAGGCTGGGAGTTTGGCCTAGTGGTAGAGTGCTAGTCTAGCATGCACAAAGACCCGGGTTCAATTCCTCGGTACCATATGCATAGAAAAAAAGCCGAAAGTGGTGCTGAGACTCAAGTGGTAGAGCTCTAGCTTTAAGAAAGTCCAAGGAGAGTGCTTAGACCCTGAACTCAATCCCAGCACTGGCAAAAAAAAAAGATTATATATATACATATATATATACATATGTATATATGTATGTATGTATGTATATATATGGAACCCAGCTTATGTGGCTCACGCCTGTAATCCTACCTATTCATCAGGCTGAGATCTGAGGATCACGGTTCAAAGCCAGCCAGGGCACTGAAGACCATGAAACTCATATCTCCAATTAACCCCAAAACTGGAAGTGGTGCTATAGCTCAAATGATAGAGAGTTAGCACTGAGCTGAAGAGCTCAGGGACATCGTCCAGGCCCAGAGTTTGAGTCTCACGACTGAAAAAGGAGAATGAAAGAAAGAAAAATATTGGGAGGAATGCAGGCTAAGGTATGCAAAACGACACTCAATATGTAAGCACTTCATGCTGTTTCCATTGAGAGATGGACCTCTCCGTCTACATAGAAGAGAAAATAATCCATTGGACCTGAGTGTGTGAAGGGGAATAGTTTCTACTTGATAACAATTGTATTCATCATCCAGTTTATGCTAAGTAACAGTCCTGTCATCCTATTACTAATGTTATCCCAATCATCGCCCATATTATGGTAATGGTGTGTGTCATTGGGATGCATTGGACCCAAGAGCTTTTAGAACAACATTTTACTCATAAAGTGAATTGAAACCACTTTGTCTAAATACTTTGTGTGTGTGTGTGTGTGTGTGTGTGTGTGTGTGTGTGTGTGTGTGTGTGTGTGTGTGTGTGTGTTGGTGGAGGGGTATCGTGGGACTTGAACTCAGCCTGGGCACTGTCCCTGAGCTCTTCAGCTCAAGGCTACCTCTCTACCCTTGAGCAAAGCCCCACCCACTTCCTGTTTTCTAGAGGTTAATTGGAGATGAGCTTCAGGTCTTTTTGTGCCCGGGCTGGCTTTGAACCTTAATCTTCAGATCTCAGCCTCCTGAGTAGCTAGGATTACAGGTGTGAATCGCCATATCCCACCTCAAAAATATTTTTTAAGTATTTGAAAATCCAAGGCAGAATGTCAACAATGGTGAGATCTTGGGATCCTTACCATCCTTCCTTCATAAATTAGTGAAATGTCAGTTTTTTCATATATTTTTTATTGTAACTAATAGAAGGGTTACATTATATTTGCCAGATAGAAGGTGCATTAAATCACATACATTGATACCTTTTCACATATCTTGGTCTCCATTTCCCACCCCCCACGCCCACCCTCATCTTGTTTTCCCCCCTTCCCTATCCAATTTCAAATAACCAAATACAAATAAATCCAATATATCAGATAATAAAGTGAGATACTGTAACAATATAAGATGTTTTATGAAACTTAAAATCACTATAATTCTGCTTTGGTATAGGAAACAACTGAAATTTTAAGTTATTTTGCTGTTTACAATTTCATGTAGCTGTGAAGAATTTCTACTGAAATCCTATGCATAATGTTTATAATTCTCTTTTCCCTTTGTGGAATCATGTTTTCCACATTTTCTATTTTCCACAGAGGTTAGAAATCATCTTGGCTGACCAAGGACCTGACTTCTATTCAATCTATATTATCCCTTACAGCTTCCAAAAAGTGCTGGATCTTTTCTCATTTCTTCTGATAAATTTCCTATGCTCAATAGTGTTCCAAGAAGTAAAATCCACACTGGCCTATTAAACGGTATGACACACTAACTAGTGCTACTTAATGTGCTGCAGTGAAAGACAACAAATGGATTTACTAAATCTGATTAAGTCTTTTATCAAAATAAAATGAAAAGAAGTATAATAAATGAGGTGATTGAATCAAATACAGTGTAAATATGCTATAGACATGTAGCAAGGAACTCCATCTCTATAACTAATTGATATAAACCAATAGAATAATATTTGATAACAATTCTAGATAAGGCTAGGGACTAGAAGTTAAAGGTGAAGCCCTATTTAAATACTACACACAAAATCAAGTATTTATTAAAGGAAGGAAACTGGACTTTTTGACAAGTTTAAGCTAAGAATCAAACTAGCTAAGTGCAGGTGACTCAACCCTATAATCCTGGCTTTGCTCAGAAAAAAACAAAAATCTGAGAATCCTGGTTTGAAGCCAGTAGGAGCTGAAGAGTCTATACGATTTCTGTATCCAGTTAACCATCAAGAAACCTGGAGTGGAGCTGTGCCTGTGGAAGGTCATCAACCTTGAAGAAGAAAGCAAAAGAACAGTATGCAGTCCCTGAGTTCAAGCTCAAATACATATACCTACCCACCTACTCACACCCGACTCTCGTCTGTCTGTCTGTCTGTCTGTCTGTCTGTCTGTCTGTCTGTCTGTCTCTCTCTCTCTCTCTCTCACACACACACACACACACACACACACACACACACACACGGAGAGAGAAAGAGAGAGAAAGAGAGAGAGAGAGAGAGAGAGAGAGAGAGAGAGAGAGAGAGAGAGAGAGAGAGAGAGAGAGAGAGAGAGAGAGAGAGAGAGGAGGTAAATAAGGTTGCTCTTCTTGGACAAGTAACACTGAGTAGATGCAATATAGTTGAATTTAACACAGTGGTCAGCACAACCAAGGTCTGTACTGCATTAGTTTCCTTCTGATTAGTTTTACTTCTCATCTGTTTCTCTACTATTCTAACACTTGGTTAGATATGCCCACTTTAGGCCAAAATAAAATCAGTGAAAGACTGTCACAAGTAGTCAATTCTGAATCCTTATCACTGTTGCAAAACTTGATATCATTTTGTACTATAAGGAAGACATCTGGAAAAGCACTGAGCTGTTACATAAATCAAGCTTCGCAAAAATCAGAATCTTATTCCTGGATTATCTTGACTGCATATGGATTCCCTAGAATTTACCTTATGTAAAAACGATAACCCAGTCCAGTGAGTATCTCTTAATAAGGAGAGCAGATGTCTGTGTTAAATATAAGACCTGTCAGGGTCACCAAAGGCTAATTCTGTCATAAATAATCTTTCACCATGGTCTGACTTAATCAAATTTACTATAATGCTAAGTTTTCAGACTGAATCCCTTTATATTAATACCATAAACATCTCTTTTTAAAATAAATTATACAATACACTAGTATAGAAATAATAATCTAGGACTGCAAAACCAATTGTATGAAGCTATTTCAAAAGCTTAATTTCTCCCAAGTAGGAAATGTGGAAAGCTTTGCTAATGAATAAGTATAATAGGACAAACAATTAGAATATTACAAAGGAATTCTAATAAATTATTCCTAAGGAAAAACAGGAGAATTAATAAATAAATTAAGTAAAACTAATTTTTAGATAAATGTAGTTTTCCTCATCTCTATGCCAGTATATAAAGAATAGGAAAAAACATATAAAAGATAATATTTGCGAGAAAGCACGTATAAAAACAATTTAAACAATGCCTAGCATTCAAGAAGACCTGGTTCAAATCTTCAGTTACCACATGCATAGAAAAAGACAAAAATGGTGCTGTGGCTTAAGTGGTAGAGCTCTAGCCTTGAGAAAGCCCAAGGACAGGGCTCAAGCCCCGAGTTCAAGCCCCAGGACTGGCAAAAAAATTCAAACAAATCAAGAAAGTGATGTAGAGAATGTTTTTCTGAAAAATATACATTTAGAGTCCTGTCTTTCCAATAGATAATTATAATTTTATCCCAGGTTACTAAATTGACAGGTATGTAGGAAGCATTAACATATACTATACATGGGTTAGAAAAATTGAAAAGATCAAGCTGAAGTCTCCTCCCAAAATTTACTCCTAATTAAGTATCCTGGCAAAGAAAATCAAGAATTAATGTTTCAGAGAGTTTGAGAAGGGAAATGTAGATAAATGCTCCTGAAACCATTGTTTTAAAATTTTTAATCTGGTGTGTGTGTATGGGGGGATGTGTGGGTGCATGTGCGTACACACACACACACACACACACACACACACACACACACACACACACACAGAGGTCCTGGGGCTTGGAACATCAGGCCAGTGTGCTGTCTAGTAGTTTTGTGCTTAAGGTTAGCACTCTTCCACTTAAATCACCATCCCACTTTCAAATTTTTGGTGCTTCATTGGAAATAGAGTCTCAAGGACTTTCTTGCCTAGGCAAGCTTTAAACTGCAATCGTCAAAGTTCAGTCTCCTGAGCAGCTAGGATTACAGGGGCAAGCCATCTATGCCTAATTTATAAAAAGTGTTTTTAATTAAATGGGAATGCTCTTTTGGTATAAGAGGATGATCTGTTATATTTATCTTTCAACATTCAAAATCTCCTGGACTAGTCTTCCACACTATAGGTGCACTTTCTGTTTGATTATTAGGTTCTTTTTGTGTTAGTGTTCAAAGCTACCTCCTATGGTTGTACAGTACCATTTGATTTGGGCTTTTGTGGCTCACAGTTGTAATCCTAGCTACTCAGAAGGCTGAGATCTTGAGATCTTGGTTTAAGTAAGGCCATTGAAAACAGAAAAGTTCATGGGATTCCATCTCTAAAATAATCAGTGTAAAGCAAGACTGGAGATTTGTCTTCAGTAGTAAAGCACCATCAATGAGCAATGAAGCACAGTAAGAATATGAAGCCCTGAATTCAAATCCATTATTGGAAAAAATTTAATGCTTGCCAATATTTACTTTCAGTTTAAGCCAGCTAGTGAAATTAAAAGCAGACAGAAACTTTCTAGGTCTCTCCAGATGACCACTCTACCAAGTTCTTACTGGAAAAATATATAATAATGTTATTGTGACTCAATGCTTGGGAGAAAACTCAATGACTTTCTAGAGTTAGAAACACACTTGTACTTCTGAACCAGTCTGTCATGTTGCTATAACAAAGTAAACAATATTCCAAATAATTTACTTTAATAAGGCAGTGAACTTAGAAAAATGTTAAATTCTACAGGACATGGATGATTTGTTGAGGTAAATAATTGGGTGGATCATTAATTGTTCTTTTACCTTACAGGTGTTCTTTCTCAATTGCACTTATAAGATCCTTTTGACTGGAAAGGAAGAAGAGTCATCTATTGAAGATGCAGAGTTTTATTTATTAAAAATCTTACCAAATGCATCATATTAGGTCTGTATTATGAGATCTCAGGGGAATACTTTCTCCAGGGCATCAATAGCAAGAAAATATGCTGCTGGCTTTCTAATAAAGTTACAGACAATCATATTGACTCTACTGTGACCTCACAGAAAATTTAATTAGAAATGTTTTGGCCTCTTATGGTTTACTTAGCATTTCATTATGGGTAATTTTAAATACATAAAAATACATTAAATATTATATGTGCATAGATCTGTCATCAACTAGACAACTTATTTGTCTTTCGTTATTGTTTCATGTACATAACTATTTTTTATTTATTTTATTTTCCATTAGCACCCACTAGTTATACAGCGTACAGTTTCACTGTGGCTTTTCCATGCATGTATATGATATAGTACAGTCCAATCAAGCTACCTCTTTCTATCATTTCCCTTATCCTCTTCCACCTTCTCTCAAACGAATTTGAACACATTTCATTGTTCTGTTTTTACACAAGGAAATAACCTTCTTTGACCCTAACCATTCTCATTTACTCTTCTTTTTTTATTAGAGAATTTATCCACATTGATTTTTACATCATATTTCAAATGACATATTTAACAAACAAGTTTTCAAGAAGGGAATCTCTAATACAATCACTGGCACTGTGTGTGTAATAGTACTAGCACCAGCCTGGCACTACTGGCTCTTGACTCTAATCCTAGCTTTTCAGGAAGCTGAAATCTGAGAATCCTGGTATGAAGCCACCCCAAGCAGAAAAGTCTGTGAGAATTTTATCTTTAACTAACCAGCAAAAAGCCAGAAGTAGAGGTATGCCTCATGTGGCAGAGCACCAGTCTTGAGTGAAAATTCAAGCGCATGTTGTATGACCCTATGTTCAGGCTCTAGTATTGAAACACACACACACACACACACACACACACACACACACACTACCTTTAAACACATGCACACACACAATATCAATGTTTTATGTATACATATATGTAAATTTTCCATTCTTCACAATGTTCAAGTAATAATGAGCATATACTTTTGTTGATAAAACTTAATAACTTAACCAGCTCTGTCACTATACAGAACATTTCCATTACTCTTTGCCAGCCAATCCTGTGTCTCATCTTTAAAACAGAACATGACTTTATTGCTATTGACTTGCTTTTTCTAGATTATTTTATGACCATTTATTAGGTATTATTCATTGAATTCTCCTCTACTTTTTAACCTTTTAATATTCCATTTATTTAAGTTATTTAAAATATATTTTTCAATAACATGAATAAATTACAGAAAATAGAGTTGGTTATTTTCAAATGCATACACATTGATTTATCACTAAATAAATCTCTAGAAAAAATATAAGATTCTTAATTATAACAATCCTTCCATCATAACAAATGGAATAGGAGGAATATAGGACTCAATAAATATATTAGGAAACTTGATGAGAATAGATAAAGTCATGATATGTATTGTATACATATATATATTACATTTGAAAAATTTAAACATAATTTGATAAGCAGTTGAACCAAACTTAATAGCAGACCAAAACTAATATTTGTTATTAGCAGATACATTCATCTACCCAAAGCCCATTGGTTATGATTAGTTAATGCTTTAAAAATATCCTAAGGTCATGGATTAACTTTAGCTCTTTAAAAATCTTGAATGCATTATTTAAAACTTCTAAAACACTATTTCTTAGAAGCATAACTAGAATTTCTAGGTTATGCTTGTTTTGTTGTTTCATTTTTTTGTGTATGTGTAGAACTTCAGTTGGAATACAGAGACTCATACTTCCCAGGCACACCCTCAGCTCTAAAACATCTTTAACTTTTAAACCTTCCTACTATGAAATTCCATATATTTGCTTATATGGACTAATGACTAAAATCATAGTTTTATACATAATTAGCAGCCCAATCTCTTCTAATGGTCTTAAATATAATACCTTGCCAAGCCCTGGTAACAGCTCCATCAGATATGTGCAGGAACTTTCATTCACAGCTGCAATGCTTCCCTAAGAAGGTGGAGGGTGCACGTTCATTGATCATATGATAAAGCATCTTCCTCTTTCTCTTCTCTGTCTCTGTCTCTGTCTCTGTCTCTGTCTCTCTGTCTCTGTCTCTGTCTCTGTCTCTCTTTCTCTCATTTCTCTTCCAGGATTTTCCATGTAGCTGGAGGTCATAAAGCAGACCCGTAAGATGGATACATTTTCTTCCTGGTAACACAAATATACATAAGCCTTATGGCACCATCTTTCTTCTTTTTTTCTTCTTTCTCTGCCTTCTGTACTTATCACCATGGCTATAGTCCTATTTTCTATTGTTCAACATCTTGAAATTTTGCATTAATATATATATATATATGTATATGTTTATATACATGTATATCCTCTGTTTTAAGAAATTACCATGTTCTTAACCTGGGAGTGGCTGGGAAATACTATGGTTCACAACTATAATCCTAGCTATTCATAAGGATAAGATCTGAGCATTGTGCTCCAAAGCCAGCCCAGGCAGGAAAGTTAACAAGGCTTATTTCCAAATAATCAGCCTAAAGGCAGAAGAGGCTGTGGCTCAAGTGCTAGAACACAGACCTGGAGCAAAAGTTGCTAAGGGACAGTGTATGGTGTATAAATGAAATATAACAGAAATATGTTCATTTAAATAAGCTAATATTTGTTGATGGCTGAAAATGTATCAACATAAAGTAAAAGAAATAGAAGCTGAAAATAATTACACTAAAATTATTTGACATTTTCACTGTTGTTTTTAACAGAATAAAAACAAATAACACTCAAGAGTTAAATGAAAAGCAAAAAGTGATAAGAAAATGTGTGGCACATGGATGAGTCCTTTCCTCTAGATTATACAAGTAAGCAAATCAGAAGTAGGCATTGGATGTTTTCTGGATATTTCAATAAAAGGTCTAGCATAAACAACGAAAACATACAGATGAGCTAAGTAAGATGGTTAGTATGGGGAATGGCTATTTCTATTTCTTCTTTTTTTCTTATTTTATTTTACGGTTGGTCTTAGGGTCTTGATGCTTTCCCCGAGTTCCTTTGCTCAAGATTAGCACTCTACCACTTGAGTTACAGCACCACTTTCCAGTTTGCTGGTGGTTATTTGGAGATGAGCTGCACAGACTTTCCTGCTTGGGCTGGCTTTGAACTAAGCTCCTCAGATCTCAGCCTCCTGAGTAGGTAGGATTTGTGCAGATATAAGCCACCAGAATCTGTTTGGGAGTGATTATTTTGACACTTCCTTTGATCTCAGAAGAGGCACAAGGCATCATGTGGGCCTCAGCCTTGAAGAGGACATGATGCAATCAGGAAAAGTCCATCTGACGCATGAGAAATGATCTCTCAATGCATGTTTTCCTTCATTGCTCGAACATTTTTGCA
The DNA here is from genome assembly GCF_031878675.1 of Megascapheus bottae. Taxonomy (NCBI): domain Eukaryota; kingdom Metazoa; phylum Chordata; class Mammalia; order Rodentia; family Geomyidae; genus Megascapheus; species Megascapheus bottae. The sequence continues at coordinate 16,540,299 of NC_143514.1, forward strand.
CAGTCATTTTGAAAGTCTAATCATATAAAAATCTCTCAGTTTCTTGATCCCTTAAGGACTGTAAGTCCTATATGTTAATTCTTAGATTGTACCTCTGGCCTTACTACACAAACTTAAATTCTACTGTCTTCCCCCTATAACTATGAAAGGTATGGGCAGCTAAATCCTCTGATGTGTCCTTTTATGGTTGCAGGGATGTTTCTGATTAATGTAAACTACTCTTTCTATTCCCCCACTTAGGAATGATAACACTGGAAACACCATTCTGATCCGGTGCCCCTGATTCGCAGTCTAAAACTATCGACTTTATTCTAACTGTAATTCTCGACCCTTAATTTAAATTCATAAGAAAAATATAATAAAACATTCACTCTTTTTGCTTATGCAGAAATTATAGTTTAATGCATCTTTAATCTAGATTTGCAAAATCAATCTTTATTAAGATATTGGTGCTTTTATTGTTGTAGAATGAATCTCACTAGTCAACTCTGAGCTCATTTTAGCATCTGTGAACATCAAACACTCTTCTACTGTACCTGAGATTCTCCTAAGAATCAGGAAAATTTCACTGGAAGGGGTGATACAGACCAATATGTATATATAAATTGCTTGGTGACATGGCAAAAACAAAAATTCAATACATAACCTAAAATTTAAGGAAAGTGAAGGAAGGGATGACATTAATAAAGACAATATATTCAAAAATGATGCTTTGTTGAATGGCAACTCATTTGTACAACTACTTAAATATAACAAAGTTTTTTAAAAAGGAAATGGAAAGATTGCTTGTAGACATAGTGAAAATGATGTGTATATTTATGACCAAAAATAACTTAAATTGTCTTTAGCCTACAGGTACAAATTTGATCAAATTAACACTAAAGTCCAAATTATTGTGAGTCCAATCACCTATCCATATGTGTGTGTGCAAACCTCAATAATTCTTTACCTTCTCACAATGGATGACCTTCAATCATCATTCATCCTTGATTTTAAGCTCATTTTCTTAGATTCAGTATTCTCAATAGCATTCTTAACAGGGTCTTTGGGACACAAGTGATCTTTACTATGCTATCTAGTTTTGTTCCAGTGAGAATCTCTGTATCTCTATAATTCCACTAGACCACACCCAGAACACAAGATGCTCTGGTAGGTTGTCAGATCTTAGCAAAGAGAAAATGTGTCATTCCTTTTTTTGTTTTGTTTCCAGTTTGAAGAACCCCAGAGTTTGAAGGGAAGATTTGCCTGAGTTTTGCCATTCATAGCACATTTAATAAAACTTCCTCATATCCTCAAAGAACTTCTATGTCTTCCCAATAACTTGCAATTTGAGAAGATATAGAATTATTTATCTAGTTGTGGTCAGGCTTTTCTTGCTTTGGTGATGATGATTCTCTGCAGAGCTCTAGCTTTCATAACTGGCACTTCCCCTCTCCAACTCAAGTTTTTTTGTTTGTTTGTTCTTGCCAGTCTTGGGGCTTGAACTCAGTGCCTGAGCACTGTTCTGGGACTTTCTCAAGGCTAGAGCACTACCACTTGAGCCACAGCACCACTTCCAGTTTTTACTATGTATGTGGTACCAAGGAATTGAACCCCAAACTTCATGAACGCTAGACAAGCACTCTACCTCTAGGCCAAACTCCCCACCCCCCAGGAAATTCTTATACATACAGCATGACCATTATTTTAGGGTTTTTTGTGTTCTATTTCATGGTAGTTCACAGTACTTCAACTTATGCAAAAGAGAAGACAAACTAGCAGATTATGCAGGCTGTATTCCTTGGGCTTGACAAGATAAGAAACACCATTCACAAAGATGGTTTTAAAATAATGATTATAAGGACCCATGTTATGTAGTGTTGCCCTAGTTTCTGTCAATAGCAGTAGTTGAAAGCAACAGGAAAGTAATCCATTTTGATGACTGTTTTTTATACACTGTGACTATTTTGCCTTTGGATTTAAAAAGTTAAAAAATAGCATCAATAAAGTTATGTCAGCAAAAGGCCTAATTTGGGTTTTTATTTAACTTTCTATTTAAACTAATTACACATCACAATTTGACTGGGGTTATCTATTTCTCCTTATTTAATGAATCTTTCATAATCCATAAAATAAATACTAATTCATGTGTCATCTGATTTAATGTGGACTGAAATAAGAAAGGGAAAATAAAAATGGGAAAATCCTCACACATTATTTGCATGCACATTTATAAACACAACTGTTTATATATAATATGCTAAATGTCTATGTACAAATATAAATGCAAGGGTGGATACAATTATACAGCTATCAACCCGTAAAACATTCAGTGCACATTATATTTTGTGGAATACATTTTGCCTGGATGAGTTGAGACAGATTGTATAATAAAATGAACATGGCAAAAGTGGATTTTAAGTCAGGAAACAGAAGAGTAAAGCAATTTCCTGAGTTATTTAAATGCTTTCAAAGAGAAATGTCATTACATACTTGAGTTACACTGGTATATAATTACATGAACATCACAAAGAACAATGTCTTACTAAAGAAAAACAGAAGTTATTATGTAAAAACTATTTATCATCATAAATCTGCATTTTAAGCTTACGTAAATATATACAAACTGATTTACATGATACTGAGACTAATTTTAGTCATTAAGTCAATTGTGACTTGAAAGTAGTTTGCTTCTAACTGCATTAAGAGAGTCTTCCTCAGTAGTAATAATATAGTTTCTCAAATGTGAATTACCCAAAATATTTTAGGCTTAAATCCAATTAATACTTAGAGTTAATTAAACTAAGTACAAAAATCATGGCCCATGTTTTTTTTTTTTAACTAACGAATTTATTAACATTGATTTTTACATCACATTTCAAATGACATGTTTAACAAACAAGTATTCAAGAAGGGAATCTCTATATACAATCACTGGCACTTAGATTTTAGAGCATAATCAAAATTAGGCCAAGGGTTTGTATGTCATAGATACATATTAGTTTATGTAATAAAACATTATGTCTATAGAGTCATAGGTTTTTATGTCTATGTAGTTGTGCTTATATTTCCAATACCATGTCCATAGCATTGGGTATGCAAATATTGAGTCCTTGCTCTTGTACTGTTTGGATCCAATAGCCACATATTAAGGATACCATGCACCTTTTGTTCCTTTGGTCTTGACTTGTCTCACTCAACATGATTCGCTCTAGATTCATCCACTTCCCTGCAAAGGCCATTATTTTTTTATATTTTTTATTGTAATTAATAAAAGGGTTACATGATATTTGCCAGACAGAAGGTGTTAATTCACATATATTGATACCCTTTCATATGTCTTGGTCCCCATTACCCGCCCCTCCCCCCCGTCTTGGTTTTCCTCCCTTCCCTATCCAATTTCAAATAACCAAATACAAATAAATCCAATATATCAGATAACAAAGTGAGATACTGTAACAATATGAGATAACCAAGGGACAGCAAAAGAGATGAGAGATAACATAGTACATTAAGGACAACAATCATTCATTATATGGCTTTTGTTTCAATATTCTGGAGGTCTTTTCAATTAGCTTCATACTACATGGCCTTATGTATCAAGGTTTTGCTCTATTGCAGATCTCTGCTAGTAGAGTCCAAGGTTTCTACTGATTATGACAAATGAGGGAAACCATTGAGTTAAAGGCCATTATTTTATCTTGTCTGTTGGCTATGTAGAATTCCATTATATATATATATATATATATATATATATATATATATATATATATACCACATTTTCTACATTCATTCATCTTCAGTAGGACATCTGGATTTTTTCCATCTGGCTATTGTGAATAGTACAGAGATGAACATAGCTGAGCAGGTGTCCTTATCAAATCTTGGGCTATGACGTTCAATGTAGATACCCAGAAATGGTATGGCGGGATCATAGGGAAGGTCAATTTTCAGTGCTTTAAGAAACCTCCACACTGCTTTACAGAGTGGCTGAACTAGTTTACAATCCCACCAGCAGTGTAGTAGGGTTCCTTTTTCTCCACAACCCCGCCAGCAACTGTCATTGTCTGAGTTCAAAATCTTAGCCATTCTTGTGGGAGTAAGGTGGTATCTTAGGTTTGTTTTTATTGCATTTCCTTTATGACCATGGATGATGAACATTTTCTCATATGCTTTTCTGCCATTTTAATCTCTTCTTCTGATAAGTCTCTCTTTTGCATGGCCCATGTTTTACAAATTATTTGTTCTTTTATTAAAACTAGGTATTTGCTGGATATGTAAGAATATTGTGCTAGAATTAGAAATGGGTTAAGACGTAAGACATTACTCAATTAATGGTGTCTCACACCTGTAATTTCAGCCCCTCAGGAGGCAAAGATTTGAGTACTAAGGTATAGAGCTGGCAGGCAAAATCAGTGAGACTATTTTTAATTGTATTTTATTGGGGTAATGTATAGAGGAGTTAAAATTAGATTCATTGGGTAGTAGGTGCTTTACTTCTCGAAACCTGATACCACTTCTCATGTTTTTGCCCCCCTTTCCTTCTCCCACCTCCTCCCAACCATCCTGTTTCCCCCTTCCCTTCCCTATTTCAAATAAACAAATAAATGTATAGACAGTATACCAGGTAACAAAATCAGATACAGTAAACACATAATATTAACCATAAGGGGAAAAAAATGGAAAGAAATAACTTCACATAGTATATTAAGAAAAACAATCACAAAGATAAATCTTTTGTTTTGCTATCATAGCATTTATTTTGTTTAGTCTCATCCTATAGAACCATATCAGTGAGACTCTTATCTCCAGTTAATCTACCCCCCCACAAAAAAAGCAAAAGTGGAGCTGTGTCTTCACTTGAGCCAATAAAGATCAGAGACAACGCCCAGACCCTGAGTTCAAGCCCAGGACTGATATACAACACATAGACATAGGTGTAAGACATAGCAAGCTTATGCTATTCCTTCCCTAATGTCAGTGAAGATCCAGAATTTCTCTAAAAACAATAGCTTTTTTGAGCCTACAGAGAGGTGAAATCAAAATGTAATAATATGTGTCAGGCATTGGGGGCTCACTCGTATAATCCTTGGTAAATTGTAGGCTGAAATTGAAGATTATGGTTAGAAACCAGTCAAAGAAGGAAAGTCCATGAAACACTTATCACCAATAATCACCAAAAAAGATGAAATTGAAGCTGTGGTCACGTGATAGAGCACCAGCCATGAGGGGGAAAAATAAGTGAAGAGACTGTGTGCAGGCTCTGATTTCAAGTTTCACAACTGACACAAAATAAATTAATAGTAATGAAATTAAATGGCTTCTCAATGACAAAAGGAACATCTGAATAATGTCAGACTATAGGAATTGTTTTCCTCATTAGAATAGTACACGCATGAAGATGGTAAGAGGAAAATTAAATCTCAGAGAATCTTAATGATCATTATCACCAGAATATAATACACTCGGAACTGATACAAATGCCAAGAATCTTTGGGAGTCGTATATACAAAGTAATTTAAATCACAATCACCAACTCTTTTCATTGGTCTCCAGTAGATGATCACCAGAAAGACAGTCAGCTAGGAAGATGAGAAAGGCACTTGTACACAACTTCTTTCATATGAAAAACTAGCCATTTAGCAAGAGTCTTAAGTCCAGAATCTCTGGTCTGGTCCTAAGTACACAATCATTGTTGCCAAAAAAATAGCAAGGGTCATATAAGTGCCTTCTACAAAAGTTGCCTGGTGGTAGAGGACAGGTAGAAAGAAAATTATCAGTTAACAGAAAATACACAAAATCAGGATTTTCCATCCACACAAAGGAGATGTTGGTGTTTACTGGTGAGAAAGAAGAACCAGTTGACTTGCGATATAAAATATAGTCTACCACCACTGAGAGTGGGAATCTGGAGCATAGAAACACTGAGAAACCCCACTATTGAGGCTAAAGAGAGAGGAAAAGAATCATCTCTCAACACTCACCTGGATCACAAATCTAGCATGGAGTAACAAGCTGTAAGCTGATAGGAAAAGATAAAGGTAATGAGAAGAGATCCTTCATGGAGCATATGTATAAGACATGCAAAGAGCTAAGCTAAGAACTGCAGCAGATAAACTAAGAAAAGCCTACTGGGATTTCAAGACTCACTGCACATCATTGAAATAAACTCTCAGCTATTCTTAGCAACTAAAAACCAAAATCTGGCTCAACTATTGACGGGCTTTGACCCTCACAAAATGGTCCATTTGGCAACCAGGCATTAACAACACAAAATTCTAACATATTCAGCATGTCAAAAAAACTATTAGGAAATATATAAAAAATATAGAAATGACTCATTGTCAATAGAGCAGTCAATTGAAAAGAAGTCAACATGTCTGAACTGAAACTATTGAGAGACATTTTGAAGTAAAAATTGCACATTTATGTGTGAATATTAATGTAAATAGTTACCAGTATTTACAACAGTGGAATATGTCAATATAGAGACGTAAGAAGAATGATGAAAAGTATGAATAAAAATATCATAACAAGTACAAGTCCATAGTTTTGGAGATGTGTGTGTGTGCGTGTGTGTGTCTGCAGACGCATGCACTAATTCTAGAGATTGAATTCTGGGCTAGAGAACTGTCCCTGCACTACTTTACTTCAAGACTAACTCTCTGTCAGTTGAGCCACAATGCCATTTTGGCTTTTTTTCTGTGATTAATTAGACATAAGAGTCTCCCGGACTTTCCTGTATGATTTGGCTTCAAATTGTAATCTTCAGATATCAGTCTGCTAAGTAGCTCGTATGGCAGGCATGTCCCTGCACTGAAAATAAGTATTATTTACAAACAAAGTTGACATTATCAGGCATTTCATTAAAAATAGCATTTATAACATAGAATATAATATGGAAAATGTGTGGTTACTTTTACAACAAAAATTTCAACTTTTTATCCAAAAAGTAAATCTTCCAGAACTGAAGGAAAAATAAATAACTTTCCAAAAACGGGAAAAGGAGATGATATGACATCAAATATGAAATTTAAAAAATTACCAAATAGTGAATTGTGCAAATGCACTATGATAAATGGAATCCAATGCAATAGCCATCAATATCCCAATGTCATTCTTTAAAGAAATAGAAAAGACAATTCAAAATTTCATATGGAATAATAAAAGACCCCGTATAGCAAAAACACTTCTTAGCAGAAGGAACAGCGCAGGAGGAAGTTCAATACCAAACTTTAGACTCTATTACAGAGGTATAATCATCAAAACAGCTTGCTACTGGCACAAGAACAGGCCTAAAGACCAATGGGATAGAACTGAGAACCCAGATATTAAACCACAGACCTATGGCCACCTAATCTTTGACAAGGGAGCCAAAAAAAAAAGAATGGAAGAAAGACAGCCTCTTCAACAAATGGTGTGGGCAGAACTAAAGTTGGATCCTTCTTTGTCACCATGCACTAGAATTAACTCCAAATGGATCAAAGACCTGGAGGTAAAAGCTGACACACTGAAAACTTTACAAGAAGGAATAGGAGACACACGAGGCCTCCTTGGCACAGGTCGAAACTTTCTTAATAAGGACCAAGAATCACAACAAATCAGAGAAAGGCTGGATAAGTGGGACTGCATTAAACTGCAGAGCTTTTGTATGGAAAAGGACATAAATACTAAATTATTTGGGAAGCCTACAGAGTGGGAGAAGATCTTCACCAACCATACAACAGGCAAAGGCCTCATATCTAAAATATATCAACAGCTCAAAAAATTGAATCAATCCAAAACTAATCTCTAAAGTAACAACCATCCCATTAAAAAATGGGCCAAAGACTTAAAGAGAGTCTTCTCTGAAGAAGAAACAAAAATGGCCTATAGACACATGAAGAAATGCTCAACATCTCTGGTCATAAAAGAAATGCAAATCAAAACAACTCTAAGATTCCACCTCACTCCAGTTAGAATGGCCAGGATCAAGAAAACGAATAATAACATGCTGGAGGGGATGTGGCTAGGAAGGATCCCTACTACACTGTTGGTGGGAGTACAAACTCCTTCAACCACTATGGAAAGCAGTATGGCAGTTCCTCAAAAAACTAAACAGTGAGCTTCTCTATGATTCAGCAATTCCACTACTAGGCATTTACCCAATTGTCCAGAAACAAGGACATACTAAATCCACTAGCACAATGATGTATTGCAGCACTATTTACCATAGCAAAGATATGGAACCAACCTAGATGTCCCTCAGTTGATGAGTGGATCAACAAGATGTGGTATTTGTATACAATGGAATTCTATGCTGCTGTGAGGAAGAATGACATCGCCCCATTTGTTAGGAAATGGAAAGACTCAGAAAAAATCATATTAAGTGAAGTAAACCAGACTCAAAGGAACATAGGCTCAATGGTTTCCCTCATTTGTCATAACCAGTAGAAACCTTGGGCTCTCCTAGCAGAGATTTGCAATAGACTAAATCCTAGATACACAAAGCCATATAGTATGACTCTAAATGAAAGGACCTCTAGGATATAGAAACAAAAGCCATATAATGAGTGATTGTTGTCCTTAATGTACTGTTATCTCTCATCTCTTTTGCTGTCCCTTGGTTATCTCATATTGTTACAATATCTCACTTTGTTATCTGATATATTGGATATATTTATATTTGGTTATTTGTAATTGGATAGGGAAGGGGGGAAACCAAAATGAGGGGTGGGGGTGGGGAGGAGGGAAATGGGGACCAAGACATGAGAAAGGGTATCAATGTATGTGAATTAATGCACCTTCTATCTGGCGAATATAATGTAACCCTGCTATTAATTACAGTAAAAATATATGAAAAATTATTTTTGTCTTAACACAAAATAATTTGCTTTAAGGCTTATAAAAATTATAGATAATAGAAGGGTGACACTGACTATTATGTGTTTATTTCCCATCTTGGTATGTTGAATTGAAACTTCTTTGAAGAACTACTTGAAGATAAGAATAAATAAACTTTAAACTATTACATTAAATTAAAAAATTACCAAATAATGAATTGTGCAAATAGACTATGATAAATGGAATTTAGGATAGAAGCTAATACTATACAAAATCAAGAAAGATGAAAATATGTGCACATATAAAATATGTCTTATTTCAGTAAGAAATAACTATGTGGATAAAATGCAATGTAATTTATAAGTCTGAAGTAATCAAATGTAGGGTAATAAAAATACAAATGATTTTATGATAAATGTAAAGTATACTCTTATAGGTCAAAGAGCTTGAATACATACATTTTATTTGTTAAGGAAATGCTTTTAAGTCATATACAAAACTTAAGTAATAATGATGCAAGGGAGATTTCAACTCTAGCTCCAAAAAGTTCTTTGTCACTATAATAAAATAAAAACTGAATGAACAAATTCAGTAAATTTCCTTCTTCTCACCAGAGAAGTGAGATGATAGAGGTAATTGACACTCTAAAATCTAGAGCTGCAGGTGAATAATCATGACAGCCTCTCTTTGTTACTGAAAGCTTATAATATATAATTGTATTTTGTAGAAACTCTTGGTGAATGAATAGGGTCTAATGAGAAAGTGATGATAGTTTGAGTTCATCTGCAGGGGGTTAGGGTGCGTATATCTGTGGGCCCTTCAAGAAATTCACCAGGATCTAATTGTGGAACTCTTGAGAGAGACCTCTTCATAGCTTTCTTAAGTAAAGGAGAAGAAATGCTCAAGAAAAACAAGGAAGGACACCAAGGCTTCTGCATAGTTACTATGAACATTAACAATGATAAGAGAGCATTACTAACCATTTATACTAATATACTGAACAATTGAAATGAGTAAAGTTTTCCAGCAATTAAAATTATCTATATAAAAACACAATGTTAAAAGTCATGGAGTGAAGTCAGAACCAAATAAACATAGATTCCCACGTTTTCCTTATTTATAATAATATCTGCATACGCATAGAAACTTCCTAGTAGAGGATCACAATGGCTCAATAGTAGACAGTATCATGTAAGATGATGATAAACAAAATGAGTTTTTGGATATGGCATTAAAAGTCTGCTCTTTGTGCTTTTTTTTAATGTACCATGTGATGTTCTGTTTCTTTTATTTTTTCCCTCTATGGCTTATCCCCTGTTGTCACTATATCTGCTTTTGATACCTGGTGTATTCTATATATATATTTATTTGAATTAGGAAAGGGAAGGGAAGGGAAGAGAAGGAAAGGGAAGGGAAGGGAAAGGGGAAAACATAATTGTGAGACAGAGGACAAAGCATGAACCAGTATAACAGTGTTATTTACAAAACAATATGTTGGAAGTTAACTTTAAAACTTGTGGAGGTGAGGAGGGGAAGAGGAAAAGTAGGAAAAAATGTGGGAGGGTATAACAATGTTAGAAAAGAAATGTACTCATTACCCTATATATGTAACTGTAACCCCTCTGTACATCATCACCCTGACAATAAAATTAAATTAAAAACCTAGAAGTCATGGAAATTACAAGTATCCTAATACCTATGAAATCCAGAGAATAACTCAATTGAAATTTTAATTTTTAATTATTCCTACAAACAAAATCTCAGCCCCTGATGAATTATCTGATGAATTCTACCAAAAATTTCATGAGAGAAGGAATAAGGCTACATAGATCCTTTCTAGAAAACAGAAGTTTAGTTAATACTTTCCAGGTCATTTGGTTTCTTGAAATCAATCCAAGTATAATATAGAAAAAGGAAACATCTAACAAATAATCATTATGAACACATAAGCAAATGCTTTAATAAAATGTTAATACATTTGATCTAGCATGTTAACTTTATTATGAGTATGCAAGTTTTATCCAAATTAATAAATCAATTCAAACCATGATAATAACATGTATATTATCTGAAGAGATTCAGAAAAATGTTCACCACACCTAAACGACCATGCGTGATTTTAAAACTTTCCAAGAAACTAAAAATATGAGAAAATTACCTCAACTTGAAGTTTGAACTCTATAGCTACAGTAATCTTGTAGTTGGTAGAAAATAGTTTTCTGTAAGAGCAAAAGCAAGTTAAGAATGACAATGAAAACTATAAAGCATGAGTGGGAAAAAATAATGAGAATTTGATTAAATGGAAAGTTTATTATGTTCATGAACTAAAATTTTTCAGTGGGGTTGATATATCCATAATTTTTGCGTTGGTTTATTGACTCAAGTAATTACAATCACATTTTATGATTGGAATTATGCAAATAATCATATCAAATTGTTATTTAGAAGTTTTTAGCTGTAAATTAGGGTAACAATTACTCTGTGGTAATAATGATTCAAACAGAGCGCGATGTCAGCATGGCTGACATTTCATAAAAAAGCCTCAAGTCTAATAGCTAAGAATTGTGCATTTCTATGTGATTGTTACTCCGTCATAAGTAAAAGAAAACACAGAAAAGAGAAAACAACACTTTTGCTATTTATTCCATAAAGCACTTGACCATCAGCAGGCTATTACAAAACAGAAATTTTGCAGCAGTTGTTTAATCTATACCTAATTTTATCTCTGGGACAGCAATAACTTATACTGCTCAGATCAAATTATGACAGGAAGAATGAAACACAAATGTAACCTTGCAAATATCTAGTGGTCTTGTTAACATTCAAAATAATATTAAGGTTATTAGTGATTAGCATAATTGCACAGAATTCCTCAAGGAATATTTGAAATTATTATAACTCAAACTCTAAACAATGCCACAAACTCATACATTACCTCAATAATCTGTCCAATAACTCCCTGCATGCTATTAATGTCTATGTGATTCAATTTGAAGATGAAATTAAGAATTTTCTGAGATCTGGTCATGTTTAAGGTTCTCTTTAATCCAGCTGACTAAGGTTATGCAAATTGTGTTGTAATACTCAAACACATAGTTATACATGAATACAAGGGCCTTTTTTCATTTTTTCAGTATTTTCTGGAAGATTACATGTGGGTTCATGCATAAATTGTATATCAAGTCAGTCTTGAATTATCCTATAAGAGGGGTCCACTTCAAACTGTCACCTGCTTCTTCTTGTATTCTTTTGCTTTCTGCTCCTGGGTGATCCTTTATGCTGAAGAGAAGCCTTTTATTTAGGTTTCAATTACCTGCTGAGGGAAGACACTTGTGGCAGCCTTTTTAGATTCTGCGTGGATCTGAACATAACTCATCTCAAGACTTTCTAAAGGAATCATCACATTCAACTTCACTTTTTGCATTCAGGTATTTGGCAAAATAGCAAATTTATTTTAGTAAAAGCTCAATATCTGACTCTTTACTTAATTTTTACAGAATTTGTATTAGCCAATTTTTACAGCATTTGTATTAGCCAAGATTCAATATAAAAATAGCAGATAGGCTGTACTCAAAGAGATATATGGAGAACAAAAATTAGTCTCTAAATGGATGTAGTCTGAGCATTCCTAAAACCTAATGTTTGTAAACTGGAGGCCCAGGCAAATCTGGTATGGCTTCAGTACAAGTGTAAACTCTTGAAAATGAACCAGTCAAGAGGATACATAAAATTAACAGATATAACACTTCTTTCCCTCAGCTTATCATTTTACATTCTTATTGGAGAAAAGTTGTGGAGAAAGATCAGGGCTTTAGATTCCAAATGCAGATGAAGATATTAAGAGCTGTGTAGAAAGATTCAGATTTAAATTCCTTAATTCCACAACCATTGTTCATTCATCTCCCTTAGTTAACATGCTACAAATATCATCTATTATCTAAAAGGAAAATTTCCTTTGATAGAAGGTACCACTTTAATTTGTAACTTGGCAATGGAGGAAATCTCAAAACATGAAGACGGTTAACATAATGAGCAGAATAACACATCCAGCATGAAATGAGTCCATGATTATATTCAGCAACACTTCCATATTCAAGGTAATATTGTCAAGGAATATTCAAGGAAGCTATCCTAGGAAGATCAGTATTTCCATTTCCTTCATAGATAGATAAAACTTTTTGCCTCATATTTTTCCCACATGCACAAGTCCATTCTATATTCTGCAGTATAGCTAAAGTCACCAGAAGAGTTGTCTTGTTATATAGAATTATCCATTTTTTTCCTGTGTTCTAACTCAAGGTGAAGCTATCTACTACCCAAATTTATCTTGTCCATTTCATGTGGAGGTCATTATCAATTTAGAACCTCCAGAAATGCCTATCCACTGATGGTGATGATAGCCTTTGACTATGGACTGTCTTTCCAGTCATTGTCTCTAGTCTGTATAGAATTTTGCCTATGTATCCATTTGTTTCTTCCTAGAACCCACTCAAGATCTTCCCATCTTTCTTATGAATGACTGTGATATGGAAATGTATCCTCCAAATCTCAGGGTTTGGAATTGTCATTATAACAATATTTAAATATAAATAAAGCATGAAAGCTTTGCTAGCATGAATGCCATCAACACAGGTGTCTCAGGAGTAGGTTAATTGTCCTGAGTAAGTTCGTCATAATTCCCACTCCCTGTCTCAGCTTCTTATGTACTTGCTTCTACTCCTGCCATATTACAAGTATGCTTCAGGAAGAGGGCCCTCGCCAATCATCCCTTAGCTCTTGACTTTCATAACCTTTGCTAGCAGAAGCTGAACAAATATTTATTGATCATTTTTCCCTGTCTTTGGCATTGAAGTCAGAAGATAAATTGACCAAGACTATGCACACACATGATTGAGGATTCATTTTATTTAACTTTGAATCATATTAATAAACTGTTGTTTAGTTAATGTTCAATGATGTCAGCTCATAAATTTTAGAACGTTTACAAAAATTAAATTCTTCTTATGCCTAATTGTTTCAGCTGAATTTGTTTTCACATTCATTGAGGACTATGTAATGTTTTCTAACGTGACATGATGTGCTAGCAGACAAGTGTCCTGTAATAGCATAACATAAGGAAAGTGAATGGCTATCGATAAACAGGCATGTGGAAACAGAAGCAAACCCAGAATAAACAATTTCTACAGCAATGAACTAAGAAGTTAAAAATGATTCTAGATTAATTGCATATTTCCATAACAATGTTACATCGACAAAATAAGTCAATATTACTTTGGATTTTGACCAAATAAAAGTTTACAAAGTACAAATTAGCATTACTGAGGAAGGACTACTAAAGTTGATTTTGGAGACTTTAATTCAGTAAAATACAGAGAGGCCAGACAAATATGCCATTCATCATGTAGAAACACGGGGAAGGATTTGTTCATTTGTTTATATTTGTTTATTATTTTGTCTTTGTGTGACATCTTTATCATAACCCTACTCTCTCTCTAGATATACATATGTATATATATTATATATGTGTGTATATATTTTTATACATATATATAAATAATTATGCCTGAGATGACTTACCATCACATTTGAGGACTGCCCAAACTCTTTTTTCTATATATTTTTATTGTAATTAATAGAAGGGTTACATTATATTCACCAGATAGAAGGTGCATTACTTCACAAACATTGATACCCTTTTTCATGTCATGGTCCCATTTCCCTCCCCCCACCTGCTCATCTTGATTTCCCCCCTTCCCTATCCAATTTCAAATAACCAATTAAACATATATAAAATATATCAGATAACAAGGTGAAATATTGTAACAATATGCTATAACAAAGGGACAACAAAAGAGATAAGAGATAACATACATTGAGGACAACAATCACTCATTATATGGCTTTTGTTTTTATATCCTGGAGGTCCTCTCATTTAGTGTCATACTATATGGCCTTATGTATCTAGATTTTGTTCTATTGTGAATCTCTGCTAGGAGAGCCCAAGGTTTCTACTGATTATGACAAATGAGGGAAACCATTGAGCCTATGTTCCTTTGAGTCTGGCTTACTTCACTTCATATGATTTTTTCTAAGTTTTTCCATTTCCTTACAAATGTGCCCCAAACTCTTTACTCTCTCTCTCTCTTTTTCTCCTGCTCTCTCTCTTTCTCTCTCTCCCTGTAATGATAGTGTTTTGAACTCAAGTCCTTGCTGGCTGGGTGAGTGCTCTACCACTTAAGCCATTCATCCCACCATTCGGTTTTATATCTCTTTTCAGATTGAGTTCTGTATGTTTGACCACAATTCTTTTACTACTGCCTCCTATATAGCTGGGATTACAGGATATGTCATGCCAAAAATATTTTGAAATTAAGATACCACTATTTTTTGCCTGGCTTGGACTTGAAACCTTTTCGTAGCTAAGCATACAAACATGCACAACTGTATTATCCAATCATGGTATTTATTTGCTGTTGTTGGCTATGGGGCTTGAACTCAGGGCCTGGGTACTGTTCCTGATCTCTTCTACTCAAGGCTAGCACACTACAACAGCTTTGCTTTCAGTTTTCTAATGGTTTCTCATGAACTTCCCTGGCCAGGTTAGCTTCAAATAGCAGTCTTCAGACTGCAACCTCATGAGTAGCTAAGATTGCAGATGTGAGCCACGGGTACCCAAACATAATGGTATTTTTTTAAACTGCTACATTCCAACATCAGACCATAGACTATAGAAATTTGCTTTGCTTCAACTGCTTCATAGGAAATATTTGCTTCCATGTTGAAGTTCCAGGGACAGATTCAACTGTAGACATGATCACTATATTTCCTGAATAGAATAAATATTCCACAGCAGACAAGACTTAGAGGTGTTTACTATTAATAATGGATGCTTCTCTGCCTTTCATATGAATGCATTATCACATGAGTATCTTGTTACACACAGGGGTCCCATAGGACCGATTTGTCTTCTAAGGCTTAGGAGGAACTGGTGATCTCTTTCCATGTTCATACTTCCAGAGGTAAGGTAAAGACTTTCTTTCTTTCTTTCTTTTTTTCTTTCTTTCTTTTTTTCTTTCTTTCTTTCTTTCTTTTTTTCTTTCTTTCTTTCTTTCTTTCTTTCTCTCATTCTTTCTCTCTTTCATCTGCCTTTCTTGCTGTAGCTCAGGATCCCATTTCAAGCATTTCAGCTGATGGGTGCAAATTTCAGTTCTTCGGGCTCTAAGATTGAAGTCTCTATTCTTTGGCCAATGCTGAATTCCAAGGGGGGAAAAAAAACACTCAGAGAAACATTTCCTGGCTGGTGTGTCTCCCTCTACGGGACTACACTTAAAAAGTCTTTGACTTCTGTGTCAATCCTAGCCAGACTGAGGTTATAAGGATGCATGTGATTGGGTCAAGCCCATTTAAATAATCTTTCCTTTAATTAAACCAGTCATTTGATTAGTGAGCTAATTATGGAGAGGATAGCTCATCATATTTACATGCTCTGTCCTCATTCAAGAAAAGAGGATTAGATGAGTTATGTACCCCAGGGATAGAGGCCTGGGACGGCATGCTGAAGCCTTCCAACAAAAGCCAATCACATCTATAAAGAAACAGTGACTCAAATGCCCCTTGTTCTTATAGTTCATAGACATTGTCATACAAGGTTAAATATGTCAAACAACTTTTCAAAAATTATAGACAACTTTATAGAAGGATAGATTCAAGGCTTTGTTGATGTATTTATATGCCATGCTTTCAATATTAACTGTTTCTAAACTAATATTTTGGCTGTTTTCTGGATGTGTTAGAGATTTTTAAATGGATATATTGTAAAAAGTTTTCTCAGCAGTTTATCAACACAATACCTATAATACTCAATCTTTTATAAATTCTCATATAAGAATACCATAGTAATTTACAGAACATACTATATCAAACATGTAAAGACAATATGAATGCATCTACATAAAAAGAACATTGAATTGATTTAAAAATGTATTAATATTATATTTTTCCTGGTACTATGGTTTGAACTCAGGGCCTGCGTGCTATCTATTCAGCATTTTGATCAAGGCAGGCTCTCTACCACTTGAGCCACACCTCCATTTCTAAATTTTTGATAGTTCATTGGGAGATAAGTCTCATGGATTTTCCTGCCTAGACTGATGTTTCTTTTTGTATTAAAGAATTTGTTAACCTTGATTTTTACATCATATTTCGAATGACGTGTTTAACAAACAAGTATTCAAGAAGGGAATCTCTATATACAATCACTGGCACTTAGATTTTAGAACATAATTAAAATTTGGCTGAGGGTTTGTATGTCATAGATACATATTAATCTATGTAATGATTCTTAGATCTCAAGATCCTTTGCCCTGATCTTTTAATTATTTAATACAAGGACAAGAAAACCAGACACACACAAAATTAAATGATGGCCTTAACATCATTCCCCAAATTATTGCCATCCCAAATAACGGTGAGGCCAAAAATCTAAGGAAAATTTCTAACTTTGAACTCTAAGTTAAAAAAACAAACAACTCAGTACTGCATTAGAAAGATTATAAATCTTGATTTAATTAAGCCTCAAGAAAATCATGTAGCTCTTAAAGTTGCCATAAAAACATGGAAGAGTTTCATCACCAAGAGAATATGGCCCAGTGAAAAGCAAGATGTTATATAGTAATGATTTATGAAAACTTAAATGTGATAGATACACAGATCAAAGTTTCAAAGTTTAGGGAAGCCAAAATAAAGCACAAGATTAAAAGGTCAATAAGAATGGTTATTTTAAATCATGAAAATTTTATTTTGCTATCCTCTACAAAAAAATACTTTACAGAAAATTATAGCTCTTATTTACCCTGGAAAGTTGAATGTAGTAGTGTTGTATGGATAGACGAATTGCGTTAAAAGTAGAGAATGAATAGCAAAGTTCTATATTAGTGCTTGTGTACAGATCTGAATAACTAAGGCTCAGAGACACAAAGAGAACATATCATATATAAAAGGGAGACCTAAAATACAATCATAGAAGAAAACACATACAAGGCCATATGCACATACACACCAAGCATACTGACTGAACTATGATATTTGCAGGAGTGTATTCTCCTGTGGAACACTTTTTGAACAGTTAATGGAGAATTTAACAAAATGAATACTAGTAAGCCAAAGTACTTTCTGCTTGGGGCAAAGGTTAAGGAAAAGTGGGGCAGACAGTAAAGAGAAGAAAGGTGGTGAGTACTGTCCAAACATCTAATTAGCAAACAGGATGCTAGAAATAAGCAACAAGGAGTGATGGGTAAGCTTGCACTATATGGGAAAGTGACACTGATCAAGATATGTTGATTTGTGCTAAATTGAAGCTATTGTGTACAGCTGCTTAAACATAATAAAGAATACATTTAAAAATAAGAATATTCATTTATAAGTAACTATGTTTTAACTTATAATCTTAGTAATGGTCCTATACTTGCACATATACTTTGCCATAAAATAATATTATGTATCACTCAAGTTTTTATGAAACCATAAAATGAATATACATGATTATGTATTTTACTAATATTTTTAATAAAGCATATACTATTATATCTGTTAAAACTATCTTTTAAAGTTTTGACTTTTTTCTCAGCCCTTATATGTAGCATGGATTTTATTTGATGGGCTTTTTTAAAACCACAACTTGTCAATGTATGAAAAAATATACAAACCAAAAAGTTCGTAAGAATACCAAATAACTATTCAAATATCTGTTTGACATATATTATTGTGGTAATTTCTAAAAATGAAAGCAAAGTACTATTTCTGTGCAGATAAGTAATATTATTTATGAGTCGGCTCAATTTTAAAAATGATCTGTGCTATTGACATTGAGAGAATTTTAATCAAGGCATCATAAGATATTTGATAGGAATTTTATAATAATAATGACTTTTGCATTTCACTGTATAAGTTTTTACATAAAAGAAAGCTGTGCATAATTATCTTAAAATTTTACCTAGTAATACTGAAAAGTTTAGGATCACATAGAGTTGTAGCTATCATTTACTTGGAAATAGAAAAGCCTGGTCATTGGGGAGATTGCTAGATAATGATCTGAACCAAATTATGGATTGTGAATTAACTATGGAGAGGAATAGGCAGTCAACGACATGTTTTGTAATTTTTTTAATCTTTGCTAATATGTATCATATAACCTTGGGATCAGTTATGAAGCTGAGAAACAAAGTGATATGCTCACAGAAAGTTTCCAATCCTTAGGGCAAACATTTACTGACTTACAACACATTTGTGCTTGAAAAGTAGAAGCATTTTTTTTATGAAGAATATTGTAAGCCACACTTTGAACTTTGGATGGCATTCTGTCTTCGGTAGGAAAATATCAATTTGTCATGTTCAGATGAGGGGAATTCACTTATTTGATATTTTAACATCATCGTTTCCATATGTTCTGCATTGTACTCCCATATGCTAGCTCCCAATGCTGTAATAAAAACAGACCTGCACGCCAGGATAGTTAACGGCCATGTAGGTAGGAGAGAAAGTCTAAGAAACAGGAATTAAAATGACAATGTTTTAGCTTATAATGGAGAAATGATTAACACCTGACGAGGATGGCACC
This sequence comes from Megascapheus bottae, assembly GCF_031878675.1. NCBI lineage: Eukaryota > Metazoa > Chordata > Mammalia > Rodentia > Geomyidae > Megascapheus > Megascapheus bottae. Next base: position 16,559,716 of record NC_143514.1, read on the forward strand.
ATACATGGACAGTTCTAGAGAAAAGTTCTATCCTTGATGAAAAGAATAGACCTCCCAGATTTTCTGATAGCCCAGGTAAAATAGAAAAGCTCTTAAAGAACAGATTTCAGGGAGTTTTGCCTAGTGGTTAAAGTGCTTGCCTAGCATGCATGAATACCCGGGTTCCATTCCTCGGTACCACATATAGAAAAAAGCCGGAAGTGGTGCTGAGGCTCAAGTGGTAGAGCTCTAGCCTTGAGAAAGTCCAAGGACAGTACTCAGGCACTGAGCTCAAGCCCAGGACTGGCAAAAAAAAAAGAACAAATTTCACCCAAAAGGAATGTATCCTCAAATACAATATTAAATATTTTAGCTCATTTCTCATGAGAAAACTTGGAATTGTTTTAAGTTATTTGGAGGAAGAGATCTGGAAGAAAATGTCAAGGAAGATGAAAAAATATAATTACAAAAATGCTTTATAGGATAAATAAGAACAATTGCTTATTTGTGCTGTTTCTTGGTATTGAGGCTAGATGGCTAAAAGTTCCAGGTAATCTAAGGCAAAGCTCAAAATCTTTATGGCAATCCACAATAGCATTCCTCCTAGCCTTGAAGGAAAAATTATTTTCTCCATTTTTCTGAATGAATCAAATAATTCAGACCACCCCACTGAAGTCTAATTAAGATGTACTACTATATTTATCTAGGGAAAGAATTTGTCCAGAGTTAATGAGGCATTGAAGGGAAAACAGACTTAGCTGTAAGCAATCTCTATGAGAACATAAGAACATTTGCGGCCTAATTCAAAGACTATGTGGGGTGTGTGTGCGTGTGTATGTGTGTGTGTGTGTGTGTGCGTGTGTGTATGTGCCTGTGTGTGTGTATGTATGTCTGTTCACTCAATACAGGATTTTTTTCAACTTCAGAAATAATATTCCTGAAAAAATCAAATTAATAAGATCATGCAGCAACTGAAAAAATATGCTGAAAACCGAAGAAGGTATCCTTAGTACATATATTTTTAAAATTCATTTTATATAGAAGATAATAAAAACTTTTTTCATATTTTTATTGTAACTAATAGAAGGGTCACATTATATTCACCAGATAGAAGGTGCATTACTTCACATATATTGATACCGTTTCTCATGTCTTGGTCTCCATTTCCCTTCCCCGACCCCCACCCCTCATTTTGTATTCCTCTCTTCCCTATCCAACTTTGAATAACCAAAGATGCATATATACAACATATCAGATAACCAGGTAAAATACTGTAACGAGATAACCAATGGACAGCAAAACAGATGAGAGATCACCTAGTACATTAAGGACAACAATCACTCATTATATGGCTTTCGTTTCTATATCCTGGTCTTTTCATTTAGCATCATTCTATATGGCCTTATGTATCTAGGATTTGTTCTATTGTAAATCTCTGCTAGGAGAATCCAAGGTTTCTACTGATTATGACAAATGAGGGAAAACATTGAGCCTATGTTCCTTTGAGTCTGGCTTACTTCACTTAATATGATTTTTTCTAAGTCTTTGCATTCCCTTACAAATGAGGCGATGTCATTCTTTCTGACAGCAGCATAGAATTCCATTGTGTATAAATACCACATCTTGTTGATCCACTCATCAACTGAGGGTTGGTTCCATATCTTTGTTGTAGTAAATAGTGTTGCAATGAATATCATTGTGCCAATGGATTTAGTATGTCCTTGTTTCTAGACAATTGGGTAAATGAACTTTTTTTTAAGCTTAAATGCTGTCTGAAAAACTGTTTTGTGAATCACATTAACCAAGATGGATTATTTGGCATAATATTTAGTACTATGAAATTCTGATTTATTTGGTAATGCATCACTTATGAAGATTATCCCTCAACCAATAGAAGATGAGAATGCTAACAACCAAGTTCCCTTCTCCTGAAGTGACTCAGTTACAAGTTGTCTTCTGGTTCCCAATTTTCTCTGCCGAAATATTTACAATGGCTGATAGTGATGACATGCTGTGCTAATAAAATCATGTATTAATAATTTCCCCTACACTAAATATTTTTTTCATATCTATCAATGGTTCCTTGGAAGCTTGTTTGCTTGTTTGTTTTAGTTTTTGTTTTTGTTTGTCAGTTATGAGGCCTGAATTCAGTGTGTGGGCATGGTCTCTGAGTCCTTTTGTTCAAGGCTAGCTCTCTACCACTTTGAGCCACAGCATCATTTCTAATTTTCTGGTGGTTAATTGGAGATAAGAGCCTCACAGGCTTCCAGCCCAAGCTCTATTTAGACCATGGATCCTCAGATCTCAGCCTCCTGAGTAGCTAGGATTAGAGGCATGAGTCAAGGAGTCTGGTTGGCTCCTATGTTTAGTCTTTGAGGAATAACCATACTGCTTTCCAGAGTGGTTGAATGCCTTTATACTCCCTGTGGCCAGGAGGGATAGCTACTACACTGTTTGTTTTGGTTTTGGGGTTTTTTTTGCATTTAAAAGCTTAATTTATTATTCAAATGAAGAAATTATACATTATATGGTCATTATCTTAAAAGTGTCATTCAGTTTCTTTTGACATTTTATATATGAACTTACAGCTATTATGTTCCTGTAAGCCCTATGCTAGCTAGGTATCCTGAGATAAATTGTATTAAATATTGAATATTTTTAATGTTTATTATTCTTAAAATTCCTATATAGTTTCTGAGTTAAAAGTTCTAAAGTTAAAGTTTCCTTCTTTGTTGTTTCCAAAAGTTACACACTATAGACATTGCAATCTAATGTTAATTCCAAATCAGACAATGAATTTTGTCTGTGTGCATTTGACAGTTCAGGTGTTTGAACTTAGGTCCTGAGCCCAATTCCTAAGGTTTATTTTTTTTTTGCTAAAGGTGAGCATCATACCACTTGAAACACAAATAAGTCTCTTTTTTTCAGCATTTTGAGATAAGCATCTCACCCATCCATATCTTAGCCTTCTGAGCAGCTTAGTACTTTTTTTTTAAATGTTGTTTTATCACCTGAGTATATTTATTGGGCTTAATTTGTTGTTCTGGAGGTCTAACAACTCAATGATAATTTATTGTATTCTATCCATAAATATCTATTTATTCTAACCTGTGAATTCATGACCTCCTGAGGGGAGGCAACTGGCCTTTCTCATAATTGGAAATTTCTAAAGGTCAAATTTTATGCTGTGTATTTCCTAGTAACTTATAAAGACTGGGTGGGATGCAGAAGGCATCAGAGAGCAAGTTAAGAGATTTCTGGCTTCTGCTTCCATATATAAAGATGCTTAGAAACAGGTATTTTAGCCTAATAAGTGAAAATCTGAGAAAAACTGAAAACTCATCAACTCTGCTTAGGTTTCAGAAGAGAAATAAGAATGTGATGCAATATCCAAATTGAGGAGAAAAATAAGCAAATAAAAAGAATCACAATTCATGTTAGTAGAAACTCATGAACAAAAGTTTCCAAGAAAATCAGTCTTACAATTGGCACACCTACACTGTGATTGATGGATTGCTGGGAGCTTACTGTGGAGATATCTGAGAGGACATGTTTCCAGGGAGACCCAGCTCCAGGCCTTTTCCCACTCTTGTGAGTTTTACCTTCAAGAATTACCAGGATCTCATAGTATATATCAGAACAAAACCTCCTCATACTCTGGCAAAGTAATGGGTGAAGGAACCATTTGAAATTGAAATACACAAGAGTTCTCTGTTCTACTTAACAATGTTGCCCTCAGGAGAAATGAATTCTTCAGTGCCTATCACGCTGAAGTTTTATTATTGCCTAGCTGAAGGAAAGTGGGAGAAGAAAAATATACCCAGTTACAGTACATTCTTAAAATCTGTCTCATCTAAGTTATGGAAGGGGAAATAAGAAATCCTGTCCAGTTGACAAATAAAGAGGCACAAACTCACTCTAACCATAGGATTACCATATCATATCCTTAAAGAACTACTCATAGCATGTTATTTTGTCCTGGACAGAGTGTTCACATTTATCAAAGAAAGATGACAAAAGAAGCTCAAAGGAAAGTATTAATTTGAAGACAGAGAAAACATTGCAATCACTTAATTACCTTGGTAAGGATGATGGAATTATAGCCCTAGACATTTAAAATAATTATGGTAAGGTCTACTGAATAAAGTAAATTGTGTAGAATAACAGATGAGAAATATAAGCAGGAAGACAGAAATTCTAAGCTTGAAAAGGTAATGATAGATTCAAAGGAATTGTAATTGAAATAATGATTTTGATGTACTGCACATGATTAAGTAGAAATTGTTTGAGAATTTCTCTATAGAATATGCCCAAACTGAAAAGTAAAAGAAAAATAGGAACCAGAAAACTTACAGGAAGGAAGGAACAAAGGAAGGAAGGAACTGGAGGGAGTAAAAGAGGAAGGAAAAAAAAGGACAGAAGGAGAGAGGAAAGGAAGGGAGGGAAATAACGAAGGAAAAAAGGAAGGAAGGGAAAATCAGAACATAATATGCAAGAACATCCAAGAATTGTAGACAACCACAGCATGTATAAGAATAACTGGAGTTCTAGAAGAAGGAAAAAAGAAATGAACCAAAAAATTATTTAATAAGATGTCTGAGAATTCTCCCAGACTAAAATCACAGACATAAGAAGCTCACAGGATACATGCTTGTATAAACTCATGTCGGCCGTAAAACCTAAAGATAAATATATGAACTAGGTATAGTAAATCATGTGAACACCTATCAAAAGAAAGTAGACATAGTAATATTGATTCCAGATACAGCAGATTTCGAAGTAAAGACAACTATAAAGTTTAAGATGAGTCATTAATTGATGGTTATGGCTTTATTTTCCAGGAAAACATGAAATCCTTAATGTGTATTAGCATAAATATAAAGCATCAGAATAGATGGCGTAAATCCTGATAAAATTGCAAGAAGATATATGATGGATCCACTATTGCCATTTTACACTTCAACATTCCTCTATATTTTGGACAAGCACAAAAGCCAGTGACAAGTCTTCACTGATCACCTCCGAACGTCACACCTTCACACTTCTCAGCTCAGCCATACCCTCAATCAGCTGACTAGAAGGGACATTTATCACCTAGGTCATTTTTTTTTAGGAAAAAGCATATGGAAGTGAAGAAAATCTCACTAAGTCTGATTAAGTCCAACTTAGAACTTGTCCTTCTATGTTTTAATATGTCTGTCTTTTCTACGTTTTTGTGTTTCTATCAACACAAATATTTCATTTTGTTCATAAGCTAAATCTAGACCTTAAAAATGACATAATTGTAAAAACGGCAAGTATTAGATAGAGGAGAACCAGTAGGGAAGGGAAAAGAAGAGGTTGAGATCGGAGAAGGGACATGAATACCGATGGGACATCAATTCTGTGAGCCTAAATATTGTTAATGTCACAATGAAGCCCTTGTGTACAATTATTGTATACCAATGAAAACTAACAATAGACCATAAAACTACTTCTAACGACATTAGTATACTGAAATATTCAACAAGATAGATCATTCAGCACACTTCTGTAGAAAACACACACTGTTTGCTTCCAAGGCACAACAGACATTAATAATAGAAATATAGAGAGTTCCAGAATGCAGAGAGCAAACACTATAAATACATGGCTGTAAGGGAAAACATCCCAAAGACTATTAAAAAATACATGGCTGTAGGCAATCTATTTCAAACATATTTTAAATATATTTTGAGGCGGCTACCCATGTCTCACGCCTATAATCCTAGCTACTAAGGAGGCTGAGGGAGTATGATGATTTCGGTTTCAGGCTAGCTCAAGAAAGAAAATCTGTGAGACTTGTATCTGTAACCATTAAAAAGCTGGGAATGAAGCTGGGTGCCAGTGACTCACACCTATAATCCTAGCTATTTAGGAGGCTGAGGTCTAAGGACACAATTTGAAGAAAAAGTTTGCAGAAAAGTCCATAGAGCCTTATCTCCAATAAACTACTCAGAAAATGCCAGAATGGCACTATGTCTCAAGTGGTAGAGCAATAGCCTTGAGCGCAAGTGGCTCAGGGATATCATCCAGGCTCTGAGTTCCAGACTCAGGACAAGCAGCGAAATAAATAAAATAAAAAATATATGTGTGTGTGTGTGTGTATGTATATATGTGCATGTATGTGTGTGTCAGTGTATCTGTGACTATATTGAGCAAAATGATAATGAATATTTCTCAAAAATTATGTGAAACTCAAAAAGGTTAGCTTTACAGTACTATAGTGTTTTGAATGTATATATTTGAAATTAAGTCCAGTACTAGAGCCTCCTGCCTATAATCCTTACTACTCAGGAAGCTGGCATCTGGAGGATTATATTTCACAATCAGCCCAAGGTGAAATGTTTATGAGACTTCATCACAACAACAAAAACTGGGCATGGCAGTTTATATCTATCAACCAAGCCATCCCAGTATATTTAGGGAGATTTGACGTCTATGCAGACTTGGAAAAATGCTAGATACTACCTCAAAAATATTCAGAGTTAAAAAAAAGATGGAGACATGGCTTAAATGGTAGAGCAAGTACAAAGCCCTGGTTTTAGAATCCAGAACTGCCAGAAAATAAAGAAAGAAAGAAGGAAAATATGTAAAAATAAGTCATCTAAACATGCACACCAGGAACAAAGAAAAGGGAGAAGAGAATAAATTAAACTCCAATACAAAATGAAAGAGAAAGTGGGGGGACATAGGAAGGAAGGAAGGAAGGAAGGAAGGTAGGAAGGAGAAAGAAGGAGAGTGAGAGGTAGAGGGAGGGAGGGAGGAAGGAAGGAAACAAGGTGGGGAGGGAGGGAGAGAGGGAAGGAGGGATAAAGAAAGAAAACAAAAGAAATAGAGGGAACAAAGGAAAAAATTAAAGAAGCCAATAAAATAAAAAACACTCCTAATGATTAATAAAAAGAATATGGCTGGAATTATGGCCTAGTGATAGAGTGCTTGCCTAGCATGCATGAAGCCCTGGGTTCAATTCTTGGGTAGTACATACCAGAAAAACCTGGAAATGGTATTGTGGCTCAAGTGGTACAGTGAGAAAACCCAAGGACAGTGCCTAAGCCCTGAGTTCAAATCCTAGGACTGGCAAAAATAATAACAATAATATGGCTCTAGCCAGGCTAACTGCTGAAGGCAAAAAATAAGAGAAAGATATGAATTTCTGAGAGTAGACAAGGCAGGATTCTGGACAGATCTATACAAGCTGAAAGTATAACAAAGGAACAAAACCATTAACTAACTCCATGCCCATAAATGCAATAACCTGGAAGTGGAACACTTGTCTGAAAGATACAATCTGCTGAAACTCACTTTCTGATTCTTTATGATGCTGTGGGCCCAGGAAGATCTGTGGTTTGTAGCTGTTGGAAGATGCCTGCTGAATAGCAAAGGGAAAGAACATGTTTCCCTCACCTCAGCTGGGGCCTTCGGATTCTGTGGCCCACCCTTTCCAACCGGGCTGTCTCCACTGATTCCTGTCTTGAAGAAGTCTCTGTAAAGCGGAATAGGGCAGGGAGGGGAAACTAGAAATGAAAGATTCTCCTGTGGCCACTTACAGTGACCAGCTGTGTCTGTCTGTAGCCTGTCCTCGACAGATGGGCACAGGCGTCCACTCAAATTTATTACAGCTTTCGCTCTTCCCAAGGTTGTTTTGCCAGTCCCTAAAAATGCAGTTCTTTTTCATTTCTGCAGTTTTTATACAGCAAGATAGTTTCCCAACTTGGAAGGAAGAAAAGAGAAAATTTTATTTCTCAATTGCCAGTTCTATTATTTTCAGATGTTAGTCTCTTATTGGTTTAGTTCCGACCTGTGTGAGAATTTTAAACTGGCTACTGGTTTCATTCAGTCATTTCCTTTTCCTTTCTCTTCTCTCTCCTCCTGCTCTTGTACCTTTTCTTCTTTCTTATTTTCCTTCTACTTCTCTTTCACTTATTCATCTTGCTTATTCTCTTTCTCCTCCTTCTCTGTCTCCTTTTGTTTCGTTCTGCCTCTTTTTCTTTTTTCCATTTCTAAGGCTTGAATTCAGGGCCTGGGACTGTCCTTGACCTTCTTTCCCTCAAGGCTGTCACTCTGTCACTTGAGCCACAGCACTGCTTCCAGCTTTTCCATTTATGTGGCACTGGGGAATTGAACCCAGGGCTTCATGCATACTAGGCAAGCACTCTTACCATTAAGCCACATTCCTACCACTTCGTTTTCTTCTTCACAGTGGTACTTGAGTTTAAATTCGGGGCCTCATATTTGCAAGGCTGTTACTTCAACCAAATTTCCAGCCTCTGTTTTGTTTTTTGTAACAAAGAGTCATTATTTATAAAGAATTTAATTTCTCGAAGTTTAGGAATCTGGGAAGTGTGAAGCCACCTGGGTCACATCTGGTAATGGCCTTGCATGTTAGAATATTGCAGAAGACAAGAGAATGTGGAATGGGGAGAGAGGAAAAGAGGGAGAGAAAAAGAATAGAAAGAAGAGGAGTATACAGGAGAGGAAACTTGCTATGATGCCTCCTCAATGACTAAACACACTTTTGTGTGTTTACAGCATAAATCTGTACATGATGTAGAAATCCTCAAAATTTAGGCAGCACGTCCCTCAGATCTCAATAGCACCAAAATGACAAATAAATCTCAACACGAGATTTGGAGGAGACTTTCAAATTATTGCATGAACCAGGTATGCATGGCTCATGTGTATAATCTTACCTCCTTGGGAAGCTTGTATAGAAGGGTTACAGTTATATTTGCCAGGTAGTGGGTATATTACTTCTCACACATTGATACTCCTTCTCATGGTTTCACCATTTGTAATAATTAGCACACACCTATGACTCTCCTAGCAGAGGACTACAATAGCACAAAACATAGATACATAAGGCCATGCATGATGATGCTAAATGAAAGGATCTTCAGGATATGGAAATAAGAGCTTTATATCATGTGATTGTTGTTCTTAATGTACTGTTATTTCTCTTCTTTTTTGTTGCCCTTCTGTTAATCTCATATTCTTACAGTATCTGACTTTGTTACCTGGCATGTTGTATATACGTTTATTTGTTTATTGGAAATAGGAAAGGGAAGGGAGGAAAACAAGATGATTGGGAGGGGATGTAGGAAGGGAAATGGGGACAAAAACATGGGAAGCTAAGATTTCAAGGATCACACATTGAAGTCAGCCCAGATAAGAAAATTCAAGAGACATATCTCCAATTAACAGTCAAGAAAGCCATAAGTGTAGCTGTGGCTCAAGTGTTAGAATGCTAGCCTTGAACAAAAACGCCCAAGGACAGTATGTAGGCCTTGAGTTCAAGCTCCAGAAAAGGCACTAAAACAAAACAAAACACATAGATCTAGGCATGTAACTTATTATGTCTAGTTATATTAGCATGCAATTTGAGGCTCTATTTTTAGAGATTCTTATTATTTCTGAGGAAAGAATCTATTAGTTCTTCCTATACCCCATTCTGAATAGCCTGAACAATTGTGTCCCTCTTGAAATAAGGAAGAGAAAGCCAGCAGAACAGCAGCATCTAACCCTGCCAGTACTGATCTCTGCCACCACGTTTGGTCTCTGCCTTCAATGATTTTTGTTATGTATGACATTACATAATGCTGCTGTTAATTTAGGTTTCTGTTCATTGAAGGTCATTGCAAATGGCCAGATTCTTGTTTTGTTTAATAGCTCTTTAAGAGAAAGGAACTGATGTTTAGAAAAGAGTGTTTGCTTGCACTGCCCGGTAATTGTACAAGGACCCCCACATATATCATTCTAGCTAACTCTACACAGAAAGCCCACATGAAGTTGCACAATTTCCATTGTTTGATGAGAGGGGAAGGGAAATAACCTTGCTGAGAGCTGACATGTAAATAGAGGTCTGCCTTTTCTCATATACAGTATTTCTCACCCAGCCAATGACCCTTACAATGCACAATTGGATGTATATGTGAGGGTTAATATATCTACAGTGATTTTTCAATAGCTCTCTTTCCTCTGAGGGGATTTGGTTTGGTTCATGGTATTCACTTGGGGCAAAATTATACCCCTAAAAGTTTTCGATTTTCAAAAATGTGAACAGTCATAAGATAAGAACCCTCCCACCCCAAAGTAGCTGATTATCCTAAATATTTTACCAATTGCTACTAATATTAATTTAGCCCAGAGAAAGAAGCACAAGCTAGGCACTTTGGAGATGGCTCTGAAAACAGAGGTTAAGGTGTCCCAAAGACAAACTGCCTCCTGTGCTATTCTAAGATAGGCCCTGAGGATATTATTAGTCTCTTTAGCATCTGTGAGGGAATTAAAGTTGAAACACAGGCCTATGGCCTCTTACTGGGGCAGCAAGAGGGAACTCACAACCAAAGAAATATAAGCAACAGAAAAGTAGCTGTCATGACTTTCATTTAAATCCACTCTGTGTATGTGGGGGGAGGGAGGGGGGTTGTCAGCAGCCTGACAAGGCTCACTAGCAGATCTAAAGACAGACGTCAGACTACAGCAAAAGCATTAAGCAAAGCATTCACACTGCTGTGTAGCTTTGAACTATAGAGGATAATAAATCTCTCCCTAGATTTGTTTTTGAACAAGCGAAACATTTAAAGACATGGTAAATAGCTTTTGTTTTGAAGGTTTCAGCTCCAGGCCTAGATCAAATCATGTAATCTTTATTCTTTATAGGATATTTTCATCTATTTCTAATTTGTTGGTGGATATTCTAATTTTGGAGCAGAGGTTATTTTTGTTTATTGCTGCTTTAAACAATAGAGAATGCCAGCTTGACCACAAAGACCTCGATAATTAACTCACAGGGAATGATAAAATTTTACCTCTCCCAAGGACCATAGACATCACAGAGTTCAACCTCAATGCTTTAGAGATGAGTAAAGTGAAATCTCGAGAGGTTAAGTGACTTTGCCCAAGGTCAATGAGCTCATTTAGGCCTCCCTGGGACCAGAATCAAGAACTTCTCAAAGTGTTTCCTTGCAATTCGATCATTCTCCAAACCTTTCACAGATCAGGCTGAAAGGAAATACATGACACAGCTCCAAACTGCATGACAGCCCTTGATTTGTACTCCAAATTCAGCCATGGTGTCCTAATTCTCAAAGCTTACCCAGACTTTAGGGGTGGAGGCATATCTTGAGCAGTAGTATGCCTGTATATAATATGGTTCCTCCTCCTTTTAAAAGATATGTGGAATGAGTAGCCTACACACACACACACACACACACACACACACACACACACACCCCTCTGTCCTATCTCAAAGAGACTTGCCAAGATATTCTTTTTTGATTGACATACACAAAAACACGACACACCATAAAACCAAAGTAGATTCACTTTGAGTAAATGAATCAACCCCCAAGATCTTGTTCTAGTAAAATCTTGAGTTCTCTTTAGAGATTATAACCTATATAATGTTGTATACATTATACATAATATATACATATTTTAATACATCCATTAAGAAAGGATAGTAAATCATAATTGCTTTGCATGGACTTTATTATGGATGCCAAAGAAGTGCTCTTATTTTCTGGTGTTTAGGTTGTCCTTGCTGGATTTCTTTGCTAGGATAATCAATTAAAATGTAACTTTCTTAGTTCTATGAAAAAAATTTTGAATTAAGTACATAACCACTGCTTCCTTTTTCTTATAGTCTTTATTGTCAACTCACAAAGAAGTGGCCTCTATGTCAGTTACTCTTTTATTCCCAGACTGTTCATTGACTAAAAAAAGAGTTAGACGCAGAAACTGATTGTCCTACTCCTTTTGGTACTGTTATAGACATAAGGCACACTTTGCTGAGCCATTTAAGACATGACCATAAGCCTTTCAGCAAATAATCACAGAGTCTCTTATTACTGATAATGACAACAAGAGCCAACACTTAGGTATATATCATAGATTATAAAAAAACACACGAGGTATATCTCATTTGATATTCATAACAATAGCTTAATGGAAATAGTATTTTAAGAAAGCATGATCATTTCATAGCTTGCTATTACATATACAAGGATATTGTATAACTTTGATTTTTATGTGTCATGAATTAATTACTCATACAATTCCCTAGAAGTAGTGGTTGCAATATGACTTGATTGAGGTCTTCTTACGTGTGTTGACAAAAATCCTAAAATTTATGAAGATTTTCTTCATCTTATATGCAAAGTAACACTGAGAAATCATAAGTCAAGTACTCAAGTTCACCCATCTAGTAAAGCGAAGACTAGAGCTATACTTGGATTCAGTCAGTGTGAGTTATATAGTCATTTATTAGAAGTACAGATAACGTAGCTGGATAAACTGAAAACAATTAAACAGATATTGAAATAAATAGGAAATTCCCTCTTTAAAAAACTAATAATCATAGTCATCCTTACGATAGGTGATATTATTGACCACTATACTGGAATTTCCTGTTAATTTGTCAGTTTGTAGATTAATAATAATCTCATTTTCATGAATATGTAAAGCCACAGAGTTGCAAAGAATGTATTTGTGTGTGTTTGTCTGTCTCTCTGTCCTTCTGTGTATGTATACAAGTGCTAGTAGAGCCATTAGTAAAATATTTTTATTTGATGCTCTAATTTCATAGGTAGGCTGTGTGATGGGTATACATTATTGCCTATCCTGAGCTCATCTGGGTCCCTGTGCCTCTATCTTGCTGGATAGCTAACCTTGATGAACAATGTCAAGGTGTTTCCTTATTCTCTTTTACTCATTTGACTTATGGCATGGCATAACTAGACATAAGACAGGGAGACTGAAAAAATTACTCTCTTAAGTACCTTTGCTATTAAGTTGCTATGAACCGTCAGTGTCCTTTTCTTACAGTATGCCTACCCAGTGGCCCCCTCAAAATTCTATAATTGCAGAATTTGCAGAATTCCCATGTCTTTCAAACATAGAAAAAAGGCTCCTATGTGCTATCAGTGTCAGAACACTGTATTGTTACCTTGCTGGGTTTCATGAACTCTATCTCTATGCAGTCTCTGTAAGTTCTCCACAGTTCTTTTGTTCTCTAGCTCACACAGCTCATCAGTGTCATACATGCAGAGTAATTCATCTACCTTCGGTATCCCCAGGCTTTCTGCTACTACATGACAGCCATGTCATGCTACACACATTTGTCCTCATCAAGTCTATACCTGCCACACATAACTATTCTAGATCAGGAAAATGGCCCATACTCAGCTTTCCAAGTACCTTGTAATTAAGTACTTGTTGGTTTGACACTGTGTCAGGCACATCCTGATACTGTATTTAATGTCGGAGTATTGAAATTCTTCAGTCTTTTTTCAAAGTCTGTAGCGTGCCCCTGGTTATTCACCTACCAGACCAACACTTATTTCAATAGTCAGTTATCTATCATTTCAAAAGCCACCTATGCATGTCAAAAACGAGACATCATGGACATGGTGGCTCTACATTTCCAGTTCTTCAGTCTCAGTTTCATTTCTCCTAAACCATTTGGTTCATGAATTCTTGTATTTGAAAGAGAAACGATATATATTGTAAGAGAATTTTTGAGTGTAACAAAAATCACAAATGTTACTCTTGGATGTTATGCTATGATACCTAATAAGTCAACACAAATGTCACAGATTTTTAAAAAATATTTTAAATTGTTTTAGCCAGAAATATGTCCTGAATTACTTTTCTATGAAAAAAATATACTAGGAAGTTAAGGTCATATCCTTTTAGTACAGAGCACCATGCATGAGCTCTCCTAAATCCAGAGGGGGGAAAATGAAAAAGAGATGAAATGAGGCTGACTCAACCACATATTTTATTTGAACCGAGTTCCTTTATTGAAGACAGACTTAGAAGTACAGAACCTGCTCCCTCTGAGGGTAGCCACTAAAATAGATGTCACTGGCAATAGTACAGACCTACCTCAGCTGCCTGAAACAATTACTGTAGAGCCAAGTTTAGTAATAAGTTAAAAAAAAAAAGCCCAGATGGGAGATATACAGAGGTGTTACTTAGACATTTGCTGCCTCCAAACGTGGGCAGTTAAGACTAGACCTATTAAACTTTATTATAAATAAAAGTCTGTCAAACATAAGCTTAGTAGACTGACTTGGGGTCTCTTACATAACATAGCCAAATACTCACCGGAGAAGTGAACTTATAGCTTGCCTTTCTTCTAATGGATAAACTATTCTGAATGGATAGCTTTAGAAATGTACTTAACAAAGGCAAACAAAAGAACATTTGCCATAAAATTGCATGAAGTTGCCTATCCTAGAGAGTCGAATTCTTTTAAAAACTTTGTAACTGTGAAATATTCATTTGATTTGCATTTCTTTTGACTTCCGCATGAACTTCAGTTCAGATCTCACTAAAGGCTTTTTGTATTTTTCCTCTCTAGGTTTAAGAAACAATTGACCTAATGTTGTCGAAACCTCAGGAATGTACACCCATGTTTCTTGCAGTTGTGTGTGAGTGGATGTTGGTAGTTTTGTAGTGACTGCCTCACTTTCCTTCATTATTCAAAGCATAATAGATCACCTTAATGAAAAACTTAACCAAAAAGCATTTATTGATTTTTGAGTGATATAAATGAAACTTTTTCTTATTCAGAAATCTTACATAATATTGATTCCTGGTTCATACCCACTAGATTATTTATAAATAGTAACAGAGATAGGACAGATACTGAAACTAAACAACCAAATCTGCAACCTACATTTGCCATCTATAAGTTAAGAAATTTACAACCCAACCATTATAAGTTTTGAAGCCTCAAGATAATAGAATGAAAAACAGTTAAATCCTCCTACTCTAAAAGATTAATGTATTGAAAGGAATTTAAAGGAGCCATACCTGTGGAAGACTCATTATTTTAGTTCCAATACATGATTAGAATTAAATAATTGGTATTTTGAAATATATTATTAAGTCTCTTTGAAGATACTATTTCCATCTTTGCAGTTGCTGAACTTTATTTTTCTCAGCCCTTTCTAAAATTAAGTAGGTACTCCATGGCAGTTAATACAAAGTAATCCTTTTTAGGTTAGTTATTAACAGAAATAGTTTAGGAAAGCGTAGGAAGTAAATGATATTAACCTTTGGTATCCTTTGCTTCTCATTTGCACTGCTGATTTTAGAGCTTTTCCCTAACCTTATTAAGGTTTATTTAACAATTATACTTTCTACATGTTTAATTTATGCTATATAATGCTTTGTTATATATATATATAGTGTAACAGTTAAATGAAATTATTAAATAAGTCTAATTAGCATATTGAATACACTGTATCTTCCTATCAAGACATATCATCTTCTTTGGTAGCTATTTTCAAACATCCAATTCCTTGTAACAACTATTTTGAGAAAGTTATACAATAAGTTTCCTCCTGGTGTCTAAAATTTGTATTTTTTGACCAGTGCCTCCCCGTTCTCTTTCTCTTCTCTTCATTCCCTGGTAGCTACATTCCAGTTAGCATCTGTAAATTCTTATTTATTAGCATTCCAATGCACACTGAAGTGATGTATATGGGCTGAGAGGTAATGTACCATTACTTCGCTTAACCTGGCCCAGAGAACTCCCCATTTTAGCACTAACATTTTAATGGCTATTACATACCAATTACCACACGAGTCTTTGTATGCTGTACATGATGCAGAAATAAAAGAAGACCCAAAGAGCTGTATATTTTAAAGTATATAAAGATAAGAAAATGTTACAATTCATAATGCATAATAGGAAATTAAAAAAACACTACTAATATGTATAGCTTTTGTTTGAAAATACATTTTGGTCAAAATCTATGCCATTAACTGAAAATTTGTTGTCATTTTCTTCTAAAATTAATTGCTTATTTTTGGTAAGAGATTAATGATGGTCTGTTGTTGAGTACAGGCATACTTTCATACAATTCATGGATCTTCAGTTACATAAAGCAAGTTTACATGATAATAATCTGACCAAAATGAATCTGCAAAACTGAAAACTAGCCTTTAAAACAGTATGAATGAGTTCTTGAACTTATCATTTTGAGGGTTTTACTTAATTCTTATTAAAAATAAAATCATAGAATTTAAAAACGTGGTTTACAATTTCGTATTACTAAAAAAGTGAACATAGGTCAAAAATAATTGAAATAGGTGCTTCATTAATCATTTAAAATGAAATAAACCCAAAAGTAAAATGAAAGAAGACAATAGTTTATGTTGAAGAGAATACAAGATAGAATAACTGCATATTACATGCTGGGTAATCACAAGACAATGTGCAAATGTGTGTATACCTTGATAATTGAACACTTAAGATGAATGAGGAAGAGCACAATATTGCTTAAAGATCCAATGAAAGATTACACCCGTTTGACAAATGAGAAAAGAGAGGCCAACATGAATTCACCAATGTTCTTCCTGCAGCTGGCTTGTGACAAGCTAATGCTTATACCCTATCAATGCTAGTGGTCCCTACCATCTCAGTGTACCTGACATAGGTACTTATTTATGCACTAGCTAGATGGTGATTAGGTGCTTAGGGATTATGAGTCATTCTCCCATTTATAAATCAGTTACTGTTGTATAAATGAGACTACACAATACATAGCTATTGTTATTTCATGGGTAATGATGTAATCTGGAAGAAAATTAAACATGGTATATGTGCATAAATCACATTAGAGTATCAGGAAGAGTAAACAAGAGAAAGTTGTCCAGTGTCATGAGAGTGACTATGACACAGAAATGATCTCTTTCTGAAATAGTTAAAGCACTTTTTAAACTCACAAATTGTCAAGACTTAAAAATTATTTTATGGAGACTATCAAGTGGATTTAAATTCACAAGCACCATGAGCTTTCTGAAATATATGGTAATAGGTTTATAATCCTCCAGGAGACCTGCGGCATTGCCATACACATATAGAATATTAAGAAAATATGATGTCAGAATACATTACTTTTAATTTGATAAATCACGTTGAGGATGAGTATGATCTGATTTAAGATATGTAACTGACAAATATAATGAAGCACACAACCGAGTATAGATTTTTCTTACTGCTATTGGATATATTAATTTTGATATTTTATGAGAAGGGAAAATATAAGACACAGATTGCTTAGAGTCAGCTTAAAGGCAAATACAGAGTATGGATGAACTGGCTGAAGAAACTAAAACAGGCTGGATACTGGTGACTCATGCCTAGACTCCTAGCTTACTCAGAGGCTGAGACTTGAAGGATTATCATTCAACACCCAACTAGGCAGGAGAATCCATGAGACTCTTCAATTTGCCATTAAAAAACCAGAAGTGGAGTATAGCTCAAGTAATAGTGTTATAAGGTGACCAGATCACAAGAATCAGAAACCACAAATTGAGAGGGAGTCTTTATCGGAAAAGTAGTGAAAGCAGACAGACTCCTGTCACAAAGACCTATAGCACTGCAAATACACATAACACTATTAGAAAACTGTGTCATGAGAGCAGGAGAGGAAAGTGCAGAAAAACAATACCAACACAACAGATCAACTCCAGTGGAGAGCTGAACTGGGATGCCATAGTGGTGAGAGGGGAGACAGGAAACACAGAAGACAAGAGTAATGGTGCCTTATTTGGTCTGTGCCTAAAAATGAGCAGGTCCAGGGCAAGGTCACAGGAAGCTTTAGAGTGCCTGATCCAAGCAATTAGCAGGTCCAAATCTCTGTCCCTTCTGGGAATTCAGACATGCCCATCACCTTCAAGTTGGGACCTCTTTGTCTCCACCATGAAGACAAGATGGCTCCAGTTAAACTCAATACTCCTATCATCCACCCCTTGGCCAAAATTGCACTAGATCCAGTGACCCTGGAACAAAAGCACCTAGGGCCTACATTCAGGTCCCAGGACCAATGAAAATAAGCAAAACACCAAAATGAATCTGGAAGTTGCAGTTGTCTCTCCATATCTGGCTAGCTCTCTTCTTGCAATCAGGTTATCATGGTTCAGATTCAGCAGGCCCCAAAGTATGATGACAGTTATACTTGAGTTTTTAGGAGGCCAATTCTGAATAGCCAACCTTGAGTGGAATATATTCTAACTCTCTATTGGTGATGGCTAAACATCTTGTCTAGACCTGCACATCAGAAGCAGATGACATGTCTATTTTCACTGGTTACTCTTGCTGCAGTGGCTGGCATATCTGAGTCAATTTAGATGCATTAGTCACACAAAGAACTATTTCTCAAGTCTCAACATGGCTGCACGTGATTGCAGTCTGTATAAGAACTGGCACATAAAAGAAGACAGCATTTTCCTCTTAAAAAATTCATTGAATCAGGCCAGTCTGACTTAGGAAAGGTTAGGAAATTAATCAAGTGTTCTCTCTCCATTTGTCTGTGAAAACATTTCAAATTTAGCACTGTTTGTGAACAATTACAGTTCTTTAGGTTTTTGGTATGTCTATTGGATGTTTTTATCAATGAGTTTAATGTGCTGATGAATCAACTACATACAATGATAAATAATCAGCATTCACCTTGGCTGTACAAACAGTAAGCTGTGAAGTAGGATTATTGAAAGGTAAAATATGTTAAATCAGATAAATGCACACATGTTTTTGTGTTTTGTCTAGTCTGTGGCAGTAGTCTTGAAATTCAAATCCACAAATGCATGGAAA
This sequence comes from Megascapheus bottae, assembly GCF_031878675.1. Lineage (NCBI taxonomy): Eukaryota > Metazoa > Chordata > Mammalia > Rodentia > Geomyidae > Megascapheus > Megascapheus bottae. Next base: position 16,578,326 of record NC_143514.1, read on the forward strand.
AAGTAAATTGTTATCCTCCCTTACTCAGTCACCCCAAATTTCAAACTACCAATATTAATCAATCTGAGGAGCAATAAAAACTTGCAGGCTGGCCTTGGAATGTGTTGTATTCATTACTTGGGAGATATTTTTGGTTTATTTTTTAATAATTACTTTAGTATAGGCCTTGTTACATGGAACCTTAGGAAAGTTGCCTTATCTCTATTGATGAATGAAGAAATAAGGGGTCTAAGAAGAATTGCTTCTCCAAATTAAACACTAACGTTCATCTCTAGAACTGATATTCAAAATATTGTCTGATAGACTCTGAAGCTCGTATTCTTCTTTGTATATTTATTGCCTGCATTATTTTTTAAAAATAAAATTCAGTCATATATATATATATATATGCTAGAGATGGGTGTCTATGATCACACCTGTAATACTAACTAATCAGAAGTCTGAGATCTGAAGATGAAAGTTTAAAGTCAGGCTAGGTAAGAAAATTCATGAGGCTCTTGTCTTCAGTTATCCACCAAAAAGTCTGAAGTAGAGTTGTGGTTCAAGTATTAGTCTTGAGCACAAAACTCAGAGATAGTGCCCAGGCCATGAATTCAAGCCCCAGGGAGCACACACACACACACACACACACACACACACACACACACACACACAAACACACAAGTAGTATCAAAATCACTTCTCTAATAACTGAAAAGCAAGAGGCTATTGAAGAACATGAAATCAGATATGTGTTTGAGGTAGTAAGCCTAACAACTGATCCTGGGAAGTCAAAATACACTCACTTTATCAATGGGAAAAAATATAAATGCTTACAGGAAACACCATCACACTGAATTCTAACTTTAAATAAAGTAAATATTCTTTTGTCACCTGCAGAATGAATGTAATGATTGTGACAAATATTTGAGGGACAATCAATCTAATAATAACATCAAGAATTCTGACTTCATCCAAGAAATTAATTCCTTAGAAATTTTACATAAGGCATCTCATAATATTTGTACCCTTATGTTCTTTTCTTTATATAAAAACACGAAAAGAGTATACTGTATAGGACAGCTGGAAACCTAGTTGATAACAAACGCTGATGCCTTTTCTGTTGTGTAAACGGAAGCTAGCAGCACACAGTGCCTGACATTCATAAGAGAGTGGACATCTTTCCATTCTGTGGGAAAGATTAGGACCAATCAAGTCACACTGCAATTCTCTGTCATTAATTTGCCTGAAAAGCTAACTGTATAAAGCCAATGTGCAGATCCTGTCTGTAGATCCTGTTTATAACAGACATTAAAACCTATCCAGGTAGAGATTAACCATGGTTATAAACTTCACTAAGCCATTCTGCCAACATATTAGAATCTTGCCAATTAGTTTAGGTGTGAAAATATCACAAGACATATAGTCAGCTCAAAGCGTTGCCCAGCTCCAACATCATCCAATGACGTGATTTGTACAAAAATGAAATGAGATAATCAATAGAAAATGTCACTAAGTAGAAAGCCTTTGATGAATGTCAGTAATTAATATGTTGACCTTTATCGCCTAAAATCATATTTCCATTAGTAATCCTCTTTAACATGTTGACAATGCATTATAAATTCTGTCATCGAATCTTTAGTTCTCTCTATGGATAAACCCTCTGCAAATTGTGAATATATGTTGTGTAAATGCTGTGTGGCTAAATGATTATCTGAAATCAGATGATGGCTCATCATCAACAAACACTATTCAAAACCAACCAAACATCCCACACTGGAGCAGTTTTGAGCCTATGAATAAGAAGGTGTTCATCTGATTACTTTTATTTGTTCATAGCAAAGAAAATTACATATATACATATGTAAATATATATCTATATGCATACATATATGTATGTACATACACATAAATGTATTTGTGTGTAACATCTATACACATGTATGTATACATGCATATGCACTAACTCATTCCAAAAGATGATGATGGCGGTAGTGCTGTAGCTCAAAATGGTAGGGTGCTAGCTATTTTTCTCTTTTATCATCAGGGTAATGCATAGAGGGGTTACTCTTAACATCGTCAGGTAGTGGGTGCATTCTTCCTTGAACATAGATATCCCTTCTCATGTTTTTGTCCCCCTTCCTCTCCTCACCCCTCTCAATCATCTTGTTTCCCACCTCCCTTCCCTATTTCAAATAAATAAACAAACTTAGATACAATACACCAGGTAACTAAGTCAGATACAGTAACCACATGAGATTAACCACACGGGGGAAAAAAGAGAAAAGAAATAACTGTACATAGTACATTGAGAACAAAAATGACAAAGAAAACCCTCTTGTTTCCATATCCTAGAGTTCATTTCATTTAGTCTCATTCAATATGACAATATGTCCACAGCCTTTGTGTTATTGTGATCTTCTACTAGGAGAGTCATAGATGTGTACTAACTATTAAAACTGAGGGATACAATTGAGCCAATATTCCTTTGGGTCTGGCTTACTTCACTTAATATGATTTTTTTTCAAGTCTTTCCATTTCCTTACAAATGTGGCTATGTCATTCTGATAGCAGCATAGAATTCTATTGTGTATAAATACCACATCTTGATCCAATCATCTACTGAGAAGTATCTGGGTTGGTTCCATATCTTTGCTATGGTAAAATAGTGTTGCAGTGAACATTGCAGTGCTAGTGGATTTAGTTTGTCCTTGTTTCTGCAAATTTGGGCAAATGCCAAGTAGTGAAATTGCTGGGTCATGGGGGAGCTCTGTTTTATTCTTTTGAGGACCCGCCATACTGCTTTCCATAGTAGTTTACACTCCCACCAGTAATGGAGTAGTGATCCCTTCTGGTCGCATCCCCGCCAAAGGACACTAGCTCAATGACAGTGCCTAAGATCTGAGTTCAAGTCCCACAACTAAAGACAATAACAACAATAACAAAAAATGATGAAAATTCTTTCAACTCACCTTGATCTATAAATAAATTTGCTAGAAATTGTGTTCTTTCTGGAACTTGAAGGGCAATGGTGGCATTCATGACATTCTATTGTGTGTCAAACCAGTCTAAAAGCTACAAACCGATGACAAAGGACTCCCATCCTTAAGTGACAGAAATTACTGAAACTACAGGGCATATAGCATTCTCTCTGGGAACCTTTATCAGGGAACTGTTGGAAGTGGGCTTTTGGGGGGCAGCCTGTAGATTCTCCTCAATTCATGCTGGTCAGGAATTTTGCCAAGATGGTTTCGCTTTCAGTATTTATGTAGTGCAGCGGGCAACTGTTTACCTCGGGGTATGAAAGGCCATCTGAGTACTTTAGAATCAGTGTGCCAGAGCAGCCCCGTTGCCCATGGAAACAAAGGCTCCTTTGGAGGGAGGACTCTCGAAAGAGTACAGCAAAAGATAATCCCATCAGTTTAGGCGGCTGCCCTATTTGAAGCTGTTTTACTGCATGCACAGGCACTACTAAAAAAACATATGCACAGGATTACAGTATTTTCTGGGTTTCTTTAAAAGCTCATTTTGAGCACTCTAAATTAGTGGCACAATCATAAATCTCCTTGTCTTTGCATGAATTAACTGTAACTAAGCATTCAGGTAGGATTTGCTCACTATGTTCTCCTAGCTCTGAAAAGAGAATAAAAAAAATAGCAATGCTCTTTCTAGTCTAGCTTGTAGGGTCAGGGTCTCTGACTATGTCATTAAGAAGAAAGCTTTGGACATAGAGGATGCCTGGAAACATGCAAAACATGCAAGCATGTTTTTAATTGCCAGTAAAATTGCGTCGATCAGAAATTCAAAAATGTTGCATGTCTTTCTTCCAACATCCAAAATATAAATTAAATATCCTGATCAATTTTATTATTAATACATTTTTTCTAGACATTAGAGGGTTGGCCTTTCCAATGGCCTTGTACTTAGCTCACATTTTCCCAGAGAGTAGAATGTGAGGTGAATTGAAAAATAACAAAGAGGAATCCATGAAGGACCTTGTCATGACAAGTCAGCAGATAGTACAAGAGAACAAAGGACAGGCATGGAACACAGGAGAAGAGGAAGGCAAATGCTGTCCACTGAACACGTCATTTGTATCAGATTCAGGATGAGAAATTTTATCAGTTACTTCCTGTAATTATCCTTAACCTGGAAGCAAAATCAAATAATCCCAATTTTGAAAATGAAGAGACTCATGAGAACACTTTGGAGATGGAGTTAGGAAGCACCAGAATACAGACATGGGGAAATGTAATTAATTTCAGAGCTGATCTGAATTTCCTGAGTCAGGTGTTATCTCTACATTACATGCTTTTAGTACATATTTACATAGGAAGCTTTATTTTGTGTCTAAGCTCCACATATATGCGTCTGTGCGTGTGTGTGTGTGTGTGTGTGTGTGTGTGACATTTTCTTTATCCATTTGTACATTGCAGGGTACCTGTGCTGTTTCTACAACGTAGCCTTTGCGACAGTACTTCCACAAAGGCAGTGGGTGAGATACCTTTGTTGTATCCTGTCATAATTATTCAGATCAAAGTATCAGAAGGCTATCAAGGAATCTTAGACTACTCCTATTTCTAGTTTGGGGAAAATCTCCATAGTGTATTCCATAGTTCTTGTAATAATGCACATTCCCTATAACAGTTTATTGTGGGCCCTTCTTTCTTGAATCTGTGCCACCTTTGTATTCTTTATGATGGCAATTTTGACTGAGGTAAAATGGAGTGAATGTTGTTTCAATTTGCTGAGAATTTCTTTGTGTCTTTGTTGACCATTTGAACTTCTTTTCTGAGAAGTCTCTCACTTTTTTTTTGCTAATTTATTGATTGGGGTACTGATTCTTTGGAGTTTGGATTTTAAGTTCCTTTCATATTTTGTTTATTTTTATTTGTCAAATGGATTACTGGCAAAGATCTCCATTTTTGCTGGTTGGGTTTTTTTTTTAGCTTAGGAAAAATGTGACCTGTGCAGAAGCTTTTTAGCTTAATGCAATCTCATTTGTCAATTCTTTCTCCTATTTACAGAGTGCTTGGAATTCTATTTAGAAATTTTCCTGACTTTATTAATAGGTTGTAGTGGTTCTTTTATCCATTCATGCAATAGTTTCAATTTTCAGGTCTTATTTCCAGGTCTTTGATCCATTCGAAATTTATATTGATACAAAGTGAGAAATATGGGTCAATCTTCAATCTTCTGAATATGCATCTACCCAGTTCTCCCAGTACCATTTGTTGAAGAGGTTATCCCTTCTCCAAAGTGTATTTAAGGCTCCTTTGTCAAATATCAATTGGCTGCAGATGTATGTATTTATCTCTGTGTCTTCTAGTTGGGTCTGTTTTGTTCCATAACCAAACTGATTGTGTTATTATACCTCTCTAGTATAATTTGATGTATAATGTGATTTCACCAGCATTTTTATTTTGTTTTGCTTTGCTCAGCATTGCTTTTGATATTAAAGGTCTTTGTGCTTCTATATTAATATTAAGATTCCCTTTTCTCACATTAAGATTTTGATGTCTATTCATTAATTTTATAAATTGTTTTTTAAATTTTCACCTCCTCAGTTATATTTACTCCTGGGTAGTAAGTTACTGTAATTTTACTTAGTTTTGATTACTCCTTTATTTTATTTATGATTAGTATACAGAAAAACTACAGAGTCTTGTTCATTGATTTTGCTACATTGCCAAGGGTATTTATTATCTCTAGAGGTTTTAGATTAGAACCCTTAAGGTACTTCACTTATAGGATCATATTATATATGAATAGAGATAATCTGACTCCTTTTTATCTTCCATTTTGATCTCTTCCTTTTTGTTTCTTGTTTTATTGGTATAACTAAGGCACTACAGTAATAAAACAATAAAAATGGAAAGGGTAGGTGCTATTGTCCTGTTACTGTTCTTACAAAAAATGGTTCTATTTTTTCCCAATTAGTATAATGTGAATAGGTTCACCATATATAGTAATCATTACGTGAATGTGCATTCATCTATTTTAATTTTTCAAAGATTTTAGCATAAAAATGTAGGAATTTACTTAAGGCCTTTTCTGTACCAATTGAGAATGTAATATGATTCTTATTTGTGATTCTTTTTATATAGATTATGTTTATTGATGTTCATATGTTGAGCCAACTTTACATGAAAACCACTTGATAGTGTTGTATGATCTTTTTAGTCAGTTGTTGAATTCTGTTAGCAAATATTTTATTAGGATTTTTGCACCTGTGTTCATTAGAGAGTTAACTGTGTTTCCTTTGCTGTTGTCATGTCTTTGTACAGTTTTGAACTGTCTATAATACTGGTTTCTTAGTGTGGATTTGGTCATGTTTATTTCTTTCTATTTCTTGAAAAAACTTGAGGAGTATGGAGGATAGTGTACCTACAAAAGTCTTGTATAATCCAGTGATGAATCAGTCAGGTGGTGAGATTTCATTCCTTGGGAAGTTTTAATTCTTTGGCTTGTTATAGATCTATTTAGATTGCTAAGTTCAAGTTATTTACCAAGGCATGCATTTTTGTTAGAGGTTCCACTTTGTCACAGCAAAAACCTGTTTGAAGGATACCTTCACAATCTTTTAGATTCTTGTTTGTGATAATATTTCTATTTCATCTTTGATTTTCTATGTATGAGTCATTTCCTTTTTAGTCAGATTGGTTAGATATATTTATTTTAGTCCCATTTACCTTTTCAAAAAACAAAGTTTCTTCCATTAATTTTTAGTATAACATTCTAATCTCTAATTCATTAAATTTTCCCTAGATATTTATTATTTTTCCTTTATCTTATTTTTCAAAAAGTTTGAGGTGTGTCATTAGGTTATTAATTTTAGATCTTTCTGTTTTGATAATGTGGATGCTTACAGCTATGAACTTTCCTCTTAGGATTGTTTTTGCTGAATTCCACAGGCTCAGAAGGTTGTGCTTGCACTTGCATAAAATTATAATGCATTTTTATATCTTCTCTTAATTTTTTCTGTGGTATTCATCATTAAGTGGTATAGTATTCAGTCTGTGTGCTAGTCACTCTCTGAGTTTGAGTAATTTCTGTGTCTCTTAATTTTTCATTAATTTCATTTTTATTCCATTATGGTCTGACAGGATACAGGAAATGTATGAGATTTCTTGTGTTTGCTGAGATATGCCTATGTCCTAACATAGCATCTGTTTGGGTAAGCATGCTGTTATTCTGATGGTAATCTGAATTTGTAAGTCAGTTTCATTTTTCCCTTGAAAGTATTCAGTCTATTCCTTATTATTTTTACTTATGATTTTATATATAATATAACACAGAGATGTTATTTTCTCTGGTCCTGAAATTGAGGATTTTTTTCTTGAATACTCTATTAAATATTTCCTAGGTTTTAAGGTTTTATGCCTTTTTGTTCAGATAGTTCCATTATTCACAAATTAGGTCTTTTATTAATTGAATCCTAAGGTTTTTGTAAATTCCTATTGCTTTGATTTCTTTTCTGCGTTTCGGTTTCACATTTTCTACTGCATCTACTCTATATTCCAGACCTGAAATTCTATTTCCTATGCTATCTGGTATGCTGGGAAAGTGTTCTACTTTATTTATCATCTCCAGTATTTCAACTTGATATTTTGGAGCTTTCTCTTTTTATCCAGTGAAATCTATTTTTATGTTTTTCACTGACTTCTTTATTCATAACTGTCTATGGCTATTATTTTTGAACCCTTTGAGATGGTTTTTTCTGTACTTCATTTACTTTTTACTTCATTTAGCTATGCATTTGTATGTGGATGGTATTAATTATTTTCTATATTCTTATTAGATCAGTTTGTCTTCTATATATGCTCCTTCAATATATCATTCCTTCACAATTCTTTTATCCTCATTTTTTATGCTTCCTGTATGGTGCTCTTTCATATCATTGTGATCATTTGTTATGTCACCAGTGATATCTGGAGGTGTTTATATGACCTGGCTTGCTTATGGTTCTTATATTTTTGGTTGCCAGAAATGTCCTTGTATGTTTACAGAAGCTGATGTTAGCTGAATTGATTCTCTTAGCTCTAACCAGTTTGCTAATTTAAAACTCAACCAAATATTTATGAACAGTGAAGGCTATAGTTAGCAAGATGAAGTACATTATATGCAGGGAGCTAAGGACTATGCTTGGTGCTGAAGGGGCTTTGAAGTAAAGGGTGTTATAAGTAGGAAGTAGTACTTAGCTTAGAGATGGAGTGGACAAAGGGTGTGGAAGACAGTACACAGGGCAATGGAATGCACAACTGAAGATGCTTAGTAAACCTGTGCATAGTGTCAGTAAGGAGAGAAGTGGTAGAATAAAGAGCAAAAGAGGTAGAACAGGCTTTAGGCGAGAAAAATAATCATTTTTCTATTTGCTGGGCTCTGAAAAAAGGATAGGTTTGTGCTCTTTTCTTTCCTGCTCTCAGGAATACTGTGAGGGTTTTGTTGGAGGTGGAACCTTAAAAAACTTCATTATAAGAAGGTTTCCAGAGCCAGACAGAGTGGCACATGTCCGTAATCCTAGCTACTCAGAAGGCTGAAATGTGAGGGTTGTGGTTCAAAGCCAGCCTGGGCACTAAAGAAAGTGAGACTCTTATCTCTAAATAACCATTAGAAAAACAGGAAATGGGGCTGAGGCTCAAGGAGTAGGATGGTAGCCTTGAGCTGAAGAGCTCAAGATCACAGCCCAAGCCTAGAGATCAAACCCCAAGACCAGTAAAAAAAAAAAGTTTCTAATTGTCTTTTCCTCTTTTGCAATATACAAGCATCAAGCATCAACAGGTTCCTTGAACTTAGTCACCCCCACTGATAGACCAGTATACAGGGTGGCACTCAGGTGGGACCGAGTTTTGTACAGCACTCCACCCAGGACATTTTTCTCTTATCAGTGCATTTTCTACCAATGTTTACAGCAAGAAAAAAAGAGAAGACACATCTTTAGGAATCCAATTAGGACTCTTCATTAGAAGGCCAGTGACCACAGGCAGAGTCTTATCATAAAGACCTACAACCCCGCAAATACACTTAATACTGTCAGACAACTAAGCCATGAGAACCAGAAAGAAAAGCAAGAGTAGAAAAACAACACCAACAAACCAGATCATCTCCGATGTCGAGATGAAATGGGATGCATGTTGCTGGGAGGAGAGCTAGGAAAGAGGATACTGAGGACTCAGGAGACAGATAGCATGACATACCTGGTGCCTGGGCTGGTTTGGCATCAATAGGGTCAGGTCAGGGGGGAAGGGGGCAGGGTTACAGAGAGCTTGAGAATTCACGATCTGACATTGGCATGTCCAGTAACTAATTTTCCAAGTCCCCTCCCCTACCTCTAGGAATTCAAGCACACCCATCACCTGGGAGATGAGGCTTTCCTTCCTCCATCGAAGACAAGATGGCAGCCAGCTGAACCCAATATCCTATCACCGCCACATGGCCAAAATGGTGCCAGTTTGATTTAGCATCCCTATTTCACCAGGGTACCGGGACCAAATGCCGCCCAAGTGACAGGAAAGAAAAGAAAAGAAAAGAAAAGAAAAGAACAGAAAAGAAAAGAAAAGAAAAAATGCAGGGGAGATATTTAGATCTTCAGATTGTATCACTCTTTTCAAGGCAGAAGTTTACCAAGCTATAAAAGGGTAAATCTTGTTTATTAATTGTGTCTTTTAGTGGTTTAACATTTGCTAGCTTTGATTTCCATTTGTCTTTCTCTTAGTGCCTAAATTTTATTTTTGTGAGTATCTGTGTGTGTAAGTATGTATCTATTCACGAATGTATGTACATGGGTGTGTTTCCTCATCTGACCTTATCTTTTTCTGGGAAAGGAAATTTCCTTTTCAGTTTTCAGGCATTTTCGCTGAATCTGTATTTGGTTCTTTGATTGTTCCCCCAAAACTAGTGCTCAGCCACACTTGGCATTGGTGGCTCATGCCTATAATCCAAGCCAGCTGAGATCTATGTTTGTTGTTGAGGTAAATACTCACTGCCTTTGGCTCAATATTTACTCTCCTTCCGTCTGCTTTCCTGGTAGCTGACATTGCCATTATGTGACACTATATCAGGGCTCTTGGTGGCCATTGTGTAAAATATATACTGGAACATGTATATGTGTATATTTGTGTGTGTAAACACGTATATATACACACATATTTATATGAAATTTCATTTCATATTTAAAGCATGAACACAGTTAAAGAAAAACTTTTGAGAACTGCTTGCATAGAAGGTAGATTCAATAGTAACTTTAAAGAGATCTATGACAACAGAGAGGTGAAAATTAAAACAATAATTCATGGAACTATTTAACACAGAGAGTATGAATTTCAGCCTAGGGCTGGTGAGTAGCCACCTAAGGTCTTTACAGAAAAAAAGCGATTGAAAAATTTAAATATCACTCTTTATGCAAGCTAGGTGAATGAATTAGCTAGTGAGATGAATGAGCTCGTTAGTGAATACACAGAAGAGGAAGAGTGAGGTTATTTGATTATTTTGCTATTTTCATGCTAGGAGAACAGGAGGTGGTGTGTACCTGCCATTGGATATTTCAGTATAAGTTACGGATTGTATTCAAAACAATTCAGAAAGTACCATCAGATGGATTTTCACTTGGTAGCATGTAATAGGTAAGGCTTAAGATTTAAAATGTCAACTCCACTGAGAATGTGGTGGCATTGCTGTTTTGGTAGGCTGTGAAAACAGAACACATGTGATCACAGCTTAAACTGGTCTGTGAAAGAGATGCTCATGGAAGAAATTTAGGAGCAGAAGTCAGGAGGATAGAGGATAACTAATCCCACAAAAGGATGGTCAGGATATTCAAACAAATCAAAAAGCTTACACACCCATATGACAAAATTTTTACTAATAGAATTTTGTCATAGGACTATAAGTGTTGAAATGTATTTGTTGATCACTTACTCTTGTCGGAGTTATTTCAGTTTGCTTGGTGCAAAACCAGTCTATCGCGTTATTATAACTTGGAATTGAGAAAGGATTAGTACAGGAAGATTGACTATCTGTTCCTTAACAGAGATCAATATCTTGGAATTGCAAAGTGAAACAAGGTCAAGACAACCAGATCTAGGGTCCAAGGGATCTGAGGACATCCAGAAGAAAAGAACTTTAGAATGAGAATACTCTGAAATAGTAAAGTGAAGTAGTTTAAATAAAGTAAAACAAGGAAAGCAAGGACTTCAAGTTAGTATTGATATCATATAATTAATATCTGAATGCAATTGAAGACAAAGAGAGTGATTGGGCAGAAGAGTAGATGAGTAAACTCATACCTATTTCCTCATATTTCCTAATGTCAGAGACCTCGTCCTTTATGCAATTTCTTTTTGTCTGGATTCCTTGAAATTACTTGGTTGGGGAGGGTCTAAGGGAAATCAAGCATATGCTCCTTGAAATGTCAAATTTCACCTCAATATTTGCTGATAATCTAGTTTACCAAAGCACTCTACCAAGGGAGAGTGTTAAATAGGTAATTAAGATAGAGGCCAAGCACAATAGAGCTGACAATCTGCTTGAATAGAAAACAAATACACATAAATGCATCTCTGAGGTAAATGCAAATCATTGGCTGTCTTTTATTTTGCTTCTTTCATAGCAAAACAAGATGAAGCTATTTTAGAACATTGCCCTAGTTTAAAGTCAGAGCTATTTGGAGATCTGGGACTGTCACTTGATGTACAGATACATTTGACATACATTAAGCAAGAAGTAATCTAAGAGGATTGTCAGGCCAGAGGAAGTCTGGCTTTATGGCCTGAAAGGAGGTGGTGGAAGTAACCGGTATGATTTATTGATAAGCGATGATGTGCTGTGTGATTTGAATAAGGACAGAGGGAGCTTGGGGTAAATAAAATATTCTATCCTAAGAGTATCTTGACTTAAAAAATCTATTTCAGAGATAAAATGGGGTGAAGGCAGGGAGAACTGATTTCCTTGGAACAAGAGCTTTTACAAAGTGGAAATCATAAAGGAGCTCATACATCGGTGTGAATAAGGAAGCCTAGAATCTCTCCATTCCTGACTTTGGTGTTAAGTTACTATGCCTGGCATTGGCAGGGCTATTTGTACAAAAATAAAGGTCATTGTCTTTATATAGTATTCTCTCCTGCTTGGATCGCTGTGGAGAATCAAGTTCTTTATTTCCAATTCTGAGATTATTTTCAAATTAACAAATGATAAAATTATCTTCTAAACTCCCCTACGTAGTTGGATAATATATAGAAAAAATTATGTTTGCAGTGATACAACATAATAAATGTTTTCAGAGTTAAGATTTATTTTCAAATAGCACTATATGTCAGTGTTTAATATTTATTATTAATGATTATTTTTAGCTAATTCATTCACATAAAATACTAGTCTAACAACTAGTTTGAATTCCAAAAATTGTTATAAAATTATGTTAAAAGTAAAATCTGTGCATTTCAGTGGATCATTAAATGAAGTAATTAAAACAACAAAAGACATAAACTAATAATGTTAAAAAGCTTTTTAGAAAATGTGCTGTGGCTCAAGTGACAGAGTGCTAACCTTGAAACTGAAAAGCTCAGGAACAGTGTCCATGCTCATAGTTCAATCCCCACAACCAAAAAAAAAGCGCTTTTGAAAAGCTCACAAGAGTGAGCAAGTATAAGTTTCCTATCCCCCCATAGACAAGCCAGTCCAACTAGATTTATTAGAGAAACACATATATCCAAGTTGTAAAATGTTCTGTCTTATAATAAATAAGTGTAAGTCCCTGAGTTTAAGCCCAAGTATCTCCGAATAATAAAATAAATAAATTTACCTAAATCAATACGGATTGTACCTAAAACCTGTGGATGACAGTTAAATGTATCATCCACTGAAATCATCCGTGAAAAAATTGCTGAAGACAACCTACTCTTCTTCATACACCCCTGTGAAATATAATACATTGTAAATCTGGAAAGATCCACATTTAAATATCAAGGATCATGTGCTAAACAAAGTTCACACCGTGGTAAAGCATGGACTAAAAGGGTTTTAAATTTCCATTCTAATTTGGAGTGAAAAAATTATACATATTTTCTATTATTATTTGTTTTTCTTATCTGTATGAAAATGACAGTAACAAGTAGGCAAGACTGTGTATGTGAGCCTGCTCTCACACATGAATATGTGTGTTGTAAAAGGCAGTAAAGGGCAGACAGCAGAAAGATAAAGAAGACAGTGGGAGAATTATAAAAGCTGACCATGATCATGCATAGTATATATGCTATATACATACATGAAAACATAATTAAACCTTTTATTTGGCAATATTATTTTGTACAATTGATGACATATTGGAAGGTGATTGTAGTTGATTTAGTATGAATCATTGTCAGACAAAATTATACTAGTACTTATTCAGAAATTTCCCGTAGACATTTCTTATCTAAGTAGAGGAAATAATGAGTACTGATTATAGTTTATTGTTAAAACCAGACTTTTGCTAGGCACCAGTAGCTCAGATTTATAATCCAGCTAGTCAGGAAGCCAATATCTGAGGATCCTGGTTTGAGGCCAACCACCCCAAAGATGTATCTGCAATTAACCAGGAAAATGTTGGAAAAAAGGGGTGTCGTTTAAGTAAAAGAGCTCCAGTTGGGAATGAATGACAAGCAAGAGTTTGGCTGAGGACAAGCTTTAGAATCAAATAAATAAACAACAACAACAACAACAACAATAAAACTAGTTACAGTGGTGTCTTCCTTAGAGAAAGTCCAAATTTGTTCATGTTATATTCAGGTGTTATTAGGTAATTTTATGTAGAAATATTTCTATCTCCTATATAAGAAAAAATATACAAGCTCGGGCACTACAGAAGACAGACAACCATGATTTACTTAAAAATGGAATTTTATATTTGTTTTACTTTTGTTTTTTACTAGAAAACTAAGTTTAGCCCTAGAGCTTCCCTTTGTCTAACCCTAATCCTTACCTGACCTAATCTTCACAATAATTACACTCAAGCGGTAAAACTCATACAGATATACATGTTTCCTTTCATACTAACTTTGTTTTTTATCCTAATTTTGAATCAACTTATACTTATTCAAATAAGTTGCATTGTGGGCCAATATTAATCATTTTCTTTATTCTAATCCAAAAGCCAACTGGAGCACTCAGGCTAATCCTAACCCTAATAATGCCAAAATTATAATATTAATGAAAATACTGTACTTCTGTGAAATAGAGCATTCTCCTTGCGGTTCTCAAAGTTATTTTTGGTTTTACCCTTAATTGTCCATTTTCCTAACAGTAACCCTAACCCAGATCAGAACCCTGACCCTAACTTTGATTCTAATGGTGGTCCAATCCGAAAATAATGAATACTTGACTCTTGAGCCATCCTGATGCTCCACTCAAGCGTCTTGAAATGAATTACAGTTTTCCCTAAATCCTACATATTTCTGGAATCTATCATGTTCCCTTAGATACCCATTACATCAGTTGATCTGATATCCTGATACTATGAAAACTACTTAGTTTCCATTGATTCTAACTCTTCCTGAAGTCCTAGATTCTAAAATAAGTTTCAAATTTACTTAATACTAAGAGTTTCCTAACTCTAACCCTTAATTTATATGGAAACCTAATCCAACTGTACAGAATTGTAAATGTAAGGGAAAAATTTCACATTTATTTTACTTCAACTTGTTAGTGGAAAATTCAGTTACACTCTAAAACTTATCCTTCCATAAACTTATCCTTAAACAGAACTCTCAAACTAACCATCACTTTAATCTTTATTATGACCCAATCCTAAAAGTAACACAAATATACTAGATTTCATTCATCCTAAATTCAATTTGATTTATCCATCTTAAAATAGGTTGCGGTTTCACCCAAAATATTAACCTTTATCTAACTCTAACCCTAAGTTTAAATGTTGGTGAATCCTAATATTTCCAGTAATGCAATAGTTCAGTAAGGCAACTCTTACTCAGCTTGTATGTTTTTTTTTGTTTTGTTTTGTTTTGTGGGCTGTGGAGCTTGAGATCTGGGCCTGGGTGTTGTCCCGGAGCTCTTCAGCTCAAGGCTACTGCCCTACCTCTGGAGCCACTTCTGGTTTTCTAGGAGTTAATTGGAGATAAGAGTCTCATGTAGAAAGGGTATCAATGTATGTGAATTAATGCACCTTCTATCTGTCGAATATAATGTAACCCTTCTATTAATTACAATAAAAATATATGAAAGAAAAGAGTCTCACGTTCTTTAGTGCCTAGGCTTGAAATTCTAAAATTTACTTTCAGTTTGACTTTAAATTCTCCATTTCCCTTACCCTAACCCTAATCTGATCAACATGAACTTGAGCCTAATGGTAGCCCAATCTAAAAATTAACTATAATCCATGAGTGTTGATCTATGATCTTTTTGGGGGGGGTGGGGCGGTGTCAGTCATGGTACTTGAATTCTGGTCCTGGGCACTGTCCTTGAGCTCTTCAGTTTAAAGCTACTGCCTTACCCCTTGAGCCACAGGCCACTTCAGGTTTCCTGGTGGTTAACTGGAGATGAGTCTCATAGACTTTAGTGGCCTGGCTGGCTTTAAATCATGATCCTCAGATCTCAGCCTTCTGAGTAGCTAGGGTTAAAGGTGTAAGACACCAGCCTGGATGCTTCAGTCTTATTGATACTACAGTTATATTTCTTGAAATAAGTATCAGCTTTCCCTAACTCTTACATATTTTCTGACCATAATTCTAATTAGACATGTTCTCAAGTATAACAAAAATATCTATTGACCTGCATCCTGATATTAAGAAAAATACTAAAGTTTACATTATTCCTAACTTTTCCTAACAATCTAGACCATAAAGTAATTTTCAAGTTCACTAGCCCTAATCCTGTTCGTAAACCTAACTGGTAACATATCTCTCCATTTAATCCCAATTAACCTGAATACTAAATGTGAGAAAAGCATAGGGAGGTTCTATGAACTTTCACATTTAATTTAATTCTACTTGTTGGCGGAAAACTTATTTTGCCATAAAGCTTCCTCTTCCCTAAAATAATTACCCCTAACCCTAGCCCTAATAACCTTTGAATGATAAAAGTAACGTAAATATATTAATTTCTTTTCATCCTAACATCCAATCAACTTCTTTTTTGCTAGTCCTGGAACTTGAACTCAGGACCTGAACACTGTCCTTAGGCTTTCTCAAGGCTAGAGCTCTATTAGAGTCACAGCTCCACTTCCAGCTTTTTTCCATGTATGTGCTACCAAAGATTCGAACTTGGGTCTTAGTGCATGATAGGCAAGCACTCTACCATTAGGCCAAACTCCCTAACCCAATCAACTTATTCTTGATTAAACAGGCTTAAATTTTACCCAATATTAACCCTTTTCCTAATTATAAACCTAAGCTCAACTGGAACATGCAGTCTAACCCCAATCCTAATATCACCTGACTCCTAATATTCACAGCAGTACCATATTTCACATTCATATTAGCTGACAGAGATTTGTATCGGAGCCAGTGTTAACCTTTGGAGAGCAACACAGATGTCTAGCAGATTATGACATGAAAAGAGCTTACAAAGAGCAGCAAAGCATAGCATGTCAGAAGGGACTGACACACATACACAAACACATATACAAACCCAAGAATAGCAACACTATCTTCCCTCTGTACCTTAGCTTAGCTATTGTGTAACTGTCTAGATTATAATTCTTTCCATAACACACTCATACTTATATCCACACATTCTTGAGATCATGTGTGAACATTCTTCTGGAATTTAAAGTGTTATATCATTGGCTACAGGATGTTTTGCAAGAAAAAAAAAGGAAATCAGACTCCATTAAAGCACCAGAAATGGTTCTATCAGAATACTAAATAAAATGATAGTGTGGTAAGGTGAATTTTAGTTTGGGATTGGCTAACACGTGGCACCTTAGCTATGCTAGATTCACAGTATAACTTTTCTTCCCTTTCCAACAATAAAGTAGCTGAAACAGGCTTGAGCCAGTTTTTCTGTTTTGACTGCTGAGCCAAAAAGACAGGAAATCATTACAGGCAAAACATTTCTAGCAAAGGTCACTTTAATAGAAAATTACATCAATCACCTTAAAGAAAAAAATACATTTCAATTGATACCATGTGTCTATGGAAGAACATCCATTTTAATTTCTGACTGAGATTTTTAAAGTTAGTCTAACTTTGGGGAAATAAAAGACACATCAAATATTAACCAGGCCTTCAACAGTGATTTCAGTCTTTAAAAACTAAAGAGATGGTTATTAGCTATTTCATGTCAGAAGCCAAATGGTCACCTACTTATGAAAAGAAAAGGTGATTTCCTCCCTAATATTTTCCCAATGAAATGCCAAAATGGGAAAATATTTCTGAGTAAGATCAAGTGTTTACTTCTTAAGGATAATTTTCACATGATTGAAAATTTGCAGTTCAAATATTAAGACAGTAGTTATTTTCTAATTATGTAGCTTTAGAATATTTTATTCATTTCCTAAATATGTCCAATTACTTTATTTGTACACATAGGTAGAGGGAAAGAAGGAGAGAAACAAAGAAAAAAAGAAAGAAACAGAAAGAAAAGGGAAGAGAAAAATAAAGGAAAGGAAAAGAAATGAGGATAAAAGAAAAAGAAAAGGAAAAGGATAAAAGAAAGAAGAAAGGAAGGGAAGGAGGAAGGAAGGAAACAAGGAAGAAAGGAAAGAAAGAAGACAAGAAAGAGAAAAAAGAAATGAAGCAAGAGCAAAGAATTAAGAAGAACAAAGAAAGAACATATAGAAAAAAAAGAACTGATTGGAAGGAGGTGCCGGGGGGAAGGGGGAGAAAAGCACTGGAATGGGTATCAATGTTCAGGAAGTAATATACCCCATTACCTGATGAATGTAATGTAACTCTGCAAATATCACTCAGGCAATAAAATACAATAAAATATAAAATAAAGAAAAAGAGGAAAGAGAGAAATAAGGAGAAAGAGCAGGAAAGTAGAAGGGAAATGAAATTTAGAAAATGACACATTAGTGATAAGAGTAATGTGATTATTTCTGGTTTATCTCAACTTGGAAGAGTGGGTGTCTTAAGTTAATTTAAGTTAATATGGCTTCCATTCAAGCCCTTTTATCTTTCTCTCTTCCCATGGTTTCTGATTCTACACAGGCTGAAATCACTCATCTTATAATAGAAAAGTCTGGCCTTTTACTGTGGCCTTTTATCCATTTAGAGTTGATGCTAGTGCAAGGTGATATGTGAGGAACTAGCTTCATTTATCTGCATGTGTTTATACCCAATTTTACTAGCACCATTTGTTGATGAGGCTGGCCTTCTTCCACCCTGTTTTTTGTTCCTTTCTCAAATATTAGGTGATTATATGTCTGTAAGCTTATTTCTAGCTCTTCTATTCTGTTCCATTGGTCTTCAAGCCTATTTTTGTGCAAATACCAACCTTTTTTTTTAAAAAATTACTGTGGCTTTTAAATAAAGTTTAAAGTTCAATATTGATAGTTCTCTTTCCTTCTAAGAGGTGTGCTTACTATTTGGGGTCTTTTCTCCATTTCCTTGAAGACAGTTGTTGGGATTTTGATGGGTATTGCATGGGATTTGCACATGGTTCTTATTGTCATCTTTTACAATGTTAATTCTTCCCATTCACGAGCATGAAAGGTATTTCCATTTCCTTAAATGTGATTCAGTTTCTTTATCTTTTTTGATTTTTCAAAGTTTTTACAATAGATATCCTTTGGTTGAGTTCATTCCTAAATACAGCATTTTAGTTTTTACACAATTAGAAATGGAGTTGCTTTCTTTTTTGTTGCTGTTTCATTTATTTATTTATTCATTTATTTTATTTTTGCCAGTCCTGGGCTTGAGCTCAGGACCTGAGCACTGTTCTTGGACTTTCTCAAGGCTAGAGATCTACCACTTGAGCTTCAGCACTCCTTTCAGCTTTTTCCTCTGTATGTGGTACCAAATAATCGAAGCTGGGTCTTCGTGTATGCTAGACAAGCACTCTAACACAAGGCCAGATTCCCGGCCTCACTTTCTTTCTTTCTTTTTTTTTTTAAGATTTTTTTAACACTAATGTTTAAATCATATTTCAAAGGTCATGTTTAGCAAGTATTCTAGAAGGGAATCTCTATATGCAATCACTGGCACATAGATTTTAGAACACAATTAAAATTAAGCTGAGAGTTTGTATATCCTAGATATATATCAACCTATATAATATAACATTATAGATTTTTATGTCTATGTAGTTATGTATCTATCCCCAAGACAATGTCCATAACTTTGGGTACCCAAATATTGAGTCATTGCTTTTGTACTGGCTGGATCTAATATCCACATAGCAAGGAGACCATCTTTTTTTCCTTTGGTCTTGGTATCTCACTCAACCGGATTTGTTTCAGTTTCATCCACTTCCCAGCGAATGTCTCATTATTTTATCTTGTCTGTTGGGAATGTAGAATTCCATTGTGTGTGGATAGATAGATAGATAGATAGATAGATAGATAGATAGATAGATAGATAGATACCACATTTTTTGTATCCATCCATCTGTAGTGGGTCCTCTGGGTTATGTCCATTTCTTGGCCATTGTGAATAGTGTAGAGATGAACATATCTGTGTAGGTGTCCTTATCCTGAGTTATGCTGCTCAGGATAGATGCCCAGGTGTGGTATGGCAGGATCGTAGGGAAGGTCTATTTTCAGATTTTTAAGAAACCTCCAAACTGCCTTCCAGAGTGGTGATACTAATTTACATTTCTACCAGTAGGGTTCCTCTTTCTCCACAGCCACGCCAGCATTTGTCGCTGTCTGAGTTCAGAATATTGGCCATTCTATTTGGGGTAAGGTGGTATCTTAGGGTTGTTTTTATTTGCATTTCCTTTATGACCATGGATGGTGAGCATTTCTCATATTTCTTTGCCATTTTAGCCTCTCTTTTGGGTAAGTCGCTTGTTAGTTGCCTTGCCCTGCAGTTGCTTTTTGATCCCAATCTTCCTCCTCTCATTGTTGGCCTACATAAAAGTGAATGATTAAAATAATATATGTACACTTGGACATGATTATTATACAGGTCTCTAGACAGTCAATGAGGCCAAAGGACAATTTGTATAGAAGCAGATTACTGAGGCTCAATAATTATGTTCCTATAATCATATAAATTACCATTTTACAAAATGAACTCCATGAAAAGGAAACAAGAGGGATTTTTAAGTTATTATTGTGGCTGTTTTTGTATTCTTTGCCTTTTGCCGTGTATGTTTGTCTGTCTTTGGGCGGATAAGTGAGGGCAAGGAAAAGGTGGAACAAAGGTGAACAAATACAACAGTGACACTCACTAGACACTATATGGAAAATGATCTGTAAACCTTGTAAGTGGAGATGGAATGAAAAAACTTGGAGAGAGGGGCCGGGAGTTTGGCCTAGTGGTTAAAGTGCTTGCCTAGCATGCGTGAAGACCCGAGTTCGATTCCTTGGAAGTGGTGCTGAGGCTCAAGTGGTAGAGCTCTAGCCTAGAGAAAGTCCAAGGACAGTGCTCAGGCCCTGAGTTCAAGCCCAGGACTGGCAAAAAAAAATTAGAGAAGCCAGGGAGACATGATTCAAAAAGAATTACATTCTTTACCTCACTCATGTAACTGTAAACACTCCATATGTTGCCTCTACAAAGATAATAATATATATATGTATATATATACATATAAAAGAAAAGTCTGCAGAATGTTTAAGACTGGTGCTAATTACGGTTCATCATACAGGCAAATGCTGAAAATGATTGCTTCTGAAAGATTAACTTTGAGATACCAGGGTCCTTCTAGTCTCTATGTCTTTTCCTCCACAGGCAGTGAAAGTGCAAAGTCTCACAGCCACATCTGGGAAATAGCTTACTTGAAGCTCAAAGATAAATAATTGTATGCTCTACTGATACGACTTCTAAAGTGACATCCTCAGGGTAGAATCACCAGCATCAATTGGAAAGACCTCTCACATTGTGACAGATGTACAACTGAGTTAGAGACACTGAAGAACAGCCCTACCTACAATTGTAGACCTGAGTGTTTACAATCTCTCAGGAATTTGGATGTGGAATAGTATCAGAAAATTCACCCTACTGGTACCAGTGAATGGATTTTACTTTCCCTTCTTTGCTCAACGGCATCAAGATCCTAGACCTGATGGCAATGAAAGTAGTTGATTATGTGCTCTGGAGGAAATGGCTGTAAATAGGATTGCCCAACTAAATGTTGTTTCATTGCCTTTAGCTACTTATATGGATGTGTGTGTGTGCACGCGTGTGTGTGTGTGTGTGTGTGTGTGTGTGTGTGTGTGCGTGCATGCGTGTGTGTGGATGTGTGGATGTGCACACACTGTGTATGGTTTATGCTTGTTGTGGGGTTTGAACTGAGGGTATGAGCACTATCCCTGAATTTTTTGTTGTTGTTGTTGTTTCCTGTCAAGTCTAGTATTCTACCATTTGATCTATAGCTCTACTTCTGGTTTTATTTTTTTATTCTCTTCAGCAGTTTATTGTAGAAAAGTGTCTCATGGAATTTCCTGCGTTGACTGGCTTCAATCTGTGATTCTCAGAACTTACACCTCCTGTATAAGTAGAATGGCAAGGCCTTGGTCAAGGAAATCAAAAGCTATCAGTCATATACCCTTCAGATCTGAAACCATTTGTTCTATCAAGTAAGTCTATATTTTATAGTGATATGAAAGCACATTAATCCCTATGATCTGTCAGGGCCTAAGGAGATAGGTAAATTGGGAATAATAACTTCAGGCTGATTCTAAGAGCATTACCTAAGTAATACACACTCAGCAAAGAGGTAAAGAGGAGATATCATAGAAAATAAATATTCCATGGAATATTTGATTCTCTCCATATTATCCCCATCAGTTTACCTTTTCCTTTTTTGTAGACAGGGATCAAGCCAGAGTAAGTGTGTTTATATTTCCATCATACAGAAATGAGAGCAATTAGTAATAAGCAATACATCTTTAAAGATTAATTATCTGTATTACATCAACATTCTGATAATTTCTATTTTGATAATGTACATAGTTTTAAATTTTTGAGTCACTTTCTCATTTTGTGCCAGCCCTGTAGAGTTTTGTAAATAATACTGAATTGCTTTCTCTTCAGTATTTGGTATGTTTCCCTTCACTATTTTCTTTGTGGTTTTAGCTTACATAAATGTTTCTCTTTTAAGTAGTGTTTTAGGTCAAAAGCTAACATATCAAAAATTTTAAAAGAAGAATAACAGATTCACCAAAAGGAAAACTTTTGTTCTAGTAAACATTTTCCATTAAAAAAGATTAGAAAACATTACTGATAAATCTCAACACCAAAGTGTTACTGTAATTGTGCAGTTGTGGTTCTGTATTGATTGCTTTTGGAATTTACACTGTAATTCAACTTGGTAGATTATGCAACATCATTAACAAAACCAACATCTAGATCTTCTGATTTTAAGTATTTTAACTGGAATTGAGAAGGAAAAAAGAAACTTTTGGAAGGAAAAAAAAACTTTTGAAATTCCAAACAAAAGACAACTTTCATATTGGCAGCAAAGGGTCTGACTGAATTCCCCTTTATTGCTATTACTAATATGTGAAGGGATAAAAGTACATGGTACCTTCTGCCCTTTCCTTCTTTACAATTGATAGATATCTCAAGAATTTACAAAGCTGTTTCTGTCTAGATGTCTGACCCTGATGTTTAACGACTTTTTTCATTGTCTTCATCGTGTGAATATCAATTCTTCTTAGGGTAGGCTACCTACTGCACAGATTGCTAAAAGAACTGTAAATATCCAAACAAAGAGAAAAAGGTCATAATTATGAATTTCACACAAATCTTTCTGCTGTTAAAGTGTTGGCAGACAAGCCTCATCCACAAGTAGAGATGAAATTTTACCACCATTGCCTTTTTCTACCTGTTGATAGAATTTGCCTTCAAGTGAGCTGTTCATCACCTCAGGAAATATGTCATAAATATTGGATTATGTTTCTTTGACAATTTTGGGCAATCTCATTTCTGAATAAAAAAGAGGATAACAAAAATATTTTTCAATGCAGTAGTCATATTGTGATGAACTTCCTAACTGGGAGCCAATGGTTCATGTTTGTAATTCTTCAGAGGCTGAAATCTGCAAACTAAAGTTTGAAGCTTGACAGAACAGAAAAGTCCATGAGACTAATCTTCAATTAGCCAGTAAAAAGAAGGATGTGGTGCCATGGCTCAAGTGCTAGAGTGACAGCATTGATCAAAACAATCCAACAAGAGCACAAAAACTGAGTTTAAGGTCCAGGAGTACAAATGAAAAAGAAAAGAACAACAGAAAACATAAACCTTCCAGATTAATGCACTGAGAGTGATTGCTAACAACTGGACCCTCAGAGGACCTGTCAGATGCCAGAAGGCACCTGACAACCTTTTGTTGTGATATCCATAATCTTAGTGCAAGTGGTATGTGTTTTTCTGCCCCCTTCACTTTACTGGCAAAGCCTGTGAGGAAAAGTGATAGCTTAGGGAAACAACAATCAGCTGAATATTATTCTGCTTACTTTGACAATAGATAAAAAATTGGATTATTTAAACTATACATTTAGAATTCATATGTTAATTCAAACTTTTGTGATTCCATACAATAAAAATTAAAATTTAAAATACAGTGCTCCTATAATTTTCTTCCTTTGAGTTCTATTTGAAATGTCTCTCCAAAGGAGAGCACAAGATCCTGATTCAAGTATGATGAAGTACCCATACACACACACAAAAAGAAATACCTACATAGGTAAATAATGAATATATTTTAATCCATAAATTCCAGTTGAAAAGAGCCCATATACTTTATATTGAACATCTCATCCTAGTTCCTGAAATGGAACTAGGATAGTTCCTTAAAAATACTTACAATTTTCAAAAAATAGAAAGTAAAAATGATATTTACAATTTTCCTGTTTTACTGTGAATTTTGTTGGTAGTTATTTTTCAGTTTATCATTGAGTCTGAGTCTTGAATTCAGAGCCTTGTGCTCTTTTATTGTTTGACTTCTTGATCAAGGATTGCCTTCTACCAGCTGAGCCATAGCTCTACTTCTGGCTTTTAGCTGATGAATAGGAGAGAAGAGTCTAATGGACTTTTCTGCCTGGGCTGGTTTCAAGCTATGATCATCAGATGTCAGCCCACAGGCGGGAACCACTAGCACCTGGTTGATTCATGGGTGTTACAATCTAACCTTTTTGTGTGTTAGAGGGCAGGACTTTGAACTCAGTATCTCATGATTTACAGTTTGTTTGTTGTGGCTGATGTTCTACCACTTGGTCTGGTTCCTGAAAATCATAGTTGGAAAAAGAAAATACTTTGTAATGCCATGGTGTCCACATATAGAGAAACCACTGAAAATGAAATCAGTGTGAAATAGTGGGATAGGATTTTGAGGGATTCATCATATTATTTTTTCTCTCCTTTATTGTTTCCTTTTCCATTTTGTCGGCTAAATTCCTTTCTATCTTGCCTTAGGGTATGTATGTGATAAGAAGGCAGAAATAACCTTCTTAGTTTTTTGTTTCCATAAGAATAAGTCCCAACATCTAAATAATATGAAGATGACTTCAGTGGTTTGAATTAGACTTCGTAGTCAGCAAATTCCTGTTCACTGTCTTACTTTTCAATTTGACTCTGTGTCTTATCTTTTCATCTGCTACATGGATACAGTTAAGAACTTTCCTTAAGTTATTTTAAGAATGGGTTCAGATATTTCACATCTGTTACCATAGCTCCTCAGAATGCTGAGATTTGAGGATCCCAGTTTGAAGCCAGCCTGGGGCAAAAATTCTGAGATATTTATCTCAAATTACCCACCAAAAAGCCATCAGTGGAGCTGTGGCTTAAGTGATACAGTGTTAGTCTCAAATGAAGAAAACAGACAAGAGAGTGAGGCCCTGATTTCAAGCTGTGATACACATAAAGTTATTTTAATATTTAGAGATACTACATGTAATGGCAATACCATGCTTTCAAACATTAATGTTGATACTAGATATTTATTGAGCACTTGCTCTGTTTCATACATAGTTTAGAGACAAAGTGATTCATTTACCTGGAATCTTGTGCTATACAAATTAACCAGTACAACCACTATCAACATTATCATCACTGAACAGATGAGAAGATAATGGCATGTCACAGTTGATTTACTGTGTATTTATTGGACTTGAGTCTCTACTGCCAGTGGGATTCCAGATTCTTCTAAGTGTTTCTTTATTCTCCCTTAAACAGGTGCTACCTAAGCATTACACTTCTACTGCTATTTCACAGAACAAAGAGGAAAAGCTACAATTAAGTAGCATGTTAAGATCTCATTGTTAAGACCCACTCTAAGGTATGAGGAAGTAAACTTCTGGTCACTACCAAGCCATCAGTGGGAAGATAAACTTCATTATTAAGGAACAAATAAAAAAAGATGGGGAATTAGAAGCATTAATTCAACCTACCAAAATAGCTCAGGGGAGAAATTGTATGTGCAGAAATATTTATAATCACATATAAGGGAGCCACATTGAATGTAAAAGTTAGACCCCAGGGCTGGAGGATCCAAGTGGTAGAACACCAGCCACACAAACTGTAAATCATGAGACACTGAATTCAAACCCCTATACCCTCTGACACACAAAAAGTTTAGATTGTAACATCCATGAATCAGCCAGGTGCTAGTGGTTCCTGCATGTGGCTGACATCTGATGATCATAGTTTGAAACCAGCCCAGGCAGAAAAGTCCATTAGACTCTTCTCTCCTATGCATCAGCCAAAAGAGAAATCGAGCTGTGGCTCAACTGGTAGATGACAAGTCTTGAACAAAGAAGTTAACAATAGAAGAGCACAAGGCTCTGAGTTCAAAACTCAGACTCAATGCTAAACTCAACAATAATCACCAACAAAATTCTCAGTGAAACAGGAAAATTGTAAGTATTTTTTTTACTTTTTATTTTTGAAAATTGTAAGTAATTTTTTTACTTTTTATATTTTGAAAATTGTGTTTTAAAAAACCATTAGTTCACTACCTTCTACAAGATTGGATTCTTTTTTTTAAAGTACTATTCATTGGGATAGCTTCAGTATTGAACACACCATTATATTATTTAAACAAACCAAAAATCAGTGTGGGTGGGGATGATGGAATGGGAAGTATAAAATGAGCCCAGCATGATAGTGAACCCTTCTTTCTGAGAGGTAGATGACAGAATAATATAAAGTCTGGGTAGGCAGGACTATTTGAGCTTTGCGTAGAATGAGATACCATGGAACATGAGGAAAACCACTCATTATTTGAAAGTTATCTTTTGCTCCTCTCCATCCACTATTTGCACAATTTAGTTATCTTTATATTTTTGAGTATTTAGTGTGATTGCTAGAGGCACATACTGAAAATAAAAATAGCCATATATAGGACTACAAATCCTTGGAGGAAAAACAAAGAGCCTATGGATACTCAGGAAATGGCTGTTTTAAAGCAAACATAAGACCAAATAGCAAGAAAGTAGAAATTTTAGAAGAAAGTGGTTGAGATTTAACTAGGCAGCCATATGAGGCAAGTTATCCCAGGTGGAAAGAAGTCTGAGCAAATGCAGAGACTGGAAGATTAAACAACTCAAGACTAATCCCAATTCTTAATAAGCAAAAGAAGTAGAATCAAGAATCAATTACCAGGGGGTTATTTTTACTGAAATATGTAATGCCATTCAGAGCTGATATTTACAGTGTTGGAATGTTATTAGCAAAAGAATTTGTTTAAATAATCCATTAGGCTAAATTCACTAATTTTCAAAATAACAGTGTTAGCAGTGGTTTAGGATGTAATTTCTTAAAATTGCACTCATATTTTAAAATCTACTTTGAATCATGAAGCCTAACATTTTATAGTTTATTTAAATTGTAAGTATATTCCTTGAAATAGATAACATTCCAATAGTAAATCAGCATTTTTAGAAAAGAATAAGTTTAAAAAAATTGAGGAAGTACACAGGAAATTTGTGTATAGACTTTGTGTTAATATCAAGAAACATACAGTTACCATTTTATGTACAAATAAATATAAAGGGCTACCTGTGTATAACTAAAATCTAAGTATGTAAATAAATGCTCATTTGTACAGTTTTTATTTTAACTAAAAATGGATGTGACTCTGCATTTCCAAAGTCTATGGCATGAATTATAATTCCAAAAGTTTACAAATTAAAATTCTTCAAGCATGAGGATAAACAGAATAGCATGGGCTATTAATATAAATATTATATATATGTGTGTGTATATATATGCTATAAATGAAACACCACATAAACCATATGGTATGTGTCTTTGTTATGTTTTATGGGGACATTTAATAAATTTACCCTTATTAAATTACAAAAATCTTGAAAATTAAATGTGTCCCAATATAGTTAACTACTTTTTACTGAACTTTCACAATTCTGAACCAAAATTTGGAAGCATGGATCAGGTGGTAGAACACTCACCAATGAGTGAAAGCAGCTGGTAAAAGTTTGAATACAAGTCAGGTCTAAAAAATAAAGAAGTTTTGATGTTTAAAATAATTCTCTCCTGGTTCCTGTACTTCCTGCCTATAATCCTAACTATTCAGTAGACTGAGATCTGATTATTGTGTTTGAAGCCAGAGTTGCCAGGAAAGTTCAAAAGATTCAACTCCAATTAACTACCAAAAACCATACAAAAACTAAGACTACTAACTAGATGAGAACTATGGCTCATGTGGTAGTGGTCCATTGCTAACTTTGAGCAAAAATAGTTCAGGGACAAGGTTTAGGCCCTGAACATAAGTGTCTGAATTGACACCCTCTCTAAAATAATTATTTATATTCATTTGTGATATTGATGCAAAATTTCATAAACTTCAATCCAAACTCCCCACCTTTGTTTTTTGCCAGGACCAATTTTTTTTTTTGCCTGTCCTGAGCTTGAGCTCAGGGCCTGAGCACTGTCCTTGGGTTTTCTCAAGGCTAGAGCTCTACCACTTGAGCCATAGCAGCACTTCTGGCTTTTTCTAAGTATGTGGTACCGAGCAATCAAAGTGGGGTCTACTCGCATGCTAGGCAAGCACTCTACCACTAGGCCAAACTCCCAACCATAGTACCAGATTTTTAAACTACTGGTCTGGTATTCTTGCTATGATTGGTACGCTATCACTTGAGCCATGCTTTTATTTCTATATTTGGCTGATTAAATGGAGGTAGAATCTGACAGAATTTTGTTGCTGTTTGCATTTGAACCACAGTCCTCTGTATCTCAGCCTCCAGAGTAGCTTTATTATAGACATGGGATAGTAGCATTCTGAAACAAGTAAATCCACCTTCATGTATTGTTATGTTAATATAACCTTATCACATTCGTCTAAATTCTTTTGGGGGGGACATGGGGGGGGTCATGGGGCTTTAACTCTGGGCATACGCTCTGTCCTTGAGCTCTTCTGCTCAAGTCTACCACCCTAATCCTGAGCCACAGCCCCACTTGCCATTTTCTACCAGTTAATTGGAGATAAGAGTCTTGCGGTCTTTAGTGCCTGGGCTGGCTTTGAACCTCCATCCTCAGATCTCAGCTTCTTGAGTAGCTAGGGTTACAGGCGTGAGCCATGGCGTCTGGCATACATGAGTGTAACTCCTGTGCATCTATAGTAATTTTAGGAAAATTTCCAGCACTTAAAATTCAGAACCTTTATTTTAAATTGTAGTATGTGTCAAGGAACTCTCCTGGGTGAATTGCATAAGATCTAGACTTCAATGAAGAAGACCAAAAAAATGAAATAATATGGAAGAAATAAAAGCATAACATATTATATATTATTGTACATAGCACATTATATACTAAAATATATGCAATAGTATATACCTTAGCATAGTAATTTACAATTAGAGCATCTATAATAAATGTCACATATATAATTGTATGTCACATTATATATACATATATATGATGTATGCCATGAATATACTTTTACATTTAAAAATATTATATACATACATAAATTTATATAATATGTATAAATAAATGTATACTTTAACTATATAAATATTCATGTAAACATGCATTAAAATATAAGTGTGTACAAATAAATATATTAAAATGTGCATAAATACAAATGGATATCTTGAATTTAAAAAATATAATGTATATGTATACATATATCAGTGTTTTAATTTCACTCACTGGTTTTTAGGCCACTTGGTTGTTTCCTATTTGATTGTTATGAGCAGAGCTACAATAATTATGGGTATGTAGTATCTTTCTCATCATTTAATAGGATTTCAGGGTTGACAAGAGATGGGGATGAGGTAGTTGGCTAGTATATGATAGATCTCACTTTGTATACATGCTTAGAATTTCATCCTCAATTTCAAACATTGTTTTCATTTTAAGTTTATTGTCAAGATGATGTACAGAGGAGTTAAAGTTACATACATACTGTGCATTTCTTGTAAAGAATATTTTTGTTGAACATCGTTGCCCTGCTTTCATTTTTCTCTCGCTTTCCCTCCCCTCCAGTCCTCCCTCAAGTTCATTTCTAACATATTGTCTCATGAGTATTGCTGTTGCTATCTGTTCCTTTTTAAAATATTTTTCTCACTCTGTCTCAGGAGAGGAAGGCAAAGGAAATTCTCACCTCAGGAAAACTCCTCTGGCCCGAAAAAGTTTTAGTGTACTCTTACAAGAGGTTATTTCATTCCTAAGGACTGTCAGTTCTAGTGAAGTTGCAAACACAGTAAAATGGCTCAAGACAAGCAAAATTTAGTACTGTTTGCATGTGTTCCCCTCTTGTTTCGGAGGTTCCTCTGTAGTCTCAGATTGGGGTTAATTACTGATGATTTCTTCCTTTGTGTTCATAATTCTTCCCTGGCAGTTTCACACAGTTATTATTGGGACTTTCCTTTGTCCCACTTAATTAAATGCCGAAAAGCTTCCAGTTGATTTTGCAGTCTGCTGAGGTAACCAGATAATTTGCAATCTAAATAAAGTGCCGTGAATCCACTCAACTCTCAAGACCTGCTTTCTTGCGGGCATTGTGTATGAAATTATTCTGTTGGTGCTATTTTGTTCACTGTAAAAAACAAACAAACAATGGTTGAGAATAAATTTTACTATCCTTTTACAGAACCTTGCTTCACAGATTTGGGCCTTCTATGATTTCTCTATAATTTGTTTAACAGTGAGAACTAATTGCCATTGTCACAGTAAGTGACTCATGCTAGAGAAATAAAAAAGCAACAGTGGCTAATGGCTCACATCTGTAATCCTAGGTATTCAAGAGCTCTAAGGAATACAGTTCAAATCCAGCCTGGGTGCAAACATCTTTAGAATCTTATTCAATAAGCTACTCAGAAAAAAAATAAACAAACACAAAAACCACAAAAGTGGCACTGTGGCTCAAGTAGTTGAGTGGTAGCTTTGAGCAAAAAGTGCAGGGACAGTTGCTAGGCCCTAAGTTCAAGCCTCAGAATTAGAACAACAACAACAACAACAACATAAGCAACACTGGTTAGGTGACAAAGATAAATAAAGCAGCAATAGGAGACAGCAGCTTGAGTGAAGATTCTAGGTCCCCAAGGAATATGATCCCCTTTTGGCATGACAAAAAAAAAATCTCCCATCTCCCCATTGCATGCAAACGTCTGTGCTCTAAGAAGGCAACTTAACAGACACAAACATATGTTTGTAAGGTAAGCCAAACCAAGACTTTTCTCAAAACACTAGAAACAGGGATGCTGGGAGGCACTGGTAGGAGCTTTTACAAGAAATTGCAATGCATGTTCTCCTACTCATATGTGATAATTACAATAAATAATCAGAGCCCAAGTTGAAACCAGAAAGCCATCAAACACAGCACTAGGACATTGAAAGTGATACTGTCACTTCCTAACCATTTAAAGCTAAAATGAATAAGAAAAAAATGAAATCCACAATTTCCAACTTTGTCCAGAAGAGGGATATGGAAAATAATCAGAACTGAGATTTCCCTGAGAACATTTTCTCCAGACTAGAGATTCTGCTAGTGTCTCTCCACAAACCTTTTTAATCTATAGGTACTTTCTCTGAGACCGACTTTATGAAGAGACAAGGTTTTTTTAAAAAAAAAAAATCCTTCAACTACTGCTACTTACTGCAAAAGACTGCCCTCACCCCTGAAATGAATGCAGGAGATAGGAAGGAAACTGATTATTAGGATGTGTTCTAGGGTAGAAGTCAGGAGTCTTTGCAATGTAAAGATTATCATCTCCAAATCTGTCTGATCTTTAATACGGTCATACTGACATCTTTGCAAAATCATGTAATACTCTGTTAAGCCTTTATGCAAGGTTAAAACAATTGTATTGCATTTGACCTATCAAATATTTCTTAAGCACTTTCTGAGATCCCCGACACATCAGGCATTATGAGAGATAAGAAAATCCAAAACTTGGTGTCTGCCTTCTAACAGATCATAATTGAATAGGAGAAAAGGAACTACAACCAGGAAAAAAAAAGTGGCAATGATAGAAAACTGCTTTTGAAATTTCATAACAAAACTCTAATTTATAAAACTCAGTAGTCGAGGTCACTGAAACCTAACTTTGGCAAAGAACAATGCTGTACTATGAAATCACATATGGCCCAGAGACCAGCAATAACAGCATTAACAAAAGCCTTTCAGGAATACAGAATCACAGGCCATGTACCGGTTCAAATACCTGCAATCCAGGCTACTCAGGAACTTGAGATCTGTGAACTGCAGTTCAAAGCCAAGCCAAGTAAGACAGTCTAGGAGATTCATCTCCATTTAACAACAACATAAAAAGGCAGAAGCGGAATTATTATTCAAAGTGTATAGAGTGATATTCTTGAGCCAAAGGATAGGACCTCAAACCTCAAGTTTAAGCCCCACTGTGTGTACCAAAAAAGAAAATAAATTAAAATTAAAGCAAAGGAAAGGAATAATATGCTCTCTTGTTAT
Organism: Megascapheus bottae; assembly: GCF_031878675.1. NCBI lineage: Eukaryota > Metazoa > Chordata > Mammalia > Rodentia > Geomyidae > Megascapheus > Megascapheus bottae. The sequence goes on from NC_143514.1 coordinate 16,610,300, forward strand.
GCACTAGAACATAGAGGACATTCTTGGTATGTATCAAGATCCAAAGAATATCCATGATTTTTAAGTTCTTAATGTACCCTAGCACAGGGAATGTAAAGAAAAGTCTTTAGATGAATCAGATGGATTTTCATTTGGCTTGATAATATCAGCTAATTAATGAAGACTGATATTTAAAATGTCATTTCAAAAAAGATATCTTTATCCATTAATCACTATAAAATACCTAAATTAATTTATTCTTAGAATGAGTTATCTCATAGTATGCATGTATAAAAATGGAAAATGATAAGTTTATGAGTTCAGAATATAAAACACTCTTTGGAAATGTTTTACTATAATTATTAATTTTTTTGCCAGTTCTGGGCTTGAGCTCAGGGCCTGAGCACTGTCCTTGGACTTTCTCAAGGCTAGAGCTATACCACTTGAGCCTCAGCACCACTTCCAGCTTTTTTCTATGTATGTGGTACCGAGGAATCAAACCTGGGTCTTCGCGCATGCTAGGCAAGCACTCTACCACTAAGCCAAACTCCCGGCTCCTACTTTAATTATTTTTATGGATATGATTCAGTGAAAACTTTTTATACTGAACTCTCAAAATGACATTAAGAAACGTGACAACTCTCACTACATATATTGATTACATGAAAAGTTTAAACTTTATAACATAAGAAATCAAATGGGCTTCAAACGCCCATTTTTATTATCAGAATTTCACAACTGTGTATAAATTGATAATTTTTCAGTGTTGAAAATTTTGGGTACAAAAAAAACATTGGAAGACACAGAAACATTGTGGAGAAAATAACTGGAATACATATATTCCATTTACTGCTCCAGTTACTTACAACTTACTGCTAAATGAACTACATCAGGTTCTATTGTAATAGCCCTTTTGTTTGTTACTGTTTGTTGGTTTTTTATTTCTTTGGGCAAATATTGGGTTTGATTCAGGGCCTCAGGCTCTTGCTGGGCTATTTTACTCAAGACTATCTCTTCACCCATACATTCAGTTTCTTTCTCTCTTTCTTTTTCTTTTCTTTCTTTCTTTCTTTCTTTCTTTCTTTCTTTCTTTCTTTCTTTCTTTCTTTCTTTCTTTCGCAGCTTAATTAGATATGAGTCTCTCTCATGAAGATTCATCTGCTCATGTTGGCTCCAAAGTATGATTCTCAAATCTCAGCTTCCTGAGTAGGTAGGGTTGTAGATGTGATCCACCAGCACCTAGACATGTCAAAAAAAACCCAACTCTGTCATATATTTTCATTGTATTTATTATTAGTATTCACATTTGCAGTAGCATTACTGGTATGTCATAAGATGCTTTAGCTATGACTAAATAATTGATCAACTGTAATAATGTTCAAAATCAACCTATACTTGAATTTTTATTTTTAAGACAGGGCAGTATGTCATTTGAAATATGACCTAAAAATCAACGTTAATAAATTCTTTAAGAAAAAATGATAATTATATCTGATTACAATTCATGAAGAGAAAAAAAAGATAGGGCAGAAAACTATTAGATTTTATTTTCTTTCCATCTAACAGTGGAACTCAAACTTGCTAGCTGATGCTTTAGCCTAATTTGTAGACACCCTACCATCTGAACCATGCCTCCAGTCACTTAGATTTTGTTTGGACCACGATGCTCAGCTCTACCTCTGGTTTGTACTTTTCATGCAGTTATGAAAAGTCAATGTGCAGAGCATTGTAAGTAACTCTCAGAAGTGGGGAAGTCAGCCTGCCCTCAGTTACTTACGAATTGAGCCTTTCAGATCAGGAGAGAATGATGAAAGAGGTGACATTGATTAAAAGTGCAATGTGCTCATACACTGATGTGGTGGAATGAAGCCCTTTTGTACAACTACTTAAAGATAATAAATGAATAAATAAATGATGAATAAGAACACATAGAGAACTCAAGCATAATCTAGACCCCCTATACAGACTTCAAGTTAATTTTCAGATACTATATTAAAATTACTCTAACCATTGACTTATATATTAAAGTTATGTTCTGTTCACCCCAGAACCATGGTGGACAAATTAGACAATAACCACTTAAAGCAAAGCCTTGGAAACTCAGCCAGCCAGAAAACTATAAGCTTGCTCTTATGTCCAATGTGAGAGTCTGGGTACCATCACAATTGGAATTCTATGTGGGATTTGGGGATAAATTGAGATTGGTTTGTCTGGGTACAGTTCTACTATATTTCTTATCAATTATTTTAATTCATATCAGTCACTTAAACTCTTTCTCATATTTATTTGGCTGTTTGTGTCCTCCAAAACTCACATTGACATGGGTGTTGGTGACTCACACCTGCAATCCTAAGTATTTAGAGGCTGAGATCTAGGGATCACAGTTCAAAGCCAGCACATGAAGGAAATAGTCTAGGAGATGTTTATCTCTAATCACCAAAAATCCTGAAGGAATGGTGAGGCACAAGTGATAGAGTGCCAGCTTTGAGTGAATAAAGCCAAGTAAGAGCAGGAGGTCCTATGATCAAACCCCAGTATAGGCCCCAAACACAAAACAAAAGGAACAAACAAAACATCTCATGTTTAAACTAAGTCATATATCCATGGTGTTTGAAGGTGTGGTTTTGGTGGGGGACTAACTGGATTTAGTTTTGTTGTTATTGTTATTGTTGGTCATGGGGTTTGAAATGGGCCTGGACGTTTGGTCCCTGAGCTCTTCAGCTGAAGGCTACCGCCCTACCCTTCAACCAAGCCCACTTTTCTAGAGGTTAATTGGAAAAAAGACTCTCAGGTCCTTTTATCCCTGGGCTGGCTTTGAACCTGATCCTCAGATCTCAGCTTCCTGAATAGTTATTAGCTCGGATTATAGATGTGAGCCACTGTGCCTGGATGGATTTAGTTTTGAAAGTGGGATGCTTATGAACAGATGAGTAGTTTTGTGAATAGAGGAAATAAGACCCAAGTTAGCAAGTACACTCTGCTCTGCTAGAAACTGATAGGTAGTGCCTGAAGCACAGAGAAAGTCATCACCAAATGTAGCATTTCATAATGGACCTGTTAGCCTCAAGAACTATAAGAAACAGGGCTGGGAGTTTGGCCTAGTGGTAGAGTGCTTGCCTAGCATGCACGAAGACCCAGGTTCAATTCCTTGGTACCATATACTTAGAAAAAGCCAGAAGTGGTGCCGAGGCTCAAGTGGTATAGTTCTAGCCTTGAGAAAGTCCAAGGACAGTCCTCAGGCCCTGAGCTTAAGCCCAGGACTGACAAAAAAAAAAGAACTATAAGAAACAGATTTCTTTCTCTCTATTATTTTTAAACTTATCTAGTCTTCGGTATTCTCGAAAAGCAATAGAAAATAATCAATTAGGAAATAATTGATGCCTTGGTTTTAGTATGTTTAAAAGAAAAATAATTGCATCTATTTCATAGAAATGATGGAAGATTAATTGAAAAAAGTACACACATGTCATGGAAACATTCTTGGAATAACATAACTGCTATTTAAACATCAGTCATTGTCATTTTGAATTGCCTTTAATATTGCTGTTTTCAAGCTTAGAAGATATGCATTATCTGTGTGCATAATACATAAACTGATCCTATGGCCATAAAATCCAAACTGTACTTTCCAAATTTTGTGATTACTCATTGAAAATTTTCAATGAGAACAATGTAAATATACCTGTACAGTAAGGATAAAATGTGCACAGTTTTGTACGTAAAACTCACATCTTCATTTATAACATAGTGAATATAATACATGGGGTAAAAGACTTGAGCTTAATAAAACTATATGTAAAAGAAGTACTTTATGATGACTTGGTTTTATTTTGTTTTCTTTAAATAGTTGTACTATGGGGTTTCAATTCAACGTATCACACAATTCAACATACGTGTATAATGCTTCTGGCTCAGAGCCACCTGCTTTGTCATATCTATCCCATTCTCATGTCTCCTCAAGTTTACTGATTCAGTTTTCACATTGAGTACTATAACTACATTCGCTCATCATTGTTCTTTTTATTAGTCTACCACATTAGCCCCTGTAACCCCTAAATCACAACATGTTTCAGCTTTCTTGTAGTCTTTTGTTGAACTCTTACTTGTCCAAAGGTGATTTCCATGGGACCTCATCTTGCATATACCATCTTTTAGACAGTTTGATCTCGTGTGTGTGTGTGTGTAAGTGTGTGTGTGTGTAGCCCCTGGTTGTGTTTTCAAATATGTTTAATTTTAAATCTGTTTCACCTATAGCACAAAGCATGAATCCTTTGTTTCTGTGAGACTGATTTACTTTACTCAATACACTTACCCAGGTTCATTCTGAAAAAAATGACATAATATTATTCTTTGAGGTAAATAATTTTATATTCTTCACACCTGAATCTATAAATAAGATTCACCATCAAGAATAAACACTAATTTCCATGGCAATAATTTATTAATTGATGTGGCTTGATCATTTTTATAGACTAATAAAATAGCCAGGCAGAGAACAATTTCAAATATCGTTAACAAAGAAGCATATTAATCTAACCAACAAATTGTGGGACTATGTGTCTGGCACCACTGAGGCTAATGGCTGTGTCATTCACAGCCTCCTTTGTTCCCCCAGTCAGCAGTCTTGCCCAGCAATTCTCCCTAAGAACGCTATCCTTTGAAATAAAGTCTTTGAAATTTAAGTCTTCAAAAAGAGTACAGTTTTATATGGTCACTAGAGACACCAGCTAGAGAAGATACAGGGACTTCACAACTCGCCAGCAGAATATCACTTCCTCTCTAACGCTGAGCAGACCCTTTTCTCACTGAGGCCCATAATACTTGGACTGCCACATCTCAGCTACTTCCCTGCTATGGGCCATCAGTTCTCCACCCATTTAGACACTCTCCCAGGCCTGCTCCACATCCCAATTCCAAGCCTGTCACTGGGTCATGGAGGGTACTGCCTCAGCTCCCTTGCACATTCCCAGTGGATGTTAGAAATGTTCTAAAATTAAGTTTCGTTTTCCAAATGGACTTTTCCTCTTGACCCCAGAGAAGAACTCTGTCTTCAGTTAGCCCCGTTTTGGTTTTGGTTTTGGTTTTCCCCAATAAGTCTTTATTTCATTATCTGTAGCTATTCCTGTCCATGATCTCAAATCTGAGACATCAAGGCTAAGTACATTTCGTCCACATTTTTTAATATTTCAGGATTTATTCAGGAGTACCCATAAAATTTTGATATTTCAAAAGTTACAGTGTGTAGCTATGAAATTTTCAATTTTGTAATAAAAGGAAAGTTTATAAAATACTTGGGAGCATAGAATAGCAGATGAATGGATATCAAGTCTGGAACCATTCACTTCCCAGGATTTGACATTTCAGGTACAAAGCCAAGCAAGATTGTGAAAACCTGTAATCCAAGAATACTGGAAACTGATAAAAGAAAATTGTAGTTCAAGGCCATTCTTTACTTTATAGCCATGTATAATTCAAAGGAAAAGAACAAAGTAAGGCAAAAATAACAAGCCTAAACAATTCCTGATTTCATCTTAGTTTATAACTTTTGCCTGCACACATTTTCTATTACTTTAGTTCTTATAAATTAGTGAATATATTTATCCCTAGGACAATAGGAAAAACAGTAACACCTCATTCTAGTCCCTACTTTTTGATACTTAAATAGGATAGAAACTACACAAATATATGAGACAATTCTTTAATCCTCTTGGAGTAGTTTAGCATCAGGTTCATGCTAGAAAAGATAAGGGAGTTTAGCTTATTTGGCAAAATCAGAATCAAATTAATTATAGGCCAAAGGACAAGCTGACTAAAAATTTTAAAAAATGACTCTGAATTTGATGGTTTAAATTCATTTTCTATCCTACTTCTTTTTTACTTTGCTCTCTATTTCTGCGACTAAACAGAAAATCTTTAGAATCATTTAGAATCATTGGAATTAACTAAACTATGAGTTCTTGGCCCACTTTTTGTTTCCCTTGAATTCAGCCATTGGACGCCAGGCCATGTAATGGAGATAGGTATTACTCTTTTTCCTTGCTCCGTTCTTGAAGAACAACCACAACTTGTGTGCCACTTAGTCAATGTTTGATTTTTCTCTCATATTCTGAATCTCCCTCCCATCCATCTTTCTCTCCTTCTCTTCTCTCTCTCTTTCTCTTCTCTCTCTCTTTCTCTTCTCTCCTCCCCTCTCCTCTTCCTCTTCTCTCTTCTCTCTTCTCTCTCCCTCTCTCTCTCTCTCTCTCTCTCTCTCTCTCTCTCTCTCTCTCTCTCTCTCTCTCTCTCTCTCTCTCTCTCTCTCTCTCTCTCTCCCTCCCTCTCTCATTTCTTAATGGACAGAGAGAGATAGCTCTGGGTTTTTTTCATGCTCTCTAGAGACAATCCTACTTTCTGAAAGAAGGCTATGTGATTCTACAATCTTTCAGTCTAGCCTAATTTTTTCCATGTACTTTTTTTCCTACTGGGACACTGTAAAATACTCTAGGTGAGGAAATAAAATCTCCTTGATAGAAAAAAATTAAAGTTTCCTATCAATCATACATTATACAAGATACTTGGGATTTTATAGTCACTATTTTTTGACTGATTATTCCTTGCCAATTACGTTTCAAAACACAGTCTAAGAAATAATCCATGAATACTTAAATAATTCTTTAGAAAAATGGCTAGCACTATGTAACACGTACTGTCCATCAGGACCTTTTCTATGTAGTATTTAATAAAATCTCTTCTAGTCCCCAGAAAGTTTTATAAGATGGAAATATTAGATTACATATTCAGTGTCATATAGCTAGCAGGCAGACATTATGAACTGTACTTCTAAACTTGCTCAACAATGAAAATAATTTCCTGAAATAGGAAAACAAATGTGCCCAATATATCAAATGATAAACCACTGAAATTAACATGGAGGTATTTGTTTATATCTATAATACTGAAAAAGAAGTGTCTAGATTTAAAATAATAGGCATGAGATTGAAAGAAATTGAGGATTACCTTATGCTACTGGTAGAGGTATAAAATAGAACAATAGTTGTTGAGAAACCGTACATTAATATTTTGAGAATCTATTCAACAAGTCATGAAATCATATAGGACTACCAAAATTAAATTTTATCTGTACTCTCATTAATAGGGAAATGACTTGGAATTGTATTTTGTCTAGTCAAAAAATGTAATAACTGAGCACTTGAGGCTCTTTCTTGAAATTCTAGATACTCAGGAGGCTGAGATCTGGTGAATGAGGATTAAAACCATTCCAGAAAGAAAGCTCTGAGACATTCTTTCTTTTAATTAACCAGCATAAAAGCAGGAAGCTAAAGAAGCTCAGATAGTCCAGCATCAGCTGAGGATGAACTAGCCAAACAAAGCTTGCGGCCTTGAGTTCAATCTGTAGTGTACACACACACACACACACACACACACACACACACACACACACTCACATGCACACCACACTTTTGTAAACAGAATGCCAATAATTCTATCTACAAACATATGTCAGTACAACAGAAGAATGTCTAGAAGATGTTCACTAAAATATTATCAATGACTGCTTCTGTGCTTTGGGCATCTGGGACATAATCTGTTTCTGTGAATTTAAAATGGGCTGTATTTTAGATTTACTTGATCCTGACTCAGATGTAGACATGGAGCATACAGCATACAAGGTACATATTACCTGCCTTTGTGTGATATAATACTGTCACTTTAAAAAATATATCCTCAGTTCTCTGTGCCTTTTCCCTTTCCAACCTACAATTAAGTTTATAACTCTATCTGATTCTAATCTGCAGTAATAAATACTGCTATTGACTTTGCCTCTTTTTTCCAGTTTAGTTCTCATGATTGATAATTTTAACTGTATTCTACCAATACTTTGATTCTGTTTGCATACAAAAACCTCTCAGTAATTCCCTAGTCGTTCATCAATTTCCAATTTCCTCTTATGCGATCCAAAACCAACTTAGCAAGACTCTGGAGACTACCATGCAATTTTATAGGTATTTTCTAAATTCAGTAGCTAATCCAAACTATATTATTATTATTATTATTATTATTATTATTATTATTATTATTATTTTATTGTTCCAGATTCTCACCACCTGCAATCATTCTAACATTTTTGCCAGTTGTGGAGCTTAAACTCAGGACCTGAGCACTATCCTTAGACTTTTCTCAAGGCTAGAGCTCTACCACTTGAGCCACAGCACCACTTCCAGTGTTTTTCTATGTATGTGGTACTGAGGTATCGAAGCCAGGTCTTTATTCATGCTAGGCAAGCACTCTACCAGTAGGCCAAACCCCGACCCCTCATTCTACTTTTTATTCTTGGTAGTATGACTTTCCACTCACTCACTGGGAAAAGGTAGAAGCGTCAATAAATTATATGTCAAACTAGAAGTGTCTTCCCCTGGTGTCACCTACATCCAAATAACCTCTTTGCACTCATTCCATCACTTTCATCATCTCCAACCCATGGCTAACCTTCCCTTTTCTTTTCTAATCTAAGTGCATTTTACCTTGAGCTCTACCTATTTCTCTGAAACAACTAGGTCAAAAAAAATGAGAATCCAGATCATTTATTTTACAAACTAGGATGGAAATATCCTGTGCTTCTTCTCCTATTATATACCTGCTACTGTGTGCAATTTTGTATGACTTCTTAACAGTCTTCCATTTATGTGACCTCTTCCATTTATGTGATATGTGTGTATTGCCTCTCACTGGCTCAGCTGCATGTATTACCTTCTCATTTTTAACCTCTTGGTCAGGTCTTCAACATCCCCTCTTAGAATGGCTTGGGTTTGGTTTAATGTGTCCCCTATTAGTTGAGAACTGTGACAGAAAAGATGTAATTTAGTAAGTCATTAATATCTATTCAACCCATAAAATTGAGAATATCAAGAAATGGATAGCTAATTTGGACATAATTCCTGTGGAGGAGAGGGAAGCAATAATCAGTCCATGCTCTTGAGAAGGTTTGCTATGTAGTTTGTGTATCAGTATAGTAAGGGAGGACAGAGACATACAAACAAGTCTGCAATAAAACAAGCAAAGGAAAATAACATGATGATGATGACCATACTATGAAGTAATGGCAATGCATCACTCTCAGTGTTGTTTGTTTGTTTTTTAACACCTAGTGTGTTAATTTATAGGTTTATAGAGAAATGGGGGAAAACATGCAACCTATTATAGTTCTTTAGGTCTATCTTACTTTGCTTAATATAATTTTTTAAGATCTTACATTTTCTCATGAATGGTATTATACCATTCATTCTCATGGATGAGTTGAATTCTATTATGATATAGACTACATTTTCATTATCCTTTCTTCCACTGGGGGGCATCTGAATAGATTCTACATCTTAGCTATGGTAAATGATGCTGTACCATAGCTAACTTTAGTGTGGTTTGGTTTGTGGCCAATTAGATAAATGCTCAGAAGTGGAATTCTGGGTCATAGAAGAACTCTAGGCTTTGAGGGAACTTCCATACTGCTTTTCAGAGTGGGTGAACAAATTTATATTCCCACCAACAGTAAAGTAGCACTCTCTTCTGGCAACATCCCTATCAGCATTTGTAATTGTTAGCTTTCTCAATAATGGCCATTCAAACTGAGGTGAGGTGGAATCTCAATGTAGTTTTAATTTCCATTTCTTTCATGGCCATTCTTACTTCTTCTGAGAACGGTGATAAAATATACAGGTCTCTAGGCATCTGTAGATATTCTTAGAAGGTTCACAAAAGCTCCATAGCAAATAAATTAATATTTATCAAAATTAACTCCAAGAAATAGAAACAAGCAGTTTATATTTTCTTTGTTGCATATTTTGTTTGCTTTTTTCGCTTGTCTTGTTTGTTAGTTTACCTGTCTTTGGGAGGGTAAGGGGGAGCACAGAAATAGGGGGAACAAGGGTAAACAAATGCATTGATAGTACTCACTGGACTCACTGTGTTGACAATGCACTATACAAGTTGTAGGTGGGTTGGGAGAGAAAAACTTGGGAGGAAAAGGAAGCAATGATAGTGTACAAAAAGAAGTATATTCATGATGTGGCGTATTTAACTGTTACTCCTCTATATATCACCTTTACAATAAAAATAAAATAGGTACAAAATAAAAACGAAGTGAGTGGAAGTATAAAGAGAAGAGCTGCTATGGCAGGAAATTAAATGCTATTGAAGAAAGGAGGAAAAAGAATCATCAATTCTAGATGATACTTTGAAGACATGATGCCATCTGAGTAGAAGAAAATGAGGGATTGTAATGAGAAGAAGAAAGAGAGATCAGGGGAGAATCTGTGTTTTCTTTGTTGTGCTCACTTCCTTGGTGTTGTGTGTGTTTGTTTTGTGTTGGTCCTAGGGCTAGAATTCAGGGCCTGGGAGGTATTTCTGAACTTTCTTTTTCCTCAAAGCAAGTGTTCTGCTCTAGCTCCATTTCCAGGTTTGTGGCTTAATAATAGAAGGGATTCTCAGGGCTGGGATGTAGCTCAGTGGCAAAGTACTTGCCTAGCAAGTGCAGTGTCCTGAGTTTAATCCCCAGCACCAAAAAAAGTAAAGTAAACAAAATACAGTTGAAAAACAAAAAACCAAAAAACCCAAACAAGAAGGAATTCTCATACACTTTCATTCCCAGGGTGGCTTTGAATCACTATCTTCAGAGAATAGTAGGGAGGATTAGAACTTGATCCACTGATGCCTAGTTTGACTCTAGTTTGAAGAAGATGACATTTCTTATTTGTTGTAGATACCTCTATGAAGCATCTACCAAGTTAATCCTTCACAAATAGGATCTGGAAATTTTTCTATCACCTTAAGCTCACATATTCACATACTATCAGTTGTTATAAACTACCAGGTTTCCCTAAAGTATTGACTTTAAGTGTTCCTCTTCATCTCTGTACTCTTATTTCTGATGCTTGCCTAGAACACTCTGTTCTCCTTTCCTAATCTTAACAACTTCAAATCCTTCCTTTAAATTGTAACCCGAGTTTTGTTACCCTAAAGAATTGTTTCCTGCTGATTTCAGAATTAAGTCAGTGCATGCTAACTCACAATAAGTAGCATAATCAATTACTACTCTTATTTCTTGTTTTTATTTTATTTTTTTTCATATATTTTTATTGTAATTAATAGAAGGGTTACATGATATTTGCCAGATAGATGGTGCATTAATTCCCATACATTGATACCCTTTCACATATCTTGGTCCCCATTTCCCTCCCCCCACCCCCACCCCTCATCTTGTTTTCCCCCCTTCCCTATCCAATTTCAAATAACCAAATACAAATATATCTGATATATTAGGTAACAAGTGAGATACTGTAACAATATGAGATAACTATGGGACAGCAAAACAGATGAGAGACAACAGTACCTTAAGAACAACAATCATTCATTATATGGCTTATGTTTCTATATCCTAGAGATCCTTTCATTTATCGTCATACTATATGGCCTTAGGTATCAAGGTTTTGCTCTATGGCAAATCTCTGCTAGTAGAGCCCAAGGTTTCTACTGATTATGACAAATGAGAGAAACCATTGAGCCTAAGTTCCTTTGAGTCTGGCTTACTTCACTTAATATTATTTTTTCTAAGACTTTCCATTTCCTAACAAATGGGGCAATGTCATTCTTTCTGACAGCAGCATAGAATTGCATTGTGTACAAATACCACATCTTCTTGATCCACTCATCAACTGAAGGACATCTAGGTTGGTTGCATATCTTTGCTATGGTAAATAGTGCTGCAATGAACATTGTTGTGTTGGTGGATTTAGTATGTCCTTGTTTCTGGATAATTGGGTAAATTTCAAGTAGTGGAATTGCTGGGTCATAGGGGAGGGGAGGTCTATGTTTAGTCTTTTGAGGAACTTCCATACTGCTTTCCATAGTGGTTGAACAAGTTTGCACTCCCATCAACAGTGCAGTAGTGATCCCTCCTGGCCACATCCCCTCCAGCATTTGTTGTTACTAGTTTTCTTGATCCTGGCCATTCTAACTGGAGTGAGGTGGAATCTTAGAATTGTTTTGATTTGTATTTCTTTTATGACCAGAGATGTTGAGCATTTCTTCATGTGTCTATGGGCCATTTTTGTTTCTTCTTCAGAGAAGACTCTCTTTAAGGCTTTGGCCCATCTTTTAATGGGATGGTTGTTACTTTGGAGATTAGGTTTGGATGCCTACTCTCTCCACTCCTCTTTAACATAGTATTAGAATTCCTAGCCAGGGCAATAAAGCAAGAAGCAAGCATAAAAGGGATCCAAATAGGGAAAGAGGAAGTAAAACTTTCCCTCTTTGCAGATGACATGATCCTGTATTTAAAGAATCCTATAGACTCTACTCCCCAGGTCCTTGAGCTGATTCAAAATTTTGGAAGGGTAGCAGGCTATAAAATTAACCCTCAAAAATCAACTGCCTTCCTCTATGCCAACAGGGAGAGGAATGAGGCAACAATCAGGAAAGCAACTCCTTTTGCAATAGCCTCAAAGAAAATAAAGTACCTAGGAATTACCTTAACCAAGAATGTAAAGGACCTTTTTGATGAAAACTTTAAAATCCTGAAAAAGGAAATTAAAGCAGAACTGAGGAAATGGGAAAACCTCCCATGCTCCTGGATTGGAAGAATCAACATCATGAAAATGACAATCTTGCCAAGGGCTATCTACAAATTCAACGCAATACCCATCAATATCCCAATGTCATTCTTTAAAGAAATAGAAGAGGCAATTCAAAATTTCATATGGAATAATAAAAGACCCTGTATAGCAAAAACACTTCTTAGCAGAAAGAACAGCACAGGAGGAATTTCAATACCAAACTTTAGACTCTATTACAGAGCTATAATCATCAAAACTGCTTGGTACTGGCACAAGAACAGGCCTGAAGACCAATGGAATAGAACTGAAGACCCAGATATTAAACCACAGACCTAATCTTTGACAAAAATAGAATGGAAGAAAGACAGCCTCTTCAACAAGTGGTGCTAGCAGAACTGGTTAAGCACCTGCAGAAAACTAATGTTGGATCCTTCTTTGTTACCCTGCACTAGAATTAACTCCAAATGGATTAAAGACCTGGAGGTAAAAGCCGAAACATTGAAAACTTTACAAGAAGGAATAGGAGATACACTAGGCCTCCTTGGCACCAGTCGAAACTTTCTTAATAAGGACCAAGAATCACAACAAATCAGAGAAAGGCTGGATAAGTGGGACTGCGTTAAACTGCAGAGCTTTTGTATGGCAAAGGACATAGCTAGTGAACTAATCAGGAAGCCTACAGAGTGGGAGAAGATCTTCACCAACCATACAATGGACAAAGGCCTTGTATCTAAAATATATCAGCAGCTCCAAAAATTATTTCTTGTTTTTAAAAATGCCCTTTATGATTTTGCCAGGTGCCAATGGCTCATGCCTGTAATCCTAGCTACTAAGGAGGCTGAGATCTGAGGCTCTCCACTTGAAAGTCAGCCTGAACATGCTTCAACAAACTTCCCCAAAATAAAAGCCTGAAATGGAACTTTGGTTCAAAATGACAAAATGCTAACCTTGAGAAAACAAGCTCAGGGACAGGGTCCAGGATCTGAGTTCAAGCTCTAGTACCAGTACACACAGACAAGTGGATTAGTGATTTAGAATACTAATCCAATAGACAAGTTTCCCTCTGACTCCATTTCTGACAGCTGGGGTATTTCCCTCATTGACATTTCCTGTGGGATGATTCTTATTCTTAAAGCTTAGGTATTCATTTCTTTCAAAGGTACTTTTAGATCCCCAAATTAGATTGTCATATCATTCCCATAGTAGTCTGCATATTTGTGTGTGTGTACATTTGGCATTTTTTTGAGTGGGGGAGTTATGGGGCCTGGACATTGTTCCTTGAGCTCTTCAGCTCAAGGATACTACCCTATCCTTGGAGTTATGGCCCTACTTCCCATTTTTTAGTGGTTAATTGGAGATAAGGGGCTCCAGGTCTTTTGTCCTGGCTGAATTTGAACAGAAACCCTTAGATCTCAGCCCCCTGAGTAGCTAGGATTACAGGCATGAGCCTGACACATTTGACATTTTTTTATTGAATCTAAACTACCTGGTTGACCTTTTATCTCCAATGTTATTGTGGACTAAAGATATGATCCTTCTTCTGATTTTGCCTTTCTGAGCAAATTTTCTGAGCAAAATTTTTGTCTTTCTGACATTAGTTTGAACTATTCTGCAATGCAGATGTGATGTTCAGTCAGTGACAATTATGCATTATAAATATTCTTTCTGAAATGGAACAACTGTAATGTTATAGCAAAAAATTAAATAGATGGTAAAGACAGAAGAAATAGCCTGAAAGTTGCAGAACACTACTCATGATTCATTCAGGCTTTTCATGATTTTACTAATTAGGCATCATTTGCAAAATAAAACATGGTATTCATAAAACCACAACTTAAGGTAATACCTGAAAAATTATTAACTGATTAACTCATAGTAATTTTCCACTGTACGTATATTTCAGATCTCTTCATTTCCTAAATATTTATCACTAACAACCTGTTCCATCTATTCTAGGAATTGTGAGATAACAGTAATCGAGTCATGGAATTTGTATACTTAAGTGGAGAAAACCCTGGGTTAACAATTGTAAAATATTTTGTTTAAATACCACTGTGAAAAGGAGAAACAATATAAAAGCATCGGACTTGTTACCCATACCCTTCCTTCTTTCTACTTTCTATTGTTTTGGTAAGCATTCATCCATGAATTTTTTCAGTAATATTAGTTTGATTTGTAGATAATCTATTAGTAATTAATACATATTAAGTGATCATAAAAGCAAATCTTGAGATCTACATTGTAAATGGTACCAATAGGCATTATAATAGTTTAGGGTACCGAGGAGCTTATTAAAAGAAACTACTATGTATTTAGTTTAGGGATAATATTTTTTATGAGCATCATAGAAATATAAAGGGAGAAAGCTTGCATTTTAAGAAGCCACTTGACCTGAATCTTTCAGAATCAATAGACTACTGAAAATAGACACTTATTCTAATACCTAATGATTTTTACTAATCAATCAGCATTTTCAATCTTAGAATGCCCCTTTCTACACTGCAGTCACTATATGTCCAGTGCCTTATCATTTAACACAGATAATTGAAGTGGACTTCTATTGTCTTCCATTCCTTTCTTCTTTGTAGAGTAAGTTTTGCAAAAACACAAATTCCATCCTGTCACAATTCTGCATTCAACCTTTCATTGGATTTTTAAGTTTTTAAATAAAGCCCAGTACTCTCAACTGGGTATCTGATTTCTTGAATGAGTCAACTGTCACAACCTAATACAGGTGTGAACTTTGCAGGCTGAGACCCCACCCTGGAAATCCTGAAACTCTCCAGTAACCATGTTCTTCTTGCTACTACTATATTTCAGTTTCCTACACTTCTAAGTTCACAATATAGGTCATTTTTGCTGGGATCTTTGGTTCATCTCTTGCTACCATAAACCTTTTTGTCTACTTCTGCCTTGTACAGCTCTCTTCTGTACTCACACATATCCTTGTCTGTCTCCCCATTACACTGTACACTGTAAATTTTTTTTATAAAACAAAGCTAAATTTCTTGTCTTTCTCCAAAACCCAAAAGGCTTCCTAGTATCAACACCTACATACAAGCACATATACAGGGGTTGGGCAGAAGATGGCGGTGGTTCAGTGGAAGTCTTTCTGAGCTCTCACCAAGATACCAGTTTGGGCAGCGTAGGGGACAGTGCATACCTCAAATCGAGCCTAAGTAAGCTTTAGCGACACACAGATCTCAGTCACAGAAGAAAAAGGCAGAAATCCGGCAAAAAGAAGACAGCGGGGACCAGTTCTTGCCGCTCGGAGCAGCCACGGAGACAAAGCGGCTCTTCTGAATCTGAGCAGCAGCACTTCTTGGCACTGTAACCCGCCAGTTGCAGACAGAGTCACACAGAGCCTGCAGGAGCCCAGAACCGACACCCGGCTGTGCATGGACCTGCCAGCTTCACGGAACCGGAGAATCCAGCAATTTGTGAGTACCACCGAGGAGAAGTTTCCACTTCTACTCCCGGATCTGCATTGGGAGGGAGCCCCTCCCCCACAAGCTGAGAGGAGCTCCATCTTGACTACTGGCAACGACGCAGGCCAAAGCAATTGGAACCTGAGAGGTGGTGCTGGCGGCGCCATCTTTCTTACTGGCAAAGGATTTCCCAGAGATCCCTTAGCCGGAAATCCAGCCCCAGAGCTGCTGAAGTCCATCCCCCGAGGCAGCCACAAGCCTGGTAAACAAAACCCGCCCACCAATCTTTCAGCTTCCTTTTCCCAAACAAACAATCGGATCCAAAAAACCTCATAGCCACATCACAAGAGAAAAAGACTTTCTGAACTGTTTGGATCCCGAATTTAGTGGAGACATAAGATTCTTATCCTGCCATCCTGCCCTGATCCTACCCCCCCAAAAAATATCCTGAAGAAGACCTTTTTTTAAAAAAAAAATTATTTTTCTTTTTCTTTTTATTCTTTTTCTTTGTTTGGGGTTTTTTTTTCTGTTTTTTTTTCTTCCACCCCATCTTTCAGTTGCATTTATAGGTTTTCTTATTTTATCTTTACCATCCTACCTACACTTTTTTTTCCTTCTCTTTTCTCTCCCACATCCCTCTGTCACTGTGGTCGTTCCTGGAAACATAGTGACATCTCTGAGTACAATCTGAATATAAATGATATCTATATTGATAAAGTCACCTGCTTTTTAATCTCCTGGTCTCAATCCTAGTATTTCTTAAGTAAGAGCTCACAATAGTGAGGAACCTCCCCCCACCATTTCTTTCTTTCTTTCTTTCTTTTTTGATTTTTTTTGTTGTTCTTGTTCTTTTTGCTTTTTTGTTTTTCTTTTTTATTGCTCTGTTTTTTGTTTTGTATGTTTTTTTCGTTGTTCTTGTTTTGTGCTTGTTGTCGTCTTAATTTCCTGTTTTTTCTTCTTTATTTTTAAAATTTTCCATCATTGAAATCTCCTATATCTACCTCCCTCTTTTCTCGATATATTCTTCTAATTACCCTTCTTACTTTCATAAGTTTTAGCTAATACTTTCCAAACTTTGTACTCAAATACGCTACCTGCTAAACAACTTAGGTCAGATATCCTTACGCTATACCTTTTCTTCATTACTATAATAATCTTACACTCCCACGTTATTCCTCTTGTACCTCCCCTGATCTCTCTCATACTATTTTTCTATCTCTGGTCCTCTGATCATCTTTCAACCCATATAATGCATGGATCTATACTTGATGGCTGTTGAGCAATACTGTATATCTAGGTGTTCAATGATACTCTAGGTCCAGAGGGACTTAAATACAATAGAGATTGGAGTGAGAGGCTTAATGTTTTGGTCATAAATCGGTGACCAGTGGTTGTATTAGTCTGGTCTGCAAGTGTACAAAAAAAGTGATAATATCAATCGAAAACTGTGAACATCTAGTGTCTGCACCTAAAGAGGTCAAGGTTGGTTATATCTGAAAAACTATAATTGTGTTAAGTATTAATCGTGCTCCCATTTTCAAATGGGCAGAACAAGAAACTCAAGAAAAATGTCAAATCAAGGAATAACATCCCCCACCCAATATAAACAGACAATGGAACAGTCACTGGCAAACCTAGAGGAGAGTCTTCCAAGTGCTATACAAATGCAATTCATAAACATCTTTAATGAAAAATGTGAAAATATAAAGAAAGAAATAAGGGAGGAAGCCATAGCTAAACAAGAGGAAATCATTAACAAGGTGATAAGTGAAAAAGGAGAAGCCATAAAGGAGGCCATAATAAAAGTTTTTCAAAGAAAAATGGATGAATTCATAGAAACCACAAACAAAAAAGTGACCGAACTCCAGCAAATGTCCAAAGAGAATAAAGCTGCTGAGCTAACCACTCAAAAGTAAATAAAGGAGCTAAAGAAATCCTTACATGATCTAAAAGAAGAGATGCAAGGCATAAAAAATGAGCAATTAGAAGCAAGGGAGACAAAGAATAAAGTAGGTAGCTTTGATAGCAGGTTAGACAATGCAGAAGAGAGAATTTCTGGGGCTGAAGGTAATTTAGTTGTTTTACAGAAAGAACAGAAAGTGAGTCAATCCAAATCTAGGAAATATGAGAGAGCGCATCAGGAGGTCCAAGATACAATTAGGAAGCCTAATTTAAGGCTAATTGGTATTGAGAAGGGTCTGGAGAAAGAGGTCAATGGTATTGGAAATATACTTCAGGGAATCATCTCAGAGAATTTCCCAAATATCCAGAAGGGCAGGCCCATCCAGATACAAGAAGCTTTTAGAACCCCAAACAGACCGGATCAGAAAAGAACATCCCACCACCACATTGTAATCCGAACTGGATCAATAGAGACCAAAGAAAAGATCCTAAAGACAGCCAGAGAGAAGGGATCAATAACCTATAAAGGCAAACCAATCAGAATAACCCCAGATTTCTCAGCAAAGACCATGCAAGCAAGAAGTGTCTGGAAGCATATATGCCATGCCCTCAAGTCAAATAACTACCAACCAAGAATACTGTAGCCAGCTAAGCTCTCATTCATAACTGAGGGAACAATAAAAACATTCCATTCCAGGGAAAAGCTGCAACAATATGTCGCAACAAAACCAACACTACAGAAAATTCTCAAAGATGTTCTATACATAGAAAACCAAAATAACTGCAATATAGGGAAAGAAATGGCACCTAAACACCATACCATCTAAGTACCACAAGAACTGTCAAGACACAGGCCCTAATAAAAACTTTTTAAAATGGTAGGAACTAATAAATATCTCTCAATCCTAACTCTCAATATCAATGGACTTAACTCCCCAATTAAATGACAAAGACTGTCTAGTTGGATCAAAAAGCAAGATCCATCATTCTGCTGTCTTGAAGAGACACATCTTACCCAAAAAAACGAACACCTTTTGAAAATGAGAGGTTGGAATAAACTCTATCAAGCTAACGGCCCCCATAAACAGGCTGGAGTTGCCATCCTCATATCAGATAAAATAGCCTTCAAACTAAAATTAGTGAGAAAAGACAAAGAAGGTTACTACATACTAGTAAAGGGATCTTTCCTCCAGGAAGACATAACAATCCTAAATATCTACACACCCAATTCCAGAGCAACAAACTTCATCAAGCAAACTTTACGTTCACTGAAACCATATATAGATCGAAACACAGTGATTGTTGGTGACTTTAACACACCACTATCACCTATGGACAGATCAACAAGGCAAAAACTCAATAGAGAAACCTTAGAATTGAACAACTATATAGACCAACTAGATCTAACAGACATCTGCAGAATATTCCAACCAACAACAACACAATATACGTTTTTTTCAGCAGCACATGGAACATTTTCCAAAATAGACCACATCTTAAGCCATAAAACAAGCCTGCACAGATTCAGAAACACAGAAATTATTCCATGCACGCTCTCAGACCACAAAGGCATCAAATTGGAACCTAACACACATCTCCACCAACGAAAACCCTGTAACTCCTGGAGATTAAACAACACATTGTTGAATCACCAATGGGTCATCGAAGACATCAGAACAGAAATCCAACAGTTTATGAAATTTAACAATAAGGAGCACACAAAATACCAGCTCCTTTGGGACACGGCAAAGGTAGTACTCAGAGGAAAATTTATAGCTCTGAGTGCCTACAACAACAAGTGGGAAAAATCGCAAACCAACAAGTTAATGTCTCACCTTAAGCTCCTGGAAAAAGAGCAACAAACCAACCCAAACCCCAGTAGGAGAAAGCAAATTATTAAAATCAAAGCAGAATTAAATGACTTGGAATCCACAAAAACTATTGAAAGAATCAACAAAACAAGGAGTTGGTTCTTTGAAAGAATTAACAAAATTAACAAACCCTTAGCAAACCTTACCAAAAAAAGAAGAGAGCATACCGAAATAAACAAAATCACAGACGAAAATGGTAATATCACGACGGAAATTACCAAGATCCAGAGTATCATGAGGGAATACTTCTCAAACCTTTACGCCAACAAATTCGAGAATCTAGAAGAAATGGATGAATTCCTAGCCAATATTAACATACCCACACTGAACCAAGAAGAACTGACCCAACTTTAACAGGCCTGTTTCAAGCACTGAAATAGAAATGGCAATAAGAGACCTTCCACCTAAGAAAAGTCCAGGGCCAGATGGATTCACTGCTGAATTCTATAAGGTCTTCAAAGCAGAATTCACACCAATTCTCCTCAAGCTCTTCAAAGAAATTGAAAATGAAGGTTCTTTACCAAACTCATTCTATGAAGCCAGTATAACCCTCATCCCCAAACCAGGCAGAAATTCATCAAAGAAAGAGAACTATAGGCCTATTTCTTTGATGAACATCGATACAAAACTTCTCAACAAAATACTGGCCAACAGTCTACAACAACTTATCAAAAAAATTATACACTATGATCAAACAGGATTCATCACAGGGAGGCAAAGCTGGTTCAACATACGCAAATCAATTAATATAATTCAACACATCAACAGGAGCAAGGACAAAAATACCATGATTGTCTCAATAGATGAGGAAAAGGCATTTGACAAGATCCAACACCCCTTTATGTTAAAAGCTCTGGAGAAACTAGGAATCCAAGGAACATTCCTCAATATAATAAAGGCTGTGTATGACAAACCCACAGGTAGTATTATACTTAATGGCAAAAAGCTAAGGCCATTCCCTCTAGAATCAGGAACGAGACAAGGATGCCCACTCTCTCCACTCCTCTTTAACATAGTATTAGAATTCCTAGCCAATGCAATAAGGCAAGAAACAAGCAAAAAGGGGATCCAAGTAGGGAAAGAGGAAGTAAAACTATCCCTCTTTGCAGATGACATGATCCTGTATTTAAAGAATCCTATAGACTCTTCTCCCAAGCTCCTTGAGCTGATTCAAAAATTTGGAAGGATAGCAGGATATAAAAGTAACCCTCAAAAATCAAGTGCCTTCCTCTACACCAACAGTGAGAGTAGTGAGGCAACAATCTGGAAGGCAACTCCTTTCGCAATAGCCTCAAAGAAAATGAAGTACCTAGGAATTAGCTTAACTAAGAATGTAAAGGACCTTTTTGATGAAAACTTTAAAACCCTGAAAAAGGAAATTAAAGCAGAACTGAGGAAATGGGAAAACCTCCCATGCTCCTGGATTGGAAGAATCAACATCGTGAAAATGACAATCTAGCCAAGGGCTATCTACAAATTCAACGCAATACCCATCAATATCCCAATGTCATTCTTTAAAGAAATAGAAGAGGCAATTCAAAATTTCATATGGAATAATAAAAGACCCTGTTTAGCAAAAACACTTCTTAGCAGAAAGAACAGCACAGGAGGAATTTCAATACCAAACCTTAGACTCTATTACAGAGCAATAATTATGAAAACAGCTTGGTACTGCCACAAGAACAGACCTGAAGACCAATGGAATAGAACTGAGGACCCAGATATTAAACCACAGACCTATGGCCACCTAATCTTTGACAAGGGAGCCAGAAAGATAGAATGGAAGAAAGATAGCCTCTTCAACAAGTTGTGCTGGCAGAACTGGTTAAGCACCTGCAGAAAACTAAAGTTGGATCCTTCTTTGTCACCCTGCACTAGACTTAACTGCAAATGGATCACAGACCTCGAGGTAAGAGCTGACATACTGAAAACTTTACAAGAAGGAATAGGAGATACACTAGGCCACCTTGGCACATGTCGAAACTTTCTTAATAAGGACCAAGAATCACAGGAAATAAGAGAAATACTGGATAAGTGGGACTGCATTAAACTGCAGAGCTTTTGTATGGCAAAGGACATAGCTAGTAAATTAGTTAGGAAGCCTACAGAGTGGGAGAAGATCTTCACCAACCATACAATGGACAAAGGCCTCATATCTAAAATATATCAACAGCTCAAAAAATTGAATCACTCCAAAACGAATCTCCAAAGTAACAACCATCCCATTAAAAAATAGGCCAAAGACTTAAAGAGAGTCTTCTCTGAAGAAGAAACAAAAATGGCCCATAGACACATGAAGAAATGCTCAACATCTCTGGTCATTAAAGAAATGCAAATCAAAACAACGCTACGATTCCACCTCACTCCAGTTAGAATGGCCAGGATCAGGAAAACTAATAACAATAGATGCTGGAGGGGATGTGGCCAGGAGGGATCACTACTACACTGTTGGTGGGAGTGCAAATTCGTTCAACCACTATGGAAAGCAGTATGGCAGTGCCTCAAAAGGCTAAACATTGAGCTTCCCTATGACCCAGCAATTCCCCTACTTGGCATTTACCCAACCATCCAGAAACTAGGGCATACTCAATCCACTAGCACATCAATGTTCACTGCAGCATTATTCACCATGGCAAAGATATGGAACCAACCTAGATGTCCCTCAGTTGATGAGTGGATCA
Organism: Megascapheus bottae; assembly: GCF_031878675.1. Taxonomy (NCBI): domain Eukaryota; kingdom Metazoa; phylum Chordata; class Mammalia; order Rodentia; family Geomyidae; genus Megascapheus; species Megascapheus bottae. Next base: position 16,632,766 of record NC_143514.1, read on the forward strand.
GCAAGATGTGGTATTTGTACACAATGGAATTCTATGCTGCTATCAGAAAGAATGACATTGCCCCATTTGTTATGGAATGGAAAGACTTAGAAAAAATCATATTAAGTGAAGTAAGCCAGACTCAAAGGAACTTAGGCTCAATGGTTTCCCTCATTCATCAGAACCTGTAGAAACCTTGGGCTCTACTAGCAGAGATTTGCAATAGAGCAAAACCTTGATACATAAGGCCATATAGTATGAAGCTAATTGAATGGACCTCTAGGATATTGAAACAAAAGCCATATAATGAATGATTGCTGTCCTTAATGTGCTTTGTTTTCTCATCTGTTTTGCTGTTCCTTTGTTATCTCATATTGGTATAGTATCTCACTTTGTTATCTGATATATTGGATACATTTGTATTTGGTTACTTGAAATTGGACAGGGAAGGGGGGGAAAACCAAGAGGAGGGTGGGAGGGAGGGTAATGGGACCAAGACATGTGGAAGGGTATCAATGTATGTGAATTAATGCACCTTCTATCTGGCAAATATCATGTTACCCTTTTATTAAATACAATAAAAAATAATCTGTAAAAAAAAACAAGCACATATACATACATATACAGAGAGAGTCTGAGATGGCTATCTCTAGAGAAAGATAGATAGATAGATTGATAGAGAGATAGAGAGATGAAATGTCTGGAAGTTGGTAGCTCATGTCTACAATCCTAGCCACTCAGGAATCTGTGATATGAAGACTAGGGTTAGAAGCCAGCCTGATCATTAAATTCCATGACACTTTGATCTCCATTTAACCACACAAACTCCAGAAGTAAAACTATAGATCAAGTAGTAGAGCTCTAGTCCTGAACAAAAAATTCTCAGGCAAAGCATCCAGACTCTGAGATTAAGCCCCAAGGACCATCACAAAAATATGTGTACACACACACACACACACACACACACACACACACACACACACACATATATATGAATAAATAAATTACTCCATGAAGTAATAATTGTATTCTAACTCTTAAGATTTAAAAGGTTAAGTGCTATCTATTAGAAGACAAAAAGAAAAGATAACTTGGCAATAACAAGCTTATTTTTAGAAAATAATAAGATAGAATTAGGGAAATACAAAGTAGAGCCACTGAGTGGAATTTTCTGGGGTGATGAAAATTTTGCTTTGTACACTAGTCTCTGGCCTCTCGGATTATTTGAGCATTTGAATATTGGTATTTGGGCAGGAAATGAAATTTTGAATTTTAGTCCATTTTAAATAAATTAATCTTCAATTTGCAAAACCACAATGGCGTCTACAACATTGGACAGCACAAAAGGAATAGAAACTTTTGGATATCAGAATAATAAGGAATAATTTCTGTATGTAACACACACAATGGAAGTATCTAAGAAAATTAACAAAGTCCAATAGTATCTTAAATAAGTTATGAACGCTAAATACCGAGCAATAATATTAAGGTATGAAAATCATATATTGTAATTGGTATTCTACTTTATTTCTTCTAGACATTTTCTTACTTTATCTGTGTAATGAGGTGAAAATAATGGACAATAATTTTTTAGCTAACTTAGTAATGTAAAATGATAATGTAATTTGGAGAGAAAAATTAATAGTAAGAGAATTGGTGTTAAAGAAATTGGAATAGCAATTATTTTCCTGTAGTCTAATTAATTGGATAATAAAATGTGCTGTTTGTAATTCTGAAAGTATTTTGAGTTTTTGTTGCATATATATAATAGGTAAATTATAAGTTGAACAGTTTTATTCAGAAAAGCTAATATTTTACACACACCTAACAACGTCTTAACCATAGGATGACCATATCTCTTGGACTTCTGGGGAGAGAGCCAATTATACTTGTTGCAAATATTAAGAAATTTGCAATTCCTTTCTGCTTCACAGGTATCTGTATTTGAATGATTAAATCATGTTGTTACTGTGCATGCATCCCTCCCGGTTTTGCAAAATGCTTGCCTTTTAGAAAACACATCCAATTAAACAACTTTATAGTAGAAATGTCCCTCTTGCTTTATGTGTGTGTGTGTTTTTTTTCTTTTCCTTCCCACAAAAGCCTGAGCAGTGGCTATGAACTTCTCCAGGTGTGACAGTGGCTGAAGGAATGTTGATCTCTGCACACATTAAATGCCTATGAATGCAAAGCTCTGAACTCAGTTTCCTTAAATTTCTGGATAGTATTGCATCATCCTCAAGTAGTTGGTGAAAATTAAAATTAAATTAAATTAAATTAAGATGATTTTATAAAGTACTTGATACAACATTGCCTCCAGCCTCACTGATTTGTGACTATCAGTTGTTGCCACTTTTATTCAGATTTGGTTTCAGTTTTATTCATGCTCATTTAATCCCAGGTTACGGTTTGTCCAGCAATCACAGACTGATGCCATTGGAATGGTGCCAGTTCTACATAAGACATGCCAAACACCAGGAAATGGACTTGGTGTTTTCTCCTTGGCAGTGATTTCTAACCTGCCAGAGCAGAGCATGTGTAAGGATACAATAATCCCAACAGGTTCTCCTGTGAAACATACTTCTGATCTGGGTCCACATGTTTTCTGGTAGAAATCCCTCAAATTTTGTGCTCTCCCGTGATTCTCAAATTCCTGTCCATTTTCACACTCAAAACAAGTCAACTCACATGCATTTCAAAATAGAGCAAAATTATTTCTTGAATAGCAAACATATATATATATACATTATACATATGGTGGTATATTAATAAATATATAAAATGTATTTTATATATGGTAGAGATTGATAAAGTTTTGCTTTTTTCAGGAAAATGGAAAGGAACAAGTTCAGAAAGAGAAATAACCATGTTTTTACTTATATACAAGAACTACCTGAAGTAATGATACTACTACTACTACTACTAATATGTCTGTTATGTTTATAAGTGGGAGGCAGTTTTCCAGGGAATAACGAGATGGAAGGGGAAAGAAAATGGATAGGGGTTGAGTGTTGTAGAAGTACATTGTATGCATAAATGAAAACAGCAGCAAGAAACATCTTAAGATGAAGGTGGTAAAAGAAAAGGATGAAGAAAGTAATGGAGGTAGGAATTTCATCAAAATTCAGTATATTTATTCTGTAAATATTACAGTGATGTACCCTGTGTGAATAATCCATACTAATAAAATGAAGAAAAAGTACAGGGAAATAATATAGGATGTTATTGGTGATCCTGGTCACTTTACTTCTATCACTTCCTTGTTTCATAAGCCATAAAAATTAAAGATGCTGCTTAGGAAATTAAAGTTAAAATACATCACAATAGTAATTCTTCTTGTTCATTGATTGATGCAGAGATGATGATAGGTGAACTCTTTAGAAAATATCAACAGATATGTGAGAAAAAAAGAACAGAAAGCAAATAAATGTAGGCACCAGACATTTTAGTTTTTAAGAGAATTAAAGGGCTAAAGAAGTTTTCTAGAAGTTAAAATGCATGTAACTCCTTAATTCTTTAATAATGTCAGTGTATATTCTGGAAGGAAAATTCTTCACCCAAATATAAGCTGTGTTGGTAGAGTTTGAAGCAATGGATGAAAGTGGCTGTACTTCTTCCAGGAGTCATTAGTCTATCCAAGTTGAGCCAACTTGGTTATCAGCACAAGAACCTAGTACTGAGGAAAAACAAACACTGAGGGTTTTTATGACAGGCTGCAAAAAAAAAAAAAACAACTACAGGCTTTTGAAAAACCCAGCGCTAAGATTCCTAATGATCATTTAGGAATCTGTTATTTACTTGTTTGTTTATTTATTTATTTTTCGTTTGTTTTTGCTACCCGAGGATTATTTGCACAACATAAGAGGAGACAGGAGGATAATAATTAAATTGAATCCCAGTGAAAAACAGCTGAAGGTAGAACACAATGGGGCTTGAGCCTAAAATTAGAGATGTAACCTCCTCAGTCATTCTTCAAATGAGAGGTGGCAGCTATTGGTTATTTTCATATAGAGCTAAATTGGGACATGTTAATAGTTTCAATGAAAGGAGAAGAATGATGAAAGACTTCCCATACAATAAACATGGGAGCCATCAGATTAATTAGAAGCAGTAGGAAAGCTCATCTATAAAGCATACTTAAAACAACAAAGTAAGGTAAATGAATCCATGCGTAGCTAAAGCATATTGCTCTAGTTTTGTTCTGCAGTTTTCTGCCTCATAATACGTAGGCAGCTGGGTTTATATTCAATCTCACCCTTTCTGCATAAACTTGTAAAGACATTTATCTGCACTGTTGTACATGACAGGGCTGAAATTGTCCTTAGTCTGAAAGGAAATACATTCCAAACTTAATACATGATTGTGACTAACGTCGCCAGATCATCCATTCAGGATTAAAAGGCAAGGTTGAGGAAAATGTTGCTACCTTTGTCAAAAACCAGTAGGGAGATCAGAATGATGAGGGACTGACTGATGGAGTGGTGCAAATGGAAGCAATAATGGGACATTTTCAAGAAAATTGAAGCAAGATCTTATGAATAAAAATTAAAATATCTAGACTTCTATATCTGGAGGATGTATCTAGAAAGAAAATAGGAGATCCTAAAACAAACACAAAACTCCAATCTCAGAAATTGACACACAGCTCACAATCAGGAGTAAAATGCTTTCCTTTCACAATCATCTCATTTTGAGTGCATTGTGGTATCCTAGAGAGTATCTGAGACAAGGAGTGTCCAGACTTAAACATGTATCCTAGGCTCCTTTCTGTACTTACCTATGATGAAGCTTCACTTGTACATTAGACACAGAGAAATTTATTTAGAAATCAGGCCATGTTAGAGAAGTAGGAAAACAGAGCTGTGAGGACCATATTTCTGACCTCTTTCCTATTTGTACTACCCAGGGTAGTTAAGAAGACTGATCTATCAAATGATGGAAGAATAACCAAAGCTAATTATTGAGGCATAATAAGAAATAGACCAAAAACCTCTATCCCCAAACTGTGGTTCTATTATTTGATATTTGACTCATATAAAATACTATAATAGTTTCTACTAAAAATTATGCCATATCAAATATACAGATTTGAAGTGTCCTGAATTATTCAAAAGGCACGTCTTCCATTCTATGGTCACCATTTTTCATAATGGTCAAAACGATAGCTAATATTTGCCCCAAAATTACTGTGAGCCAAAAATGGAGCCAATATCTTCATGCATAATAACATGGTTTTCTTAGTAACCTAATGGGGACATATTGTTATTGGTGGTGTTATTATTTTTGTAGCTGTATTTGTTTTTTTTCATATATTTTTATTGTAATTAATAGAAGGGTTACATTATATTCGCCAGATAGAAGGTGCATTAATTCACATACATTGATGCCCTTTCTCATGTCTTGGTCCCCATTTCCCTCCCCTCCACCCCTACCCCTCATCTTGTTTTCCCCCCTTCCCTATCCAATTTAGAGCAAACACCTTCACCACAATTCCATGCAGTAAGTCAATGAAATCCTGAAAGCTTAATTCATTCCTGAAGGTCACACAGCTCTTTAGGGCAGCACACGTTGAATCCTTCTATTTCGAAAAGTCAGGCTCTTCCCTTCTGCTCTGCACTGTGTCAAAGATTCAGTTCTATTCCTGTGTCTGTGATATTCTTTACCTAAGGCCTTTTCTTAATCAGAATGTGATACTATGTTGCATGCACGTGTATACCTTTGGGCATGCACTTATTCAGGGACATTATATCATTCTCACTGCAATCTCTAGAAAATGTACATTTTCCTAATGATGAGTCACCTTATTTTGGAAATCCCTCAACTTTGGTATAAACTCTGCATTGTATTATATTCCCAATTTCTTCTTGTTTTTTTGAGATGACCATCCTGTGATGTATTAGGAACCTTGAGGAGGAATGTGATAGTATCCTTTCTCATTCTCAAGATTAAAGACAGCATTTATTGTTAATGTTTTATTATGAAATAAGCTATCTAAACTAGAAACAGGATCATTCAATGTACTTGCAAATGTAATGTTTTCAATGTGCCTTTGTATTTAAGATACAAAGAATTGAAGAAAGATGAAATTAACACCTACTAAAACCAAAATTTGTGTCAGCCATTTCAATTTTTTATTTCATTTAATTTCATCAATGCCATATAATTCAAATAGTATCATTAAGGATCTTTTTACAAATAAGAAAGTGAAGATTAGAATTTGGAAAATTTCCTCAATAACATAGTGTTAATAAATCCAGAAAAGTGAAACTTCCAGTTAGCATTCTATAAATTTCCATTCTCATTTGCTTCATGTAATCATACACAAATCTCCAGCTCTTGGGCTAATAGATTCTACATCCCAAGACACCAGACCGAAGTCAAAGTCAGAAGTCAGTGAAGGTTGAATATGACTGTAGTCCCAAATACCAGAGAGAGAGAAGTCGGGGGGACAGAGAAAGAGATAGAATATGAGTGTCACTGTTTGATAAAACTCATCTCAATTAACTTTCCATGGTGTGTATTCTGTATTCCTAGTAGGTAGGTGCCATAAGTACAAGGACTACAGTTTAAGGCCAACTTGGGCAAGGAGCATGAGATACTATCTGAAAATAGAAGGGATGAGGACATTGCTGAAAGTGAGTCTCTGAGTTCAGATCCTCAAGAGTGAAGAAAAATAATTAGTATTTATTAAAAGTTAATTTAATTAAACTACAAAATGTTATTGTACTTCCTATTAAATGTCAGCTACTTCCTATTAACCTGGATATTTTGACAAAAAACATTTTTACTTTGTTTGAGAAATGCATTTATTATTTATATACTATTGAAACTGATATATTTATGTTTATTGCTGCTACCTTTAATGAACTAATAGTTTAATTATCAGTTAATATTTTAATGAAAAAATGTATCCACAAATATAACCTATATAAAGCACTTTGATATTTTTAATGCTTTGTAATAGGGTAGAGGAATCTGGACTGAAAAATACGTTTCACTATTCTTTGGGAACACTGGGATTCGTGGTTTGAAAAAGGCATATGGGAGGAAATGTTCATGTCCTACCTATCTACCAGCTAATGCTTGTTTTCTGGAATCTTCTGTATAATTTTTGCTAGATATTTGCAACAATTACTAAAGACCAGCTTAGCGCCTAGTCAGTGTGCAATACCTGGCTTAAAAATCAGAGTCTAGGGGCCGGGAGTTTGGCCTAGTGGTAGAGTGCTTGCTAGTATGCACTCGAAGACCCAGATTCAATTCCTCCGTACCACATACATAGAAAAAAAGTTGGAAGTGGTGCTGAGGCTCAGAAAGCCCAGGGATAGCACTCAGGCCCTGAGTTCTAGCCCAGGACTGGCAAAAAAAAAAATCAAAGTCCAGACTCTTCTATCCATGTGGAAGCAATCTACCCATGTCCAGAAGACACGGCAACATGCTTCTAAAAAAGTAGGAGATTAAGGGTTCCATTTCACATCAAATCTCATGGATGGTTCCAAATACTAAATAAGACTCATCGTTTTTCCACAAATATCCATAGTACTTTTACTAATCACATGGCACCATTGTGAGAACTTGGGGAGCCAGGACTGTATGTGAGCAACACACATCTTGCAGGCTGAGAGCTTGTGTTTTATGAACAGAGCCACAGGATAATTATGCTTAAATTACATTTACAATAAGATTTTTTTAAAGAAATCTATAAAGTGTTATAAGTTAGGTCTTACTATGTGAAAGTGAGCTTAGTGTCCTGTCTGAGGCCTGCATTGGTAAAACAGAAATGTGCTTAAGGATGTTTTCCTTCATGTTTTAAGATAAGATGGAGTGACTGATTGACACCTCTTCCCTATAATAGATACCAAATGGTTATTCATGCCCTTCCTGGAGGAAAACTTTTTCACCTCTGTTTCTTTTGCTGTCTTTACATTCCATTTGAGACATGACTATTTTCACAGCAGAATGCTTTGGATCTACAATTGAATCACAATGGGACATTTTACACAATCTTTCAGTCATTTAGTAAGTGAATGAAAACTCTCATCTAATACCCAGAAAACTTATTTGGATTTCCCATTATCTCTACTTGTATGTCACCTTTTTTAGATACCTCAAACTGCTGGTACAAAGAAATCAACCATGGCTAAGGATTTTTAAACACCAATTAATTTTGCAAAGCAAAAAAATCTGTGATGATGTATTAATGTAGCAAGATAAACACCTTCAAATCACTGTGATCCCCCAAATAGTGGCTCTTCATAACAAAGGGTATAATTTGACAGGCCATGAAGACAAGATTTTCTCCTGTACCACCAAATATCTACCAGTATCAAGGCCTTTAAATCCCCCAAATCTCTATCACGTTTGAATACCTAGTGGATGACCAAAATATTTAGCATTATCTTTACCATCAATACTAAGGACTACTGTATAGCTACATAAATAATTAATCAAATAAACAATAAAAGAGATTTATTTACCAAATAAATACTAGAACAAAATAGCCTGAGGAAGACATGGAAATTAGAAGCTCCAACTCAATACAAGTATAAGACCAATGCAGATAGACAGGAAACAAAGAACATGATGAGTGAGAATTTAAAGAAAACTGTGAACAAAAAATATTACACAACTGACAGCATAAAGCAACACTTTTATGATGTTGGCTCAGACATTTCTACTTGCTTTAGGCTTCTCCTGTCTCCATCAGAAAGAAAACTTACTAGGAAGACAAAAAGTCTAATTTGATTTGGATATCAATAGATCTTGTGCAGATGTGTGGATTAACCAAAACTAACCCTTAAGAAACAAATTAGGAGCATATTGACTAAAAATAAGTTTCACACAGGACCAATCCCACAGTGAATATGATGAACAAAACCAGGTTCCTTTTGGGAGTAAAGAAGTTTCTGGGATAAATTACAAGTAATAAAAGAAGAAAGCCAAATTCTTAACTGATCAATGTAAATCCCTGAGGAGAAAATTGCTCACTTGTACTCATTTCCCTTTATGTAAGGCTGATTTCTCAGACATGGGTTTTATTGTGTGGGCTGTTTCCTTTCTCATCAGGTTTGTCTGGAAGGAGAATAATTTTGCATAATTCTTTGTGATTATTTCAACACAACATTACTAAATGCTTCAATCTTCAGTGTAATATCTATGCAGGATGTAAAGCTTAATATAGCTTTTCATTGTCAAGTCACTTGCCTTTGAATTTTTTAAGAATGTGTAGCAAATGTACATCATCGCAATGAACTTTATCACCCCTGACCAGACTCACTCAAGCTGAAATAGCTCTTCTTGCCAACATCATTCTACACATCCTATCTTCTGCCTGTTTTTGTTCCATAATATTGATTAACATCTGACCTTCCAGGTGTGTAAAGCAAGCATAATTCAGATAATCAAACTCTAATACAAACTCTCAAATCCACATAGGATCTCTATTTTGCTTCACACAATATAGTATGGCAAAGGCTCAGAACTAGTTACTCCCTTGATTGAATTATATTTAGAAGCCAACGGAACAAGAGTGTCTACTGATATCCTAGAAGAAGAGACTCTGTGACCACTTGTCAAGGAACCCTGGAAACTTCTAAGGGTAGAAAGTGATACTAATTAACAGTCAGCAAGCAAACTGGACACTCAAAGCGACACAATCAAGCAAATATGCTCTACCAACAGTCATATGACCTTGGAAGAGAACTCAAGTTCCAAAAGGAAATGCAGCCAGACAATGACATTGATTATAGTTTTGCAGAAGACAGGTAAATTGTGCTTGAGCCTGGACCTAAGAATAGACACTGTATGTAAGTAAAAATACCCTGTTTCATGCTGTTGAGTCTCTGATAAGTTACTACCCCACAATAGAAAACTAATACACAGCGCTACGTGTTTTACTATGGATGTATGTATTGACTCCTCGACATTGATACGTGCCCATCAAATACATTAGTTTGTAAGACGCATGAAAATACCACCTTTTTAATATTATTGTTTTATTTGCCCTAATTTGTAAATTGTTCTGTTTCCAGAGCAATCTAGGTTACTCTAGGACCTCAGGTTTCTGTGTATATGGGCATTTGTGAGTATGCATATATTAAATGAGAGAGTATTTTTTAAGTATTCCAAAGTTTCATCAGTGAATATATTATTCCTTAAGTCTTCCATAAGATTAAATTCTAGAAAATATGTTTAAAAGGGGACTATTAATATAAAAATAACTGGATTTCCTCTATGCTATAATTATTTTAAGTTTGATCAGAAAGTGTGTGTGAAAAAGAGACAGACACAGAGACAGTGAAATAGAGACAAAAACCAGAGATTTTTCACTCAAGGGTTGTACTCTACGACTTGAGCTACAGCCCTACTTTGGGTTTTTTAGTACTAAATTGAAGATAAGACTCTGGACTTTCATGCTCAGGTTGGCTTTGAGTTACTATCCTCAGATCTTAGCTTTCTGAATAGCTAGTATTTAAGGCATGAGCCACTCTACCTAGGTCAGAAAGCTTTTTACTTGGAAAAAATAATGAAAGTATGCATTGAACAAATATCTATGCAAATAATGTACATTAAATGCTTAGTATGTGATGCAATATTTTGGGAATTGAGGAACACAGAGGTAAAGATGGTTCACTGTTCTGTTTTAGCCCAATATGGAAAATTAGGAATAGTCCAAAATTACAGAGAAATTGCAGGATTTCTCTCAATAGTTACATTAGCAACGTGTGATATGAGCAAAGAGGACAAGAGTAACAACAGCAAACTTGAGCTGAGCTTCTGCAGTGTGCCCTTTCCTGCAGAACATTTAACAATTGGGAAGGAAGGCTTTCTCCAGCAAGTAACACATAACAATCTATAAACCACTTTGGGAAGAAAGAACAGGAGTTAAGCACAACATAGCAAAAAGGAAACAAAAAAAGTGCAGATAGATGACAGCATTCAAAGTGTGATTTAACAACTGCATATGCATAGTTTGGAGGTTGCAGAATGATGACAGGGAAATAATGCAAGAGGGAGCCCAAGAGACCCTGGTGAGAGCTCTGTTCTCCACCTTAAGATTGAATTTGTACTTCGTGATTAAAAGAAAAAAAAAAACAGGAGACAAACTACCTAGAGGTGGTCTTAAATACCTTCTTGAAGGGATTGGAGAATATTATCAGCTACATACCCCAGTTTCCTTATCTGTACTTGAAAATAATTATTTGTCTAATGGCACCATTATTTGGACAAAATAACCTGTTTGTTTTCTTGCTTTCTGATTCTGGCCCTGAGTTCAAGCCCTAGGTGCATCACTGTGTAGTTTTTGTGTTGTTGTTTTTTTTCCCCCCTCAAAAACAGTACTCTACTACTTTGAATCACAGTTCCACTTCTGGCTTCAGTACGTAATTAGAAACAGAAGTTTTACACCTTTTCCTGCTCAGCTGGCTTTGAACCACAACCTTCAGATTTCAGCCTCCTGAATAGCAAAATTCTGGCATGAGCCTCTGGCACTTGGCCTGGACAAAATAACATTTGTCAGTCACTTTAGTTAGTGTCCAATATATGCATAAAGAACATTAGTCATGTCTTTGTGTAGAAGTCAGAGTTTTACTCTTGCATAATTTTGATGCTGTTCCTCGGTAGGTGTTGTTGCAACTATTGTATTTGTCTGGCAGTTCTTCAACATTTGGATTTAAGGGAGAGAAATTCTGAAAATAAGTCTATCTGGAAACTATCCAGTGTGCATCAAGTATATACAGTATAGAAGAATTAGAAAAACAAGATCAGATTCAGAATTTAGGATTAATTGGATATGAGGAGTCAACGAGAATATGTATGATTCCTCAGATTCTAAATGAGGCAACTAGTGGTTTCAGTAGCAAACTCTCTGTAGTATCAGGCTGTTATTAAAAGCGTTGACTTCCTTCTCTTTTCATTGACTGACTGTGGAAAGGGAGTTGCTATTCTACCAGGAATATCATTTCTTCATCCACCCCAGGTACATTAATGTAATTGATTCTTTCACACTGCCCTTTCTTTGGTCTCTATCTTGATAGATACCAACATAATTAAAGTCTCATTAATTTTACCAAGGCTTAGAATAAACTTTCTGACAAACTTGCTCCAACCTTCTCTCATTTTCAGGTTCATCAAGGCATATGTTTCTGCACAATTAGAGACATGTGCCATAAAACATACATTCCCACTAATTACAGTGCTCTGTCAGAAATTTCTTGACATTGGAGCTGGTATAGATGCCCATTATGCATGCAATAATGTTACAACCATACCTATACCCCAAATCTCAGCTACAAAATGCTAACCATTTGTCATCATGAAGAGAAATATTTAGAGAATGTGGGTGAATTTTTAGCAAGCACCAACATAGAATTTTCAGTGAATAGAAAATCATAAGAGCATATATTTTTGGAAAGAGGGGTATGGATAAGCAAATTCCTACTTTTGATCTACGTTAATGAAAGAAATCAGTGAATTTCTATATATGCAGTTGTAACATTCATACTATAATAACAACTTTTCTTAGGCTATCTGGTGAAAGACCTCTGAAGATCCAGAACCAACAATCCTCCAGTTTATACATAAACATGAAGAAAGTCAGTTGGGTAGAGAGTCAACAATGTATGAATCAATATATATTTTAGAATGCTGGTATTGGCAAGGTAAAGAATGGATTTGAGAATGTAACTTGGAGAAACAGTAAACAACTGCGAGGATATAGCTGGTGAGAAAGGATATCCTGAAACAGGACATTGATGAGAATTTGTTTGGATTCTAGAAATGTAACGAGTACACAGCTTATCTCATGGCCAGAATAAGCAATAGTTACCCCACAGCATAAAACAATGACATTTATAATGAATAAAATTCAACTCTATTAACAGCACAGCTTTTATTTTTGTTACAAGTAGACATCTTATCATTAAAATGATCTCCACTGCACTTACTGATTTTTTTTTGCCACCCAATATGAAATACATCAGGTTGCTTAACACTGACTAATTTGGAAAGCCCATGCATCAAATATTTACTGAGGACCTACTGTGTGCCTGCTTTTCCTGAGTCTTCAGCTCTAATAGTACAAGCACTTAGCATGAATTCATATTCAGAAAATAGCTTGTTATATTAATAGTAAATGTAATGATATCTGCTATGTTTCAGCCAGTTGTCTGGGCAGTGGATGTGGGATGATGAGCACAATAAAATAGAATACAATAAAAGAGAACTTTTAGTTTAGCTAAGGGGGCCATACTCACTAGGAAAGATGATATATTTTGTTCTTCTAGGTAGCCTGAAGTACTAGAAAACACAGGAAATCAGAGGGTAAAGTAATTAGGAGTGTCCACTGAATGGAATGAAAACTAAAATATGATATGTGGGGGCAAATCATTGCTGAGGTTGATTTGGATGTCATACAGATGATATGAAACAAGCCTTGGAGACATCCACATGAAGAGTGTTCCAGGCAGAGGAAATGACAGCTACAAAGCTTTGAACTGAAAATATGTTTGGATTATTTGAGAAATGGCCATGGAATCCAGTGAGATTGGTAAAGATAAATGTAGTCAAAAGAAGCTGAAGAAAAGATGATGGAAAAATTACAGGGCCAGGAGTTGCCATTTTTGATGTATACATTGGTATACATGGTACACATGCATCTGTTTATGTTAGGATTAACTTCAAATTAAAAAAAATTAAAAATGACTGAATCCCAGTCGCCACATTTCTTGTGCTCCATGTGGCTTGAGGTACAAGTCTCTAATGCTATCTTTTTTTAAATTATTTTTTATTGTAATTAATAAAAGGGTTACATGATATTTGCCAGATAGAAGGTGCATTAATTCACATATATTGATACCCTTTCACATGTCTTGGTCCCCAATACCCTCCCCTTCACCCCCCCGTCTTGGTTTTCCCCCCTTCCCTATCTTATCTTACTGTCTTTTACATTTAACAGAAGTCTTGTAGTTTTACATTAACAGTTTTCTACTTAAAAAAAATTCCCCCTCTGGGCCAAAAAAAATAGAACAGAAGAAAGACAGCCTTTTCAACAAGTGGTGCTGGCAGAACTGACCTGGCACTAAAGTTAGATCCTTCTTCGTCACCTTGCACCAGGATAAACTCCAAATGGATCAAAGACCTGCAGATAAAAGCAGATACAATGAAAACCTTACAAGAAAGAATAGGAGATCCACGAGGTTGATGCATATAGTATGACCCTAAATGAAAGGATCTCCAGGATATAGAAACAAAATCCATATCATGTTGTCCTCAATGCGGGATGGGGGAAGAAAATGGGGACCAAGACATGAGAAAGGGTATCAATGTTTGTGAAATAATCTGGTGAATATAATGTAACTCTACTATTAATTACAATAAAAATATATGATAAAAAGTTTCTCCCTGTAATTTCACCTTGTACTTTAGGCAGTGCTTACCTCTTCCTTAATTCTTCCAGAATTTTTTAATTCATCTTCCCCAACTTAGCTCTATATTCCTCATGTCCATTCTCCTTCATTTCTTTAATTGTCCTTAAATAGTGGTATAAGTTAGGAGCTAGTTGATCACTATGTACTGCTAGCTAACCAGGAGGCTGAGATCTGAATATCAAAGTTCAAAGCTAGCCTACAGAGAAAAGTCTAGGAGATTCACATGTAATTAACCAGCAGAAAAGCAGAGTAGAATCATGCCTCAAGTAATAGAACACAAGCCTGGACAGAAAGAGCCTAACAAGAGCAAGAAACAATGAGTTCAAGCACCACACACACACACACACGCACACACACACACACACACACACATACAGTTGTAAAAAGGGATTTCAATTCAACATGTTTTTTTGTTTTTTTTTCCAGATTTTTTGATATTTTTATTGTAATTAATAATAGGGTTACATGATATTTGCCAGATAGAAGGTGCATTAATTCACATATATTGAAACCCTTTCACATGTCTTGGTCCCCATTACCCTTCCCTCCACTTCCCCCCCATCTTGGTTTTTCCCCCCTTCCCTATCCAATTTCAAATAACCAAATACAACTATATCTAATATAAGAGATAACAGAGTGAGATACTGTAATAATATGAGATAACCAAGGGACAGCAAAAGAGATGAGAGATAACATAGTACCTTAAGAACAACAATCATTCATTATATGGCTTTTGTTTCTATATCCTAGAGGTCCTTTCAATTAGCTTCTTACTATATGGCCTTATGTATCAAGGTTTTGCTCTATTGCAAATCTCTGCTAGTAGAGTCCAAGGGTTCTACTAATTATGACAAATGAGGGAAACCATTGAGCCTAAGTTCCTTTGAGTCTGGCTTACTTCACTTAATATGATTTTTTCTAAGTCTTTCCATTTCCTAACAAATGGGGCAATGTCATTCTTTCTGACAGCAGCATAGAATTCCATTGTGTACAAATACCACATCTTGTTGATCCACTCATCAACTGAGGGACATCTAGGTTGGTTCCATATCTTTGCTATGGTAAATAGTGCTGCAATGAACATCATTGTGCTAGTGGATTTAGTATGTCCTTGTTTCTGGATGATTGGGTAAATGCCAAGTAGTGGAATTGCTAGGTCAAAGGGGAATTCTATGTTTAGCCTTTTGAGGCACTGCCATACTGCTTTCCATAGTGGTTGAACGAGTTTAGACTCCTACCAACAGTGCAGTGGTGGCCACATCACCTCCAGCATCTGTTGTTATTAGTTTTCCTGATCCTGGCCATTCTAACTGGAGTGAGGTGGAATCTTAGCGTTGTTTTGATTGGCATTTCTTTTATGACCAGAGATGTTGAGCATTTCTTCATGTGTGTATAGGCCATTTTTGTTTCTTTTTCAGAGAAGACTCTCTTTAAGTCTTTGGCCCATTTTTTAATGGGATGGTTGTTACTTTGGAGGTTGGTTTTAGAGTGATTCAATCTTTTGAGCTGTTGATATATTTTAGATATGAGGCCTTTGTCCATTGTTTGGTTGGTGAAGATCTTCTCCCACTCTGTAGGCTTCCTAACTAATTTACTAGCTATGTCCTTTGCCATACAGAAGCTCCGCAATTTAATGCAGTCCCACTTATCCAGTCTTTCTCTGATTTGTTGTGATTCTTGGTCCTTATTAAGAAAGTTTCGACCTGTGCCAAGGAGGCCTCGTGTGTCTCCTATTCCTTCTTGTAAAGTTTTCAGTGTGTCAGCTTTTACCTCCAGGTCTTTGATCCATTTGGAGTTAATTCTAGTGCAAGGTGACAAAGAAGGCTCCAGCTTTAGTTTTCTGCAGGTGCTTAACCAGTTCTGCCAGCACCACTTGTTGAAGAGGCTATCTTTCTTCCATTCTATTTTTTTGGCTCCCTTGTCAAAGATCAGGTGGCCATAGGTCCGTGGGTTAATATCTGGGTCCTCAGTTCTATTCCATTGGTCTTCAGGCCTGTTCTTGTGCCAGTACCAAGCTATTTTGATAATTATTGCTCTGTAATAGAGTCTAAAGTTTGGAATTGAAATTCCTCCTGTGCTGTTCTTTCTGCTAAGAAGTGTTTTTGCTATACAGGGTCTTTTATTATTCCATATGAAATTTTGAATTGCCTCTTCTATTTCTTTAAAGAATGACATTGGGATATTGATGGGTATTGCGTTGAATTTGTAGGTAGCCCTTGGCAAGATCGTCATTTTCACGATGTTGATTCTTCCAATCCAGGAGCATGGGAGGTTTTTCCATTTCCTTAGTTCTGCTTTCATTTCCTTTTTCAGGGTTTTAAAGTTTTCATCAAAAAGGTCCTTTACATTCTTAGTTAAGGTAATTCCTAGGTACTTTATTTTCTTTGAGGCTATTGCAAAAAGAGTTGCTTTCCTGATTAACACCTCATCAAAAAAATTATACACTATGATCAAACTGGATTCATCACAGGGAGGCAAAGCTGGTTCAACATACGCAAATCAATTAATATAATTCAACACATCAACAGGAGCAGGGACAAAAATCACATGATTGTCTCAATAGATGCAGAAAAGGCATTTGACAAGATCCAACACCCCTTTATGTTAAAAGCACTGGAGAAACTAGGAATCCATGGAACATTCCTCAATATATTAAAGGCTGTGTACGACAAACCCACAGCTAGTATTATACTTAACGGCGAAAAGCTAAAGCTATTCCCTCTAAAATCAGGAATGAGACAAGGATGCCCACTCTCTCCACTCCTCTTTAACATAGTGTTAGATTTCCTAGCCAGTGCAATAAGGCAAGAAGCAAGCATAAAGGGGATTCAAATAGGGAATGAGGAAGTAAAACTATCCCTCTTTGCAGATGACAAGATTCTGTATTTAAAGAATCCTATAGACTCTACTCCCAAGCTCCTTTAGCTGATTCAAACTTTGGAAAGGTAGCACGCTATAAAATTAACCCTCAAAAATCAACTGCCTTCCTCTACGCCAACAGTGAGAGGAATGAGGCAACAATCAACATGTTAATTTAGTTGTTGATCTGTGACACCTCTTCCATCATTGTCCCATCCCATCTGTCCCAACATTATCTATCTTCTGTATATGACTGGCTCATTCTCCAGATTAAAAGCTTCTAATGTCCTCATCGGAACCTCCATAGTAAAAACTTTCAAGCATGGTATGATGGAATATCAAGTTTCCATAACCTAATCCTTTTCTTTATCATTAGTCTCCCATTGTGTATTCTCTATCAACTGACATTATGATCCAACAATAACTAATGCCTGCTTGACCCCATCCTTTTCTAATTGAATCCTTAGCACTTTCTGGCCCTGTTTTGGCTAGAGTACGTGTTTCATCTTTGACTGATATTTTTTATTTCCTCAGACTAAACCAAATGCTGCTTCATCCAGGGTCAAGATGAAGCCCTGTTCCTCGACTATCTTATTCCTTTTTATCATAACAGCAACTGTTACTGGAATGTTCTGCTTTTCCACACATGCACAGTGGAATGAAGACAGCTGCAGGAGAACAGGAAAATTACATTCTATGACTTATATCAAGTTGTACTTGCTCATGCTGTTTCAAATATTATTCCTACTTCCTGTTCAGTCCTAACCCTTATTATACTTCAATCTCCTTCTTTAGTCATTTTTTGCTGAGTATTGTTGGCTCATATCTATAAACCTAGCCACCCACGAAGCTGAGATCTGAGGAACAAGGTTTGAAGCCAGCCTGGGTAGGAAAATCTGTGAGACTCTGGTCTCCAATTAATCAACCTAAACCTGGAAGTGATGCTAACCTTGGGTGAAAATACTTAGGACTTTGAGCTCAAACCCTAGTACTTGAAAACAAAAGATGTTAATTTCTCTGCCAACAATCTCACTTCAAGCCATGTCTCCATGATAGGATATTTCACAGTGTGCTATGCCCATGTCTCTTTACCTCTTTTGAACACATAGTAAACATTCACCAAACTTTGCTGAATACATCTCTTAATTAACATAATGGTTTATTTACTAACAATTCCAAAGTGGATGTTTTTATATAAAGCAGATGATTACAAATGCTAAAAACAATGTGGTTAGAAATATATATATGAATATAAATGATTGTAAACTTCACTTAAGCCTGGAGTGAGTTTTAAATTTAATTTCATTTTCTAGGTAATTATTATTAATAGAGTTCAAATTCACAAAGGTGGAAACATGGCTCAAGTAGTTATGTGCTTGTGTGATAAGCACAAGGCTCTCTGAGTTAAAGCTCAATACTGAAAATAATAAAAAAAAACCCACATAAAGGAGATTTCAAATTAGCTCCTAATCCAGAAAAAAATATTTAAATTGTATTGGCTGTTACCTATGTTTCTGATTGGTTTCCCCAAATTCCTTCACATCTAACTTCCTGCCTAATACTCCAGGAGCACTATGTTTGGGTAGATGTGTTATATGAGAGAGAAAAAGAAAACCTAAAAAAAATTTCCCTAGCTACATATTATAGTGATACTTCGATTATGAGGTTAAGATTTGTACCTATCTAGACATAAATTTGATAAAATAGTTTATTTAAAAAAATATATAAATCATACACTCAATTCTTTTCTCCACACAGCATTCTGTAAACACCCTTACTTTTTTAATAAAAAGAAATGGAATGATCAGATTTCTTGTAGCCAATTGTTCTACGACTAAAACAATGCTTAAAGAGAACTGAAAATATTTCTTTCTTCTGACTGTACAGTGAGACCAATAACTGCCACACAGAAAGCTGGACATCCTGACATGCTTATCTAGAAGAAGCCTCATTTCTATTGAGTTCACTTTTCAGAGGAAAAACCACCAGCAGACATAATTACCTTTATTTAATCACCTTCCTGTATATATACATGAGCAAGTTGAGTGGATAAGGTACAAAATATTATAGCAATTTTCTTTAAGAAAATGCCAAAAAATATATGTAGTCACAGTGGCAAGCTTAGTGGACCAAGAGTATCCCATTTACCATGAGGGGAAATTAACAAAACTACTACTTTAAAATTCAAAACTATTGCACCAACAGTCAAATACAATTCAATGTTATTGATATGCAGCCTTAACCTTCCAAATATCCATGCTTTTCTGGAAAGCAGGTGTGGGCAGGTATATCTTTTAGAAACATTCTCTAAAAGTACGCACAATTCTTAGCTAAAATCATTAACATTATGTCTGTTTCATATGCTTCATGATATATGCATATATATATATACACACATATATATATTTGCTGTGGTAAGATTTTTGACTCAATTTTTCTTTTTTTTTGGTGGTTCATGGGGCTTGGATTGTGGGCACTGTCCCTGAGCTCTTCAGCTCAAGGCTACTGCTCTACCATTTAGCCAAGCCTCACTTCCCATTTTCTAGGAGTTAATTGGAGATAAGAGTCTCAAGTTCTTTTGTGCCTATGCTGGCTTTGATCCTTGATCCTCAGATCACAGCCTCCTGAGCAGCTAGGATTACAGGCATGAGCCACCACACCTGGCTTCAAAATTATTTTTAGGCATAGTTTTAATTTATAAAAGTGGTGTTAAAAACTACTGTTATGGGCCAGGACTTTGGCCTGGTGGTAGAGTGTTTGCCTAGCATGCACAAAGAGCCAGGTTGGATTCCTCAGTACCACACACATAGAAAAAAGCCACAAGTAGTGCTGTAGCTCAAGTGGTAGAGCTCTAGCCTTGAGAAAACTCAAGGACAGTGCTCAGGTCCTGAGTTCAAGGACCAGGACTGGCAAAAATAAAAACAAAAGAAAAGAAACAAAATACTGCTATATTTATGCCTATATTCTTAGCTATTCAGGAGGTGGAAATTTAAGGGTTGCAGTTGGAAGCTACCAAGGCAGACTAAAGTCCAGGATATTCTTATCTCTTAATTAACCACGAAAAAAAATAGAAGAAAAGTGCTGTGGCTCAAGTGATAAGAGGCTATACCTGAGCAAAATATTCAAGATACTAGGACTGTAACCACAAATTATTGCCTGTTCATACAAGTAGTCACAATGAGGAATATGTATATGACTGCCCATGAGTAACTTTCAGGAATTTTGTGTCCTTTGTAAAATTTTCTAAAACTTGGTTTTTATATCTAGGATTTTTCTTCTCATTTTGGTATTTAAATTGAGTCCTACAAACACTACAAATCTGGCTGTGATTGACAAATCATAAACACTGTCCCAGATCAAAGAATGGTTCAGTTCAAAGTTGCATTTACCACAGGTTATTCTCAGCAATGAAAGTGTCTTATTAAAAATCTACAGTAGCCTGGGAGGCGTGGGGGGGGGATACGGGTACCAAGACATGTGAAAGGGTATCAATGTATGTGAATTAATGCACCTTCTATCTGGCAAATATCATGTAACCCTTTTACTAATTACAATAAAAAAAATCTACAGTAGCTAAAGATAAGCAAGGGTGAACATAGTTCTCCCTAGCATTTCTGTATCCCTCAGACATGAGTCCTCAATGTCGGTATGCCTTGAAGTCTATGTGAAGAGAGTATCTTCTAGAAGTCAGTGAAAAAAATGCGTTACTTGACTAAGAAGCAGGACAATAACAATCACGTGCTATTAGTACCCTTCTAATCGGCCACCTCACACACAGCTAACCACATCACAAGACCTGCCCTCTAACATTTGGTTTTTACAGACTTCATGCTGGCTCCATGACAATGTCTCTTTCCCTATCACTGCTTCTCTTACATGTTTTACTTATTTCCCAAGAGTTGTTTCAGGCAGCAGCCTACCCTAAAACAACAACCCCCCTCACAATGCAGTAGCTCTATGCACAGATACAAGAAACTATAAAGTAGTAAAAGAAAAAGTATCATTAGTCTTTTCTATAAGGTCATTCACTGATCCTGCTTTTTTTCTGAAGAAGAATAACTCTGGATATAAAACCAAAGCAATGTATTATCCAGGTCTCAGACCAAGGATAAAGGAAGCATGACAGGAAAGACTTCAATGGTTTGTTGTAGCTGCTGTTTCTTTTAATTTAACCTAGTATAAAGTGATGATTATTGGTATGAAGTTTGTTAGAGAGATTGTATTTATTCAGTTTGAGTATCTGAGTATCCGAGAAATACTGGATTCATAAAAAGAGTTAGGGAGCATTACTTCTCTTGCTATTTAATGGAATAGCTTGAAGTGCTGGGTGCTAGTCCTTTCCTTAGGCTTTCACATAATTTTGTGGTGAATTGCTTGTTTTGTTTTGTTTTGGTTTGTGCCAGTCCTGGGACTTGAACTCAGGTCCAAACAGTTTTGCTCAAGAGTAGCACTCTAACCCCTTGAGCCACATCACCCTCCTGGCTTCTTGGTGGTTAATTAGAACTAAGAGTCTGGGTTGGGCTGGCTTTCCACAGCAATTCTCAAATTTTAGCCTCCTGACTAGCTAGGATTATAGTCATAATTCACCACCCCTTGGTGAATTACTTGTTCGTGACTGGTTTAGGATGTTGCTATCCTCTTGGTTCAATTTTGGAAGATTCTATTGTATCTAGATATTTTTCTACTTTCATTTGATTGGAATGTAACATTTCAAATATTTGCTAATGAACTTCTAGGTATCAGTTATATTTGTTTCAATACCTCCTTTTTTGTCTCTAATTTTGTTAATTTATATCTTCTTTATTTTTGGCTTGTTCACATAATGATTTTTCATTTTTTTCTTTAATTAAGGACCAGTTTGTTCTTTCTTTTATTCTCTGTTTTTTTAACTTCTTTGTTTTATTTTTAGTACTGAAATTTATTATTTCTATTCTTCCACTAATTTTACATTTAGATGTTTCTTGATGTTCTTTTTCTTTTCCTTATTGTAAAGGTGATGTACAGGGAGTTATAATTATGTAAGTATGGTAATGAGTATATTTCTTTTTGAATGGTGTTAAGATGTTAAGTTAATTTTTAGGGATTGGGATTGCTCTTGGATTTTTAAAAATATAGGCAACTTATAACTATAAACACTGTCTTCAGTCCATATCACAGGATCCAGTATAATCATTCCAAAATTTGATTAATTTTCATGATCCTTGGTAGGATTTAATTTCCTTTTGAATGTCATTAATGAAACATATGTCTATGTCTTACTATCCTTCCTGGTATGCAATAATGATAAATAAATGTGTGCGGAATCTATTATTAAATATGTTTTCAACGTGGATCAACAAGTTGTGGTATTTGTACACAATGGAATTCTATGCTGCTGTCAGAAAAAACGACATCGCCCCATTTGTTAGGAAATGGAAAGTCTTAGAAAAAATCATATTAAGTGAAGTAAGCCAGACTCAAAGGAACTTAGGCTCAATGGTTTCCCTCATTTGTCATAATCAGTAGAAAACTTGGACTCTACTAGCAGAGATCTGCAATAGAGCAAAACCTTGATACATAAGGCCATATAGTAGGAAGCTAATTGAAAGGACCTCTAGGATATAGAAACAAAAGCCATATAATGAATGATTGTTGTTCTTAAGGTACTATGTTATCTCTCATCTCTTTTGCTATCCCTTGGTTATCTCATATTATTACAGTATCTCACTTTGTTATCTGATATATTGGATTTATTTGTATTTGGTTATTTGAAATTGGATAGGGAAGGGGGAAAAACCAAAATGGGGGGGGGAGTGGAGGGAAGCGTAATGGGGACCAAGACATGTGAAAGGGTATCAATATATGTGAATTAATGCACCTTCTATCTGGCAAATATCATGTAACCCTTTTATTAATTACAATAAAAAAGAATAATATCAACTGTAAAAAAAAAGCTTATGTGGGCTGTGATCTACTTTGTTCATTGATTTATTCATTCAAGAAGAATTTATTCGATGTTCCCCGAATTGAAGGCTTCATATTAAGACTTTGGAGTGAGATCATGAACAACAAAGTGTAGCCTGAAATCAGAAGGATTGAACTGATTTCCGGAGTTCTCCACTTATTACCATGGGAACTTGGCTGAGAAACTTTAACATTTCATGCTCAAATGGGAAGAGTACTCTGTACTGTCTGTTCAGGGCACTGGGTTTTATCTCTAGCACCATAAATTAAGAACAAGAAAACAAAACATATACTCTATTCTTTGATACCTTACTCATTTATGTTTGCTTCTTATACTATTATAATATTAAGACATGTTTTTTTCTAAAATAATAATAATAAGGTGTGCTTAAGAGTTATAACACAATTGATTTTTTTCTGCTCTGTATTGAGTTGATATGGCCATTATTTTTGGCTCTTCTCTTTTTATTAAGCCAAAAAATGTATGTATTTAGGGATATGAGTGAGATAAGAACAAGTTAAAGGAAAGGGAAATACAAAATATTTTGAAGATAGTCAAATCAAGTAGGTTAAGAAGGAAGTAGAGGGTGATAGATGAGTGTCCTTCAGACTAAGAAGAAAGATCTCGGATATAGCTACATCTTAAACAATATAGGGCACTGAATGAAGAACTGGTAGCTCACAGTTGTAATACTGATAACTCAGGATTCTGAAATCTGAAGATTGTGGTGTAAAGCCAACCCAAACAGACAAATCCATGAGACTCATACCTTCAATTAACTTCTGGCTTTTTAGTTGGAAGTCAAGGTATGGCTGAAGAGGTAGAATGCTATCTTTGGATGAAAAAGCAAAGGGATACCTTGATACTACAAATTCACTAGTCAATATCAGCTATAACAGTAACAAAAGAGAAATAGAAAATACTAAACAGAGCAAGTTTTGAAAAACCATTGAAAATTGATCTTATGATTTTTCAGTGACATCATAAACTGCTGGGTTGTCAAGGCCACTGGTGATAAATTGGCTAAGAATCTTGAGATAGCTAGAAAAGATTTATAACAGACTCCAAGATAATATATACATGAAGAGATAGCTGAACCTTTTGTTTTTGTTGTTGTCCTGGGGCTTGAGCTCAGAGCCTGGGCACTGTCCCTGAGATTTGATGTTCAATTCTAGCACTCTACAACTTGGGCCACAGCTCCACCTCTGGCTTTTTGGTGGTTAATTGGAAATAAGAGTCTCACCAGCTTTTCTGCCTTGGCTGGCTTCAAATCATATTCCTCAGACCTCAGCCTCCCGAGTAGCAAGGATTACAGAAATAAGCCATCAATACCCATCAAGCTGAACCATTTTCAAATCATCTATCTGTGGTCATTGTGCACACACTCCCCACAATGGGTTGGTGATTTGTTTAATAATGCGCTTAGAGGTGTTAGTTATAACAGAAAAATGCTAAAAATATTCCACTGATAGGAAATTAGGCAACTCAGAACAATGGAAATGTGACTCTCATGTGCTTTTCAAGTCAAGGAAAATAATTACATGCAAGAGGAATGTCTCTTAATACTGTATAATTCCAGAAATCCAAGGGGTATCAATGATAAATGTGTTATAACAGAAAGAGAAAAATTTAGAAAAAATTGAAGAGCAATAAATCAAAATGTAGAGGAAGGAAACAATGTCATTTAACTTTTATGCTCAGTAGCATAGATCACATTTCTAATGGAAGAGACTTCAAGGAAAACCTGTGTCTTCTAGTTTGTTATATTTTTTAAATAAATATCATACTGACTCAAATTGCTTTGAAGCTTTTTGCAGCCACCTCATTAACTATTTTTCTGAACTGTTTATTTGTAGTTTCAAAGGTGAGTTTTAATGAATTTTTACATTCCACATTCAGCTCAGATAGGAAAGCCACATATTGACATGTTGATCAACTTACTGACATGCAATCTGTTTATCATTGTCTTTCTGCAAGCCCCAAATTGCATATAAACAGAAAAACTAATCAACTGAAGCAGAAACAGTATCAATTAGGTTGGTGCCTGGGTTCTAAGGGAGTAGGGGGAGGAGCAAGCAAAATTAATTCCAATCAATCTAGTAGTTAAAACATTTAAAAATATGTAATAACTCAAGATAAGTATGTCAGAAAATAGCTGTGTTTGGCAAAGAATTTTTATATAAATCTGTAGAATACATCAAACAATATTCATGTCTAGATTTTGTCATCATTGTCAAGATAGTTAACACTGTCTGAAACAGGAAATTGAGTTTGTCAAATATGCATCCAGTGCTTTTCTGTGATTGCAATCACATGTAACAAATATTAAAAAATTTGAAAAAGTAACAAAAATGCCAGTAGACATTTTAAGGAGACCTTACCATGTTTGTTACATGCCTTGTTTCATCATTATGACTGTCCTTCAAAGCATGACAGACTAATCTGTATTAAAGAATTGCAGGTAAGCAAATTCCAGAGATAAGAGAGGGCATTCTTCTAGATACCTTCAAAGGTATCTTATGGAAGAAGTGTAGGTTTGAACATTTAACACATCAAGGGAGTGCAAACTTTTGATCATGTAGATAAAACCAATCAAGTAAGAAGTATATGCTGTTGGCTACATGAGGGAAGAAAATCAAAGGCAAGGTTTCTGAGCAGAGGATTTTAGGGAGATAATAACTGTGCTTCCGATTGTCAATCTTTGCAATAGAGCCAAATTCTATTCTGGAGATGCTTTGAATGAAGTTGGAAATATTGACTAATATTTCATCTATTATTATGTAAAACAATGTAGTCCTTTAACCACTGGTAGGTTTTACTAATATGGGTTGTAGGAGTATCTAATTTGTTTTATTTTTTATTAAGTTAAAAAGAATAGATAGGAGAATGCCAACAAAATTTGCTCCCAGTCATCCATGATAGCATACACCTGTAATCCCACAGCTAAGAAGCTGAGGATAAGAGGACTTGGGAATTCAAGACCAGTCTTGAATTATACAGATAATGTGAGAGCACAGCCTGGAATATGAAAATTTATACAGTCTAGTGAAGAGAGGGAGGCTTGAAAAAGAAGTAAAAAATAATATAGTAGGTTTTTGCTATTATTGTTCACTGTAACTGCTATTCCTTCATTTTATAGTGAAGTTATTGTACAGAGGGGTTACAGCTACATGTCAGGTATTGAGTACTTTTCTTCTGGACAATATCACCCCCTACCTCATTTTATCATAGGTTTTTCCTTCTCTTCCCACTCTAAGTCATATAATTTATTTCCAACACAGCGTCTATTGAGTATCACTGAAGAATTACTTCACTGTTTGTCCCACTTTTCTGTGCTTCCTCTTCCCTCCCCCAAATCAGATAACTTACATGCAAGACAAAAGGTAAAAAATTTAAAAACAGAGAAAAAAATGGAAGAAAAATTTTAAAAAAGAACCCCAGAAAGTAAAATTCCAAACTTCTTGATAATTTAAATAAAACCCTAAACATTCATACAGTGTGATCAAACGAGGATATTCTTAGGAGAGGATCACAAATGCTTAATAGCTATGTGCAAATGACCATGTATAATGATGTTTAACAAAATGGACCCTAAAAAGTGATATCAAGACACAACAGTTATGTCTGTATGATAAAATATTATCTTAGCCTAGCATTCAGTCTGGACCTTATTGTGTCTCTTGTTTCAGTCATATCTAAAAGTATCCTTCTCTTTTGTTTATTTATTATATTAAAAACTCCATATTATAAACTTATGTTATGTTCTCAAATGCTTTGGGGGAAAGATCATGAATATTTTCCTTATTTTATTTGCCTTGATTTTAATTTCTTTTTCTTTTTTTTTTGCCAGTCCTGGGATTTTAGCTCAGGGCCTGAGCACTGTCCTTGGACTTTCTCAAGGCTAGAGCTCTACCACTTGAGCCTCAGCACCACTTCTGGCTTTTTTTCTATGTATGTGGTACCAAGGAATTGAACCTGGGTCTTCATGCATGCTAGGCAAGCACTTTAACCACTAGGCCAAACTCCGGTCCCTTGATTTTAATTTCTAAGTAATGAATCTTCTACATTTCAGAAATCTGTACTATCCATAGAAGCCAGGCAATTTTATGAGTCTGTTCTAAAGTCAAGACATTACATTTTCTGAAATCTTCTATGCTATAATGCTCAACTAGATCATTCAAAACATCAAAAGCATTCTTAAATATATATACATATAAAATAAACATCTGAGAAAGGATTTTATTTAATCCAATTATTAATGATTGACCAATTAAAATATTAAAACCATTTCAGAACACACATTATAGACACATGCCCATAGAACACACACACACACACACACACACACACACACACACACACACACACGTATACAGATGGTAAGAAATAAGAAAGCCAACAAAATATATTCAAGACTTAATATTACCTTACATTCCTGTAAAGTAACAAAATAACCAAGCTTAGATTTCTTTTTGTATTAAATGAGAATCAAAGTTAACTTTATTAGAAAAATTCATTATCAATCCTGTAAATATGAATCATATAAATAATCAGTATGACTATTTTCAAGAAGTTCAGTGATATCTTTATTAAGAGTTAAGAAGAGTCTATTCAGTAGGAAGTCAATCAAATGGACTTAGATAAAACTCACTAAGGATCACTCAGCAAGGCCTCTTCCCAACGTCTACGTCCTAAACTATTTTTTTCTGTGACCTTTACTTGTCTAATGTGCATGAACCAGTCCGGTTTGTGTATACACACTTCAACTACAATCTTTCCTACAAAAATAATTTGAATGCCTCCAAACAAACTTTAAGCCCTGCACTTGTAATTCCTCTGTTATATCAATGCATCTTACTTTGCACACAAGTGTAGAAACTTTACAAGAATCCTCTCTTTCCTTCATAACAAATAGTCTTTGTGAAGTGAAGAATCACAGTGCTGTTGCATTGTCTATAGGGCAATCTGATAGCCAGTCTGTGCTATAGTATCTTCATAATCATCAGTATGTTATTTAATCAAGTTTTGTTTATCACAGATTAGCTAAGGAATAATGTTTAGTACAATGTTTTATTTTGCATAGCAAGTAAACAAACACGTATTACAACATAGCTTCTCAATGTGAAAGAATGACAATGACTGTAAAGATCTTAAATACTTAAGAAAGAAGCAAAAAAGTGAAAATCTAAACTGCAGGGTTAGACTCATGAGCTGTGAGATTGGTATAGGTGACCTGGTATATGTTACAAGACTGAATCTGAAGCAAGTCATCACTTTAAATTCTACTGAAAGCAGATGCTAGGAAAGTACAAATCAATTTCTTTATTATTTTATGATACTCATGGTTATTAACAAACTAGTTCAACTTTCTTCAAAACTTAGCTAAAAATGGGGGGAGGAAAATGGGGACAAACACATGAGAGGGGGTATTATGGTGAGAGAAGTAATGCATCTACTACCTGATGAATGTAACTGTAACCCCTCTATATATTATCCCAACAACAAAAAATTAGCTAAAAAGTAATTATGTATTCTGTTCTTTGCACTTTGGGTTACATATTAGCATTAAAAAAGTTCCTTAATGTTACACAATTTTGAGGGACTCATACCCAGCATTTGAGAAAGATCTACCAATTTTAAATACAAATTTAGACTCAAAAATCAATGCAAAAGTTTAGAGATAAATTATGGTCAGAATGTGAAAGTAGATACAGAAGGAAATAACTTGGTTCAAAGACTACTCAGTGAATTTTACTGTAAACCACCAGACTTCCATTATGGAGTAAAAAGAATATACACTGTGTTTAAAGGAAGTCAAAAGGGAGCCTGAAATATGACCAAAAAAAATCTCTCAGGGGTCAGGAGTTTGGCCTAGTGGTAAAAGTGCTTGCCTAGCATGCACCAAGACCCGGGTTCAATTCCTCAGCGCAACATACATACAAAAAAGCTGATGCTGTGGCTCAAGTAGTAGAGCGCTAGCCTTGAGAAAGCCTAAAGACAGTGCTCAGGCCTGTGCTCAAGGCCCAGGACTGTCAAAAAAAAATAGAAAGAGAGGAAAAAAGAAAATCTCTCTCAGGTTCTTCATGGAGGAGTATCTTCAGTTTTGAAGAACAATCACCCATCACCCTATAACAACTGGAATCCGATTCTACAGGTTAAGTATTACTTAACCTGTAGTCAGATAGTCAGATACAGGAAATTCTTCATTAAAATGGGTTTTTAATATGATTAATCATATTTTACAAACACTGAAAAGATTAATGATTTAAAAGAATTCTGAATCCTGTCCAATTTAATAACACAGGACTTCAATAATTTTCCCTTTTTGAATTTCTAAGCTGATATTTTCATAAAACAACCCAAAAGTTGGATAATTCCAGGTGATTAGTTGTGAATATTTCACATTTCATCACTTATTGAAAATGCTAGTAAATTATAATAAATTGGGAAGTGATAATGAACAAATATATCCATACATTGAAGGGCTTATAGTCTTCCTGGCAGTCTAGATTGAATTGTACAGATTATTTCATTTGATTTTCATAAAACATGATCATTTAATTAGCCTAAAATAGATGATCCTGGATCAGGCATAGTCAGTTGAACTCCAAAATCAAGGCCATTACCAGCTCTGTCATCAGCTTTCTCTGCTTTAATTAACCTGAGAACGTAATCGCTTTCCTATATGAAAAATATTGTTCCTTAAATATGCAAGGATACTCTTATTCATTTGATCTGCTCAACTCAAGCATAATTTAGAAAGTATTATTTCTCTCATAATATTAAAAAGAAAGTTTAAATTTCTTCTTTGGAAGTACCAAGGCATTTAGTTTGTGTGTGTGTGTGTGTGTGTGTGTGTGTGTGTGTGTGTGTGTGTGCACATGCATGCACAAAGGGATTTAGGTTGTTTGGACTCTGAATTTTGACCTTTAGAATGCTTTTAAAGGAATAAAGTTCATCTGTCATTACTAGGTATAGTTCTCAAGTATAGGGAAATATTGCAGAGAGTAAATAATGAGATACTAGCTTTGTCCAATAAAGCTAACAATGTTCATCACTGGTTTGGTTTGGCAGAGCAGTGAGACTCCTCCTCAAAGTACACAATTTATTTCTTCACAAAAGCATCGCATAATTACATTATCTAACTACAAAAACTGACTAGAAATTCTAAAGGACACAGACTGCTTTTTAAAAAAGTAATGATTAATTAATAAAATGAACTTTTGGATGTCAGTGAATAATCAAATATTGCTGCTGAGAGCTAGAGGTTTTATGAATGAATCCACATAACAGAGAAGGTGGGAATACTTTAGGATTTCTCAATAATTATATCCAAATAATTTCTGGCTAAATCATTCTTCTCATTAGTTGCTCTCCTAGAAATAGAAAGCTGAAAACACATTGCTATCAACATTTTTTTTGCCAACATAACTACACTTGAATATAAGATATAACCCAGAGATTGGCCAAAGATAGCTTGCAGTGGTTGGAAGGTCAATTTTCTGCCTTGAATATCAGTAAAATTTCATTTTGAGATTCAAAATTTAGATGATATTCTTTTGAAATACTAAATGTATAGAAGACTATCTTAGCAGTTCTAAGATGATTATTCACAATTTCAAAAAATTAATTTTGCTCAAACAACAAAGAATTTGAGATTCAAAAGGGGCCAGGCTTATAAAATGAAAAATAATAATGTGAAAAAGTGAATAAAACTTCCTCTGAAAATAGCAATGTCCGTTATTAGTATGTGATTGAGTCTCTCTGTGGCATATGATGATGGTAGCATTTAAATTTGGGGAAAATTATCATACCAAATGAACAAGTAATCTAGCTGTTATAATTGTCCTGTCACTTATTTCATTATTTAAACTGGATAATTTGTAAATTTATTTGGAACCAAACCCTCTTTTCAGGGTTGAGCTTCTTCTAGATTACTGGCTTATATCCAATAGTTCTGCTTGGTTGCTTTTTATAAATGCTGCCTCTTCAAGCCACAAAGTACTTTGTTGTTTAATAATCCTATATGAAAAGGGCTCCCTGCCTTTAAAAATCCTATAGGATTAATTTCTGTAGAAAGAAAATGTGACAAACGATCTTTTACTTCACTTCCCCAAGTAAGGGGAAACTTAATCAATTTTCTATCCATTTTGCCACGTGGATAACCTTATTGCCAATAAGAATATTGTCAGCTTTCTTTTAAAATGTAATTCACAAGTCTGAGAAGCCAGCTTCTTTCTCACAAGGCCGGGTCATTCAGAGACGAGTCATTAAATCAGGGTAGAGGTTGATTCCACCCACCTCTCCCAGCCCAACTTGATGAATCACAGTGCAGGTGCACTTCCTGTAGTCCATTCCTTTCATTATAGTCCTTATAAAAGCACAAAATGAAAAATAAAGTGCTTTTCACAGATTAAAATATTACTAGGTTTTTCATTTTTTCTCTTCAATGTTGTTCATTACATTCCAAAGCAAAAGAGATATTGGAATGGAATTCGATTCCAAACAAATGCTAATGTATCTACAATCAAAAGAGAGAAAAGAAAGTATCAGCAATAGTAATAGCAGTAGTCTGATCATCATCATCATTATTACCACCAGTACATGCTAGTGGGAATATTCATTGTTGCAGAATAAAATTAAAATTATTTCCTTTTATCATCATCATTATTACCACTAGTAAATGCTAGTGGGCATACTCATTGTTGTAGAATAAAATAAAAATTATTTCCTTTTATCACTGTCTTCAAAGTCTACACCGCTAAGAGACTTTGCCATTAGATGAAAGATTAGCAGTGACACTGATTTTAGTGTTTATGTGACCATGTGCCCTTGTGTGGTTTAATGCATGTTGGGAGATGCCTCAATTTCTGAAAGTGAGACACTGACAATACAAAGTAGCAGAGAAAAAGAAGATAAAAGCGTGTCAGTGGCAGAACATGTCAGAGGAAAGCTAACATCTGCCAGTGATTATCTTATTTATGGGACTAAACTATACCCCAATGTATCAGTGAAAACTAATGGAGTAAAAGCAAATTGTTATTCAAATGGAAAATGTCTTCATCGAAATCTATTGCCTACAAGGACATGGAATTACCAGTCTGTTTTGCATAACTTTTAATAATTTATTTTTGTTACTTTTTTAACATAGTCCACATCACTTTTTTATTTACATCATACTATTTGTAATTGTACAATTACAATTGTATCTTTTGTTGGTTTGTAGTTATTTACATATTCTAAAACTTATATTCTTATAAATGCCACTCGTTTTCAAGAATGTCAACAGCGTAGAATTAATTTTTAATTATTATTATCTCTATAATAAAAAATAAAATGAAAAAAATTATTTTTTGTTATGGAGATAATGTATACAGGGGTTACAGTTACAGTTACCTTCGCCAGATAGATGCCCCTTCTTATGTTTTTGTCCCCATTTCCCTCCTCCCACCCCTTCCCAATCATCTTGTTTTCTCCCCTTCCCTTTCCTATTTCAAATAAACATATGTACAACATACCAGGTAACAAAGTCAGATACAGTGATAATATGAGATTAACCAGAGGGCCAAAAAGGAAAAGAGAAATAGCATAGTACATTAAGAACAACATATCAATACCAAATTTAGACTTTAATACAGAGCTATAGTAACCAAAACAGCTTGCTACTAGCACAAGAACAGGCCTGAAGACCAATGGAATACAATTGAAGACCCAGAAATCAACTCACAGACCTATGGTCACCTAATCTTTGATAAGGGAGCCAAAAAAAATAGAATGAAAAAGCCTCTTCAGCAAGTGGAGCTCTTAGAACAGGTTAAGCACCTACAGAAAACTAAAGTTGGATCCTTCTATGTCACCCTGTATCAGGATTAACTCCAAATGGATCAAAGACCTTGAGGTAGAAGCAGATACCCTTGAAAACTTTACAAGAAGGAATAGGAGACATACTAGGTCTCCTTGGCACAGGTTGAAACTTTCATAATAAAGACCCAGAAACAGCAAATTAAAGAAAATTTGGACAAATGAGACTGCATTAAAACCGCAGAGCTTCTGTATGACAAAGGACATAGCTAGCAAGTTAAATAGAAATTCCACAGAGTGGGAGATCTTCACTAGCCATACAATAAAGGCCTCATATCTAAAATATATCTACAGCTTAAAAAATTGAATCACTCCAAAACATATCTTCAAAGAAACAACCATCGTATTAAAAGATGGGCCAAAGATTTAAAGAGAGACTTCTCTAAAGAAGAAAAAAGAATAGCTATAGACACATGAAGAAATGCTCCACATCTCTGGCCATAAAGGAAATGCAAATCAAAACAACTCTGAGGTGGAATCTCACTCCAGTTAGAATGGCCATTATCAAGAAATCTAATATCAACAGATGCTGGTGGGGATGTGGACAGAGGGAATGCTACTATACTCTTGGTGGGAGTGTAAACTTGTTCAACCACTATGGAAAGCAATATGGCGATTCCTCAAAAGACTTAAACATAGAGCTCCCCTATGACCCAGAAATTCCACTACTTTTGTTACTTTTAAGTAGTTTTACAAAGGGTTTTAACTCAATACACACCAGAATATTCAAGAATTTGCATCTTGATAAATTTCCCCCCTTTCTAACATTCTTCATTTCTCCCAAAACTGCCCACTCCCTAATTAACCTGATACCATTTTCACATATGTACAGTGAATATCACTGTTTTGCATATTTTAAAAGTATGTTTTGTTGTTCAGAAACAAGCACAATCCAAGAGTATCTCCTTGTTTCTTGAAATGCAGCCACAAATTGAGTATTATAAAAAGATGCAAATGTGGTAGGGTGCCAGGGGCTCACAACCCACATTGCAGGAAGCTGAGATTTAAGGCTTGTGGTTCAAAGCCAGCTCTGGAAGGAAAGTTTGTGAGATTCTTATTGCCAATTAACTACCAGAAATCAGGAAGTGGCTGTGGCTCAAAGTAGTAGAGTGCTAGACCTGAGCTAAAGAACTCAGGAACAGAGTCCGGGCCAAGCTGAAGTCTCACAAGCAAAAATAATAATAACAATGATAATGATAATGATAATGGTGCAAGTGTATCTAATTTTGCAATTATTTAAGTCCAGAGTCTGAAATCAAAGTGTTAGTTGGCCAGCAATCCTCTCAGAAGGCAAACTCTTTCCTTATCTTTTCCATGCAGAGATGGGAGAATTTTTAAAGCTCGGGCCAATAGAAGGCCCTTGAAATACTTCTTGTCAACTTTCCAAGGCCAACCTCCCATACTGATAATTATATATGGTGTGCGAGAATGATGTTTTGTAAATATCCAAATAGTCCTCAGAAGGAATAAAGATTCACTCTCTCTTATGATGTTCTTTCCATTTCCAGACACAGCCCCTATCCCCTATTCCTCTTCTGGTTTCCTAATATCCAGTGATGATACCATTTAGGTCTCACTTGCACAATCTTCAATAAGCCCTGCTCCTCACAATCATCCATTTTATTTTATCTACAAAATCCATGATCAAGGAGTTTAAAAGATTTAATTCTCCCTACAGGCTATAGGGAAGATTCTTTTTATATTTTTCTTTTCCAATGTCTAAATTCTGATTTAATCCCTTCACTAATGGACTACCAAAGCCTCACATACCAAAAAGAGGCATATCATTTCTTCCCACCACAATTCCATACGGAAAATCATAGATTTTTATCTCTAATATATCATAACTAAGAGAAAGTCAAACTGAAGTCAGTTAAGGGTAGGCACTAGAGCTGGAATATGGCAGGATGGAGCAGGGTTTATCAGAATTCTTTGTAGATACTTTCAGAGGTACAGACTTACACTATCATTGCACAGTCATCCATCTTTTAAATTTCAACATGAAAGGAGAAAAATTATTGAGAGCTAAATCCTAAATACTAAATGTTTAATATTTCTTAAGTATTTTCAAGCACAGGCCATATATATGATTCTATGTTCATTTCTCAGACGGTAACTGCATTTGTGGGTGGGGGTGCCATAAGTTAATTAGATGCTGCTACATCTTTATGGCTATTCTTCATAAAGTCCAGTTTACTATTCATAGTTTAGTATTATCTATTTCAATAGGAAAGAGTAGAAACCAAGGAATCAAAGTGAAATCTGCTCTAGATCACAGTTTATCTTTTGTATTCTGAGCCCTATCCAAAAGAGTTAACAGTCAACAAACATATACATAGTAAAAGAAAAGGTAAATCACATTCAAGCAATAGATTCAAGAAAACATAAAACTCTAATCTGATATGCTTTTATTCTAAATATAAGATAGCATAAACAGAGTGAAAATAATTTCAGTATGAGGTGCTTCAAAATTTCAGTGACAAATGACCTGTCAGATTTACTTCCTAGGTGATGACTAAAAGCATGTCATTACTCTGAAAAGAATTTTATCAGATTTTATAGCATATACTTTTGGATTGTAGGTCACATGCTTTAGGTAGATTGGCAGGAATTGTATATAAAACCAATCTCAGGACATTAAAACAAAGCATTGGGGAAATGTTAGGCTAAAGAAAAATTTCATCTGTTAAACTGTCAAATGCATCTGTTGCCAAGAAAATACATAGGATAGGTGTTAAAACTAAATGATGATAAGAAATATACCTTCAACATGCAAATTTTGCAGAGATTGATATAAGTGAGCATTGTGTTAAAAAAACTATACAGGATCTTGCTGTAGAAAATGAATTCCTTCTTAGTATTATCCTACCTATTCAACAGCATTTATTTTCATGAACGCTCTTGGAAATTTTGAAGTTTCTAAAAAAAGGGAAAATACAAGTTTCAATAATCTCTCACAGAGAGCTCTGTTATAGTCAACACCCATTTCTGAAATAACCATAATGAGACTGCATATATAGAATGTTGATTGAATCAAATTTAGCCTACCTTAGCAATTTACATTCAAGTCAACTGTAATTACTCCCCCTATAAAAACTGAATCTAATAGTTAAATGTAAATATGACTTCTGTCATCATCAGTATCCTTACCACATGTCATGCATTTTCCCTACTGTATCACTGAAATGATTCAATTTAAATTCCCAGTACAAGGTTTGGAGGAATTGGTAGAGCCTAGCTAGCTAACAAAAGCATCAGGTACTGAGTTTGAGTTCTAGCCTTGTGAGAGACAGACAGAGGGGGAAGGAAGAAAAACAGGAGGGAAGGAGGAAGAGGGAGAAAAGGAGGGAGGGAGAAAGGAGAGAGGGGGAGGAGGGAGAAAAACACAAGAAGCCTAATGCAAAATCTGAAAGAATTAACTCCAACCATATTCAATTTGTCAGAATAATACTTCAAAATATCATTAAAGAAAAATTAGTCAAATATCTTGACTGATATTTACAGACAAATGTGTATATTTGATGTTGTTTGTATGATGTTGAGAACTTGCTATTTTAAAAATAAGCAGGTTTGTAACTTGTGACTCAGTATCCTGCTTAATTCTCTTGTTTAAAAAAAATTGTATTTAGCTGGTAGTGTGGCCTAATAGTAGAGTGCTTGCCTAGCATGCACAAAGACCTGGGTTCAATTCCTTAGAACCACATATGTAGAAAAAAATGCCAGAAGTGAAGCTGTAGCTCTAGTGGTAGAGTGCTACCCTTGAGCAAAAACAAAACAAAACAAAACAAAACAAAAAAAAAACAGTGTACAAGGACAGTGCCCCAGCCCTGAGTTCAAGCCCCACAACTAGCCAAAATACAGAAACAAATAAATAAAGTCCATTACTTTTCATTTGTCTTGTATATTTTACTTCAGTATTTATACAAGCTATATCAGTAGTATCTTTCCTCTAAATCTAGTATTATGCATTTTAATTTATTTTTGTTACCCATTAATATCTCTTGATATTGCTAATTAAATCAAATTGCCTCTTTCAGATACAATATTTCATACAGAAAATATCACTTATTTGTTATAAATGGTATCTATACTTCTAGATATCAATGCTCACCATTGAAATATTCTTTTTAGATCGCATAAGACATGGATGTGACTTCAATGGATAATTCTGAAGTACATGCAATTATGAATGAAGATGAAATAAAGAATTTCAGTAACAGCTGTTATCAATAGAGGGACATGGAAACCAGGAAACAGAACAATGAAGAGGGGCTCCATTGATTACAATAAATGCCAGTCTGAAAGATATCATAGTGAAACTCCTGGGTGCAATTGTAACAATTAAAAGAAATGAAATATAGAAGAAAATGCCATATCTCTGTTGGAAGAAGGGTAGCAGTGGAAGAAAGGGTCACAAACAAAGAGGAAAAATAAAAATAATATGGTAGAAGTACTTTATTTGAATTTGTGAAAATAAACAATGAATTGGCTGAGTTATTCAGAAGGCTGATAAGAGAGAGTGACAGAGAGAGGAAAATGATGGGGTACATCCTATTTATGGAAATTTCCCCTTGAAACTTGTTACTACTCAATCCCACCTAATAAACTTCCTTAAAATTTTCCTTCTGTCCTGCCTTGGAGTGGTCCTTTTTGATGGTTTCCTTACAAAATTTTTCCCTATACCATTAATTCTTGGTAATAAAAATCTTTAAGAAAAGATACAACCCACCCATTAGGTGCGTTAATATACTAATAGAATGATCAATTTGAATAAGATATGAAATCTTTCAGTGAGCTATGTTGTTGGAAAGACAAAAAGAAAACATGTAATGCCATTAAACTTAAGTGTTTTGAAAACCCTTTCTTAGGAATCTGGATTGTTTTTACTAGTATTTTACTTTGGAAAAGGTATAGAGAAAAATAACTGGTTTGATTAATTTCATTTATTGTGTATTTAAATTTTAGTTAAAGTTATCTAAGATTTCATCAGTAGTTTATAGTTGTGCATTTTACTTTCAAAATTGATGAGATAAAAAAAGAAGATATGTGAAGTAATGTACCCTTTATCTGGTGAATATAATGTAACCCTTCTATTAATTAAAATAAAAAATACATGAAAAAAAAAGAGAGAGAAGGGACTGACTGGATGCCAGTACCTCACACTGGTTAACCAGTCTACTCAGCAGGTTGAAATCTGAGGACTGCAGTTCAAAGCTAGCAAAGGCAAGAAAATACGTATGACTATTATCTCCAAATTGATCACCAAAATCTATAAACAGACCTGTGGCTCAATTGTTATAGAACTACCCCTGAGAACAAAAAAAAATGCTCAGGGACAGCTTTTAGGCCATGAGTTCATGCATAAGAAAGAGAGGATGGGGGTTGCAGTGAAAGAGAGGACACTAATATTAGAAATAAATAAAATAGATGTCAGTTCTACATATTCCATGAATTGTATAAAAGAGTTGCATTCAACAGTTCCTAATAGAGTAAATCTTGATCAATACCATTATTTCAACATTTTCATCCAAACTCTCAACCCACCCTTTCCCTGACTTTTTTTAATTTGGTAGGATATGTATTAAATATTTTTGCCATTTAACCAAAACATTTTATGTTTACAGTGCATGTCCAATAGATCAAGAAAATGTG
The DNA here is from genome assembly GCF_031878675.1 of Megascapheus bottae. Taxonomy (NCBI): domain Eukaryota; kingdom Metazoa; phylum Chordata; class Mammalia; order Rodentia; family Geomyidae; genus Megascapheus; species Megascapheus bottae. Next base: position 16,671,484 of record NC_143514.1, read on the forward strand.
GTACAAATACTCAATGGAATCTCATTCATCAGAATGAATGGTTTTTGTACTATTCATAAAGAAATGGAAAGATTTGGGGAAAATGTATTAAGTGAATTAAAGTCAGACCCAGAAAAACAAAGGTTGCATGTTTCTTCCTAGAGTGTGCCTATCAATCTAGAAGTAAATATACTAGGAAATGAATTAAGTGAAGTATATTAGCCTCTATGGAGAATTCAGATAGTATAATTCTTTAGAAAGACTAATTCAAACCAAACAAAATAAGTACAAGGAAATGGGTACTTTCAAGAGGAGGGGCTGGGCCTAGGGGATAGAGTTAGATGAATGGAGGGGGAAATGAGGGGAAACTGCAGTCAAAAATTCGTTGTATACCACTAAATATAAAATATCAAGGAAGGCATAGGCCAGAGGAGGGTGAAAATGTAGAAAGAATGGAACAGTATCTTAAAAGCCTCAATCTTTCAAAATCAAACTGGTTGAAACTGACAACCAGAGTAAACCTATAAACCATTTGTACAAGTTAGTCAATACTTCATAATTTTCCTATATAGGAACTACCAAACCCAAACGTGTTGAATAATGAATAGAGCCAAATATTTAAGAAATTATTATATAGCAATGATCTCAAATATCTTCTGGAAGACCTAAGTTAGAACTTCCTAATTTGTTATATGAGAGTGGTATTACCATAATGACCAGACCAGACAGAAATGTAATGAGGAAAGAAACACTACAGAACACAGATGCAAAAATTGCTATTAAACAGGGGCTGGCCTAGTGTTGAGTGCTTGCATAGCATGCACAAAGACCCGGGCTCAAGTCCTCGGTACCACATACATAGAAAAAGCCAGAAGTGCTGCTGAGGCTCAAGTGGTAGAACATTAGCCTTGAGAAAGCCCAAGGACAGTGCTCAGGCATTGAGCTCAAGCCCAGGTCTGGCACACACACAAAAATTTGCTATTAAACAAGACTAGTAGCAATATGACAATAAATAAAAATTATATACCATTAACAAGTGGCATTAATCCAAGGTATGGAACCAAGGTAGCCTGTCACATAATGGAGCTCCACCCAAAAAAATCTATGGGATCATATCAATAGACGTAAAACAAAACATTTGAAAATATCCAGCAGCATCAATATTAGTGATTAAACTAGAAGTGCTTTTATCTGATTATGAGAAGCTACAAAAGAACTATAGCTAACAACATAATGGTCAGAAAATGGACACTTTCATACTAAGACCACTAACCAAAATAGATGTCCCCATTCATTACCTATTTCAACATCTTCCTAGAATTTTAGCTAATGTAACAGACAAGAAAGGAAAGAAAACAAGAGACACATTGAAACAGAAGGAGCAAATATAACTGTCTTTGAAGACGACATAACTATGCTAATGATGATTCTTTGCTAAGGATATTTAAGTATTCTCATAATTAGCTCAGCAAATGCTGAAGACATGGCTCAGTGGTAGGGTGCCTGCCTAGTAACCACAAGGCCCTGAGTTCTAAGTCCAGTAGTAGCAAAAAAAAAAAAAAGAAAGAAAAGAAAAGAAAAAAGAAAAAAAAACATAATTAAAACTCAACAGCTCAAAAGGATTTATAGCTCACAAAAACAGCAAATATGCTACTGAAAATAGAACCCATTTCATATATTTTTACCAATAGGGGAATCTAAATAATGAGATGAAACTACAATTGTATTAATTAGCTCAAATCCAGAACACACAACAAAGTCAAATAGGGCTAAGGAAAATGAATATGAATATGAATATGTTCATTCTGAAAGATTGCTGAGTGGTAGATTTTTGACATATGCAGTGCTTAGATGAGTGTTACATTTTAATGAACACTTAATGTAAGTGGGGATCATGTAAAGTGTCCTTACAGATAGATTAGCAACTTCTTATAACTAGTTAACTAAGAAGAAATTTTGCACCCTAAAATATCAGCAGGAATTATTTAAAAAATGGACATTTTAATGCTTCTGATGAGGAATTGGCAGCAGCTTCACAAAGAAAAAGTTGGTATATAGGATGGATTGTAGAGAACCAACCCAGTAAAAAAAATGCAGAGACTTTTTAAGATGGTGTTGCAACATTTCCACAGCACTCTCGGGTCCCATCTTAGCACTGCAAAGGCCGGGCATGGTGCCTGGGACATTAAGTGTTCATAAATATTTGCTGAAAATAAACATTATTGGATTGAACATTTTCTCTGAAAAGAATGAGCTAAATTACCACATGGTTGACTGGGAAACATAAACTTTTCTCATTAGTCATACTAATTCTCTTCCTAGGAAATACTGAAGTAAAGCAGAGATTTGGGGTATTTTCTTTACTCCTGAAGTAACCACACATTGGGAAAGATGGTGCTCATGTAATCATTTGCATGATTGGTAGTAAATTACAAAAAAAAATAAAAAGGCTGAATGCCTGAGATTGCATCCTGTGGAGATTTCTAATTAAATAAACATTGGCTTACCTTTGTAGTTTTATGTGTGTATGTGTATTCGTGAATGTGTGAATGCATGGTTGCATGCGTGTGTGTGTGTGTGTGTGTGTGTGTGTGTGTGTGTGTGTATTGGAATTAGAACTTGAACTCAGCACCAAAGAGCTGTGCCTCAGTTTTTTTTCACTCAAGGTTGATATTGCACCACTGGAGTCACAGCTCAACCTCTGGCTCTTTGGAGATCACTTGGAGGTAAGAATCTCTTGGACATTTTTGACTGGGCTGACTTTGATCCATAATCCTCAGCTTCCTGTCTAGCTAGAATTACAGGTGTGAGCCACCTCTGTCAATTTATACTTATAGTTTTAATAAAAGGAACAAAAATATTTTAGAATTGAAGATTTAAGAAAATTTGAGAAAAAAAAAGTAAGTACCCAAGTATATTGTGACCTCCCTAAGACAAACTATGTCTGTGCCCTACTCACTGAAATAGCACCTGCTTAGGAAGGTCTAATTTTACTTGTGACAGCAACAAACAGAACAAACAGAAAATCCTAGCAAGTCCACTAAATGTGGACTTCATCAATCAGCTAGCAAACACAGCTAAAACATGGCTAAAACAAGCCTATGATTACTTCTATTAGGCAGGAAAGCAGGAAATCAAATATAAAGCAAGTCTGTCTGGCTTCAAGCATAGCAAGTCTTCTGAGTCCAATGCAACTTTTCTTCTCCCAACAAAAAAATATTTATATATCATTGATATCACAAGTATAGACAACTGAGCAATCTTCAGTGTAATTTGGGAAAATGATGTCAGTTACAACCAATAAACTGTGAAATACAAATGAAGGAGTGAGCAGATGTAAAGTCAAAAAAAGAAAAAAATAACGTCTTGCAAAGAATAAGCTTCAAAATAAATTCTTACCTCATTTAGTTGTGACAAGAGAGAAACCTCGGATGAGGGATAAAGCAGGAGAGCAGTGAGGGATGAGTACAGAGGCAGCAGCAGTGACAGAATCACAAACCAGACCTCTTGTCCCATTCTCCTCTCCTCATTCTTCTCTGTTCTGACACTCTAAACAAGTAATGTACTTGCTTTTTCCATTTCCACAATTTCCAAAGCTGACTGAGAAACTCCTTGAAGAGAGAAAAAGCTCTGACCCTCACCCACAGTGAGCAAACGAGGATAAATCAACTAATTTTACAGCGGACTCCAGTTGCAATCAACACACTCAAATGAGGAAGACATAAGGGGAACAACACAGGTGGATGTGGATAGAGAGAATGGCTACAGGAAGATTAGTTAACATTTCCAAAAGCCTTACTATATGTGTATGTTACAGCACGTACAGTTTCTAGATCTCTGAGTAAATCTCTAAAGGATCACTGGCATTTCATAAACTAGAATAAAACTCTGACTTAGTAAAATCAGTTACCCTCTCTGTCACACAGAGGAGACCACCCAGCTTTCCTAGCAGATGCTGGTGTAGCCATGTACCCTCAAAGAAGAAACTGTAGGGCAGAAAGATTTATGAGTAATCGGACAGGAATTCTTAGACTTATACTCATGCTGCATTGTACTCAAGCTGAAGTGAAGTTGTTGTTGTTGTTGTTGTTGTTGTTGTTGTTGTTGGTGGTGGTGGTGGTGGTGGTGGTGGTGGTGGTGTGTGTGTGTGTGTGTGTGTGTGTACATTAAAATGGGCTGGACACTGGGCAGAGTTCCTTGTCTTTTTCACTCAAGGCTGGGGCTCTAGTACAGGACCCATAGCTCTATTGGTAGTTTCTTTTTGTTTTTTATTTCTTCTTCTATTTTCCTATTTCTTCTTCTTCTTCTTCTTCTTCTTCTTATTATTATTATTATTATTATTATTATTATTGCTAAGATGCTCACAGACTTTCCACTTTCCTGCTCGGGGCTGTCTTTTAACCTTGATCCTCTGGTCTGAACTGCCTAAATAGCTTGGACTAGAGACCTGAGCCACCATCACCTAAATCTGGATTCAGTTTTAATAGCAAATAAGCAGAAACTGAGAGAGTATAACTGAGAAATACTCAGATTTATTATTCAGTTACTTTTCTGAGGGAAGCTGGGGGAGAAAGATTTAGCTTACTTGCATGAGAGCACAGTGGAGGGTGAATAGTCAATGCACTGGTATAGAAAGCGATGCGCATGCCCAGTGTCTACAGCACATTCTGGCTGTGTGACCTTGGGTGAGTCACTTTATCTCCTTTTTAGTGTCCCCTCTAAAGTATAGTTGGTAATAATACGTCTTCCTGGGATTGTTTCAAGAATGTAATTAGTGCTCTGAAAGCACTTTGTGAGCCCTAAAGTGCTCTACAAAAAAAAAAAATCAGGGAGCAAAGACTGGAAAACTGCCTTTGAGTGGTTCCTTTTCCAATGTACCCAGATATTAACATTTTTGTAATGAAAAACGATGGCTAATATTTCTTGTTGTCTTTTTTAATGCAGACAAAGTAATCTAAGTGAAAAGACTATATTTTTTCCTTGAGACTCAATAAAGCTAGTTTCATTTTAATTGGAAATGCTGTGGCACATGGACACTTCTATTTTCCCTGAAGTGACCCTTTGGGGAGAGAAAAATGCAGTGTTCATCCTTTTCTAATGGAAAAATTTGAAAGTTAGAGCCACCTTGTCCTGGTCTTGCCTATTTTGCCTTTTTTTCTGTATGACCTTGGACAATTATGACTTTTGACACCAGTTAGATCACCAAGTACACAGGAGTGTGTGTGTGTGTGTGTGTGTGTGTGAGTGTGTGTGTAAAATATAGCCCTTCATATGTGTCACATTCTCTATTAGCTTCATCTTAAGGAAAGTATCAAGGAGAAAAAGACATAGCCCCCTATATTGAAGTTGCCCATGGAAAACATATTTTCATCTTTCTAGGTAGAGCTGGTAACCGCTGTCCTTCCCACCTCTCACAATGAAATGACGCTGTGATACTCTGTGTAATGTGGTGTTATTACCCTTGTAAAACTATCAGCAGCTTATACATGCTAAGAGAATACTTAACAGAGAAGAGTGGAGATACAAATGCATATTTATAGCAATTGTGCTCCATCCAGAGAGATATATACATGTAGTCTTTATGTACAAAACAAACCGTTTAGGTAGATATTGGTTCCTGCTTTTGGCCAACTCATATCAGGTAAGGTAACGTAGGTTATAAAGCAGGGGCACTGTTCATGCCGAATCACACTGACTGCAAAGATTCCATGAAAACAGTTGATGTTTGCCCAATGTTGCTCCAGAAACACACACACATTCCCTCCAGGAAAGGGAGGCCCCCATTACTTCACAAGAAACTATTTTAGTTGGTGTTACTGTTGCTGGTAGTGGGGCTTGAACTCATGGCCTGCCACATTCTGATACTTATTGTATTGTATTGTATTCTATTGTATTGTTTGTTTTTATAGCTGGCATTTTACTATTTGAGCCACAGTTCCACTTCCAGCTTTCTTTTTTATTCAGTCGTGACACTTGAATTCCGGGCCTGGTGCTCTTCCTAAGCTCTTTCACTCAATGCTAGTGCTCTACCATACCGTCATTTCTCATTTTCTGGAGATAAAAGAGCCTCACTGACTTTCCTGCCTGGCCCAGCTTTGGACTGCAATTCTCAGACCTCAGCCCACTGAGAAGTTAAGATCATTATAGGCAAGAGCCCATCAGTACCTGGCTCATTTCTGGCTTTTTGGTGGTTAATTGGTGATAAGAGTCTCAGAATTTTGTCCACTTGGGTTGGCATCAAACTACCACACAGGAATCTCAGCACACAGGAATGCATGAGTGAGTTACCTGAACTGACTTATATTTTTCAGTTCACTGAAAAATATTAAAAATGGCAAGGAAAGGATCAAAATAAACTAAATTGCTTTAGTGACAAAATAATCAAGGTATTTTGATATTCTGTTTTAGATTTCCTCAGCACTGCTCATCCTTAAGCTTTTTTGTTAAAAATCAAAGCTAACGTTTTCTGAAACCTTAAGCACTTAAAATGGAAGGCAAAACTGCAGATTTGAGCAAACACATGGTTAAAATAATCATGTAGAGAGGGCTTCAGAAAATCACAGGATGCTTTCTGTGTGGATTAGCATACCAAGCAAAACACAAAAGGTAGCTTAATGCTCAGATATCTTAAAATGAAGAGCTTAACTTCTAATATCCCCTCTCCAATCAGGTATGGATTTGCACAACATTTTACTATTGTTGTCATTTTCCTAGCTAAAACTCACCACTAAATCTCTCAGCCTAAAAACTGTTGAGTTATATTGCTATGATCTTCAGACTTTATTTTCAACCTATAGAACAGAGTGAGGTAAACTCCAGGGGTATGCAAAAGCTGGAGACTGCTTAGAAACAGCTAACAGAGCACATATAAATCAAGCAGCCCAGAATTATAAATACGTAATGACTATTAAAAAAAGATTTAGAAATGATCGAATCTCTTACTGACTTAAATGGATATGAATTAACCCTTTTCCTTCACAGCAGGAAGATAACTTCTAATGTTTATCTGGCATCTACTCAGTGCTAGATCTAGGCTAAATGCTTTTGTACATTATCTCAATTACTTCCCAAAAAAACATTAAACAAATTCCCAGGAAGCAAGTAACCTTGTCTTTGTGTTCTAACATAGGCTGGATTTTCACACGTAAAATTGAGATAGAGAAATGAAACAATGAAGGCAAGAGATGTGTCTCTATTGGTCAAGAAACTGGCAAGTGTAAGGCCCTAAATTCAAATCTCACTACCGTCAAAAAAGTAAACAACTCCATAAAAGTTAGACAATGATCAAATCAAGTGGAAAAAAAAACCATAAAAAACTAAGGCAACACTCAGTGAGTCTCCTCCCACTCAAACCTTTCTACATCGTCCACATCACATAATCTTACCACAAATATAATATATTTAAAATTAATGAAAAATTCCAAATGCAGATTCATTCATTCATTTAAACAAGGAATTATTATGTACCTAAGCTCTGCCAAGCTTAGTGGTAGAAAACAAAATTAACAAAAGAATTATGGAACTTGATTTCAAGGGGTTGAAGGTCATATGGTTGTGGTTCTGAAACATTTCAAACTCAATGTAGTAAACCCCACATCACCAAAGACTCTACTGAATGTGGTAGATGTAGCTATTCTGTTATCTACTGGCTAGTGGCACAGACTAAATAATAAATGTATTGAACCTGTTTGTACCAGTTAGGTAAAAGTGATAGTAAAATTGTACTCTCTACTTTCAAGTGATATTTTAAGTAACAAACCCTACACTGCATGTAAAGTTACCTCAAGAATTAAAAGATACATGCCTCTCTAAGTTACATATGTATCATATATGGAAATGTTTACATGTATATGAATTCTCAAAGATGCTCACTTTTTTCATTAAGGAAAGGATATTCCTTTTTTAGTTTAGGAAACAATAATAGCACATGATACTAACAGTTGCCATCAGATTGTGAAGTTTTAAGATCTTTACTTACATCGATATATAGTTAAGAAATTGGAGAAATAATTTCAAGAAAAGATAAGATTTGGGAATTTGATATATAGTATAGAGGTAATTTGGAGCTTAATAAAGCACAACCTTGGATTTTCCATCAAGTGGGTTTAGATTTAGTTAATCAACTGACATGTTTCCCACACACAGTGAAAAAAAATATATATATATACTGTGTGTGTGTGTGCGCGCGCGCGCTGGTACTAATGCTTGAACTCAGGACTGCATGCTCTTGCTTATTTTGTTTGTTTTTGCTTTTCTACTCAATTCACACATTCTACCACTTGAGCTTCACCTCTACACTTCCAGCAATTTTTTGTTGTTGTTGTTTTTCTTGTTATTCAGACACAAGATTTTCTCAGTTTTATCTGTCTGAGCAGGCTTTTAAACTGTGATCCTCTGATCTCAGCCTCCTGAATAGTTAGGATTACAGGTGTGACCCATCAGTCCTGGATGAGAAGTTCTCACTTTAACAGAAAGACTTAACAAAAAAGATAGCACTTGTGCCATGTGAGGAACACTGCTTGGCAATGCAGACAGCAGTTAACAAGAAAAGGCTTCTGTTCTGAGGGACTGGAGCTATCTGGAAGAAACATCAGGTGGACATGGGCTGATCTACTAGTTGGGTAAGACAAGGAGGTAGAGAGAATGCAGGGAATGAGTGTCAGTTTATCCATCCCTGTTGCCAGGAGCCTCCAACTGAGAGATGGGGATGAACAGGCAACTGCTAGGTAAAGGCAATAGAGAAAGCCATTTGCAGTAGAATGAATCTGCAAACATTAGTAAGACAGTGACATTTTATAAATAGACCTTGAATGTGATTCAGAGAGGGGGACAGACAAGGGAGGTCACACCACAGACCTGCTCTGAACAAACATTTTTTAATGGCTTCTAACTTAAAATAGGTTGGTGAAGTTCATCCAGAATACTGCCTGGAAGTATGTCAGAACCTATAGGCAGAGTTTTGCCACCCATCACTGAAAATAATTGAGTATCTTAAATATAGAACGGGAAGCTAGACACTGGTGTCTTCTGCCTGTAATCTGTGTTACTCAGGAGGCTGAGATCTGAGAAGAAAACAGAGTCCCAAACCTGAGAAGGCAGAACTATCAAGTCTTTCCTCCAAATAACTAGGAGATATAGCTCAAGCAGTAGTATGTCAACAGTGAGTGATATAGTGGTGGGAAAGGGTAAGGCCTTATTTCAAGACCTAGTGTCCACACACACAGGTGTATATAACATGCACAATATATATGTATATACTATGTATACAGTATATAGTGTATGTATTATATTTACTCACTATATAATATACAGTATATACAACATAGGTGTATATATATCACATATATGTACAAGTAAATATTTATGGTATGTGCATTATCAGAATTAACTATATAAATATAATCAGACTTTAAAACATATATAATCAGATTTTAAAAGTATATATATATAATTATATCAAGATTATATAAGCCCAATAATCTCAGTTACTTAGGAGACTGAGACCCACAGGATTATCTTGTTATTAGAGTAAATTGTAGTAGTAGCTCTTCCAAAGTTAGGTGAACTTTTCTTTCCTTGGATATATCCAAGTGTATCACACTTGGTATTTCTGTTTATATATATATATATATATATATATATATGTATTTGTTAAATTTAGTTTGTATTTGACTAAGAAGTTCTTTACTTCCAATGTCTCTGTCTGGCTTTGATATTAAAAATTTGTTGACCTAATAAGATGGAATGGAAATATTGCCTTCAGCTTCCCTGAAATATGCAGACAGTATTTATATCATTTTATATTTAAGGTTCTTCATTGTTAAATCACAGGATTTTTTGCTAGAAGTTTTTTAATTGTGAATTCAATTTGCTTCCCATGTAGAAGGTTAGTCTGAAATTTCTTCTTGTGTCAAATTTCTTCAAGCAATGTGTCAATTTTTTTCAGAGTAACAAAATAAATTATGCTGCATGTTGTCAATATCCCTTGCTAATTTTCCACTGTCTTAAAAATGGTTCTAGCTTCTGTTACATGAGTAGATAGGTAAATAGAAAGATACATACATATATACATACATATACAATTAGAGTTTAAAATAGTATATCAAGCAGTTGGCACATGAAGAGAAAATATTAGGAAGATGAGAAAGCCACTGCCTTTGTGCCTAGGCTTTTCTAATTTGATTGGAGTATTCTCCACACTCCCGAACTCCTGCCCCTCACCCTCTGTTACAACCCCTAAGGGCTCTCAGTTATTCTTGCTTGGACTGGGTGGGGAAAAATGTGTGTATGTATTTTTTTCTTCTTTTTAGCAAATGAAAAATATGAACTGTCCATGAGGATGTAGAAGGCCAACTGGGTGCAGCATTTACTTAGTGGGGGACAGAAGTGTTATCTGACTAAGAATTCATTTGTGGCTTCAGCCCTGTCCTTGTCATCACATCCTGAGCTCTCTGAATCACTCTGCTCTGTGCACATTGCTGCTTTAGAGCAGGATAGACTCATCTCCCACAGGAAGATAGATTTATGCATTTTGGTGGCATCATAATATTGAACAGCTGGTCACTGCTTCTCGGTGTTTCACTTCTCACACACTTCTGCTTTATCAGCCGCCAGTCCCATGGCTCAACACTGTGAAAACCAGAGGAAATGTGTTAGCAAAGCAACCGCACTGATGAACAAAACATACTGGCCCTCTGGATAAAAGTGAAAAATTTAGCAATTCATTTTTCTCTTCTTTTTCCAAAATAAATCCCCCTTCTCCTGCTGAGATGGTAAGCTGATATAAAGTAAATGTTTGAATAACAACTGTGTATCTTTGTATCATTGACACTTATCCGTCTGATTTAATTTATGGCCAAAAGAATCCCCCCACACAAAAATAGTGAAAAATTAGGAAGCTCAGTTATGCAATCAGAAAATGAAAGGTAAGTAAACTCATGAAATTCACAGAGCAATTTAACATCTGCTTTTGCTTCCAAACAGACCACTTGATCCCAGGTTGCATTGCACACCTGTAGATCAATCAAAAGGCTTTATTTAGCCACTGGATCCAACTACAGATTAGGATCCAGGGAAATTTTTGTTCAAGGTCAATGTTCCACATATAAGTCTTTCCAGTACTTTCCTCTCTCTCATTGATAGGCTTTTCATTGATATTAAGAATAACACATAAACCTAAATGGAACACTAAAAGTAAAGACAAGAAGCTACAGCATAATGATGAATACTGAAACAATAGCATCAACCGAAGAAGATAGATTAAAAAAAATTCCTTGGTTGCTATGGACACTAGTAAAACTGCCCACCAATCCACCCTGCCTATAAATGATTCTACCTAACCTGTAGCTTCCCAAACTCCAAATATACTGATGGAGTTCATAGAGGCCAGATGCGTGCCATATCCTGATAATAAGGGTGCTTGCTAAGCAAAGTAAAATTGTCCTTAATTGCACATGGGCATTATTGTCTTTGGCTGTAGTTCTAAGTGAACTTTTGGAAGTGAAATCTTAATCGAGACCGGGTTATACATCTCATAGCATTGATATCAGTATACAAGAATGAATTGTGGGAGTGGGTATTCTTAGTTGGGAAAACTTTCTGTCTGACTCTCAAAATTGTCCATGAGGGAGGTGCTCTCCTGGGAGGTTGACTCTCTAATTCAAAAGGACTCAGACGTAAACCAACCACAATTGTTTCAGATACCATTTCTGAGGAGTCTTGAGGCTCTCTTGCTCAGGCAGGTCCCAGGCTGCAGTTTATTCCCACTTTACTCTTTCTGTACTTTCACTTCAGTAAATCGGTGTTTCTTTTCTTACTTGAATGTTTTTCCTTCGTTTCTTTGTGTGAGATGCCAAGAATCAAGAATCCTGGGACAATACCTAATGGAGAACACCGCTCAAAAGCACAAGAATGACAATGGTAATAAACCTAAGGTGGCAGAGTAACACTCACCCTGGCTAATTACCTTTCCCTTTTTTGGCTTTTTCTTTTTTAATAATTGTCTTTCATGTGAATAAAAAGATTTCCTAATGATAATTTATTGCAAAGAACTGAAATAATACATGGCAAATGTTAAGAACATTATTTGAGTAGTAAATTTTAATACATGTTAATCATTATTTTAAACATATACAGGTGTGTGTAGCATATTATTTATGGTACTATTCCTATTAAGAGCATTACTTTAATTTGTGGGTCACAATATTCCTATTTGGTAGGAAGTAAATGAAACCCCATAGTCACTTATAAAGTAAATGTGACCAATATTAAAATCCGTTGAGCTTGCATACTAGTTTTCTCTCTTTGCTATGGCCAGTTACTACACATTTTGTAGCTTGAATAAGAGAAATACAAATTTTTATAGTTGTCTAACGGAAAAGATGCCAAGTACAGATCTCTAGGCAAAAGCTTGGCAGGTTATATTTCTTCATTGCCCTTGGGAGAAGTTATTTCTTTGGTCATTCACTTCATTGACACTACTCAATTCCTTTTGGATGTTAGGTTTCCATGTTCTTTTTAGCTGTCACCTGAGGGTGTCCCTAACTTCTAGGGGCCAATCACTTCTTTGTTCATGCTTCTTTTCTTCATTACCAAAATGAGCTATGGAGAGTCAACTCCATCTTACAACTTGAGTATCTCTTTTGTTCTACTATTTTGCTCTGAATAACCCTTCTGTTTTCCTTTTTCACTTTTAAGGGCCCATGTAATTGTTTTGTGAACTCAAATAATCTCTCTACTGTAAAGGGCAGGACCTTAAATGGACGTTAAATTTGAAGTTCCTTTGGCCACTAAGTGCATTAAATTCATGGATCCCAGAGATCTAAGCATTGATGGGTTTCAGAGATGCAGGCATTTGCATTGTTGGTGAACTCTCAATTTGCCTTCCCCTGTGGTTCTCTTCTTTGAGTCTAGTTGGAATAAGAGGAGTAAATATTCTAGTCACATTTTTAGTACATACAAAGAAGTCAAAATTCAATCAAGCTTTCTTTAATGCAAATCTAAATGTACACTAAATATGTGGTTGGTAGTGTGAATATAAATAAAATAGGTCTCTTCTTTGTAGCAGCTTTATTGATGTAAAACTAGTCTATGTAAAATTGATTATATTTAATATACACAATTTGATATGTTTAGATAATAGTATAACCACAAGCAAAAGTTAGGTTACTATTTCCCAATGTCTCATTTTTGTTTTTTAATTATCAGTATTTTTGTCGGTTTGTATTTTAGTTAACTTCTCAACAAATGACCAATATGTAGTAGAAATAATTTTTAAAATTAACTTATTTTTGTCTCAGGATTAGAGGTGGGCTAGATCCATTGATCTGGGCCTGAGGTGAATCTGAACATCTTTCATTGAGACAGGATCATGTGCTGGACCTGGCCAGAAAGCAGAGACAGGGTCAAAGAAGAGCTAAGGCAAGCCTTGGTTTTCAAAAGTACCTCCCAAAGTAACCAATATCCTTCATCTTAGCCCACCTACTGAAGTTTCAATAATCTCCAGAAAACCTGCCTACTACTGAGGATCAACTCTTCAACAAATAAACCTGTTAGACAATTCATATTCATACAATAAGAGCTTCATTTCATGTTTCTTTTTTCAGTGGTTGTAGTTTAACCTGTGTGTGTGTGTGTGTGTGTGTGTGTGTGTGTGTGTGTGTGTGTGTAGAATACTCAAGCTGAAAAGCATCAAATAAAGCAGCATGATTACATTAAACATTTAAGAAGTGTTTAGGCTGTCATTAACACACACTTTTATAATGAACAATCTTATCGAAGGTCAAAGGCCTAGAGGAAACTAAATCCCCTTCATTCTTTTTTCATTTGTTTTGATGCTGGTACTGGAACTTGAGCTTGGAGTCTGGGCAGTCTAACTAGGCTTTTGATTTTTTTGCTCAAGCTAGATGCTCTACCACCTTCATTACTAAGTTACTAAAACAATTTCATAAATTTACCAATATGTCTTGCAAATATTCAAGATTAAAAAGTACTATTTATAATTTAATAAATTGCAGTGGTCAGGAAACACATGTAAATGATTCTACCATTTTACATGCACACAGGCAGATCTGTCTTCAAATGTCCAACTTAGACAAATGAATTTTTTTTAAAGAAAATTACTTAGTAATACATTTCTATTGCTATATTTTAAGAATAAAAGAGAAAAATGTATGAAGAATATGCAGGAGGACAGGGAATGATAGATATATGTAAAGATATGGAGATAATAAATTATATGTAGCTATCAGAGTAGCAAAACAAATTAAAAGACATAGGACCAATATTATTCCTTGTGTTATCAATGTCACATATAGTAATAGCAGACTCTTCAGTATTTTGTCCAAATACAAAAATATGCTTTGCAATTTAAAACCATCTATTGAAAATTCAACTCATAGGACTTGGAAATTAAAATGAAATTTAGCTATTGGGATTATTCTAGAAATTATTTGAGAAGAATCATTGTTTGATAAACACAGCTAATCCTTTGTAATTCCAATAAAAACATATTCTAAAACCCTTTGGAAACATTTAATGTACAAAGACACAAGTGTCTGGGAAAACAACTGTTATTATGTAGGGTGAACATACCTGTGGAAAAAAAGCATAAATACATTTGAACACATGGAAGATGTGTGAACACAGAATTTAGAAGAGTAACCTACTATCATAAATTAACCTAGATTTAGACATTCATTTTCACTTATTAAGTCATAATTTACTATTAATTTTCATTTAATGAGTAAGATTTATGGTACTGCATAGCCTCAAAAATATTAGTAACTAATAGAAATAGGATGATAAAGACATATGATCAGTCACTTAAAGACAATTCGATATTGGAAATGAGGCATGATTATTTTATATCTGACAGGAATTTATAATACTAAATTGATAGTAGCATTTAACTACAGGAAGAGAATGTAAATTACACTCAGTGTTCATAGCATGAGTAATGAATTATCAACTGAGAATTTATTACCACCATAAATCATAATTATTCATACACTTTGCCTCCCTGGGCATCTTAACACAATATTGAGTATTATAAGATTTTACATGTGAAGAGGAGATGGTTACATCCCAATGGGATCTAATAGGGTCTAATAGTCCATACCGAAGGAAGACACAATATCATAAGTGAACAGTTAACCTAGCATAAGAAGTACAAGGTATGGAAATTAAAAAAATAGCCTAGTTTGATGGTCCATAGTTGTGATCCCAGCAACTTCAGAGGAAGAGATCAGAAGAAATGTAGTGCCGGGCCACCCAGAGGAAAAACTGAGATCCAATTCAATCAATAAACAGCACCTGGTGTGATGTACCTGTTTACCCAAGTAAGCAGGAGGTATAAATAAGAAAATCATGTTCTGGGTTGACCCAGTCAAAAATGCAAGCCTCTATTTACAAAATAACTAAGGTACAAAAGGCTTGAATGGCAAAGTGTCTGGCCAGTGAGCATAAAGTCCTTAGTTCAAAAGCTAGCCCAGATGATATAAATAGACATAGGTATAGATATAGATACAGATATACAAATAGATGTAGATTTATCTGTCACTGTGGGGAGGGGTATGCCTTAGAACTTCATATCTGTTCCAAAGACCCTTCCTAACACTTTGCTTTTTGGGTGCCATGAGTTGAACAGCCCTGGTCTACCATGTCATCATCTCTGGGTTATATAGATCAATATATATATACATATATATATATATATAAGCTGTGTCTGATTAAATACTTGTAATTAAATACATGACATATACACCAATGGCATTTGTATTAGCACTTGGGTGCCACGTGTGTAATACATGAGTCAGTTGTGGACATATCACTATGTGTGTATATATATACATATGTGTACATATATAAGCATGTATATATGTATACATATAAACATGTGCATATATATGCATAAATATATGTATATACACAAATTAAAAGTTAAAAGAATGCGCACATTCCTTTTTTTTCAGATTGTTTACCTGAAAATAATGGAGCTCTTGTTTTACAAACTAAACAGCAAGGCATTGTTCACATATAAAATCAAAAAGGTATTTTTATCTTTGCCACCTTCTGCCGAGGAACATTTTATTTGCTCCATTATTCTTTTTCTAAAAATGCACTCTTTAAAAAATTTTCCAATTAGATGTAAAAAAAAACTTATTGCAAACAATCTTCCATTTGGACATTCCGTGTTATAAAACTCACATGCTGAGTGGGGATCTAAATATCTTCTGACAAACTTGAATTCCTTAAACCTTGAAGCAGAATTCCTTCTGCCCTAGGGAAACAGTGTGCTATGTAGAGTGTAATTGATTAGAGGGCCTTTGAACTTTTTTTTTTTCTTATGGGTCATAGGGCTTGAATTCAGCCTGGGAGCTGTCCTTGAGTTCTTCAGCTCCAGGCTACTGCCCTACCCCTGGGCCTGGGTGGTGTCCCTGAGCTCTTCAGAGCCAAGCCCCACTTTCTGTTTTCTAGAGATTAATTGGAGATAAGGGTCTCAGGTCCTTTTGTGCCCAGGCTGGCTTTGAACCTTGATCCTCAGATCTCAGCCTCTTGAGTAGCTATGATTACAGGTGTGAGTCACTGCTCCAGCCCTAATAACTTCAGGGAATGGGAAATCAATTCTTTTTTTTTTTTTTTGGCCAGCCCTGGCACTGTCCTTGGGTTTTCTCTAGACTAGTGTTTTATCACTTTAGTATCACTTCTGGCTTTTTCTGTGTATGTGGTGCCAAGGAATCGAACCCAGGGCTCTGTGCATGCTAGGAAGGCACTCTACCACTAGGTCATGCTTCTGCTCCCCCCTTTAAACTTTCTTTGTGTTTTCTCCTACCAACACAGGTAAGTTTTCCTACTGGATTGCCTAGTTGTAGGTTCTGTGAAGCCAATAGATGGAAAAGTCAGCCTTCCCCTCAATTTCAACAATGTAATCCTTGAATTTTTTTTGTATTGTCTAAAGAGGCATCCTAAGAACATCCTCAATAAGTACAGTACATTACTTTTCTCACTACTGTGACAAAAATACCTGGTATAAATAATTCACTGTGGGGAAGATTGCTTATAGCTCAGTTCCAGAGGTCTTGTCCTCCATCTTAGCTGCATTGACTCTGGTTCCTTTGGAGAGGTGGGACATGAGCAAGGCTTCAGGAAGCCTGTGAAAAGGGTGTGATGGGGAGGAGGCTGTTCACCTCAAGACCCACCAGGCAGCAGAGAAGCAGACAGTACTCATGGTCCCCAAAGTCTTTCTATCATAACAGAGATGACAGGCCAGAACAGAACTGCTCAATTTGTGGCACCTAAGAAGCAGAGAGTGAGGACTTCTAAAGCATATCTCTCCCCCACAGTGATCTAATCCTTCTAGCTGGTCTCTACCTCCTAAAGTTTCCAGAGCCTCCTGAAACAGTGCCACCAGAGGGGGCCATGTATTCAACATGTGAGCCTGAGGTAGACATGTCAGATTCAAACCAAAGCAAGTATTTCATTATAAACAGCTTATCTGGTTCAGCCAATAGGAGACTCAGGAGAATCTCTATCACTATAGCATCATTGTGCAATATCCTGCCAAAGTAAACTAGAATGAACATAACTAACACTTGCAAAATTCATGGGAACACTTTAAAAAAAGATTGTACTGTACTGAGGATTAAACCCAGAGCCTTACTCTTGCCAGGCAACCTATCAATTTGAGCCATACCTTCTGCCCCACTCAGCACTGGGTATTTTTCACATGTGGATCTCGTATTATATGGAAGCATGTTGAGATTTCAATCCTCCTGTTGTACTTTCCACTATGTGCAATTGCAGACTGTCACAACCACTTTCAGACACTGGTCAACATAGCAACTTGTAAATTTCTTTTTTTCTACACACATATTATGATTTCCCCAATCTCTACTTTCCAAGTAGTTAGGATTACAGGCTTGACCCTGCTTGGCTTGAAATGACATTTTTTCATATTTTTTATTGAAATTAATAGAAGGGTTACATGATATTTGCCAGATAGAAGGTGCATTAATTCCCATACATTGATACCTTTTCACATGTCTTGGTCCCCATTTCCCTCCCCCAACCCCCACCCATCATCTTGTTTTCCCCCGTTCCCTATCCAATTTCAAATAACCAAATACAAATATATCCGATATATCAGGTAACAAAGTGAGATACTATACAAACATAAGCCATATAATGAATGATTGTTTTTCTTAAGGTACTATGTTATCTCTCATCTCTTTTGCTGTCCCTTGATTATCTCATATTGAAATGACATTTTAAAACTACATTTAGATCACACAAATGAGAAAAAGGAAACAACTGTTTTGATGACTAAAAATGTTAATGAATTCCTCCTCCTTCTTGAGAACCACCAGTTAGAACATCAGCACTCATTGCTGCCTGCTTGCTGGAGCAGTCATTCATGGGTAATCTGTCTGCAAAGACTTCTGGGCCAAGATATTTGTCACATTTTCTACGTATTGCAAAGGGTTAGGCACTGCTAGGAGAGAGCACTAATCATAAAACACACTGTCATGAATTCACACTAATAACTAGAAAACCGATACAAATTGCAGAATCACAGAGATTAACGACAATGCAGGGATACAATAAGCAAATCAGTCCTACTTCATCAAGCAAATGCACTTTGCTGTACAATGACAAAGATAATTGAAGACTACACTGTAAGGGAGCCTAACGGTCTAATAAGCACTTGGCTGTCTCCCTTGCCAATCAGAATGGAGACATGACAAGTTCTGAGGCAAATCATGGCTGATTTGAGCAGTGGCCTTCTTGCTTATTGATTTCAAATCTGGTGGAGAGGGTTAAGAGTTTTACAAAAACTGAATTCGACAGAGGGCCCACTCATGCGTGGCAAAATTAACTTAAGTCATTAGAATTCACTTCGTTGATCTGTCAGTAATCAAACATTGCTTTTACTTACCATGCAAATCATGCAACGAAGGCAATCAAAATGATGGTTTCCCACTCATAGAATAGGTGGCCAACATTATCCAATGATGGAAACTTACCAGTTCTATGCTCTTGTGCACAGTGTTTTTCTACATTTCCATGAATTCTTCTATAAAACAGGAGTCACAATAGAGTAAAACATAAATACATAAGGCCATATAGTATGAAGGTAAATGAAAGGACCTCCAGGATATAGAAACAAAAGCCATATAATGAGTGATTGTTGTCCTTAATGTACCATATGGTTATCTCATATGGTTAAAGTATGTTACCTTGTAATCTGATGCATGTATATATATATATATACATATGTTTATTCGGTTATTTGAAATAGGATAGGGAAGGGGGAAAACTGAGGGGCAGAGGTGGGGCTAGAGAAATGGTGATCAAGACTTGAGAAAGGGTATCAATGTTTGTGAAGTAATGTACCTTCTATCTGGTGAATAAAATGCAGCCCTTCCATTAATTAGAATAAAAATATATGAAAAAACAGGAATCACGTTGCACACTGTATATAACTTGAGAATTTGTTGACATGCATGGTGAGTTCTTTCAAGAATGAATGAAGATTGGACAGTCAGGACAAGTAATATAGACCAGACCTTTGACAGAAGCCTGTATGCATAAAAATTTGCATTTGTTATTGTAGAAGATAAAGATGATTCCTGAATACCAAAGGATAGGAAAATGGAACTGAGGAAAAAGAAAAATTGCTATGAATTCCGTCCTCCAGTCATCTTAAACAAAACAAAACTAAAACAAAGCTCAAGGTAGAAAATGAGAGATCACTCTGACAAGAGATGAAACTAGTTATAAAGTCTGCACAATTTCAGATAGAATGAGAAAGACTGGAAAAGGAAGCCAGAGAACAAGGAGTTAGGAAGTGGTGGTGTCAGGCAGGCTAGGCAATGAAGAAAAGGCCTCACAACATTGATTGCAGTGACCATGGTCAGGAATTGTTCTCAAGAGATTTTTGCCTGTACCTGAGCTATCTGAGGGATAGGATTCCGATCCTTTTGTTCTTGTTTTTTATTAAGTAATCCAAAGCTTCTGATGTATCTCAGATACTTTATCTTTTACCCATTGTACAGCACTCTGTTGGGCACAGATTGCCTGTAAGTGTCAGTGTTTTTCATGACGCACAGGTCAGCGGAACTGATCAATAAATAAATGGAGAGGATGCTATAGAACAAATTGACAAGCACGGCATAAATAAATCACCAAGAACAGATGGCACCCAACCAAATGTTGTTTGTTGTTTTTTTTTTTTAAGTAGTCAAAGAATGTTTAGAATTGGATGTTGCACCAAACCATTGGTACATTGCCAGCTCAGTATTTTTAGAAAAGTTTTGCAAAGTGACCTTGGAAAGGCTATGTTGCTCTAGAGGTGGAAATTAGTGAATTATATTGTATACATGACTCATAAAGTTCCATTTTGTGTTGTCTTTAGAAAGTTGAAATGAGCCAAATAATAGAATTTTCTTCCACTAAGGTCTGGTATTTATGTGTTTATAACCTTATGATAACATGAAAACCAACGAGAATAATTGATGTCAACTCTTGGAAATTTGGGGTAAGTTATAGGCCAACAAGTTCATCTGACGATTGGAGAAAATATTTATGCGTGG
Organism: Megascapheus bottae; assembly: GCF_031878675.1. Taxonomy (NCBI): domain Eukaryota; kingdom Metazoa; phylum Chordata; class Mammalia; order Rodentia; family Geomyidae; genus Megascapheus; species Megascapheus bottae. The sequence goes on from NC_143514.1 coordinate 16,692,054, forward strand.
ATGGAGTCAATGAATATAGAATTGTTTTGATTTTACTTACTTAACTGACAATGTGGAAAAGTGTGTGAGTTACAGGAAACTGGATTTTGGAAATATATGTTAGAGATCTTAACAGGAGATCATTCTGATTTTACTAGAGATCTAACGTGCAAGTACTATCATTCTCCAGGTCTTGAGTTCATGACCATGCGCACATTTCTTATTGCACATCATAAAAGATGAGAGAATCTTTTTAACATTCCCAATTCAAAGAAAGCTTTACTTATTAACCTATGAACTAACCTTGTCTGATTTTAAAAGTATTTTATGTAGGCATATATTTTTTTCTGCCCTCTTTCTTCTACATATTGTCTTCTTTTGAATTTTAATGGATATAGAGTTCAATTTTAAATAATATTTCAGAATGAGGGATGTTCCCATTCTTCATGTGCTTAGTAGTTTTTTCTTAAAAAATTTGGACAACTGTAAATTCTAACAGAGTTTATTTCATAACGCATATATCATGAAGGTCCTCTTTGCATTAATACTGTGATAAGGGTTTGAATAAACCTAAGAAGATGTCTTGCCTCCTACAGGAACTGTAAATATATTGGGAGAATCAGATTTGCGTCTGTAACTTCAAGGACATTTCATTCCAAATGGGGGCAAACAGATTCAGCTGTGTGCTGAAAGGTCAAACACATACTCTGTCAAATCTATTGTGTTGTTATTGGAATCAGTACCTTCCATTTCTAAATGGAAGCTACATTCTATTGACACATAAGTTGTTTTGAAAAGAGAATGTGCCCTTTCCTGTTTATTCCAGAGGTAGCAGTTTTACGAGTCTGCTGTAACACTATATTTTTGTGAGGGACAATTATGACCATAAAGGGAATTGTGTGGTAAAAAACTAGAGAATCTGCTGTTAGGCAAGAAGATGACCTTTTTTTACTCAGCTGACTTGCCAAACTTAAGCAGGTTCTTAGCATTTGGAAGAGATTTATGGCCACTAAAGGAAGCCTACTTGCCAACCATAGAGTGAAAGTCTGTATTTCTTTAAAACAAATATGTATGCAAACAGTGACAACACATGATTAATATTGTTTCAACATGTCTCTACTCATGAGTGCTTTTATCTTTACATCAGCACTTAAAGTTCCTATTCCTATACATTCTATGAGCTGCCTCTCTACTCAAGGTCATATTCTTGCTCTTAGTCCTCAACAGTAAGTCCATTTAGTGATAGCCTTCATAGACTCTTGAATATGTTAGATTTTTTTTATAAGAGAAGAATTTGGATGATCAGGGATATGGCTATAAGTTTCCAAACCTTCTAACCAGAAATAATAACTAATAATAATGAATAACATAATCCACCTTGATTCCCAGGAGGAAAGAACATAAAGGGTACAATGAGGTAAGCAAAGGGTTTGTCTTATGGATCCTGTTTGCTTGTAGCAGGCTACAATTAATGTGCCAGTACACTCAAATTTTGTTTATGCTAACAGAAGGAATTGAACAACATGAAGAAGGAGCATGATTTAACATCCAAAGTAAATTCCAAAATGATAAATGCATATATATTATTAAACATTAAGAAAATAATGGAAATAGAAGCATATGACTATAATCTTGGACTTAAAAATATTTTCCTTTCTCTTTTTCCTTTTTTTTTTTGGTGGGTCATGGGGCTTGAACTTGGCCTGGACAATGTCTCTGAACTCTTCAGCTCAAGGCTATCACCCTACCCTTGAGCCAAGTGCCATTTCCCATTTTTCTAAAGGTTAATTGGAAATAAAAGTCTCAGGTCGTTTTGTGCTTGGGCTAGCTTTGAACCTTGATCCTCAGATCTCATCCCTTGAGTAGCTAGGATTGTAAGTGTGAGCCATCGAGTCCAGCTATGAAGAATGTTTTCTAAGAATGATGAAACTCCATAATTTTTGCTAGTCCTGGGCCTTGAACTCAGGGCCTGAGTACTGTCCTTGGAGACTGTTTTATCAAGGCTAGTGCTCTGACACTTGAGCCATAGCACCAGTTCTTGCTTTTTTTCTGTGTATGTAGTATTGAGAAATCCAACCCAGGGCTTAGAGCATGCTAGGCAAGCACTCTCCTACTAGGCTACCCTGCTGGCCCCCATACATTTTTAAAAAAGATTGATATTCATTAAAACTTAGTTTATAATATCCATTTTGTTTTACACAAAGATTAAGTTTAAAAATTTAAGCTCACTCCTGTAAGTTTAGCTACTCAGGAGGCTGAGATCTGAGGTTAGATGTTTGAAACCAGCATAGTTATGAAAGTCCATGGACTCTTATATCCAACCAACTAAAAAAGTAAATAATAAATAAACAAATAAATAGGACCAGGCCAAAATTAAAAGAAAAAAAAGAATTTTTTTCTAGGGGGAGTAAATACACCAATTAATTGATATTAGGCAAACACAGTCAAAAAACAGTATAAAATACATATATGCATCTTTTAGAATGATTGATATTATTGCCTTCACATTTGTCTCTGTATATTCAGTAGCCAGAATTTTCTTTATAAAAATATATCAAACTCCTTCTACAACCAAGTAATAACTATTTATATTAGAAAGAAGTCAGTTAAGTAAGGTGCTAGTAGTTCACACTTGTAAATCCTAGTTACTCAGTAGGCTGAGATATGAAGATCTAGGTTCAAAACAAGTCCAGACCAGAAAACTCCATGAGCCTCTTACCTCTAACCAGCAAAAAACTAGAAGTGAAGTGAAGATGTGGATCAAGTGGCACAGAACTAGTGTCCAGGGAAATGCCAAGTTAAAACAAGAGTCTATAATTTTAAGCTCCAGCTCTCTGTTGTGAGCGCACACACACACACACACACACACACACACACACACACACACACACACACACACAGAAGGACACAAGTAATGTGGTTAAAAGTTAGTTGAACAGGGCCAGTATTGTGGCCTAATGGTAGAGTTCTTGCCTAGCATGCCAAAGTCCTGGGTTTGATTCCTAGGTGCCACATACATAGAAAAGGCCAGAAGTGGTGCTGTAGTTCAAGTGGTAAAGCTCTTGAGAAAGCCCAAGAACAGTGCCCAGGTCCTGACTTCAGTCCCCAGGACTGGTAAAAAAAAATTAGTTGAACAAAACAAAATATATAGATTTATCCAGATATTGTCATTTCCCAGAATACTAGAAGTATATAGGATTCAAATCAACCTGTCAAGAAGGATACAACGTAAACTCTATACACACTTCATCATTCGCAGTGTTCCCCATCCCACTAAATATAAATTAGAGGTCATCACTATAACACCTAGTTGATGTACTCTCTCAAATTGTTTCCTTTCCTTTCAGTTCTAACATTCGCATGCTGTCCTTGAAGACTGCAAGCTTCTGAGAGTCTGGTGTTCCTGTGTCTAAAGTCTGGAGCTGTGATGTAACCTCTCTGAAATCAGTAATGATTCATGGGTGGCTTCTTTCTTCCTCTTCCTCCTCTTCCCACCTTCTCTTCTTCCTCCTCCTCCTCCTCCTCTTCCTCCTCCTCCTCCTCCTCCTCATCCTCTTCTTCCCTCCCCTCATTTGGTTCATGTCATTCATTGTGCCTGCATTGTGCCTTCATATTTCACTCCTCATATATTCTCTCTGTAATTCATTGAGATTTTAGGTCCAGAATCATCATTAATATTTTAGTGTCATGTTTGTTGTGATTATTAATAATGCCATTACCCATTCAGAAGATTTTTCTAGTTTCCTCTCTTTTGATTTACTTCTTTTCTTCTAATAAATTCATAATCCCCCCACTTCATCTATCTCAGTTCATAATTCATCCCTCCTTCCACTTCAACATTGTTAAAAGTAACCCCTCACTCCTAATTGCAATTTTAGACATCCATTTACTGAGAACTATTGCCTATCATCGTTCCTAATTAAGTTATTGTGAGACTCCAGGCCAATGCACTTACTTTTTAATTATGTTTTGGGTATCATCACTTTTTGATTTTCATAATAGTCAAACCTAAAGTCCATTCATTATAATCACATTTAAATTCAGGATCCCCTCCTCACCTCCATATCAAATGGTGGTTTCAAAAATCACTCTACATGTACCTGGTCTATTTGGTTGACCATCTACATAAGCAATTACTTCAAAATTAACATGTATGCCCTTTGAGAATGTCGCTTCACATTTTACTAAGAAAATACAAGCAACACGAAGTTCACTTGCTTATATGTACAACTATCGTGGAAAAATTTGCCATTTGATTTAGTTTGAATCCCAGATTCTAGGATAAGGGTGGGCTTGATTTACCTAACTAGTTTCCAAAGTAGCTGTACCATATTATACTCACATAAAATGAGAGTTGTGGGGATGAGCATCTTGCCAGTGTTGGATCTGATCAGCCATTGGATGCAGACTATTTTAATAAGTATGGTATGTGATGACTGTCCATTGTGATGACCTGATTTTTTCACTTTATTTCTTACTATCTATATATCTTTGGTGCGAGAATTGGAGTGACTCTCTTCAGATCTTTTTATCCCGATTGGTATTGTAAGAGTTCTTTGTATGTCTTATAACTGCCTTTTAACAGCAAATATATTTTTTGGCCAATCTTGGGCCTTGAACTCAGGGCCTGGACACTGTTCTTGGGCTTTCTCAAGGCTAAAACTCTACTACTTGAGCCACAGCACATTTTCTGGCTTTTTTCTATGTATGTGGTACCTAGGAATCGAACCTAGGTCTTCGTGCATGCTAGACAAGCACTCTACCACCATGCTAAACTCCCGGCCCAGCAAATATTTTTTGATAAGTCCTTGGCTTGTCTTCTCACTTTGTTGAGAGTACTTTCTGTAGAGCCTAATTTCTAAGTGCTTAACTTTAAAGAAGACAAATTTACTAGTTTTCTTTCATGGATTATGTTTTTAGTGTTGTTCTAACAAAGGCTATTTTATACTGTGATTTATCTGCTCTCTCTTCCAGAAGTTTTATACTTTTTCGTTTTCTATTCAAGTATATGAATGGTTTTAGTTAATTTTCATGAGGGATATAAGGTCTGGGCATAAACTCTTATGATGCACTTCTTTTTATTGATGTGAATGTCCAGTTGTTTCAATACCATTTTTCAAGAATACTAGAAAGCTCAGTTGTTTTGCCTTTGCTCTACAGATGATTTGACTCTATTTATTTAATGTTATTTAGAGACTCTCTCTTCTGTTCCATGATTTGTCAGTTCTTTTCCCAATATTACATTATCTTGATTTCTGTTGCTTTTAGTAAGCTATTATTTGGGTGGACATACTTTCTCTATCTTGGCTATTTTCCTTCAGCATTGTGCTGGCTATTGTGAGCCTTCAGTCACTCTATATCAATTCCTGATTCTTCCATGCAAGAATATTCTGATTCATTTCTTCGTCTTTTTATACATTTATCTGTAAAATCTAAGTCACTGTAGTAACTCAGATCCTTGACTTCCAATATCATACAAATGTTAGCAATTCTAAAATATGTATGTTAAGAAAAACTTGTGTCCTTTACTTATCTAATATTTACAACTGCTTTATTAGTAACTGTCCAATAAGTATCACAAACTTAAACATGTCTGAAATGGAATACCTTACCTATTATTTAAACCAAATCTGTTCAGCTATGGAATTATTTTCTTAATGGAAATATGCTTATTTCAGGGTTCTTTTGGTCAAGGGACATTAGTTACAGAATAAATAAATTTATGTAGATTATGAGGTTATCATTTTAACATATCTACCATCATACAACATTACAAGAGTACTTAAGAGAAAGAAACTATTTAAAATATCATTGTCCAAAACTTGCTTTTATCAAGAAGCAAAATTACATAATGAAATTCCCTCCCTGGTAACCGTCTTCCCTTTCTTTATTATTTACTAGAGTTAGTTGGCTTTAGAGGCAGGAGTGACTTCGGATGAAGTAGATTAATGTACTTTCCCTATCCTGCTTTTTAACTCTTACTTGGACTTTAATATTCCAACCACAAAATTTGGATTCTGATCTTTATTATTTCATAGTGCTGATGTTTTTCTCTTCCATTTATAAATCAAAATTTATTCCCATAAAAGACATATTTCAACAGTTGCTCGTTCTTAAAGACAGCTCTCAAGTCTTTTCCTCATGTGATTAGCTAAATTTGTCTTTAACATCTTAGTTTAAATATTTACCCAAGTAGGCAAATCAAATCTACATAAAAGAAAATAGATAACTTTTCAATGATTACTTAATTCTATTTAATTTTACCCATATTATCTACTATATTAGCATATCAATTAATTAGTCTATCCAGGACCCAATTAACCATTCCAATACCATATTGGAACTGGGATACAAAATTCTTCACAGGAATTCTATCAGTGTTGTTGTTTTACCTAGGGAATATAGAAAAAAAGTTATCAGCCATATAGTGGGTGCTGCTTAATACTGATCAAGCAAACATATATTAAATCAGCAAGGTATGACTTATTGAACAAAAAAGCCAATTTCCAGTATGAATGAGTTTATAAGGAAATGAAAAATATATGATTTGCTGAATGTTCAAATTTCTATAGTATGTTTAAAGTATAAACGCTTATACAGACTATTGTTTTCCTACAGTCTTAATTTTTATCAGTTCTTAGAAGAGTTTGGAGAACAAACCACTTTTAGCTTCACAAATTTTTATAGAGTATATTTTAGTTATGTGCTTTAATTTTATAATAAAACACCCATTAAGAACATTAATAACATAATTTCAATGAGTTTAGTTTAGTACAGAATAAACTCACATTTAAGAAACCAAGACTATGAATTTGATTATAATAAATACTAAAAGGAATTGAGCACCATTTGGAATTAAAATAAGTCTTAGATAATATAGATAAATGGAAGAGAATTAACATCTCTTATAAAATGTACACTTTATGTCTACACCAATACATAGAAGAAAATAAGCTAATATTAAAGCCATATACTCAGTTGAAATGCTGCTGCCTGTCTATCAGAGCTATTGCTATAAGCAAAATTTAGACAGTACTTCCAGATTATTAAATCAAAATATGATGGAGACCTTAGCTAGATTCAACAGCATAGAGGCCACCAAAGAAATGCAGTGATAATGAAATGTTACCTTTGACAGCAAAACAAACCAGATGCATTTTCTTGTACTTTCAATGATGAATCAATAGTTTTCATTTACATTTGAGATTAAAAAAAAACAATTGTCCACATTTAACGATAAGCCTACAAAATACTAAAGAAAAGTAGTCTGACAGAACAATTGTAATAAAGGTTTCTACTATTCTTAAATTAAGAGGAAAATTTAAAAGCAAATGAGATTTACGTATTAAATCGTGATTTCTCCCACATGCTTATTGTTTCATTTGAATTAAAAACATGTATTTCTTATTGTCCTTAGCCTAATGATGCACAGTGAATGTAGAGTCTTAAATCAACAAATCAACTCTAGATATTGACTAAACTTAAGGAATAGGTAAATTTTTTGAGGGTTAATACTTTAACATCAATAGACAGATATAATTACATACTTATAATAGCATAGCTTGATGCTACAGAACTAACAACTAATATAGGTCAACAAAATGGTATGCTTAAAATAACACCCATGGTAAGCAGCCATACAAAGCAAGGAGTATCTGCATGTATATCTGTGTGTATGTGTGCATATCAGAAATAAAAGATAAAATCTGATTGGTAAGATGGTACACTGTTGATTTCTTAAAAGGAAAAATGTCAGTGTCTATAATCATGTGCATCTTCTTGAAGCAGAAAGACCAAAGAAGAAAACAGTTGGATATCTATGAGAAGTATGTACATTGTTAGAAGTCTCATTTGAGTGCAGGCAAACTATTAGGAGAAGTTTTGATTTATCTCTGACAAAACTTCCATTCATAAGTACAAGAACCATAAATTCTATGCATATTCTTCCAAGAGACAGAAGGAACACTTTGTAATTTTCCACTTAATGCTGATACCAGACTGTACCGAAGACATTACAAGATGAAAAGTACAGACACAATTCTTCATAAACATAGGTGAAAAATTCCTTAATAGAGTATTAAGTCAAATCCATCCAAACTACCGTCACCTAGTAGAATATATCCTGGAACTATAAATTTGACACAGCATTTGATAATCAACTTAGTTCTCCAAATCAGGAGACTGAAGAAGAGAATCACAGGATCATTTCGATTGATACAAGATAGAAACCAGTATTCTCTGATGATGAAATAGGCACAATCAACTTAAGCATTACAAAAGAAACCCTCATCTTTCTTAATTAATGGTGTCTAGGATACCTTCCTAATTTTAATGGTGTTATAACACTCACCAACAACATCAAATTTCTCTGTGATATATGGAATATTTCTCCAAACCTAAGTACTCACATCTCACTTCTACTCTGTACTTAAAAACTGTGGGAAAGGATTTGTACAAATCTTTAGCAAAGAGGTTATGTAGGTGGCAAATAACTGTGAGAAAGATGGTTAAACATCAGTGATCAGGAAAATTCAAACAAATATCACAATGCAATAGTCCCACATATTTACTCAAATGATTAAAATAAACAGCAAATCTGCCATAGAAAGTCCTCATTAGGATGCCTCGTTAATGGAGCTCTCACATATTGCTGGTGGGAATAAAATTTGCAGCCACTTTTCAAAACAGTTTGGGAGCTTGTCATAAAATTAGAACTGCAATTACCATAAACCATATGGTTCCTACCACCTAGTATTTTTTGAAGGGGAAGAGAATATATACATATATATATATCTAATTATATATTCAAGGATAACATTTGCCAACTTTTGTTTTGGCTTTTCTTAATCACCCCAAACTGGTAATAGTCCACGTGCTCATTTATTGGAATAGACAAAGGCCCATGCTGTAGGCATGAAGCTAGAGCTCAGATCAGCAATCCAAGCAATCACTTATGCGACACATTGGCTGAATTTCAAATGCGAGTGAAGCCAGACTCAAAGGCTTCATATTGAAAAATACCATTTACGACAATCTGGAAAAGGAAACTTCACTACATCTAGAAACATCAATATTTGCCAAGGGAAATAGGAAGAAAAGACTGATTTTAAGGTACCAAGAAATGCCACTGTGCTCTATAGGGTGCTAGATGTCTGTAATCCCAGCGCATGTAGAGGTGAAGATCAGAGATTGAATAACTGAGGTTCAATGGAAGTCCAGGCAGTTTTAGTGAGGCACCCCTCACCATCTAAACAAGAAAGCTAGAAAATTTGATTCATAACTACAACCTCAGCTACAACAAAGACATAGGTAGGAGGACTAAGATGGGAGGCCAGCCACAGCCAGAGATGCTAGACCTCATTTGAAAAGTAACTGAAAAAAAACAAAACAATAAAAAAAGAAAAGAAAAGGATGAGGGTGAAGCCTTAAAAGGTGTAAGCCCTACCTGCAAAAGGGCCCTGAAACCAAACTTCTACACTGCCCAAAAGAAATAAGATAAGAGGTAGAAGGAGGTAAGAAGTAGAAATAGTTAGGCAAAGGAAAGGAGGAAGAAGAGAAGTGGAAGAAAAGGAGAGAAAAGACAGAAGGAAACGGTTTTAAGAGTTATAAAAATATCCTGTCTACAGGTGCTTAACCAGTTCTGCCAGCACAACTTGTTGAAGAGGCTGTCTTTCTTCCATTCTATTTTTTTGGCTCCCTTGTCAAAGATCAGGTGGCCATAGGTCTGTGGTTTAATATCTGGGTCCTCAGTTCTATTCCATTGCTCTTCAGGCCTGTTCTTGTGCCAGTACCAAGCTGTTTTGAGAATTATAGCTCTGTAATAGAGTCTAAAGTTTGGAATTGAAATTCCTCCAGCGCTGTTCTTTCTGCGAAGAAGTGTTTTTGCTATATGGGGTCTTTTATTATTCCATATGAAATTTTGAATTGCCTCCTCTATTTCTTTAAGGAATGCCATTGGGATATTGATGGGTATTGCGTTGAATTTGTAGATAGCCCTTGGCAAGATTGTCATTTTCACAATGTTGATTCTTCCGATCCAGGAGCATGGGAGGTTTTTCCATTTCCTTAGTTCTGCTTAAAGTTGGATCCTTCTTTGTCACCTTGCACTAGAATTAACTCCAAATGGATCAAAGACCTGGAGGAAAAAGCTGACACACTGAAAACTTTACAGGAAGGAATAGGAGATACACTAGGCCTCCTTGGCACAGGTCGAAACTTCTTAATAAGGACCAAGAATCACAACAAATCAGAGAAAGGCTGGACAGGTGGGACTGCATTAAACTGCGGAGCTTTTGTATGGCAAAGGACATAGATAGTAAATTAATTAGGAAGCATACAGAGTGGGAGAAGATCTTCACCAACCAAACAACAGACAAAGGCCTCATATCTAAAATATATCAACAACTCAAAAAATTGAATCACTCCAAAACTAACCTCCACAGTAACAATCATCCCATTAAAAAATGGGCCAAAGACTTAAAGAGAGTCTTCTCTGAAGAAGAAACAAAAATGGCCTATAGACACATGAAGAAATGCTCAACATCTCTGGTCATAAAAGAAATGCAAATCAAAACAACTCTAAGATTCCACCTCACTCCAGTTAGAATGGCCAGGATCAGGAAAACGAATAATAACAGATGCTGGAGGGGATGTGGCCAGGAGGGATCACTGCTACACTGTTGGTGGGAGTGGAAACTCATTCAACCACTATGGAAAGCAGTATGGCAGTGCCTCAAAAGGCTAAACATAGAACTCCCCTATGACCCAGCAATTCCACTACTTGGCATTTACCCAACCATCCAGAAACAAGGACATACTAAATCCACTAGCATAACAATGTTCATTGCAGCACTATTCACCATAGCAAAGATATGGAACCAACCTAGATGTCCCTCAGTTGATGAGTGGATCAACAAGTTGTGGTATTTGTACACAATGGAATTCTATGCTGCTGTCAGAAAGAATGACATCGCCCCATTTGTTAGGAAATGGAAAGACTTAGAAAAAATCATATTAAGTGAAGTAAGCCAGACTCAAAGGAACTTAGGCTCAATGGTTTCCCTCATTCATCATAATCAGTAGAAACCTTGGGCTCTACTAGCAGAGATCTGCAATAGAGCAAAATCTTGATACATAAGGCCATATAGTATGAAGCTAATTGAAAGGAACTCCAGGATATTAAAACAAAAGCCATATAACGAATGATTGTTGTCCTTAATGTACTATGTTGTCTCTCATCTCCTTTGCTGTCCCTTGGTTATCTCATATTGTTACAGTATCTCACTTTGTTATCTGATATATTGAATTTACTTGTATTTGGTTATTTGAAATTTGATAAGGAAGGGGGGAAAACCAAGATGAGTGGGGGGGGGTGGGGGGGAGGGTAATGGGTACCAAGACATGTGAAAGGCTATCAATGTATGTGAATTAATGCACCTTCTATCTGGCAATAAAATTACAATAATAATTACAATAAAAATTAAAAAAATATCCTGTCTAGTAACCATAGATATAGAATCACATATATAGTATTTATGAGACGTGAAAAAAAAGAAAAACAAAATACAGTGAAAGAGGATTTAGTCTACATAGAAAATGTACAATTTACCTGATGCTGTCTTACAAATTATTTCAAAACTTATTAGTATGCAGCAATAAAGATTTATTATCTCATCCTATCTGTGGTTCTGAAATCCAGGTCCAGAATGGCTGGATGCATCTTTCCGAGAGTTTCAGGGGCTCTTATAGGCAGGAGGATGTTCAGAGATGGGGTTTCACTCACCTCTGGGGTAGTGACAAAGCTCACTCACAAGGCTGAGAGATGATTCAATTCAATATTACCCGTTGTCCAGAGGTCCATGCCATGTGTGTCTACCCTTAGGAGAGATCACAGCATGACAGGTGGCTTTGTATAAAGTGGATCAAAGAGTGTGTTTGTGGGAAAACCAGTTCAGAACATAAGATAGTCATTTGTAAATCAACAGCAAACAACTAGAATGAGACCTGCCGCTATCTATTTTTGTTTTCATTAGAATTGCATTTCTCCATTTTATACAGCTGAGGGGAGGGGACTAGAGGAAACACTAAAGGCCAAAGTGGGTTTTTACAAGAACCTGTTACATCAATTCTGTGTCAGTAATCTGACATTTAAAAATGGAGAATTAGAGGCTGGGAGTGTGGACTAGTGGTAGAGAGTGCGTGCTTAGCATGCACTAAGCCCTGGGTTTGATTGCTGGGTACCACATACACAGAAAACATTGTAATGGTGCTGTGGCTCAAGGGTAGAGTGCTAGCCTGTGGAAAACCCAAACATGGTGCTCAGGCCCTGAGTTCAAGCCCCAGTACTGGCAAAAAAAAATATGGGGATTAGGAAATGAGGTAAGGTATAAGCTAAAAGTGCATATCTGAAAAATCAGCCAGAGAAAAGATTAAATTGGAACAGAAGAGAACTCGCCATGTTGACAACCCTTGCCTGAAACTCACACCAGCTTAAAAGGAGAAATGGTTGTTTTGGAAAGGTTTGAAATCAGGGGGCACACGGGGGTGGTGAGATGGTCTGAACAATGTTTATTAAACACAAAAAAGAGATTTAAGAGAAAAGCCTGAAGCTAGTGACTCTCACCCAGTCAGCTAAGGCTGAGATCTGAGGATCACAGTTTGAAGCCAATAGAAAAGTCCGTGAGGTTCTCATCTCCAATTAAAGAGCAGAAATCTTCAAGTAGAGCTGTGGCTTTATTGGTCATGTGCCAGCCAGCATGAAGAAGATAAAGATGATAGAGTTAGAGAGACAAGAGACAAGATTAGTTGTTAATAATGATCTCCTGGAGGAGCAGTTTGATTGACAACACATAAGCACAAACCTGTCCATAAAATGATGTGATACAGTCAGGGTTTAGTGACTGTAAAATCACCGAACCCTGACTCTTTAATTTTAAAGTTTGCTATGGGATCTCAGTTCACTTAGGAGTTGTATACAATGGGGGCGAGAAATCATTATGGAGATGGCATTTGACACCAGCTCATATGAAGGAACCCTTTAAGGGTTTAGCTGACCACAAGTCCAATATGTGCCAAAAGAGAAATTGATTTGCTTGAAAGATCCTTTCTTTTTTCATATATTTTTATTGTTAATAATTAATAATAATTAATAGAAGGGTTACATGATATTTGCCAGATAGATGGTGCATTAATTCCCATATATTGATACCCTTTCACATGCTCTGGTCCCCATTTCCCTCCCCTCATCCCCACCCCTCATCTTGTTTTCCCCTGTTCCCTATCCAATTTCAAATAACCAAATACAAATATATCCGATATATCAGGTAACAAAGTGAGATACTGTAACAATATGAGATAACCAAGGGACAGCAAAAGAGATGAGAGATAACATAGTACCTTAACAACAACAATCATTCATTATATGGCTTATGTTTCTATATCCTAGAGATCCTTTCATTTAGCATCCTACAATATGGCCTTTTGTATCAAGTTTTGCTCTATTGCAAATCTCTGCTAGTAGAGCCCAAGGTTTCTAGTGATTATTACAAGTGAGGGAAACCATTGAGCCTAAGTTCCTTTGAGTCTGGCTTACTTCACTTAATATGATCTTTTCTAAGTCTTTCCATTTCCTAACAAATGGGGCAATGTCATTCTTTCTGACAGCAGCATAGAATTCCATTGTGTATAAATACCACAACTTGTTGATCCACTCATCAACTTAGGGACATCTAGGTTGGTTCCATATCTTTGCTATGGTAAATAGTGCTGCAATGAACATTGTTGTGCTGGTGGATTTAGTATGTCCTTGTTTCTGGATGATTGGGTAAATGCCAAGTAGTGGAATTGCTGGGTCATAGGGGAGCTCTATGTTTAGTCTTTTGAAGAACTGCTTTCCATAGTGGTTGAATGAGTTTGCACTCCCACCAACAGTGTAGTAGTGATCCCTCCTGGCCACATCCCCTCTAGCATCTGTTGTTATGAGTTTTCTATTAGGCTATGTTCAGAAGGTATCATGTCCAATCAAAATCTATGCCCCTTTATGGCTTAGATCACACCAGAATTAAACTATGTGGTAGACATTTTCTCTCTTAAAAAGACATTTTAAAAGGGACCTTTTCTGGTGTCCATTAAAAAATTACAATGAACATTTTAATAGAGAATTAAAACTTAAAATGGAAAGTAGGAATGAGACTTTTAAGGAAATGTGCACTGTATATAAAATAAAATGAAATGTATTTTCCATGGTACTGCATCATTATATATTTAAAATACCTAATGTATATGTTAAAATAAGTTAAACTCAAGCTGTGACATTGTCCAAAGAGTACTATACTCCTTACCTGAATTATGGAACAGTATCCACTCTGTGTAACACCTTAATAAAAGCAACAAAATGATATTAAAAGTAAAATAAATATGTCATAAAAATAGAAAATGTTTTGACTATTTGGCTCAATTTCTTAATAAGCCAGATTTCTTCCTGATGAAGAATAAATCATAGAATTGCACTAGAGCAAAACCTTGATATAAAAGGCCATATAGTATGATGCTAAATGAAAGGATCTCTAGGATATAGAAACATAAGCCATATAATGAATGATTGTTGTTCTTAAGGTACTATGTTATCTCTCATCTCTTTTGCTGTCCCTTGGTTATCTCATATTGTTACAGTATCTCACTTCATTACGGATATATTTGTATTTGGTTATTTGAAATTGGATAGAGAATGGGGGAAAACAAGATGAGGGGTGGGGGTGGGGAGAGGGAAATGGGGACCAAGACATGTGAAAGGGTATCAATGTATGGGAATTAATGCACCATCTATCTGGCAAATATCATGTAATCCTTCTTTTAATTACAATAAAAATATATGAAAATAAATAAATAAAAAAAGAATTTCAAGTTCATGTCAGTTTGCTGATTTGAAAAGGCCAAAGACATCATTGGAAAGTAATGGCACATCAGTGTTGAGATGTCAAGTCCACTCTCCAGAGACAAAAATGAACATTTGAATTTGGTAAGAAATCCTGTGAGTTATTTCTCTTGAATCTGTAAATAATGATTAGACATTTCTATTTATACTCAGATTTCCTCTGTCAAAGTCTGTTTACATATGCCATTAATTTGGAAGCCTACTAATGGGACATCTTTTGAGAAAATTGTGGTTTTCCTGTATGATTTTAGTGCAAAGAGAGAGTTCTGCATCTGGAAAGTTTGGAGAACTCTTATCGCCATTTCTGAATATGAAATTCAGGAGATTAGATACTATGTGTATCTCATTTACCTAGTCATATTCTATATTTGCTTCACAAATGGTTGATAGCTGACTTCCGTTCTCAATTCTCAAACTCTATCAATATGTTTTCTGAGTAGCAAATATGATTTTTCAAGTGTACTAAGTAGTATCTAATAGTTTTTTTTAATAGCAAGTTGACCATCTGACAGATTGAAATGCAAAATTATTGACAAAATCAACCCTGTCATCTAGGAGAAAAAAATAAAATAAAGCTGGATATGGTGGCTCAAACCTGTAATACTCACTAGTGAGGAGGCTAAGATCTGAGGATCACGATTCAGAGCCACCCAGGAACTAAAGACCTTGAGACACTTAACTTCAATTAACCACTAGGAAAGAGGAAAAGGCACTGAGGATCAAGGCTAGGGTGGTAGCCTGTGCTGAAGAGCTCAGGGACAGTGCCCAGGACAAGAGTTCAAGTCCCACGAACGACAAAAATAAAAATAAATCGATAAAAAACTTGAAGAGATAATAGAAACATGAATTAGTTTTTATTTCCCTGAAGACAAATTTTTCACAATAAAATTTTAACAACTCTGTGGAGTTTGTTGACAGAAAATTGTGATTTCTCTCAGAGAATTTTGAAGTGAAAAATTATCAAATGATTTGCCAAAATGATCTCTTCATCAAATAGAATTATGTGAAAATATAGCTTCCAGTAGAAGTTCACAAATTAGACATGATAAAATATGGCTTCAAGAAAATGAAGATAATTGACTAAGTACTAAAGTATTTTCACACACAAATGTAAAAGAATTTATAAAAAAAACTATAGTATCTCTAACGATAAACTATTTATAAAAGAAAATTAGAGATTTGGGGGTGCTTTCTATAGTACTATTCTGATAGTATACACCTGAATTTGATACATCATTATTAATAAAAGCACAGAACAATTTCAATATAGCATATCATTTAATTTCCACAATATTTTCATGAAAATGTTTCAAATCTTTGTTTTCCTTACACACTTACTAGATACCCCAATATTAGACAGATGCTAAAATATTCATGCTAAAACTGAAGTACCCCTTTTAAGTGCCAAGCACTTTATTATCAAAGTTTGAAATGCCACTACCAAATGAATTTAACTACATTAATATGTATTATTTGAAAAATCAAATTCCTAATCCAATTTCATGAAAGTATACTAAGGACTAAGTCATAAATTTAACTAAATGCTAAGGAAAATAATTAATTAACATCACCTTAAAAGTAGAAGAATAATAACTACCAAATTACAGGGAGCCTGAAGATCTAAAATAGATAAATAATTGTAAAGATTATAAAATACGTGGGTATTTTCAAATACTTGACAAGGAAAACTTTTACCACGTGTTTACAAGTAATAAGAACTTTGTAAAATGGCACCCTGGTAAACTTAGATGTCTTTACTTCTTTACCACATTCATAAAATTCTTTTCACTATATGAATTTTTCAAATGATAGTTTGATTCTTTTTGTTGTTGCTGTTGCTGGTTGTGGGTCTTGAGTTCTGAGCCTGGGCATTGTCCCTGAGCTCTTCATCTCAAAGCTACAGCCTACCCCTTGATCCACAGCGCCACTCCCGGTTTTCTACTGGTTAATTGGAAATAAGAATCTCTTGGACTTCAATGCCCAGGCTGGCTTTGAACCACATTCCTCAAAGCTCAGCCTCCTGAGTAGCTAGGGTTACAGGCAGAAGCCACCACGCCTAGCTTGATAGTGTTTGATTCGTGAGTCTGTCTGATTTCAGTTCAACTCAGAAAAATATGTCTTTCTTTTTACCAAAATACGATTTTAATAACATAAGGAAAATGTAAAAACAGTCTCAAGAAGGAACCATCCAGCTAAGTCCTATTGAAGAATGATGTGAAAACATGAATCAGGAAGTAAATTTCATTTTATTCATGACATAGCCTTATGGTGTCAAAGAGCATGCAATCCCATGATTCAGTGTATAATTTATGCATAAATTATTATTCTGATAAAATTTGATCCTAAGGAAGCTAGACTCATGACACAGTTTGTTTACCACAAAAAAGAAGAGGAGTTAGAACAGAAGTTTTCAGAAAGGCCATTTGGTCCATGAAAGTAGATGATTATGATTAAAATAACAAGATGCATTGGTAGGAATGAGTCCACTATACAACATTAATTGGGAAGCAAGCATCAGAACAAGGGATAGAGTTGTACATAGGAAGTAAGTTGGTTTACAGGAAAAATTTAAAGTCCATCAGTCTTCCAAAAGGTAAAGAGAGGAAAATGGAAATAGACTTTATATTCAATACCTGTGATGACATGCTATTTTCTTTTTTTAAATTTATTTGTTGTAAAGGTGATGAACAGGGGCACTAGAGTTACAGAAGATAATGAATGCTTTTCCTTTTAAACACTGTTACTCACTCCCTCATTTTTTCCTGCTTACTACTCACCACTCTCCTCCCTCCCTAGATTGTAAAGTTCATTTCCTAGTGAGTATCATTGCTGCATTAGTACATCTTTTATCCTGCTGTTTCTGTGATTTCCCCTTCCCTTTCATAGATCAGATAAGCTTACATATAAGACAAGGGATACAGAAAACTAAACAGAAAGGAGAAATAGAAATAACTGCCTACAGGACATAAGAACCTTTGTTTCCAATACTTGGAGTACATTTTGATACATTTCATTATGTATAGTCCTGTGCACTTAGCAATCAAACTATTATGATTCTCTACTAGGAGTATCATAGACATATTGTAGTTATGACATATGAGGGAAACTATGCAACCTATATTTCTTTGGGCCTAGCTTGCTTCACTTAACATTCTTTGTTCCAGCTCTATTTCCTTATGAATGGGACAATGCCATTCTTTCTGATGGAAGCATAGATCTCTGTGTAAATATATCACCTCCCTCTGTCTGGCTGTCTCTGTCTCTCTTTCTGTCTCTATCTCTCTGTCTTTCTTTATCTCTCTCTCTATTCTCTCTCTCTCACACACATCTTCTCTCTCCTCTCAGTCTCTCAGTCTCTTACTGACTTTATCTGTTAATTCTAGCTTGGTCATATTGGTAAACTTTTTTTATTGGTATTTTATAATTTTATTATTGCTCAATGTGTGTAAATTACTGCAAGAAATAATACAATTATTTTTGATGGTTGTAGGAATGTTTGTTTTCATTTCACTGATAATACTATTAAATATTTGTTTCTCCTGGGCACTGGTAGCTCATGTCTGCAATGCTAGTGACACAAGACAATAAAATCAAAGAACAACAATTTGAACCTAGCCTGACCAATAAAGTCTGAGATAGTCTATGTTCAGTTAGCCAATGAAAGGATAAAGTGAAGTAGAGATCAAGTGATAAAACTCTGGCAGTGAGTTCAAGCTTCAGTGTTAAATGGAGAAAAAAGAAAGAAAGAAAAAGAAAAAGAAGAAAACTATTTGGTCTGATAAATGAATTTGGGTTTGCAATAAAAACAAACATAAATCAAAATGCATCCAAAAGCATTGTGATTATGGCATTTCAAAACTATAATGAAGAATAATTACTAAATAATACATATTTGGTGACATCTTATTTTTATTTATATTATAGTTGATGCATGTCATTTTATAATAGTTAAATAGTGTTAAACATTTATTTCTTGTTTTTTATTTAATTTTATTGTCAAGGTGATGTACAGAGGGGTTACAGTTGCACAAATAAGGTAATGAGTACTTTTCTTGTCATACGTTATTACCCCCTCCCTCATTTTTTCCTATTTTGGCCTGAATACTTTTATATTCTCAGAAACACTTGTTTCAAAATAATGACCTGGACTTCAGAAACTCTCCCTTGGTTGATTAGCCATACAAGTATAGTGTTCTCCATCTTTGACTTCTGAGGTCTTGAACCATTTCTCTGCAATTCCTGCAGGGTACAGCATTCCAGCAAGATCCTGAATCTCTCCTCTGGTTTCAGACACTTCATTTTGGGTTGTCAGTTATACTACTGTAATGCAATTTTTTCTATGCAGCTCCTGGAATTTGTAGACTTTGATTCTGAGATGGATCCGGTTCCCTGGATCTATGGACTTTTTAATGGTCCCATGTAACCCAGGTTAATTGCATCAACCAGTTTGAAGATTTGATTTAGCTTCCAGACCTTTTATCTTGGGCTAGTAGGTAGAACATCATTGTGTTTATGACAGTTTCTGAAACTTGGGGTAAGTCTTTTTTTTTTTTTTTAAAGTAGAACCCTGGCCCTGGGAAGGATATATCTGCGTTCACCACCTACAATGTGAGGATTCAAACCTAGTTTTGCTAATTTAAAAAAAAAAAAGAAAAGAAAAGAAAAGAAAAGAAAAAAGTTCTTAGAAGCCTTGAAGCATTTACCTGTCTTCATATTTTACTTCTGTCTGGTGACGTCTTTTTTTTTCATTTCTTTGTTTGCTTTATTTACATAGACGGTTAAGCCTGCTCCATTCATGCTTTGAGTATGTAATGAATACCTGGAGTCAATTTAAATCTGGCGGGCTCATTAGAAAAAGATGAGAGTCCTGCTGTAAAAATGATGGCATCAGTGTAAAACTAGAAGACCAGGAACCTGGAAATTGAATTATACCAGGAACTCATGCTAGATTCCTATTGGGTTTATACAGCCAAAATATCCAAAGCTTCTAAGCCTATAAGACCCATCTTCCCCCCAAATACTCCGATGAGAGCCATAAATCAAAGAAGGATGCAACCTACCCATCTGCACCTATGGACTGAAGAAAGTCAAAGATGAAGCAAAACCACTGGGTGTCAGTTAGTCCTGGGCATGGCAGATTATTGCAATTTCTCAGTTATCAGGCATAGCACATCTTTGTCATCTATTTCTAAATACGAATATTTTTATTGACATGCAAGCTCATGTACTCTTTGCACCAAAATGGCTTAAAGTGATCTTTTGAAAAAATAACCCTTGAAAATTATAGGTGATCAACATGTGCTTAAATGGGCAGATGTGTTTAGAATTCTAACTTCTCCTGGCCAGAAGCAGCTGTTTAAAATACTTTTGTTCAAAGAACCATATAATGTGTAATTGTTATTCTTAATGTACTATGTTATTTCTCATCTCTTGTGTTGTCCCTGGATTATGTCATATTGTTACAGTATCTTACCTTGTTATCTGATATATTTTATATATATATGTGTATTTGCTTATTTGAAATAGGAAAGGGAAGGGGGAAAACAAGATGAAGGTAGGGTGTGGGAGGAAGGACATGGGGACAAAAACATGAGAAAGGATGACAATGTTTGGGAAGTAATGCACCTTCTATCTGGTGAATATAATGTAACCCTTCTATTAATCACAATAAAAAAAAGAAAAAAATAACTTTCAAATGAAAAAAATAGTTTTGTTCAGATCTTTGACTAGACCTCTGGTGACTTTCCCAGAATTCTTTTCTCCTTTCTATCATGTATATACTGGCTTTATAGGATTAAAATCCCAAGGGATTATTACTACTCTAATTATAGATAAATAAATATTCACATAAAATTCAAGCTGTTAAGAGGCCTACATCCTTCATTGGTCATGAGATTTAGGTAACTTTTTGTTGCATGAACTATCCTAAATTTCTTGCAAATTCAAAGTTGAAAGGTAGAAGTGTTAGGATTTATGATTGCTAGGACAGCTGGACAATGAGGATCACATCTATTACTGGGGGAAGTTTAAATGTGAATACTCTTGGAATAGGTTGTATTTGTATCTGTCAAGAGTTAAAACTGTAATTTGTGTTTACAATCACACACACTTTAAATAAAAAAGATATTAAAGGAAAGAAGCTGCTGTTCAATAGAGGAAGTTTAAAATGTCCAAATTGGGGAAAGAGGAAAGATTTTAATGTTTATGGGTCATGGGGCTTGAACTCAGCCTGGGTGTTGTCCCTGAGCTTTTCAGCTCAAGGCTACTGCCTTACCCTTCAGCCAAGCCCCACTTCCCATTTTCTAGAGGTTAATTGGAGATTAGAGTCTCAGGTCCTTTTGTGACTGGGCTGTGTTTGAACCTTGATACTCAGATCTCAGCCTCCTGAATAGCTAGGATTACTTCTAATCAGTAGAGAATAAATAGTTTTACATTGACAGCTCATTTTAAAATAATTTAATATTTTGCTTCATGAAATATACCTCAGAGCAATAAAAATTATTAATGTTTGAAACAGGGTCTCTCTGTGAGACTTAAACTTGTGATTCTCTCTCTTTTTTTTTTTTTGTCACTCCTGGGCCTTGAACTCAGGGTCTAAGCACTATCCTTCAGCTTTCTCAAGACTAGAGATCTACCACTTGAGGCACAGCACCACTTACAGCTTTTTCTAAATATGTGGTACTGAGGAATCTAACCCAGGTCTTTATGCAGGCTAAGCAAGCATTCTACCACTAGGCCAAATTCCTGGTCCAAATTTGAGATTCTTCTACATCAATCTTTCAGGTTTAGGGGATCCATGTGTATGTGACTTCACTCAGCTTTATGTCTTGTGTTTTGGTAAAAGTCTTGATGTTTAACAAATTTGGCTCAATTGAGAATTAAAAACTACAAAAAAACCTCTCTGAAGGAAATCAAGAAAAAGGGAAGAAAATAATAAAAAGAAAAATGACAGAAGATGAGGAAGGAAGAAAAAGATACAGTAGATGAGGAGTGAGGACAAAAAGAACAGAAAATGAATGCCATATACTAAGTCTAATTTTGTGTAATCTGTATGTAGATGCAGACAGAAAAAATTTAATATGGCCCTTCGTGAATATTAGTTGTCCCCCTTCCCTGAATATACTATTTTGATGTAGGTTTTATTTTGCAATAAGAACAACTTCTAATGACTGGTCTAAAGATCTTCTCCCACTCTATGGGCTTTCTATATAGCTTGCTAGCTATGTCCTGTGCCATACAGAAGCTCTGCAATTTAATGCAGTCCCATTTGTCCAAGCTTTCTTTAATTTGTTGTGTTTCTGGGTCTTTGTTAAGAAAGTTTCGACCTGTGCTAAGGAGACCTAGTGTATCTCCTATTCCTTTTTGTGAAGTTTTCAGGGTATCTTCTTTTACATCTTTGAGTTAATTCTGATGCAGGTTGAAATAGAAGGATCCAACTTTAGTTTGCTGAGGGTGCTTAATCAATTCTGTCGCCACCACTTGTTGAAGAGGCTGTCTATTTTCCATTATATTTTTTTGGGGGGGGGCTCCCTTATCAAAGATTAGATGGCCATAGGTCTAAAATATACCAACAGCTAAAAAAATTGAATCACACCAAAACTAATCTCCAAAGAAACAATCATCCCATTAAATGATGGGCCAAAGACTTAAAGAGAGACTTCGCTGAAGAAATAAGAATAGTCTATAAACACATAAAGAAAGGCTCAACATCTATGGCCATAAAAGAAATGCAAATAAAAAAACTCTGAGATTCCACCTCACTCTAGTTAGAATGGCCATGATCAATAAATCTAATAACAACAGATGCTGGTGGGGATGGGGCCAGGAGAGATCACTACTACATTGCTGGTGGGAGTGTAACCTCCCCTTCAGCCACTATGGCAGTTCCTCAAAAGACTAAACATAGAGCTCCCTATGACCCAGCAATCCCACTACTTGGTTTTAAGCCTATGGTCCAGAAACAAGGACATATTAAACCCTAGCACAATGATGTTCACAGCAAAGATATGGAACCAACCCAGATGCCCTTCAATAGATGATTGGATCAACAAGATATGGAATTTATACATAATGGAATTCTACGTTGCCAACAGAAAAAAATGACTTGCCCCATTTGTAAGAAAATGGAAGGACTTGGAAAACATCGTATTAAGTGAAGTACGCCAGACCCACAGGAACATAGGCTCAATGGTTTCCTTCATTTGTCATACTTAGTATAAACCTTGGACTCTCCTAGCAAAGGATTACAATAGCTCAAAACCTAAATAAATAAGGCCATATAGGATGAGGCTAAATGAAAGGAGCACCAGGATATAGAAACAAGAGCTATATAGGGAGTGAATGTTGTTCTTAATGTACTATGTTATGTCTCATCTCTTTTGTTGCCCTTTGATTATTCTCATATTGTTACAGTATCTTACCTTGTTATCTGGTATATTGTATATACGTTTATGTGTTCATTTGAAATAGGAAAGGGAAGGGGGAAAAAGATGAGGGGCAGGAGTGGGGGAGGGAAATGGGAGCAAAAACATGAGAAGGGGTATCAATGTGTGTGAAGTAATGCTTCTATCTGGTGAATATAACTGTAACTCTTTTATTAATTACAATATAAATATATGAAAAAAGAACAATTTCTAAAGAGAAATTTTTAAATCAATGAAAAAATTGAAATCCTCAAGACTGTTATTCATGTTGAATATTTCAGGAATAAACTCTCAGAACAGAAATTGTTCTTTAGAAGGTATTTGCAATATTTTATCAATAAATATCATAAGCAAATGAATCTTTGTGACTGGGTCCCTGAAATTGCTGAAAACTGACTTCTGAACTTCATGAATTCCAGAGTAGTGAGGTGAAGAATGGATTGGATTCAGGGATTCAATGCTTTCATACTCTCAACAATAATACTAATTGTTATCATAATCAATACCTTTATAAAAGTTGGTTGAATAAGAATATTCGTTAATATAAGACATTTTTTCTCTAAAATTAAAGAACTCATAGAAAGCATCCACATAATGAAAAATAATCAACATTTGATTTATATTATACTTAAGTTATTGAGATGTCAGTATTATGAATAATCCAAGAGCAGTAGATATAGCTCAACGTTAGGAGATATCTAATATCTAATATGGGTTCTATAAAAAATACCTCCAAATACTATTAAAATAATTAAAATATTTCAAGTAACTAGATAACAAAGCAAAGATGCTGGAAAGAGCTGAACAATTAAATTAGGCTTTTAAAAACCTCTATCAACATATCAGTGCTTACAAGGTTCTGATGGAAAGTACATCCATATAATATTAAAGGCTATGATGTTTAAAAGTAGTGGAAGATATTATTTTTCAAAATTTTAGAGAGGTCTTGACTTATAGCAACTCTTCCTGGAAAGCCATTTAAATATGTGTTCAAGCCAACCGAAGTTGAAGCACAATAAACTGAATAATTAGAAAAGTCATATGAAAGGGTTAATGATTATCACTGAAGTCTTTTAAACGCCAAATTAACACTAAACACAGAATTATAATCAAGGGTCCAAATGTTATAATTACTGACAAAATTAAATCAGTGAGCAACAAATGTCACAGTGTATGTAAATGGAGATGGGAGTAAACATAAATGTTCATTTTCATTTTTTGTTTGTTTCTTATGAGTTAATTTGAATGCAGTTAAGCACACTTTCTTTTACTACTTATCAAACCTTTATATTTCATAGTGTTATTTATTATCCTAAAAAGGCTATTTTTCCAGAAAAAATATTTCCTGTGGAAAAAATAAGATTATGGGAAGTTGCTCAGCCTCTTCAGTTTTTATTTATTTGGTTCAACTCAATGAATAATAAAGTTTAATTTTAAAAAAAGCAAGTAAAAACTGAAAACTTCAACAAAAAGAAAGAGAAAAGCAGGAAGAACAAAGTAAGAAAAAAAGATGGAAGGAAAACTGGAGAGAAGGAAGTAAAGGGGGAATCAGAAATATGGAGAGGAGAAACAGTGTAGGAAAAACCAAATAATATAAATAAAGATAAAATATATAAATAAAGTATAAATATATTTTAATGGCATTTAGTTCAAAAATTCCCTTTTGATTTATTTGGGGGTAAGGCCTGATAGTCCTTTTCTTTTGCCATGGTGAAATCCTTTGGTCCATGCCTTGATATTGTTGTATAAAAGGCTGTGAGCCTGCCAGAACACATTTGTTCATATACACTTTTGTTGTCTATACTGATATCATGAAAGTTTTATATGCTACATAATACATGTTGCATGATACTCAGAGATTGAGCTCAGAACCTCAAGCTCTTGCTTGGCTTTTTCACTCAGGACTAGTGCTCTATAACATGAGCTGTCTCTCCACTTTCAGGATTTTGCTGGTTATTTGAAGCCCTATTTGGCTTAAAACCATGATCCTTGGATCTCAGCCTACTGAGTTTCTAGAATTATAGGCATGGAATACCAGCACCATCCAGCTTATCAATTTTTTTTGGGTGGGGGGCTGTTGTCATGGTTTTTGGATTCTTGGCCTAGACATTGTCTCTGAGCTCTTCAGTTCAAGGTTACTGCCAAACTCACTGAGCACAGTGCCACTTCCGGTTTTCTAGTGATTAATTGGCAATAAGAATCTCATGGACTTTAGTACCCAGGCTGGCCTTGAACTGCAATCCTGAGATCTCAGCCTCCTGAGTAACTAAGATTGCAGGCATGAGCCACTAGCACCGGGCTCAATTATATTTTTATGTCAATATAAAAGTACAAAATCATCCATACAGAATTTAAATCACTTTTAGAATTATATACTTAAGAATACAAAATAGCTAATAATTATTGTGTTAGATGAATAACTATGTATTGCTAAGCTCATGGCCTGATACACAAGGTATCAAAGCATGGACCAGAAAAACTCAAAAAAGCAAAAGAAAAACATTCTTAGGCCTTAACCCCAGTGGATGTAGAGAATTTATGAATATTTGAATCAAAGATTTAAATGCCCTTAAAACACGTTTATATTTTGATCTTCAAATCCCATGCATATAAATTAAGAAAATATTCAGGTTGCTATTCAAAAGTCTTTTCAAAAATTGCAATTGTGTAAATATGCAGTGAAATTAGATGCCCAACAATAATGGACTGATTAAAATAATTATCTATAGCTGGGTGGGCATACAGAAAGTGCTATCCACTCAAGCATACAAATGGGATAATCCTACATATTTTAAGAAGTTGGAATACAGTATATTTTATAAGACACCACTGATAGATTTAATAAAGCATATGCACATAGAAATGCTTTGAAAAAATCTAAAAATGTATTAAATTCTCTTTACAAACATTTATTCAGTGCCTCATATATAGGGGACAATATAGAACAACAGTCCCAGCAGAACCTAAATCAAGAGAGTTTGTGATCCAAATGTGCAAGGGATACAATTCAAACAGAGAAGACACATATGCCAAACCCTGGGTTTAAAGTGCTTGGAGCACTCTGTGCTGATGGAGAGTAGCTGTAGTCAACCTCTCAGAAAGATTCCTAAGGAATGGTTTGTTCTTCACACTTGGAACATGTGCATTTTTAGAAGTTT
This sequence comes from Megascapheus bottae, assembly GCF_031878675.1. Lineage (NCBI taxonomy): Eukaryota > Metazoa > Chordata > Mammalia > Rodentia > Geomyidae > Megascapheus > Megascapheus bottae. The sequence goes on from NC_143514.1 coordinate 16,718,546, forward strand.
TCAATTAGATTCAAATTCTTTGACAAAGGGAAAAAAAGTACATTTAGAACTATGAAAATAATATTATTCTCTTTTTAACTGCCATCTTTCCAATGAATATTAATAATGTTCAATTTCTTAACAATGGATGATCATTCTTGCTAAGCAAAGTTCCAAGCCATCTGCTCATCCAGGTACTCCTGAGTGGGTTTGGCAGTGGGAAATATGTGTCTCTGTTCAGGAGAGTGCTGTTTTAATGCTTTGCTCCTTACCTTTCTATACTACCCAACAGTGATCTATTAGAGACCATTTTTAACTTCAAATGACTTTAAGAAAAAATTAGCATTTCCCTTATGTGCCAAAAATAATGAGCATATATTTTAAAAGTGGAAACTAAACTTGCTAAAAGATTTTGCTTGGCAAGAAATGTTTTCAGTAGTTCATTAATTACAAAATAATTCCCCCCTGACTGCAGAGACCCTGCACAAGATGTTTCCTGGAGTTACATAGTATGTGTTCATCTTTTAATCACACTGACAGAAGGAAAATGGACAGCAAGTTCACAAGTAGGGCTGCGCACACTCTTAATTTTAATGGAGTGGAGCTGAAGCATGAAGTGGACCACGTATCAGATAATTCGGAAAGATGTTTACAATTTTGTTGGTGGTGAGTTTAACTTTACTATGCAGATAATAGTAATGATCTTAGTACCTATTCCCATTCAAATCATGAATGCTCAATCCTGTAATCCTAACTAATAAGGAGGCCAAGATGTGAAAATCAAATTCTGAGAGGAACCTAGGCACGAAAAGCCAGGAGACACTTCTCTCCCATTAAACAAAAGAGCAATGGCAGATGTAGAAGTGTGCTCAAGTGGTAGAATGTTACAAAAAGCAAAAGGAGAGCCTCCGGCTCCTGAGGTCAGCCTCAGCATCAGCACAAAAAAATAAAATAATAAAACCATATTAGTGCTCTTGTTCATTCCTGTAAGTTTCCGCCTGATCTTCCAGCCAGTAAATGACAGCACTCCTACATTTCTGTACCAAGTATTTGTGATTTTTCAAGAGCCATGGTATAAAAATAAAGTGGATCTCTCTTTGGCTCTATAAATCCATGTTAGTTCACATTACTGATATAGAGAAGATTTACACCTTACTTTGTGAACCATTTTAAAGTCTCTAATTTCTCAGCTGCATTGCAATAAAGTTGAATGCAGGAAATAGTTTTGCTCCTACACGTTTATCTGAAAGATGTAGAGAAGAGCTCTATATGTCCCTAAAATTAGCTTGTCAAAATTAACTGATTATTGACCACAGTAATTTTATATCACCCATTATAAGAAAATACAAATCTACTTTCTGATGCTCAAAAAAATAGAGTTATCAAGAATACTGTGTAGGGATTTGGTGTTTGGCCTAGTGGTACAGTGATTGTTTAGCATGCACAAAGACCTGGGTTCAATTCCTCGGTACCACATACATAGAAAAAACCAGAAGTGGACATGTGGCTCAACTGGTACAGTGCTAGCCTTGAGAAATCCCAAGGATAGAGCTCAGGCCCTGAGATCAAGCTTCAGGAATGGACAAAAAAAAAAAAGAATATCGTGTAATTCCAGAATTGCATTGATTTTTTTTATCACTGATATTGTGATTTGAATTTTCAGGTTTATATTCTTAATGCTTTATGTGTATGAATATGAATGAATATATAATAGAGTGCATATTACATGTAATTTATGTATTATATACATATATAATATAGTAACATTATATATTACAGATGCATATAATATTTATACTAATGTATAATAACTATATAATATTATATAAGTATATATATGTATGATATATACTCTATCATGTCCATGGGATAAAGTCAGAAATAACTATACTGAAGATAATTATTATCAAGTAATGTAAATCTTGGTCACTACTGGGCTTTGACACTATCATGTGAACCTGATATTAGTTTTCATTTTGCTCAAAAAAAATTTAAAAAATGAAATGCAGTGAGCCATGTGTGAGATTTGCAAGGATCAAGTGGATTACTCTTCTGCCTCCTCATCCCACCTCCATTCCTACCTGCAACTCAATAGAGATGGTTACATCTCCTGCAGGGGGAAAAGAATACAGGGTATTGAAACAAAATTATTGGCACTGCCAACAAAAATACACCTTTTTTGATTATTACATACAATTTATGTCTTCAGGACTCATTTTTCTTTTCTATGAATAAACCATTAATGTCACTTTAATGTCACATTTGGGTTGAGTTAATGGATATTGTCAGAAGTAACCTCTGTATATCTTTTTATTTCTCAAAACTCACTTGTGAAAAGAGGTAGAATCATAAAAATAAAATCAACAGATTTTGACTAGATTATTGAGGAGACTTTTTTCTTCTGCTATTCTTCTAAACTCAAATCCATTAGCCTCTACTTTAATATGACATTTCTTTCTTTGCGTAGTGGGGTACCTTTCCACCCCTTATGAATGGGCCTTTGTTTTGTACATCTCTGAAATTTCTCTTTTGTTTTTTTTATTTAAAACTTTCATTTTGTATTAAAATCAAATGTGTCATCTCCAGCCATGTGGAAATCATGAAGCTCATAACAGCACAGGTAAATCTCTGAACATTACTTCAAATCCTATTATCCCATTTCAGGTAGCCTATAGCAATTCTATGTGCATCTATTAGGACACCAATTGAAGCTTTCTTATTTCCATCTAGACTCTGCCTTATCACCTCCTAATGACTTCAAATTTCAAAAAAAAATCACTCTGTATCATAGTTTGCAGGAACATTCAGGAGCATATAAGACACTGATTTCACTTCAATGCAGTTTTGTGGGTGGACACATTGCAGTAGAACTGAAGCAGAAAGAAATTTCATTAAAACATCATTTCACTTGATAATATATGCACCTAATAAAAGCATTGAAAGATTTAAAATATTCTAGACTTAGCTGAAAATCTGCTCTGAGCAATTCTAAAAATATATTTATCAAGTGCAGACAACCCAACAATATATTACATAGAAAAGGATTCTACTGAAGCTTGGACTTGACTACAAATTTATCACCAATAATTTGATCTCTCGTTAATTTTTAAGTGTTATCAAATTCATTGGGTAATAATTTGACAGAAACTGTTCATGTGGTATTAAAACAAATGGGGACATGAAACCACTCCTTAAATTGAATTTTTCTTGTAAGTTGATTGGCTGGATTACATACTATAATATTGATTGAGCTGTTTTAAAACACATCAAGCTTGACTTTTCCTTTCTCACTAGTAAGATTAATGTATGTTAAAGAATGTGTGACAAGATGGTCAATGTTTGTTATGATAATTTGGAAAAAACACCAGAAATTAACCAATGCTGTAGATCTAAAGCAGAGAGGTACCTGTTTTTTGGTGCTGAAAATGTTTGGGAAGAATCTCCCATTTGACGTATCTATTTAGCATTACGGATATGTATGTATGTATGAATGTATTGTTTTGGAGAACATTTATAACATTTTGTTTGTATTTTTCATGGCTTTCCCACAAATTTCTTTATATATAAAGTTTAAATTTGCTAGACATTATATGAAGAAATAAGCAAAGTCAAGTAGCATCCAACAACAAGGATCCCAAACTTTCATTTTCTTTTATTACCTTTAAGTACATATACATTAGGATTTTGACAATGCATCTTGACAATATCACCCCTTTCACAATTCACCATCTCTCCCAAACCCATCCCATTCTCTTAATTTAACTGCATCTGTTTTCATACCTGCACATTGAGCTTACACAGGTGAGTCAATCCTATCACAGAAGGTAGCCTTATAAGCAAAGCAGAAGGAAAAGAGTTGTGCTAAATGTTGTGGGGGGGGAGCAGGACAGGGGGATTAGCATTATTGTAGGAGAAGCTATTTAGGCTATTTGTAAACCCATATCTGGTGGTGATATTTATGGTCTTTCCACTTCAAAAGAATTCTGTTATCATCTCAGATTTCACTGGCTTCATTCCAGCCCTCAGGCTTATTTTGTTTGTTTGTTTGTTTGTTTGTTTATTGTGCCAGCAGCACCAACAGCAGCAGCAACACTGTAGTATGGTTTAGAACAACCAGTATCTAGTTGTAACTGCAGGTGTTTTAAGTTCTAAATCCACACATCTACAATGTTGTTGTAGCCAAGAAAAGAAAGCAAAAGTCTTATGAGTAAAATGATTTCCTTCATTCAGGGATGAATGTTGTTGGTAAGGATTACAAATGCTCCTAGAAGTTGGGAAAGTGAAGTCATTTATACCAAGTGGTTTCCAATCTAACACTTAACCTCTCACGTTGCTCATTCTCTTTGATTCCCTTTGTGATGGAATGTTTGGCCCAATGTACACTTCAACTATACTGTTTCTGAAGGAACTTTACGAGGAGACAGTTAAATGACTTATAGTTTCCTCTTCAGCAGACTTATTTCCACCTACTGTCCAATTGTCAGTGTCAAGTAAATAAGTATGCCCAACAGTTTTCTGTGTGTCTATTTCCCAATCTCTAACAAGTGTTTGCCTGAACAAAGCTTCCAGGACTACATCAGTCTTTTTTCATAGACCTCATCCTTTTTAGCCAATAGGCTCTCAATCTGAGAAGTGATCAGAGAACATATACTTTTATTAGGATTATTGCCTTCTTATGTCAGCTAAGTTTTATTAATTTCAAGTTTGTAAATTAAAGAGCTACCCCTAGAGATTTCCCGTGTAACATTCCCTATGGAAAATTAATCTACTAACTATAGCCATGTTTCTCAGTGGAGTAGTAGAGCATTCTAGTCTTGGCATGTAGTCAAAAATCTTAGGAAACAAAGTGCTATAACAATATCTTATAACCTCAGCCCTGTCCTTGAGAATAAATTAACGCTGCACTCAATGGATGCTGATATCATTCTTTGTTACATTAATAAGGGACATGTTTATCAGGTTCACCTGGTTCTGGTCAGTGTGTATAGTCTCCAGGCTTAGAAAAGTTATCCCAAATGCCTAACACTCAGCATTTTCCTCTCTTCTTCTACTACCTGACATGTTCATTTCCATTCAATAGAGTATATGTAGGCCATTTCTTTTTACTGCTTCAAAGACATTGCCTAACAGCTTGACTATGCTGGAAATCTTAAATCCTTTTCTAAAGAGGATTCTTTCTCTATAAGATTTTCAACTAGTGTTAAACAATTCTGCTTGAGTAATTCAACGCCCTATTCCATATATACTCTCACAGGGAGGAACTACCCTTCCAAAAGAATGAAGTTCCTTTCTTTCATTGGTTGTATCAGAGAGACCCTCTAAAATCTTGTGAGGAATGATATTCTCTGCATCATTCTGAAACAAGACTTTTTAGACTTTACCTTAGGAGAATTCTCCCAAACACCATGGAGGTGTTTGGATTCCAATGTCTTAAGTGTGTTGTATCTAATGTGTGTTAGACTGCTTTCTATGAAAACAAATATATGAGATGAATCAACTCTTAAGAAGGAAAGGGATATTATTTTGGTTCCCCTTTTCGAAGGTTTCAGGCCTCATCTGAAAGCCCTGGGAACTACTGTAAGGCACCACAACTGCTAACAGAGAATATTTTAATAAGCTCTGTCTATGAACATATAATTCAGGGAAACAATGTTATATGAATGTGATATTTACTTTAAACATCCATTTCTCCAGAAATCTTTCTTTTGTCACGTTGAAATTTCTTATTTTTATTATCATCTTTCTTTTTTTTTTGCATTTTTTATTGTAATTAGTAAAGGGGTTACATGATATTTGCCAGATAGAAGGTGCATTAATTCACGTACATTGATATCCTTTCACATGTCTTGGTACCCATTTCCTTCCCCCCCCCCACACCCCCACCCGTCTTGGTTTTCCCCCCTTCCCTATCAAATTTCAAGTCCATCCTGACTATCATCTAGTAGCAGTAGTTAATTCATGTAGGAATATTTCACACTTAGCAGGGAATTTAACACTTTTAATCAATACAATAAAGACAATTGATTTTGACTTCTTGAACAAAAATGAATGCCAATGAGTTATATTAGGTAAAGTAATGGTTTTGTAGCCTCCATTAGTCTATAACTAGTAAGGTTAATGGTATCTTAAAAATCAAAGATTAGCCAGATGCAGTGTCTCTTTCCTGTAATCCTAGCTACTCAGGTGGCTGAGATCTGAGGATAAAGATTCAAAGCCAGCCCAGGTACAAAAGGACCTGAGACCCTTATCTACAATTAACCTCTAGAAAATGAGAAGTGGAGCTTGGCTCAAGGGTAGAGCAGTAGCCTTAAGCTGAAGAGCTCAGAGACAGAGCGCAATCTGAGTTCAAGCCATATGACCCACCAAAAAAAAAAAAAGAAAATCAGAGATTTAATAGATGCTGTGAAGTAAATTAAACATTTTTCAACTATTACAATTACTAGTAGTATCTTTTTATTTCTAGCTTCCAAAAGAATACTATTTTTTCATCTTTGTTGGATAGGCTATTTTCTATTTTCAGGTTTATTAAATCCGTAAAGCATGATGAGTATTTACCAAATATCTTTCAATTTTATATTTGTGTTATATTCTCCACAAGCATTTTGCATTTGAGATGTCATTCTACATAAAAGAAATTCTAATTCTAATGTCTGTTTCATGATGAAATATAAGCTCTAATTTAAAGGAGTGAAGTGACTAGGAAAAAGATATCTATAAGCTAAACTCTAAATATAAAGGATTCCAAATTTTTTGGCATCTCATGAAAAATTATATTGGTAAGAAATATTAGTAAAATTTGATATTTAAGTATTTTAAAACTGATCAAATATTAAAAGTTTATTTTGAAAACATTTTTGAACATCTGGTCCAAGCATCATGCTATATGCCATTGAAATAAAGTAATGAATAAGATATTTTACTTGTCTTCATGAATGTTATAGCATATTAAACTTTAAGCTTATCAAAATAATTTGTCATAATATAAAACAAAATAAGTAAAATAGGCTTAACATATGCAAATAAAATGACCGAGTTACACTAACCAACATAATATATCCTCCAACATAATATATTTATTTCACAGCAATATAACTGTTTCCATCTCTGTCTCCACCAGGAAGAAAGAGAACCCCTATAAGAATAGGAATTAATTTCTATCTCAGTATTCCTTATTCCTACAACAGAATATTAAACTAATAGGTGATCTTCTAGTTTTTATGTGAATATATATGGAAATTTTTCACTCCTTTTTTGTATGAGTCAGAGATCTATTGAGGAACTGACAAGATAAAAGGAAGCTACTGGCTTATTCCATGAATAGCTGTAAGTGGACTCATAATGCTCAACTGGAATAATGTAGACCAAGCAGTCCACAGTCCTACATGGATGACATTGCATGTATTAAGTAACATACAGTAGAATTTGATATTAATTCCTTTAGTACGTAGAGGACTGGGAATGCCTTCATAATGAGAAATCAGTAACTCACTGAGTTACTAAAATCACATTTACATAATGAAGTCCCATTCCTAAACCTGTTTACTTAATTTAACAAAGCAAGATAAGTAAATGACAGGAAACCAAAGAAATGGGAATAATATTGAGGAGGAGAGGATTAATGAAGAGGTAAATGAGAATGGATAGTTATGGTCCACCACATAGTTTATTTGCAATTATGCAGCTAGAACACTGAAACCTGTTGAAATTGTTTAATAAAAAGGATCTGGGATAAGTGAGAGTGATAGAGAGCAGGGGTCTGATACACACTGACACATATACCTCCCTTGTACAAGTAATGTATACTAATAAAAATAAAACATATAATTACCTACCATATATAACCTACCATATATTTATAAAGTGAAGTATTATTCAGTTATTTATGAAATAAATTATCATTTAGTTATTATAAGAAAAGTACTGTCATCCAAGAATTTATGTTGAGAAAGGAAGAAGTCAGTCTGAATTGGCTACATTCCATTAGATTCTATTTAAACGGTATCTGGGAAATGATCACAGAACTAGGTAAAGATATAGGTAAAACTCACAAATGTTTAATGTAGCACAGCTGGATATGTAGAACATAGGTTATTTGGGGGACAAAGAGAGTCATCGTTAATACCAAATACTTAGAATTGTTCATTTGTTAAAATCTGGTGTAACTTCTAAGCCCAAAGATTAAATGTTACTGTATACAATTTTTAAAAGTTTTATGATTTTTCTAATTCATTTCCATTTTCTTACAAATGAGGCAATCAATATTAAGTGTTTCCTACTAATTAATTGTCAGCAATTCTGAAATCATTGAACGTGGAATGTGGAACTAAATAATTAGACAAATGAGTAAGAAAACCTAGCATTCTACATGTGTATGGAATGTTTACATATATATTGATATATAAACAAATAATTCACATATATGATATATGTTTGTAAAATTGCACATATACATACATATACAAGGAAGTCTTCAAAGATAATCATAAGTTTTTCAGCTCAGAGGCTCTAAAGGCAACATAATCACAGTAGTTATGAGCATGACTTTTGTATAAGTGGATTTTTTAAAACTATCATTCTTTAGTGATTGTCTATAGAGATTCCCTTCTTGAGTATTTGTTTGTAAATCACGTCATTTGAAATATGAGGTAAAAGTCAATGTTAATAAACTTTAAAAAAGGGAATCATTTATGAACAGTTTGAAAAGTTTAGAAACTAGCAATGTGGTAGAAAATATACAAAGAGAGCCTAGATTTCTTTGGAATGCAAAAATATACATATAAATGCTCAAAAGTAATACCTAAGAAAATTTCAGAGAGAATATGGACTTGTCTTAAATGATTTTCTAACAACCAAAGCTGGAACAAAATCTATCATGTAGTATTGGATTGTAACCCTAATTATAAAATGTGAGACTATTAACACAAAACAATCTAAATCTTTAAATAAGAAAGTGTGGAAAAACAGCAAATTCTGAATCAGAAGAATTATAAGTATTTGGTAGTTATCTTAAACTTAAGGAGAAAAATAACTATACCTTACTTCTAAAATATAGGCTACATATTTCTTTTCTATATATTTCTTTTTTTCTATCTTATATAGTATAAGGAAAAAAGCATATAAATTCAAGGGGAGAGCATATATGTACAGTTGAAAAATCTGACAAAGCTTACACAAGTCATGTGATCAATAAAAGTACAACTGATAAGTTATGAGTATGAAGCCTTGATATCATGTGCCAAGAATGGTGCTTCACCACAACCAGTTTCCAACCATGAAAAACAGAAAAAACTTATTCTTCTTAAAATGGTTAGTTCATAAAAAACAACAGAATCTGAAAATTAATCCCAACAAAGAGGAGGTTAAAGAAACATGCCAGACACAAAGGAGCATAGGCTCAGTGGTTTCTCCCATTTGTTATAATTAGTATACATGTAGTACTCTCCTAGCAGAGGATTACAATAGCTCAAAACCTCCTATAGGATGAGGCTAAATGACAGGGTCTCCAGGATATGGAAACAAGAGCTTCATCTTGTGTGATTGTTCTTAACGTACTATTTTATTTCTTTTTTTGCCCTTTGGTTAATCTCATATTGTTATTGTACCTGACTTTGTTCCCTGGTATATTGTATATACATTATTTATTTGAAATAGGAAAGGAAGGGGAAAACCAGATGATTGGGAGGGGGTGGGGGTAGGAAATGGGGACAAAAACATGAGAAGGGGTATCAATGTGTGAGAAGTAATGCACCTACTATCTTGGGAATGTAACTGTAACCCCTGTCTACATTACAATAAATAAATAAATGATTTTTTAAAAAATAATATGCTGACTAAAAGTGATTAGTTTCCTGGTACTCTTTCTGAATAGAAAAGGGGCCTCAGTTGGGGGGTGGGAGAATTGGGAAATTCAAGTAAAATATTAACTTGAATTAATTTGAATGTAATGTTAATTGTAATATTATATGACATAATACAGTAGGAGAAATAGAATATGATGTTTACTGGAAACCTACTCTTAATGTTTTCAAAAGAACTCTTTTTGGAACAATTACCAGATCTTGAACTCAGGTCTTCACACTCTTCAGAGACTCCTTAGCTGCTGAAGGTTGGTGTCCTACCGTTTGAGCTACCCAAATACCTTCTGGCATTGCATTAGTCTCAATGATGACAGTCTGAATGATATTTTGGCCAGGGATCTTTTCAAACTATGCCTCCTGAGCAGCTAATATTGTAGATATAATCCACTAGCACTCAGCTCAACCCAAATTATTAAACGTAAAATTTCTCTTTAAAAAGTATATTTTGATAGCAAAATATGCATTCCACATAAATATGCATATATATAGCATATAGAATCTATAGCATCACATCCAATGACATTCAAAAGCCTATCCTAAACATTTCTAAACTACTAACTCTGCATAATGCTCAAAATACCCTCTATTGCAATCTTACATACAAAGACACAGCCTTCTCACATTAATTTTCAAAATCCAATTTATTCATAAAACAAAAACTGTTTGGCATTTTTCATCAGATTTAATTTTATGTTGCTTTTAATTTATATTGCAAGTATTTGGAATCCATTGCAGGCTCACTTAGACAACTAAATGACTTTTGTGCTGTATATTTCCAGACATTAATAGCATCATTTGCATGCTAAAGAAATGGAATTCTTATTCTGCTGTGGCCACTAAGGATTAATTTAATGAGCTGAATAGAGTTGGGATTGCCTTCTGAGAGAGAGAAGGTTAAAAGGTACATTTTGCTAAATATTTAAAATCTTTAACCTTTGTGGTATAGATCTCATGATTACAAAAAAGGAAGAAAGAAAGAAGTAAAAGGAACTTAAAGTAAAATTGTATCTCACTTGATTTTTTTCCTTTCTAAAGTTCAGAGGTAATTTACCTGACTCTCTTAATTAATATGTAATATTTTCGAATAATGTTAGAATTCTACTGTGGAAGAATGTCTAACAGGTTTATAAAATTTTCTAAGATTTCTACATTATTAAGCAGGTACACAGATGTAAAGTATGTCATCTACTTCTTTTCTCTAATATCTGGGACCATTTTAGAAGCATTACAGCTATTCCTAAATGAACATTTCTTTTGTGTGTGTTTCTACTTAAGTGTTCATTTGGTCACTTGTGGAGAATTAAAAGCTGTCTTTTAATTTGGGTTCTGTGAGCTTCTGTGTCAATTTATTTTACTTGGCATCTGGTATTCTCATCACAAAGTATCAAACACAGAGGAAGCTGGTGGGCTGCCAGGTTTTGGACACAGAAGCCACTCCAAGGAGCATCAAATAATTTCCTTTGTTACATATGATCTCTTTTCAGAATAAATGTTATTCAACATGGCTACCAAACATGCAATGAGATGGAGGCATCTCTAAATCTCTGATATGGTAGTCTAAAATACTGATACAATCTGTAATCAGTTTACATGGGAAATTCCCTCACAAGATAGTTTTATAGTCTTAAGCACAGAGAAGTGATGAGTGTTCAGCCTGAAAGAATTATAATATATTTTTGAGCGATTATGCTTGATTTGACTTGCAATGTTTCTATTTAGTACTTCAGTCGACATTTAGAAAATGGGGCCCAATTTGGGGGCATTTGGAGTTAAACTTTATACATAAGCATGTTTTATTACTTTCCATTATTTCATGCTTTTATGAGTACATACATGTTCCTGCCTCAACAAGACCAAATACTAAAAATGTTTAGGTTAGTTTGATTGGTTTTAGTATCGTTTCATTGCTAGTAATAGAACTTGCATTAGGAAACAAGAACTCCCATTTGGCTTTTTCTCTCAAGAAAGGCAAGTGACCACTTGAGCAACACTACCCACATCCAGCTCTTTGCTGGGAAATTGATAAGTGTCTCCATAGACTTTTCTTTCTGGGTGGGCTTTGAGTCATGATACTCAGATCTCAGTGTCCTGGATAGGGAGGAATTCAGGCATGAGCTACTAAGTGTTCAGCTTAAAAGAATTTTCTTTTAAATATTTACTCTCTGTAGAATATAGAGTAGTTAGTTACTACCTAACATCTCTCCATTACAGTCACTCTCTGCTCTCTCCAGTCCCTCTCTTTTAATCAAGAACTCTTAGTCCTAAACCTCTGGATTGTCTTCTAATTCTAGCAGAGGGCTTGATGTTTATCTAAATGAGACACATGGCAGCCCTTCTCAGCAGGAATCACATTTCCTATTTGTTCCCTATGCATGTTTCATATGTGTGCATAATCATATTGGAATGACAAGTGCTTAAATAGGGTTCAGTCATCTCTTTTCTTACTCTCTTGACTGTATCTCATTGGTATCAGGTTTATCTTTAGACTTTCCTAGTTATTAGACCATGTTGCATAGTCTAATCTAATTCAGTTAGAAAATGGGTCAGTTTTAAGGCCAATCTAGGAATTTTTATTACATTCTATAACAGATTTTCATAGCTATTTTCCTTCTTGACTCTGATAGAAGAGTCGACCTGCAGTTCAGCTTGTTTCTGTCCTGGAATTTAACAACATCTCCTAAATTATTTATACCTAAATCTCTTCTGTTACTCTTGAAGGAAAGGGAAGACAGTCATACTAATTTATATAAACACACACACATACATATAAATGGAACAAAAATTGTTGAGTATATTGTGAAAATTGTAAAAAGGGATAAATGGAGGGATTAATTTTCATCAAGATGTATTATATATATGCATAAATTAAGATGTTACAAATTAAATCCCCTGTATAACTAGATAATGCTAGTAAAGAGGAAAATTTGACATTGTCCCCCTTTGATTTTTCCTTGAGTTCCTTTGGTGAATGCCTTCATGGTCTCTGTTTATATAGAATCTCTCTTCCCTTGAAGGAAGACTTTTCTTTAGACCACTGCTTTGAACAGTGGATGTGAATAATGTCATCTATTCTTCATGGCTAACTTCTCCTGGCATTTGAAATTTACCCAGTGAATCGATATAAAGAGGGTTGTAGAGTGAGAGAAACATCTATACTTGTTTGAAGGAAAACATGATGGGTATGTCCTGGTAGTATCAATTAAAGCATATGTTTTTGTAATACAGTAAACATGCCTTAGTTATAGATTTATTACATGCAGTCTTGACCAAGACTGGTTAAAAAAAGAAAAAGTTAAATAAGAACAAAAAAATTAAAGTTTAATTCCCATGCAGGTATCATGCAACTTTGTTGAAGTGCTGAAGAGGTCTCTCTTTCCTGTATCTTCTCAATTGTGTTTAAGTCCTTGTGTGATCTGAAAGTTTCTTTACCTTCAGTTTTGAGAAAATATACCTTCTGCAACACAAACGGTGTCCAGACAAGAAAGAAAAAGTTAATGTGTTTGATTAAGCTGATAAAATGACATTTTTGATTGACTGATAGTGCTGTGTCTTTAGATGAATTTGGAGATGTGTTATGGGGAAAAATGAACCAAGTATTCACATAAAATAATATAGTTTACTGTGAGCAGAATTGATGTGAACAACGGTAATTTTTGTGGCAATAATGTAGTATATTCCATGTGATTACAAATTATGAATGCTAAGGCTTACCCAAGTCCATTAAAGGAGATTCTAAATAATTTCAGAATACCGATCTTTACTCTGAATATTGCTGAATTTTCCTCAAGAGCAATTTTCTATAAATCCTATCCATGTAGTAACCAAAGATTCAGTGTAATTCAGTGTTAGTATCTCCAGCTTTAGAACTCTATTTTCCCTTAAAACTTTTACCAGAAGCACAAGAATGTGTATCTCCCTGTACAAATAATGAAAACTAAACAGATAAAAAACTAGAACAAAATGTCCCATGACATTAGGTTAAGAGGATAAATATTAAGAGTCCAGGCTCTAGACACAGCTACCTCCAAATAAACTTTTGACCCATTAGCACTTACTACATGCTGTAGTTTATGTACTTGGCATTTTCATTAGTGCAGAACGGTCAGACCCCACACACAGACAATAGCGTCATCCCTACTGCTAACTCCTGTTGTCCCTAGAACTTTTTCTTCTTGTCCTTTTCCTTTTTCTTTCTACAAACTACTTGAAATACTCAAGCCATTGCTATGAGACAGCTTGGTGCCTTGATTATACTGATCTAAATTCTTGACAAACAAATGAACTTGTTTCAAAGCCTCACAAATCAGAAACAGCCCAGCTGCCCTATAATGGATAAGTGGAGCAAGAAAATGTGTATATAATATAAAATAATATAATATATACACGATAAATATGCTTATGTTATATAGTATATATAACATGTTACATGTATGTATCATGTATGTTCAGAAAAATGGATGGAGTTGGGAAACATAATAAATGAAGTAAGTCAGGTTCAACGAAACCAAGTTCATATGTTTTCTCTCATATGAGGAATTTAGATTTAAATGATAAAGATGTACATATATATGTGGAGAGAGAGAAATCCTATATAGGATCATATACACATACACACAAACACATTGAATAAGTTAAATTATGTGCAGGGAAAGATTGCAGTGTAAGTCCTTTGAACAACTAACTGAAGAGTTAACAAACTGAATGACAGGAAGCTGGAAGATTCTTTGTCATAGGGCATGAGGTTAAGGACAGTGGTGCAGACAAATGAGAGAAGAAAAGTGGATGAGTGCAGTCATAATATTCAATGTACCTCTGTGAAAACCCAGGTAACCAGAGTGGATGGGTAAAGTTAGGAAACAAGAGGGCTGATGGAAGGTGTGATATCGATCAAGATGTATTGTATTCATAAACTGACATGTTGAGTTGAAACTCCTTAGTACAGTTTCATAAAGATAAATTTTAAGTAATAAAAATGACACAAATTGTTTTCAAATCTGCAAGACCTTTCAGAACACCTCAGCCTGCTGTATCTCCCCAGTTATAATTCAGATCAGCCTATATCCTCTTCATTTCTTTGTCAAATTTGTGCCTCACTTTCTAAGAAGATCTACAACTTCTTAGTTCGTAATTGTATATAAACATATGCAATCAGTTCTTGCTACAGAAAATATATTAGTCCATCAGCATATATGTACTCACAAAATCAGGTCATTAATGTATAAACAAAATTTATAAACAAAATTTTATATTAATATAATAAAATTCTCTTACACAATTAAAAGGGACAACAACTAATTCATGCTTCCACATGGATGAGCTTCAAAACCATTAAATGAAAAGTGCCAAAGGCAATAATATATGACATATTATATGATTCCATTTATAGTAAAGGTCCAGAAAATGCAAAATTACAAAGACAGAAAGTAGATTAGTTGTTTCTTGCAATAGGGAAGGTATGGATAATAAAAGGAAAGTGGATCTAAGGGATCTTTTGAAAGTAACAGAAATGCTTAAAATGTCAGATGATGAAATTATGCAACCTTTTTGAAAGTGAAAGAAGATTCCCATAGGCATTATTGACTCATACACTAACTACTTAGGAGGATACATCTGAAAAATCATGATTCAAAGTTATAAAATTATTTTTGTCTATTAACCAGCAAAATCTGGAAATGCAGGTGTACCTCAAGTGGTAAAGAATCAACCATGAGTGTAAAACCACGCAAGGCAGGGTGAGGTGGCTCACATCTGTAATCCTACCTACTCAAGAGGCTGAAATCTGAGGATCAACGTTCAAAGCCAGTCTGGGCACAAAAGGACCTGAGACTCTTATCTCCAATTAACCTCTAGAAAATGGAAAATGGGGCTTGGCTCAAAGGGTAAAGTGGTAGCCTTGACCTGAAGAGCTCAGAGCAGTGTCCAGGCCTCATTCAAGTCCCATACAACAACAACAACAAAAAAAACCCACGCAAGTACATGATTCAAGCTCAAGTACCAAAAAAAGCTATAAAAGTACCATTGAATTGTGATATTGAAATGAACGAAAATATAACAAAAGATAATAGACCTGTCTCTACAGCTTCCCCATTCTATACAGAACCCAGCCTGTAGCTTGCTCAATACTGCATATTTGATGAGTGACTGAGGAAATGGATCCCCTTGAATTCCACTGGTGTCAAAGAGCAACTTGTCTAGCTGGAGAAAGTGGGAGTGACAAACAAACAATTCAAAGAATAGGAAATTTGGGTGATTCTTATTTGGGAATAGCTCTGATCATCCAGTTAACACCATTCTTCTACCCCTTCACCTTCCATCAAACCATTCCCTTCTCCCCATCTCATACCAGTTTTGACCTAAAGAAAAATGGCGTGAAATAGTAGAAAGTTGGATAAACTCCAGGAATTCATCCATTCATCAAATAAAGAAGATCATTAATATCTGCGTTTGTATTACATCTAAATTTTCATTTAAAGACTGAAGCTTCCTGTAGCAAACACAATATAAACTTTTAAAAATAATTACAGTTATTATACCAATCGATTTTCGGCGCAGTAGTTCAGGAATCCTTCACCTCAACTGGGCTTGTATAACATTATCAATATCAAAAGAGGAATTTAAATATCTGGTTATGACAACCAAGTAAAGAATCTGTCATGCATTATTTTTTTTCTCCTAAGAATGTAGTAAGCATTTAACATACATTTATGGTCTGATTACAGGAAGTACTGGAGTTTCTAAAACACAGCACCAAACAATTCTTAGATTTCAAACAAAGATGAAAAGCCAATTTGCTAATTTGCTATAGATTTCATTATTCATTGGTACCCATATTGAATTGGAGAAATGTTATGAAATGAACTAAATAGTAAATGATAGATTTTACAACTGCTATCTGTTTGCAGATTCTAGTAAAGTAATCAAGAGCCAATCTAAAGAATAGTAAAATTACCTTTTTTCAAATTCAAAGCACTATGAAGCTCTGCTTTTGCCTGATAAAATAAACTTGTTAAAACACATCCCTATTATTCATAAAGAGTTCAGAATTCCTTCAGTTAGTATGTTCAGAAGCATCTGATTATATCATTGTTTTTCTTTATGTATCCAAGTTCTAAACTAGAATGAGGCAGGACCCAGGTAATTTCCTCTCCTTCTACTCATTTCCTTTCTTTTTAAAGTAAGGAGGAAAGAAAGAAAGATGAATATTTAAATGAGAAGAGTTTGTTACTTGATTGCAATGCCAATGAAGAAATTTGATATGGAGAGAGTTTGAAGAATATTACTGTCTGCAGTTTTTCAATTGTCTACGGATTTCAATTATCCAAGGATCTCTCTCCTTTATTAAAATAAATAACTGAGTTAGTGTAACTTTTTGTCTGGAATTTAAATTTCACCATGTTCAACTTCATTATCTGGAACTGGACTACATTATCAAATATTGAAGAGATTTAGGTAATTACCTTATTGTTATTTTTCCATTTCTTTGTAAAGCTGACATAAAGTATTTCATGCACAAAGAATATTAATGCAGAAAGATCTCAAGGCCTGATGCCGTCCCTCACCTTTCATGTTCAAGGCTAATGCTCTACTATGTGAGCTGGAGCTCTGCTTTGGTGTTTTCATTTTCTTTTTTTCTTTTATATTTATGTCTTTTCTTTTCTTTTTCTTTAGTAGTTTGGAGATAAGTCTCATGGATTTTCCTTCCCAGGGTGGAAATGCTTCAAATGCTGCCTCATGAGGTTTTCTTAGACGTTGACTTATCTCTTGCCTAGAATTCCTGTGGTACATTTTGATTTGTATCCCACTTGATGGCACCTGACATCTAAGCTACCCTTCACTTATCTAAAGATTCCTTGGACAAATACAATATTATGAGTGAAGTTTTGATTTCTCCATTGCCCTAATCATTTGAGAGGGAATTTTGCTTTTTTGGCTAATAGGCTAAAAAGGTCATACTCACTGGCTCTAGAATGTTATTTTAAACAAATCATAAATGTTCAATCACAGAAAGACTAATTATATCCCAACTAATGTGAGAAAGGTTTTATTGTTTTTGTTAGGGTATAGTCTTTAAATTAAGATGCAGTTAAATATTCCATAATTCCTAATACTTAGGATATATAATCCTTTTACAGACTATTTTTATATTTTCTGACTTGTTTTAGGTCAAAATCTGCAATTTTTATTGTACTTTATGGTCGGGATTGTGTATAAAGGGCTTACAATTACATTTGTCAGGTAATGGGTCCATTACTTCTTGAAACTTGATACCCCTTCTCATGTCTTTGTCCCCCTTTCCCTCTCCCACACCTCCCAGTCATCTTGTTTTCCCCCTTTTCTTTCTTATTTCAAATAACCAAGTAAGCATATACACAGTTTATCAAGTAACAAAGTCAGATACACTAACCATATGAGATTAACCTGAAGTGGAAAAAAAAGAGAAAAGAAATAACTTCACATAGTATCTTTTTTATCATACTATCGAAATAATTTTTCCATATATTTCTTTTTTTTTTGCCAGTCCTGGGCTTGAGCTCAGGGCTTGAGCACTGTCCTTGGACATTCTCAAGGCTACCACTCTACCACTTGAGCCTCAGCACCACTTCTGGCTTTTTGCTATGTATGTGGGGTACCGAGGAATCGAACCCGGGTCTTTATGCATGCTAGGCAAGCACTCTACCACTAGGCCAAACTCCCGGCCCCTCCATATATTTCTTATTGTAATTAATAAAAGGGTTACATTATTTTCATCAGATAGAAGGTGCATTACTTCACATACATTGATATCCTTTCTCCTGTCCTGATCCTCATTTCCCCTCCACCCCCAACCCTCATCTTGTTTCCCCCCCTTCCCTATCTGATTTCAAATAATCAAATAAGCATATATATAATATATCAGATACAAGGTGAAGTACTGTAACAATATGAGATAACCAAGGGACAGGAAAAGAGATGAGAGATAACATAGTACATTAAGGACAACAATCATTCATTATACGGCTTTTGTTTCTATATGCTAGAGGTCCTTTCATTTAGCATCATACTATATGGCCTTATGCATCTAGGTTTTGTTCTATTGTAAATCTCTGCTAGGAGAGCCCAAGGTTTCTACTGATTTTATGACAAATGAGGGAAACCATTGAGCCTATGTTCCTTTGAGTCTGGCTTACTTCACTTAATATGATTTTTTCTGAGTCTTTCCATTTCCTTACAAATGGGGCCATGTCATTCTTTCTGATGCAGCATAGAATTGCATTGTGTATAAATACCACATCTTATTGATCTACTTATCAACTGAGGAGCATCTGAGTTGGTCCCATATCTTTGCTATGGTAAATAGTACTGCAATGAACATTGTTGTGCTAGTGGATTTAGTATGTCCTTGTTTCTGGACAATTGGGTAAATGCCTAGTATTCACATGGTATCTTAAGAACAATCACAAAGATAAACCTCTTGTTTTCATAACCTAGAGTTCTTTTCATTTAGTCTCATCCTGTATAACCATATGTACATGGGTTATGAGATATGGTGATCCTCTGCTAGGAGAAGCCTAGATAAAACACCTGTAACTTTTTATCTTTCCATGATATCTACATTTGATTATTCCTTAAAGTAATTATTTGGTAACTACATAATCAATTGAATTTATATAATGACACCATCACCACAATGTAGAAAATACTTTCTACTTTTAGTAACAAAACATCTTTAGGAGCCTAGTGGTAGCCTGGTGATAGAGTACTTGCCTTGAATGCATGAAGCCCTGGGTTTGATTCCTCAATACCACATATACAGAGAAAAAATGGAAGAGGTGCTGTTCAGGCCCCGGGACTGGTGAAACTTTCTTCAAATATAAAAAGATAAATACATGGGACAGGAGTTTGGCCTAGTGGTAGAGTGCCTGCCTAGCATGCACAAAGACCCAGGTTCGATTCCTCGGTACCACATATATAGAAAAAGCCAGAAGTAGGGCAGTGGCTTAGGGTAGAATTCTAGCCTTGAGGAAAGCCCAAGGACAGTGCTCAGACCCTGAGCTCAAGCCCAGGACTGGCAAAAAAAAAAAGAAAGATAAATACATGATAAGCAGGCAATAATATAATTAATAAATTATTATGAGAAAGCAATTCATTACCATATGTATTCATTTTTCTGTCCCCCAATTGAGTTAAACTTATTTTTAGTTAAAAAAGAAGTGATTAAAGTAAAAAAATAATCATTAACTAACACTTCACTGTGTAGCATATTAGAAGAAAGAAATAGAACTCAATATGTTAACAATATTGTGATCATATGGTAAAGCTAAAAATTGCAAAATAACAAAAAAGCATCCCATCACTTATATATTGAAACTATAAACACATTGTATATGTTATATAACCCTTGAGTGAATAAATGCAAAGGTAATCCTCAGTGATTGCAAATTTATTTTCACAATGGTTATTTCCTCAGTTTAGGAAGTTCTAAGAAAATGGCAGGATAATTTTCTAGAATCTAAATATAAAAGTCAATGAATCAATTGCAAAAGAAATTCAAGTTCACATCTGAACAGATAGATAATCCTGCTTACCCGTTATTTAAGGAAACTAAAAGTATTGCATTGACACTATATAGTTCTACTTTTCCTTTCCAGTGTGATCAAAGTTGAGTCTGTGGCAAATCAGACTATCTGGCCTTATTTTAGTAAATATTTGAGAAACCTGTAGTGCCCATATATTCTACATTATTTCCCTAATGGTCTTATTGCTATCGAGAAAGTATAACTGACAATATTTTTGTTCAGTCTTATTATATAACATCTTCTGAATAAAATATTGGCCAAAAATCTACTAGGTGTTGATAATACAGACATAAATAAATTGGTAAAAGTTATAAGATAGGGGAAAATAAGATGAGTAATCAGGTAAACTATTTTAGAATTCATCTATATACTTTAAAGGTTCATATGTCATATCCAATACAAATAACTAGTCCTTTGAAAGCACTTTGGTTAAGCCACAAATATGGTATTCTGAGAAAAAAGGTAAACTTAATTCAAAGATTAATAATAACCTCAAGTTCATATTTTATTATCAATAAATTTTTTTCACCTATTTTTGGCTAATAATATTTATTTTCTAACTTGATCTGGGCCTACAGGCTATTTTTGTTATATGTATGCTGGTCTCAGAGACTTGAACTAATCCCTGGGCATTGTACTTGAGATTTTTTGCTTAAGGGTAGTGCTCTACAATTTGAGGCACATCTCTATTTCCAGTTTTTGGTTTTTTGGTAGTTAATTATTGAAAAGAAAGTTCTCAGAGTCTTTCCTGCTCAAGCTAAGCTTCAAGTCATGATCCTCAGAACTCAGCCTCCTGAGTAACGTGTGTTACAATTATGATCCACTGCTGTCTGGCTTTAAGTCTATTTTTTTCTAAGATTTATAAAGATGATACTAGAATGGGAAAATCTGTTCTGACAGGGTTCTCTTTTAGGTTCTGACTTCCTTTTAGATCAGAAGATATGGTTAGATCTTCAGCCACATAATTCATTTCATCAGAGAGTCACGAGTTGTCTATAGCCCAAATCTGAGCTTTTGAAAACAAGACAAGGACCTGTTTGGATTATGGTCCTGTGGATATCTTGTATAATTCTGAGTAAGCAATACCCTGGCAACATTACTTTCCAAGTGTTCCTATTTGATAAAATCAGCCCTGACCACCACCTGTGTTCCTGCCAACTCTATTAAAGTATAATTTTTTTTTAGTTGATGTAATTCCTTTAAAGCCAAACTAGAGTCCTGGGCTGTTAATAAAGCTCACTCTTCTCCACAGCAGGCATTTGTATGATTATGCTTAATAACTATTTCTCTACCCCAGCTAAACCATGCCTGTCACCAAAGAACTGCCTTGAATGGAAAAGGAAAAGAATAGAACATTCCTGAACTATAATGATATATATTTTATCAGCCATTGACTAACACAATGGATGAAGTAGTCAATGCCTGATGGCATGTCAGGTGACCTTTGGTTTTCACACAGAAAAGATGTCAGGGTCTATAACACACAACAAGTAAAAGTGATTTTTTTTCAATATCACAGCTGGATTCAAGAAACCTACTATTTACGCTTTCCATGTGAACAGCAAATACTTGTGTTGGCTTTTTTCATCTTGACCAGGATTTCACTGAATGATTTAGACTATTCAGAAGTTGTCAATAAGCATGCTGGTAACTAATCTCAAGTAAATAATCCTAGCCTCAGATGTTTCCAGTCTTTTCTTTTGGATGAGCCCCTGTAGTGCTTATGGTCTGAGTCATTCAACATAGCTTTTAATTAAACATATGCCTTTAAATGTATTCTTCGAGCTGCTTTGCTATAATACTCAGTAACCTAGAAAGTACTGGTAGATAGCAATTATACCAATCACATGATGAAAGTCCTATGAGCTACCCAGCTGGTAACATGAGTAGGAAAGGAGAAGTTTCTCCAGTGTCAGCCATCCAAGGCCATCCATCCAAGGCCCTTGATTGCTCAAAGCACAGGGACTGAGCTGTAAGACCCACAGATATCCAGAGCATCAGCTATTACAACTCTAGGAGGTAGACTAGACATACAGTTCTACATATAGCTCTCCTTACAACTCTGTGCCATAGGATAATTAAGACATTGGACATTATGTCTTTTGGAATTTGGCACCACCTGTGACTCTTCTAGCAGCCCAGGGATCACAGTTTCAAAATCTCTAGTTCTTCATTAGTCCTCACTGGCTCTATAACCTCTGCTCGCAATTATGTCTGCCCTGATTTTTCTGTGGAATTCTTCCATATCCCCTTGCTGTGAGGGTAGTAGCTGATACTGCCTTGACTATCCTTTTTTCTTTATTGGATATCAAAAGTAGGAAGAAAATCTCATAGAAGCCTGTTAATGAGATTGATATTGCAAAACCAGAGTGTGCATGGAAGGGTGATTCTGGGCTGGTTTATAAACTGAGCTTATTTGACAACAGCAGGTGTGGCAAGCATGTTTGCACAAATCAGGACAGTACTTAATTTGTATAAGGGCATAAGGTGACTGGATCAATCATGGCCCATTTTCTTATGCAAATAAGCAACTGTTTTTATACTAGTTACATGCCTTCAGCTAGAACATTGGAGAAAGAGCTATTGCACTGGCTTAAGCCTAGAGGACTGCAAAATCATCTGGAGTTCGCTGCC
This sequence comes from Megascapheus bottae, assembly GCF_031878675.1. NCBI lineage: Eukaryota > Metazoa > Chordata > Mammalia > Rodentia > Geomyidae > Megascapheus > Megascapheus bottae. The sequence goes on from NC_143514.1 coordinate 16,741,572, forward strand.
ATCTGGAATAGCAAAAAGTCTAATAAAATCTGTGTAAAATAGTAATGGCTAGGACAATGCCTTCAGGAACCCAAAATTGGACTCCGGCAGAAATCAACTCTGGTGGCCATGCAGCTTCCTCAAAGAATCTGTACAGTTTGCAAACCAACCAGGGCTGGCATGAGGAGAATCCAGATAATGCATCATGGAGACATATAACAGCTTTCCATGAGAGAAATTGCCCAGTTCCCCATCAGCTCAGCTTACTAAAAAATGTTAATATGAAAAAAGGAAGACTTACAATAAAGTCAGATTCTTATTAATAATGGTCCTTTAGCAATATTTTTATCAATGATAATTCATTCCAATGCCTTAGGGAAAAGTCTATTCCTTTATTCTCTCTCAGTAGATTGTTTGTGGTGATGGTTTATAGTCAGTGGGGGAGCTGAACCCAGGGACTAGCACATATTAGACAAGTATTTTATCATGGAGATATATATGTATTTGTAGCAGACAGTTGATGATGAATACATTTGAGCTGGTTCTGTCTTATAATTCTTGAGCAATTACACTAAGTGCTCAGACAGTCATGGTGTATTGTAGAATTTTAGTTTACCATAAAGAGTACAATGAATAATTTCAAAAGAATAGTCAGTTCTTGAGTAAAGAAAGCAACAAATAGATCATGTTAATTACTTTGGTGATACAGATGAAACAATATACTTTTCTGAAATATGGAAGTATATTAATTCCCCCCAAATTATAAAGATACCTTGAGGCGAGTGTGTTTGTGTGTGTGCGCACATACACATTCCAGTGCTCTGGGGCTTAAACTTAGGGGCTGGATCATGAGTTCATTTAATAGCTCAAGATTAGTTGTCTTTAGTACTTGAGCCAGAGCTCCACATCTGGCTTTTTTTTTAGGAGGGGGAAGGTGTAAGGATTTGAATAACGAGTAGTTTATTGGTGATAATAGCGTTGGAGTGCTTGCCTAGCATTCATGAAGCTCTGGGTTCAATTCCTCAGTACCACATACACAGAAAAAGATGGAACTGGTTATTTGTCTCAAGTGGTAAAGCACTAGCCTCGAGAAAGCTCAAGGAAAAAGCTCAGGCCCTGAGTCCAAGTTCCGGGACTGATGAAAGAAAAGCAAAATATAAAAGAAGAAAAAAAGAAATGTACTCTTTGGCCAGGCACCAGTGGCTCACACCTGTAATCCTAGCTACTCAGGAGGCTGAGATGTGCGGAATAAGGTTCAAAGACAGCTCAGGCACAAAAGTTCTTGAGATTCTTATCTTCAATTAAGCACTAGAAAACCAGAAATGGTGCTGTCTCTTAAGTAGTAGAGCATTACCCTTGAGCTGAAGAGCTCAGGGACAATGCCCAGGCCCAGAGTTCAAACCCCAGGATGGCAAAAAAAAAAAGTCTCACCAAGTTTCCTACTAAGGCTGGCTTTGAGCCATGATTCTCAGATCTCAGCCTTCTCAGACGCAAGAATTAAAGACATAAACTACTGACACCCAGAACCTCAAAATATGGAGGTATTTCAGTATTTTGCTATAAAAATTGTTTTTGAACCTCAAGAAAAAAAGCCATATTTTTAAAAAGAATAGCCTCAGAACTAAAAAACACAAGTGTCCTACTACTTTAAAAAAATCTGACCCATTAATCTAAAACACAATAAATGAATTCTAGAAATTATGAGGTTAAAATTTAAGAAAATCGAATGAATGACACATCATCAAATACATTGTGAAGACAACAGCAAAAGAATTCCCTGTTTATTGACTGCTAGTATTGTGCGTTACAGTTTCATAGCTAATGGAGTTTAGATATTAATTTCCTGATATTTTCTAACCTTCCCAAATATATATGAAAAACAATAGGTGATTCTTATTCGTACTACAATTAATTTATTATCATATAAGAAATATAGTCCTTATCTCTAATGTGTATTGACCCGATCATTAAAACCTTATTATTCTGAGTCCAAGATAAAATGCTGAAGTCTGCAAACTAAGAATTGGACAGCTATCCAAAAATAAAGCAAAACAAAAGAAATCTCAGGAGCTAGAAAATCTTATCCAAACCTACATGACTCTTTACCTTCTCTTACCCCTAAAGGAGATTCAAGCAGTTCCTCTTTCTATGTGATTTCTAGATGGTTTCTAAGAAGACTTAAAGACAGTTTAAGACCTTGACAAGGGATCAACGTGAATTCTTTCCTATTCTATCTTCTTTCTTGGCAAATACCTCTCACTGCTAAAATCAATGTGGTTTCTGTTCAATCCCTAAGGCCCCTGACTCATGCCCTTGTAATAATAATTCCAAAAGCCATTCAACCATTTTGACAAGAGATAATAACTCACCTCTATCTACCCTTGAAATCTTTCAAGTAAATGAGAGTAGGGGTGGGTGCTCCCTTTGTGGTGAAGCTCAACTCCTAACTCAAGCAGTTGCAAAACGTTGAAATGGAGGTAGATCAATGGCAAAGCTACCTGCTGTTCTCTTTGACAGCCACCACTGCCCCTTGACACCAAAGTGCATGGCACTGTCACCCAATAACCAGGCAATCCAGAGGATTGGGGGTATATTAATGAGTGTACTGCTGTGTACATTGGTCTGAGGACTTATGCTGTCATTCTATATCAAGAGTAAAATCTAATAACCTCCGCTTCTTAATGTAGAGTGCAAAACTGCCAAGCCAAGGTGGTTTTGTCTGTGATCTGAAAAATGATTGCCTTTCCCAATATTGTATTAATTTTTATAATTTTTAGTTGAAATTAAAGCTATCTATATTTCTTAGGATTGACTATATAAATAAAGAACCATTGGTTTCTTACAGGATAATTAGGTATTATAAGTATATTTTAGGAATCTTATCCAAATCCATCATCAGAAGCCTTTTTTTGTAAGTATTTAAGGATTTATTATTCAAGCTAAAATGTTTCAGGCTTTCTGATTTTCACTTATTATTCAGACCAACTGTCTCGGGACTACGTAATATTTCATATCCCACTCAGTTTCTATAGCCTAAGAAAAGTTGGATGCATTTGCTTTTATTTGGATTATGAAGTTCAAATACATATGAATCCAATGAAGATTTAACCCTTTTTAAAAATTAGCTGTTTATAGCCCACTGACTGGCTGACAAAAATAAATGAAACTAGTTCATAAGAGACTGTAGTTTAAACTAAAGCAGCTTCATACTCTAAATCCTTTTCAGAAAAAAATGTAAACTTGTAGAGACAGCACAAGACTTTGTACTTTTCCTCTCATGGTGCTCACTTTTGACCAGTGTGCTCCTGTGCACACATTGCATGTGCATGTGCACACACACACACACACACACACACACAGATACAGAAAGACAGACACACCGACAGACAGACAGAAAAACAGAGAAGGAAACAAGACAAGATGAAGAAGAGGATCAGAGGGAAGAAGCAGAAAAAGAAGAGATGAAGGAGAAAGAGGAGAAGAAGGAAAGGATGGGGGAGGAGGAGGAAGGGAAGAAGAGAAGAGGGAAGAAGTGGAAGCAGAAGGATGGTAAGGAGTAGGAGAAAAAGGAGGAGAAACAGCAGCAGCGTCAGCTCATAAAAAGGATGTGCTATGGTAACTGGATTTAGGAGGAGCAAATATTCAATTTGGAAGTTATATTTATAATATGGCATGGAAATTCTCCTCTTTTTAGTTTATGAAGAAATGTGATTCCAGTACAGTTCTACTGGTGACTTGATTGTGTATTTGTCTTTTATGGAAACTTCTAATGAATAAGATAAATCAAAGCCCTACAATTCATAAATAGTCTAACATGTGTAAACCACATAACTAAACTTGTCCACTATACCATTTAAGGCTAGAAATTTTCAGACAGATACCAAGGGATCCTGTGGTGATTCATCGTATTAATTCACCAGCCTCTCACTTCTTTACTTTTGAAAGGCCAAATCTTTAAACTGACATATGGGAGAGTAATGATATATTGGATTAATTCTGTGTCCCCTGATTTTCATTTTCATTCCCATGTGTTTCGATGGACATTTGTCTCCATCACAGCCTCATCTCACCAAACATTTGCTTTGTCAGCTCATCTGGTCAAACACCACTCCAAACCAAAAACAGTTAGAGTGAAGAGTCTAGTTAAACATCAGCACTCCATTTTTGTAGCTGGTCCAGATGGCTCATCACTTGCACCCTTTCTCTGAATCACCCTTCTGAAACTCCCTTTCCAATAGATCCACTCAAGCCTTAAAAGTTATAGTTTGGGACATTTTTCATCAACCCTTCCACTAATGAATTTATAGATAGAACATACTTCCTATTCTGTTTAATGATGAATATCAGATTTTCAGAGTTTCTGGTATCACAATCTCTGACAAGATTATTTTTATATAATAATTCCTGTGTCTGAAATTGCAGTTTAATTGCTCCTGGATGTAATAATTTTTGCTATGATAGGTATGGAATGTATGCTTTTTATTTTTTATTTACATATATTTTATTATAATTAATAGAAGGGTTACATTATATTCGCCAGATAGAAGATGCATTACTTCACAAATATTGATACCTTTTCTCATGTTTTGGTCCCCATTTTGTATGTTTGTTTTAAACAAAGAGATCTGGTAAACCTCAAAACTGGACAAAATCTTTATAGCCTCATTTTTGAAGACATTCTAAAACAGATCGAAAATAAATATCATTGCTTGTTTATGAAAACATATTCAAATGTAATACTTCTCACAATCCTCATATCCAAGTGTAATAATTGTCATTCTCCACATGGATTGATCTATGAAGAGACAGACTTAAAAAGGTTACATAACTCATCCAAAGCCATTTAAGTAATAAATAACCAAGATGGAATTTTAACCATGTTTAATGAATCTGCATTATTTCTTTAAGTATGCTACTCTGAAGTGAAAGTTGGGGTAATTGTGGTTTCAAAATATCTATAAACACTACTGAAAACAGGCGTAGTAATATGTAGGATGATCTATTGGACTATTCCAGTACAGTAAAATAAACAGAGGGTACCTGCAAAAAATATGTATTTGTTTCCCTTCGAGTGAGGAAATATGATCCTTTCCATCATATGTACTTGAAACACAATGCATAATAGTCCCTACAGTTGCCCTTTAGTGAAATTCACACCATAATCACATATTCTGTGTTTGTTGTAGAGATCATAATCTCCTCAAAGGGATACAACCATTAATTTTCCCAAGTATAGATACCAAGAAAGAAAATCATATTTTCAATCTAAATCCTGGCTCTACCGTTTCTAGTTTTCCCAGGACTGTTCCAGGAGATTCTATTTCATTTTCTACACAATATTGAGTGAGAAACTCATATTTTGAACACCGATTCTCTAAAAAGTGCATGAACTACCCAACCTGAGCCAGCATATAGATGGCTGTCACCAAGAGCACTTTGGAAGAAATGCTTTTAAGTGATGACATGGTGTTGGGGTTTTTAGTCCTCTGTCCCTCCCGACCTGCAGGAGGGATAGGGCGAACACACCCAGACCAGAACAAGGCGACAAAGGAGAGTGCCAACTGACCGCCTCACTCAGCCCTCCCTCGCCAGAGGACAATCAGACACGTCAGGGAGACCCGTCAAGGCAGGAACTCATTTATTGAGGAAGTCCATTCAGCTAACATAGAATGCAGGAGCCGATCAGCACAAAAGTGGGCAGGGCGGGGAGGTACTCTCATTGAGGAAGTAGGATGCATGTGCTGTCTGAGAGGGCGGAAGAGTTCGATCCCAGAGGTGTTCTTACAAACCACAGCCACGCCTTCCAACTGGGTGGCAGGCACCATCTCAGCCAGGTGCGGTCCCAGGACCAGGGAATGAGCATTGGGTCATGAGTTAAGCCTCCTTTTACAGTACAGGTTTCCATTTCCCTGATGTGACATGCCCCACAACATGGCAGCTATATAGACATAGCAGGAATTGTAAAGGAATGTATTGGTAGAACACAGCAAGGAAATGAAGAGTTATATGAAATTTTGTAGTAACCACAAGGGGCTGAGTGCTGAGAGTAGAACACAATGAGTTGTCCACAAAAACCTCATCCTGAAGGGTTGCAACATGTTGGAAACAGTGCATAAACCCCAGAAACCAATTGCCCTCTACCCTAGCTTCCCCATGGCCTTAGACAGTCATTTTATTTTATTATTGTATTTATATTTGATCACTGTCCCTAAGCTTCTCTTTAGTAAAGACTAGCCTGCTACCACTTGAACCATAATACCAATTCTGGCAGTTTTTTCCAAGTAGTTTATTGGAGGTAAGAGACACAAGGTCTTTCCTGTCCTGGGCTTGCTTTGAATCATGATTCTCAGACCTCGGCCTCTTGAGTAGCTATGGTTACACTGGTACTAGGCTTACACAATCCATTTTAATCCTTAACATGTTTCTAATATTGCTATATTAAAAGTTTTGAAACAACATGAATAAAACTTTTTTTTTGCCAGTCTTGGGCTTGAGCTCAGGGCCTGAGCACTGTCCTTGGACTTTCTCAAGGCTAGAGCTCTACCACTTGAGCCTCAGCACCACTTATGGCTTTTTTCTATGTATGTGGTACCATGGAATCAAACCCGGGTCTTCGTGCATGCTAGGCAAGCACTTTAACCACTAGGCCAAACTCCCGGCCCCAATAAAACTTTTAAATGGAGGAAAAAAAGGAAATGTGGTACATAAGTAAATCCACAAGCAAAAGGACAATATTTGGGAGCTCAAGTTATCTCCCTATGAATTTATAAAGAAGTAGACAAACTTGGTGTTTGTTGCCTAAGCCAATTGAAAAGGTTAATGTTGCCATGGACATCATGTGCTCCTATAAGAGAGAGCTCATCAATTTTCTAATATACCTTACAAAAATACACAACTAAAAAAAATCCATATGTAACTAAACTGAGGCACAGCAGTCTATTTTCATGGCCCAGATCTATACGTGGGGTAGGTGGATTCCCTATAGTTGTAGTGGGCTGGTTATCCTGGCCAGAGTTCTGAAGTTTCCAGAGAGATCAGGAGCAGCATTCTAGTGCCTGCATTCCATATAAACAGGGCTTTAAGGGGAGGATGTCCCTAAGTCCTGGGCATCCACCAAGGGTAGTGCTGATAGTTTGTCCCCCCTAGAGTCCTGGTCTGGCACCTTCTGGAGTCGCAGACTCTTTTCTACACTCCATGGGGTGAGGGGGGTACGTTGGAGTGTCTGGTACAAAATTTTGTGGCAGGCAGGTTCCCACAGGATAGGACCTAGAAATCACCTTCAATCTAGACCTGGAATGGCTCACAGGAGCTCAAGAAACTAACTCCCCCCAAATCTAATAAACCAAACACTAAAGGAGCAGAGAGACTTCTCAGAAGAGGTAGGAATGGTGAAGGAACACAGGAGGAAATGCTCATCATCCCTGGCTATAAAGAAATGCAAGTCAAAACAACTTGGAATTCCCATCTCACCCCAGTTAGATTGGCTAACATGGTCAATTCAAACAACAACAAATGTTGGCAAGAGATATAAGGAACAAGGAGCTCTATTGCACTTGTTGGTGGGAATGTAAACTAGTACAATCACTCTAGACAGCAGCCTGGAAGTTCCTCAAGCAGCTCTAATTAATCCCAATGATCCCACCATATCACACCTTGAATATCATGGGCAAGTACAGGATAAAGACTCCTGTACATCCATGTTCATTTCCACACTGTGGACAACAGCTAAGGCATGGAAACAAACCAGAAGCTGGATTCAAAAGTGGAATTTTACACAACCATTAGAAAAGTGGAAATAATGTTATTTTTCAGAGAAATGGATGGAACTAGAACAAATCACGTTAAATGAGGTAAGCCAAGCTCAGAGAGACAAATAGAACATGTTCTCTCTGAAATGCAGAAATTAGATCTAACACACATGGGGATATGACATGTTATACAAGATTCTAGATGGTTACACACAATAAGACCAAAAGAGGATACTGTTAATAGAGAAACATAGATGCAATGCCTAAGTGCTTCTTCATATTTATATAAAAATATATGACTTGAGGGCCGGGAGTTTGGCCTAGTGGTTAAGGTGCTTGCCTAGCATGCATGAAGACCCGGGTTCGATTCCTCGGTACCACATACGTAGAAAAAAGCCAGAAGTGGTGCTGACGCTCTAGCCTTGAGAAAGTCCAAGGACAGTGCTCAGGCCCTGAGCTCAAGCCCAGGACTGGCAAAAAAAAAAATATATATATATATATATACGACTTGAAATGAACTCTAAAATATGAAAAAGAGACCTTTTCTATTTTTTCAATTTGCATTTTTTGATGATTCTGTCTATTCCTTATGTATGACATATTCTAGTGTATATCTTCAGCAAGATTTGGATGAGGTTACAGCACTAGAAAGAAACAAGGGTGAAAAATGAAGCCATGGTGCTCACTAGCTACTGGTGAATACAAACTCTTCCTCTTGGAAGTAAAATCAGGAGGAAGGGACTGGGAGAAAATGAACAGAAGACTGCACCAAAGAAAATGTGCTCATTGTCTGATTCAACTAATTGTAATCCCTCTGTACATGACCTCTATAAAAACAGAAAAGTAAATTATTAATAAAAAAGAAGATGGGAAATGGAATCAATTTCTGTAGAATCTGCTGCAGGTAAAATCCTATGAAAACAGATTTGATTACACTGGTAACCTTAGATTTGACTACACTGGTGATCAAAGGAAATAGAGGCATGGCTTAAGTGGTAGAGGTAGGATACCAGCAATGAAGCAGAAAAGGTCAAGCATAGGGCAAATACTATCAAAAATAGAAAAGGCAATAATCAATATAGCTATATTTTCAAATGTAAGCTTGAATGAACTACCATCTTATCAAAACCATAATGTGACCAGCAGTTGCATCTTTTACCTAAGTTCAAGCTAGCCTGGAAATCCTCCTCACAATAATAATAACAATAATAATAATCATAATAATACTAATTGAGCAAGTAATTTGGCTGCTGTCATAATGGCATGACATTTTTTTGGGGGGTGCTGTGGTTTGTTTAGTTTACCTCTATAGGCCTACTGGCCACTGTTACAGTGTTAAAATTAAGCTCATGCTTGCTTTTGTTATCAAAGAGTAAGGATGACTTATGTCCTGATTGTCTCCAGGAAATGTTGGGTAATAGGAAAATAAGCAGTTTAGACAGCAAAAGGATCCATGCACTCAGAATATCTGTCCTAGATAAATGAAATTTGAAATGGTGAAGAATGAGATTTCTTGTTATTGGTAGTCTTGCAGGAGGCCTTAACTTTCTCTGTCTCTCTCTGTCTCTCTCTGTCTCTCTCTCTGTGTCTCTCTTTCTTTCTCTTTCTCTCTCTCTCTCTCTCTCTCTCTCTCTCTATCTCATAAAAGAATTTTTTAATAAACTTATGAGGGGACAGAATGGGCAGATGAAGCCCAGCTCCAATTGTGTCCTTACTAGACTGAAGCTGTAAGGCACATGGTTTATGCAGAGAAATGGGGAAAGAACAAGTCACTGTTTATCAAGTTCCTTTATTCACAGAACAGGTGAGATGTCTGAAAATTGTGAAAAATCTGCTACTGGTATACAGAATTCAACTCATGATGGAAGACTGCAGCTTATTTGATTTCCAATTATTTAGTAAAAAAAAAAAAAACTAGAGGTGAGAAGTGGGAGTTGGGTATAATTAAATGGGCCTCAGGAAATCTGCCTTACCGTCCTCTTACATTAAACTGAAATGTGATCTACAGAAAGACTGGCATAAATCATGTTTTAATGGCATTTTCAATTTTAACATTATATCATTTCTGATTTACATGGTGTCTAAAAGAGAAGCCACCATTGTTCATCCTTTGGCCAGTTTCATGGCTATTTTTTTCAATATCTGTCCAGCAGGTCAAAAGCTGAGTGTAAATTAGGGCATCTCCTCAAGATAAACAGCATGGGGCAGGTTCAACATCAGCTAATTTGAGACTCTCTAAAGGCATGTGCTAAAATTTATCCTATGACTAAGCTTTGAGTAGACTTGAAAACTTGGCCTCTATTTTTCAGATCTCTTTATTTAATGATTTTTGGAATCTGAAACTGTAGAGCAGGAAAAAAAAATCACTTCTCCTTCCAGCCATCATGATGCCATGACAACCAGTTGAAAAAGACTGGCAAATCAACAATTGTTTTGTCTACATTATGTCAAATAACAATGAGTCTGAATGACTTGTTTTTTCAGTACATTTTTTTCAGTTGTTATTTTATATATATTAACTTTTAAAATAATCATGTCCTTAATTTTATTCACAAGACAAATTAATTCAAACATATTAACTTATTTTATTCTGATTTTCCTGTGAGCCTTCGGGCTATGAGTAGAGAAAGCATGATATTTATTTTACAAATGCCAATGAAAAGTACAATGCCATTTCATAAATATGACTACCTCAATTAATTGCTCTAATTTCACCAAGTGAATCTGAAAAACAGCAATGATTTATATATCAAATGTCTAATTTGACTCCCTCAAACAAACTATTCAGTAATGCTATTCATTACTATTTCTGTTATACCTATCATATATACTCAAGTCTATAATTCACTTATGGATTATTGTTCTTCTATCTTTCATTTAATGCATTTCATTGCTATTGTAGAAATGATGTAGGGAGGGGTTATAGTTGGATAAATCAAATAATGAGTACATTATTTTTTGAACCATGTCACTGTCACTGTTTCCTTTGCTCTCTCTTTCTCTCTGTTTTTCCCTCCTGTCCCTACCCATAAGCTAGTGTCTAGTGAGTACCACTGCTGATTTGTTCATATTTTTATTTTGTTTTGTTTACTGGTTTTTCATTTTTTGTTTTTCATTTTTTTTGTTTTAGTTCTTTTTTTGTTTCTTGCCAGTCCTGCCTGCTTAAACTCAAGGCCTGGGCACTGTCCTTGAGCCACAACCCCACTTCTGGCATTTTCTATGTATGTGGAACTGAGGAATAGAACTCAGGGCTTCATGCATGCTAGCCAAGCACTCTACCACTAGGCCACATTAATGACCACTGTATTTGTTCATGTTTTATCTTATTTTTTATGTGCCCCACTTTTATCATCCTAAAGACAAACAAAGGAACTGATAAGGCAAAAGGAAAAGACAACAACAACAAAAAGACAGAACTACAATAACAAATATCTCTTGGTTCCATTTCTTGAAATTCATTTTATAAAGTACTATTTTTAATATTAATCATGGCATTTATATATATATAAATATTCTGACAAAACTCAAATATTTACAAATATTTCTTTCATGTGATAGTATAGTCCAGAAAACATGCAATTGCTACATGGAAGGAAACAGGCTTAATTTCCAATAATCTGCAGAAATGTGTAACCTATGGATTATATGCACACACTAACACAACTAGCACAACCATGTTCAATTCAACATTGTTTACATGGAATCAACCAGGTGTCCAGACACAAAGGACCACAGGTTGCATTGTTTCCTTCATTTGTGGTAAATAGAATGTGCTTATAAATCTACAGGCAAAGAAAGGGATGGAAAAAAAAGTGTAGTGGGACAACATAAATTACACAAATCTTTAGACAGTCACATATTGAGACCAAAGGAAGATAGTCCCAAGAGAGGATCATAAAGGCTCAATAGATATGTGTATATGTTCTCTTATTTTGAGGCATATATTTAATACTCTCATTCATCTAACAATATATGTTTGTCTCAAAATAAACAGAATCCTTTTCTATTGGAAACCCATGTTTGCATTATTTAGTTCAGTAATATATATTACACATCACTTTAAAGCGTAATTCATTTCTAACAGGCAGAATAAAGATAGCCATGATTAAGAAATCAGTTTTCTATGTTTGGAATCTTGAGATTTGTGCCTATAATCCTAGCTACTCAGGAGGTAGAGATCTAATGATCATGGATCCATGAGACCTTCTATTTCTTTTTCTTTTGGTCAGTCATGGGACTTTAACCCTGGGCCTGGGCACTTCAGTTCAAGGCTTTCTTTGAACCACAATGCTTAGATTTGCAGTCTCCAGAGTAGCTAGGATTACAGGTGTGAGCCACCAGTGCCTAGCCAGGAGACTCTAATGTCCAATTAATCATAAAGAAATACAGAAATGGAGGTGTGGTTCAAGTAATAGAGTATCAGCTTTGAGTGCAAAAGCCAAGTGAAAGCACAAGGCTCTAAGTTCAATCCCTAGTGTATGAACACGCACACATATACCACATCCACAGAAAGTGTATATATGTGTGTGTGTATGTGTGTGTGTGAGAGAGAGAGAGAGAGAGAGAGACAGAGACAGAGACAGAGAGAGACAGAGACAGAGACAGAGAGACAGAGAGAGAGACAGAGAGACAGAGAGAGGTCAGAGAGACAGAGAGAGACAGAGACAGAGAAAGGGGGAAGGAGGGAGGGAGAAAGAGGGAGAGGGAGTGGGAGAGAGAGACTAGTTTGATCAAACTAGCTATTTTAGTCATGCTTTGAAGTAATGATTTTATCATCAAACAACATATCCAGTCAACCACTTTTAAAATAAATTTTCAGATTTAATGTCAAATTAAAAATTCATTTTCTGAAGTTTCCACCCATAGCACTAATAGTTTCCATACTTCTACCTTTGTATCAAAAGAATGAAAACTTGTTGCTTCAATTATTAAATTAAATACTGCATATTGAATTTAATTTTTAGTCTTTCTCCACATGTTCTTAAAAATCAAGTATTCCTAGTCAAGAAAATTAATTTCTTGGTTTCTTTAAATGCTCAGGACTGGCTCTAGATCCTTCCTGAATGAATATGAGTACTGTGAATTATACATCCCATCAATCAATTGACCTCCCTGAGTGCTAGCAGGGTGGGGAACAAGATTCATGGAACTTCACGGAATTTACACCCCAACATGGGGCTTAGATATTGACTAAATAATAAGGAGTGTGATTTACGGAAGCACAGAATATTCTGAAGGTCACTTATAAGCAGTTAAATTTGGTCTGGAGCCTAGAGGAAGCTAGGTCTCAAGAGGAAGAAGGTATTTCTGATTATATAAATGTGACTGTCAATTGCCTGCTGGAAAACAGATTATCTTTGTTGATTACTTTAAACTTCACTAGAGTATTCTAACAAATTATCAATTCAACACTTCTCTAGGTATTTTTGTGAGAACGTTAGGTAGATGCCATTCACATCTACTATCACATAACTTTAAGTGAAGGGGATTTTCTTGGTAATATTCATGAATCATTTTTTTGCTTTATTGAATAGATTTTCAAAAGGTAATCTTGCGAAGTAGTAGTGGCTCGTTCTCATTCTTATACTTCCTAGCTGCTCAGGGGACCCAGTTCTGAGGATCTCAGTTTTTAAGCTAGCTAAGTCATGAAAGTGTGTGAGCCTCTTATGTCCCATCACCAAAGTGTGGGGCTGTGACTCAGATGGTAGAGCACTAACCATGAGAAAAAAAATATTCAGGAACATCACAACCCCCTAATGTCAAGCATCAACATCTGCACACACATTTATACACACATACACACACACATATACACACACACATAACACACACACACACAGGTAATTATTTCTCTGTAGAGAAGGAAATTGTCAGCCAGGTGCCAGTGGATCATGCCTCAGCAGCAGAAGATTGAGATATGAGGATCATGGTTCAAAGCTGGCCCACTCAGAAAAGTCCAAGAGACTCATGACAAGCACTACTCAGTAAAAGCTGGAAGTGGAGCTGTGGATGCAGCAATAGAGCACTAGCCTTGAATAAAAGAATCTGGGGGACATCACCAGGGCCCTCAGTTTGAGCCTCAGGCTGGCAAAAAAAAAGAAAGATGAAAGAACACAGAAGGGAGGGAGGGAGGAAGGGGGAAGGAAGGAAAGAAAGAAAGGAAGAAAGGAAAAGAAGGGAAAGAAATGAGAAAGAAATTCCCTGTGTGTACTGTAGCTCCAACTTTTACCCTGAGAGCATCAACTGCTGACAAGCTCTACAAGTTATATCTGTCAATGGGTACGTATGTACATACATAGGTATAGTGTATGCACACATAAGTAATATGTATAATATATTGCATTTCCTCTTTTTCCCATAAGACATGATACTCAAATACTACAGAAACTTGATAGATTTGTTATTATTATTATTATTATTATTATTATTATTATTTCCATAGGGCTTGAACTAAGGGCCTGGACATTGTCCCTGAGCTCTATTTGCTCATGGCTAGTTCTCTGCTACTTGAGCCACAGTGTGTGGCTTCTGTGTATATGGTACAGAGGAATCAACCCCAGGGCTTCATGCATGCTAGGAAAACATTCTACCACTAAGACACATTCCCAGGCTCTTGATAGAAATTTTGAAAATAGAAAGTGGTTTGATGATCCTATAAAAGAAAACAGTTAAAGTACAGAAATAGTTTAGGCATGTGGTAGTGAATAAAACAGAATTGTGAAGTACATAACACAAACCACTAAATTATTGTTTTAAAGAAACTATATTGAAAAAGAATTATATATACATATGTACACACACACACACACACACACACACACACACACACACACACGGCACTCAGAAAGAATGACAAATCAGTGAGACAAAGGATGAAAGGTGAACCAACGCAATAGAAATACTCACAAGGTTTATCTTTGTGATTGTTTGTCTTAATGTACTATGTGTAGCTATTACTTTGCTCTTCTTTTCATCTTAAAGTTTATTTCATATTGTTACTGTGTCTGACTTTGGTACCTGGTATGTTGTATATATATTTATTTGTTCATTTGAAAAAGGGAAAGTAAGGGAAAAACCAAGATGAGTGGGAAGGGGTGTGGGGAAGGAAAGTGGGGAAAAAGAAAAAAAAAACATGGGAAGGGAAAATAATGTTGAAGAAGTAATGTACCCACTACCTGATGAATGTAATTGTAACCCCTCTGTATATCGCCCAAATTTTTTTATGTTCCTTTGTTTTTTGCCAGTCCTGGACTTGAGCTTAGGACCTGAGCACTGTCCTCGGACTTTCTCAGGGCTAGAGCTCTACCACTTGAGCCTCAGCATCACTTTCAGCTCTTTTCTATGTATGTGGTACCAAGGAATAGAACTTGGGTCTTCATGCATGCTAGGCAGGCACTTTACCACTAGGCCAAACTCCAGGCCCCCAATTTTTTTTTAAAAAGTCAATAAAATAAAATATTAAAATTTATACATACACACATGCACACAGCACTCAGAAGAGAATATGTCTATTTGTTGCCTGGAGGAAAAAGTGATATTTGTTATAAAATTGCAGAAAACTTTAATGAATTCTGTTCTAGGATTGGCTTAAAAGCTGTACATTTATCTTTTGATAAACTTAGACAGTTAGGGGACTGGGAGTTTGGCCTAGCAGTAGAGTGCTTGCCAAGCATGCCCAGGACTGGCAAAAAAAAAAAAAAACAACACTTAGACAGATAGCTGAGGAAACCACAAGAAAAGTGTTATCCTACTGGTTTTAGTAGAATAGTCAATGAATGGTGAAAATTGAGGAATTGTTAAGGAAAAATGGACATAGCACTTGATTCTATAAAATTAAGAAAAAAGCAGTTGGATGGGAATTGAGTCTGAAGAGATTCCAAGGGTACAGTGGAATAAACTTACACTAATAAGAGTATGGTTTTCATGGTTCCAATTGCTATCTCAGTTAAAGTTAATTTTAGTGATGGAAGGCATAGAGAATCTTCTAATTGTCTGAGCATTGTAATATAGAGGAGAAGGCACATGGCTTTTGAGACTATTAAGTTATTGGAATATAGCTATCTAAGAAAAAAGACTATGATTAGATGAAATTTAAGGTTATCAGACTTTCAAAAATTTGACCTCATGGAAAAAGCTAATAGAACTACTCCTCTGAAAATGCCCGCTACTATGTAGAATGGAAAGTAAAAGCACTGCATCTGTCAACAATGTTACACATAGTAAGGAGTTGTCCCTGAGGGATCAAGGACTCAGCCTGAGCCAGAGAACATTTTACTTATGTCTTCCAACCTAAAGTAATTGCCTCAATGGGTTTCACACTAGCTTCTTTCCTCCATGTTCCTTCTCATCAAATGGGAATATCTATTTTTACATATCATCTTACTTTAGAAGCTATTTTATTTTCTTGACTCAGAGATTCACAGAGGGAAACGAATTTCGTGGTATGGTAAATCAATTTTAATGTTGAGATTTCAGATTTTCTGAGCTGAGGATAACCTATTGGAACTTTGGACTTAGGATTAATGCTGTGGTTGATTTCATCTTTGCTGTGATGCTAGGATAGTTTGAATAATCTGCATCTAGGATGGAAACGAATCTTGGGGAGAAAGGGTACAGACCAATAGATTGAATTATATCCTTACAAAAGACTTGTGCACTCAGAATATGTCCTTATTTGTCACTATTTTGCAGATGAATTTTTACAAGTTGACTTAAAAAAGGTTGAAGTCCTAAACAGAGATAGATAAGGAGAAGTTCACATGGAAACTGAAATAGGAATTTAAGTGGATTTTTCATATAAAATCTAAAGTGTGCCAATGATGACCTGAAACTACCAGATACCAGGAGATAAACACCAAATGTATTCTCCTTCAAAGATTCCATAAGGGACTGATTATGACAGAGAACTTCTGGCTTTGACAATTATGAAAGAATGCATTTCTGTCACTTCACACATCCAGTTTGTAACTGCATAATTTGTTACAGGATTTTAAGAAATGGATGCGATGATTTTTCGGTATCTGAAAACTTTTTCAAAAAGTAAATTGGAAAGACTAGATTTTACAGTAATAGAAGATGTGGGAACAAACAAACAAATAGGCAATGCCTGATATTTCCAGGGTACTATAGGCTAAAGAAGAGACTGTATTCAAAAATATGATATAATTAGATTTTCTTTATGAATTAAACTTTTAGACAATATGAAAGTGAAATAGGTTGATAGAGAAAATCAGCAGAATAAAGAACAAAGTAAGAATTCCAAAATCCAAGCAAAAATATAGGAAGAATTAAAGAACAGACTATGAAAACAGACTGCATAATAAATTACAGACAAAATGATGTTTCAGCTTAGAAACTGAAAATAAACTATTTTCAGGAATATTAGTTAGCTTCTAAAATATTGAACATCTTCACAATTAGACACACTTTGTGTATATGATTTGTCAGCCACTAGGCTTATGGACAAATTGCCTAAATCGTTGAGATAGAATTTCACTCTAGTAAGCAGATATATATTTTTAGACATTGAATGGATTAAAAAAAATATAGTCTGGCATCCATGGCTCATGGCTATACTCCCAAGAGTATCATTTCTGAGGATCCTTGTTCAAAACCTGCCCAAGCAGCACTGTCTGTGAGATTCTTATCTCTATTTAACTATCAGAAAACTGAAAGAGAAGCCGTGGCAAAAGAGCAAAGGACAGCATCTAGGCCTTGGCAAAAGAGCTCAAGTATAAGCACTCAGGCCTTGAGTAAGGCCATCCCCATCCATATAAAAATATGGAAAGCTAACTAGAATCAATTTAATGAGGAGGAAAGCATTTCTTGATTCTATTTCTCTTATTCTTCCTTTACTATTAATATTACCCAATTTTCCATTCTCCATTAGCTGAAGCTTAATTTGGTCAGCTTTATCATTTTTTCCTCTCTCTCATGGGTCCACATAGATGCACAAAACCTACTCTACACCTCCTCTCTCCCATCTACTCTAAAATCAAGTCCCTTTTCATATATCTACCATATGCCACACCCCTCTAATTCACTCTCAAAAAAACTACAATCTATCTGCAACTGTTTCCTTCTTATTATTAAAAAATCAACTTAATAA
Organism: Megascapheus bottae; assembly: GCF_031878675.1. NCBI lineage: Eukaryota > Metazoa > Chordata > Mammalia > Rodentia > Geomyidae > Megascapheus > Megascapheus bottae. The sequence continues at coordinate 16,759,407 of NC_143514.1, forward strand.
TGCTTCTTCTTCTAATTTAGAAATTCTCATTAACTGAAGCTACAATTAAAGAGATGGGATAGTTACTGTTCTCATCTCCTCACTTCTTCCTGCCTAATCAACTCACTCTTCAAACTCTTCCCATTATTCAAGTCCAACTCACTCTCCAAAACTTCCTGGACAATACCAGCTTCCCCTGTCCTTGCTTTTTCTAGAAAAGCTGGGGTCAATATCTAAAGCTTAGTGCTGAAAGTTCTATGAAATTTTTAAATATGTTCCATGCTTATTTCTCAACTCACTACACCATAAACTATTTGAGGACAAAGATAAGATCCTATATTTTTGAAAACATGAAAGCACTGGGAACAAAGCAGCCAATGCTATAAAAGCTATAAATATTATGACTGAGAGCCATAGAGGGATGAAAAGCATTTCTGAATCAGCAGGGAGTCCTTTCCAAACCTCACCTACCCATCTGTGCTTCTGGAAATATGTCCAGAGAAGCAAACTTCCATATGCAGTCCTCAGCCTTCAAGCATCACGACCATCTGAGGGGCTGTAAACTAAATGCAGCTCCCCAGGCCTCTCTTAGGTAAGGCCTTGACATTTACATTTTTACCAAACGAGACAGGTGATTCTAAGTCTAAATGTTGAAGGACAGGCTTGTGCAAAATATTTCTGTAAGGATAAGTTATGAAACTGAATATTCTGGGAACTAAGACTGAGCAGGAAAAGAATGTAAATTATGATCTGGAATATATCGAATCATTCTCCTTTGCAATTCTCCATTTCCTCACTTGACAATTTTCCCAGAAACTTTCTGTCTATGCTTTACCTTTTCAATAAACATTCATTAAGTCTTCTGCAGAGTACACAGGCTAACTCTTTTAAATCTCATAAAAATTCATGAGTTAGAATCTTTTCTACTGTCCCTATTTAACAAATGAGAGAACAAAGACATATGCCCAAGGTCATAGATCAACCCTACAGCGGACCTGGAATCAACCCCGCTTGTTTTGGTTCTGCAATTCCTATTCTAACCATGAAAACTGAATACTTCTGATAGCCTCTGTATTTACTCTGTTGTATTTACTGAATTCTTCTCCCAGGTGTGGATGCCAAGAGACTCAAAGAATAAGAGTCCAGTATCTACTGTGTATCAGTTACCACAGCATGTGCTAAGACTAAACCAGGACCCCTTCCCTGAGTTCAAGAAAGACACATTATAACAAAGAATGCAAACATTAGACATGTGCTCAAACATACTAAAGGATAGTAGAAAAATAATAAGTTACCATGAGTGTGTATGAAGAAAAATCTGGGGTTTGGGATGTGGCTCAATTGGTAGAGAGCTAGTCAATGATCCAGAGTCAAGTATCAAGTTTGAGTTCCAGTCTAGCACCTTAAAAATAAAAGGGGAAGCCCGGCTCGGTGGTTCAAGCCTGTAATCCAAGTTACTGAGGAGGTTGAGATCTGAGGGTTGAGGTTCAAAGCCATCCTGGGCACTAAAGAACATGATACTCTCATCTCCAATTAACCACTAGAAAATGGGAATGGCGCTGTGGCTCAAAGGGTATGGCAGTAGCCTTGAGCTGAAGAGCTCAGGGACAGCATCCAGGCCCAGAGTTCAAGCCCCATGACCCACAAAAATAATAAATAAATAAATAAATAAATAAATAAATAAATAAATAAATAAATAAATAAATAAATAAAAAAAGGGGGGGGAGAAGAAAAAGAAAATCTATCATAATCTTAGGACTGAAAATACTTCCCAGGGGAAAATATCATCTCTAATCAAGTGTGGGGACTAATAGCTAGTGGCTAGGAACCCAGGCTGTTTGCCACCTGGGCTTCCATGACTCCACCCTGGACACTCAATGACTCAAGCAGTGCGGAGCCAGAGGGCGACTGGCCCCTCTCACCTAGAGCAGGAGCTCCTGGATACTCCCAGGGAATGGGGCGTGTCTCAGGACACCTTTGACTGACAGTCGCATTCAGAAAGACCCAACAACTGCCATGGGTATGACGTGTTGGCCACTGCTCATCTGTATTTTAGTAAGCACAGTTTTCTTAAATAAAGTTAGATCTGCACCGAGAGTCTGGTCTCCGGAGGCTGTGTTCCCGGGATTATTCGTGGGCTCCGTTGCCATTTTACCCCCCTTGTAGACATACGAGAAGGACCCCAACAATCAAGTCAGATGGAATTCTTACAGAAAAATCAACACTATAAACTCATAACATACCTTCTAAAAGAAGGTAGAAACCAGGATGTTACCATCAAAAGTAAGTGCAGATAAAGAATAAATAAGTATATTCTAGCAGCTCTGACTAATTCATTTTTATTGTGAGAAAGAGAGTAAATTGCAAGAGATGAGTGAGAAAAGATCCCTTATTTTGATTTCTTTCTTTGAGCAGATCCCTTATTTTGATTTCTTTCTTTGAGCATCTAACCTTAAAGAATCCACCTGTTTTTGTTTAATTCTTCATGCTAACAGCTTGACACACAGTATAGGCTTAATCAAATACTAGTACTATAATTGATCTGACTTTATGAGTTTTCCTCTAAAATTAATATGTATTTTCATATTTCAATTATCTTAACAAATGATTATCTTATTTTTATGTATACCTATACATGATAATGGACATAATCCTGTTGCCAGAACAAAACTACCAAGAAAAAAAGATTTGAAACTCTATGTGTGAATATGTTCAATAAACGAAAACTTAATTTCAGAATTAAAACCCTGGAAAAAAAAACCCGTGGATCCTTCCTGTCATTGTTTAAATACTTCTAGTTTATAGTTAGGGAACATTCATTTTCTATCTTCATTAACAAGCACAGGGCAATAAAGATGGACCACTATATTAATAAAACAAAATTAGTATGTGTTATTTATACAGGACAGCAATAAAATGTGACTGAGAAGATTAAAGCATTCTAGCATGCAGTAATTTATGTCAAAGGAATGCCCTACTTTGCAACGAGAGTCTGGCTTAGACAATGAAAAAAATAAAGCACAACAGCAAAAAGGAATAGCAAAATGAACACAAAGCTCTATTTAAAATATTGAAAAGTGTTTTCTGAATATAATATGGAAGAAAAGAAAGTTAAAAATGGCTCATTCCCTCTCTGTCTTAAACTTCTATAGTTATTCAATGTAATTTGAAAAGCTATATTCATAAGAGGACAAAAAGTAAAGTATTTTAACAATCTACAGAGCATTCTTCCTCTGACCACTGAAGCAATAGTTGGGGAAAGCATAAAGAATATCAAAATGTACTTAGAGATATCCCATTCTTAAAAGAAAACCTCCGAACTCCAAACATTTTTTAAAGCTAGATTGGTAGCATATGAGGACTCATAGCTATTGCATGTATCTCTAAAAAAATATCATAGAAATACTTTTGTCGAAATAACATTTTGCACAATTTGAAATAAATGAACAGTGTTTTCCACTGCAATTTGTGGAAGTCCTGAATTAAAACACACACACACACACACACACACACACACACACACACACACACACACACTAAGAAAGTAACTTTTAATCGGAGCCACCAAGATGTTTGCAGCAATATATCAGAGATTTAAATAGAGCAAGGGATGTAAATCTGTTATATTACAAGGGAGAATCAATTTCAGAACATGATTGTTGTGGGGAAAGTTTCTACTTATTTTTTCTTTGAAGATATTTTGTCACACCTAACTTCAACTAAAATTTCATTTCAAGTGCAAGCCAACAGAACAGAATTTTTTTATGATCAGTGTACTGTCAACTTTGCATTGTGAAGAAATCCTGGAATTAAGTTGAATTAAAAAAATGAGGATTCAATTTTTAAAAATTCAAATATTATTGTGTGTCAGAGTTCAACACCAGTGTTTTATCTCCTGGCTCTTTTTTATTTCCTAGTTCTTAATTTTTGTGTCTCTTGATTATTACTACATAATACAAAGGAATCATTGGCTCACCAAATTTGCATCAATACTGTTTTTAATTTTTTCAGATGTATTTTTTTGAGTTATGATTTCATTGGAATTCAGGCAACTATTAATCAAAAGCATGGAAAGCAGTTTTTGTGTGTGTATTCATTTCTTAAGTTATAGAGGACATATAAGTACTTTTCTATCTGTGCACCAGTACATTGTCAAGAATTTCCCTTTTCTTATATGACAGAGCTCAGGTTCCTCACTATCAATTTTAACTTATTTCTGCAAATTATTTAGTGTGGAATTATTTTTATGTGTTTTTGTTTTTGAATTAAAAAATATTCCAACTAGTACATAAAAACCTAAAAGTTATATGTACTGACAGTAGCATGTGATGTTTTGATGCAATGTCTACAATCTATAATGTTTAAATTAAATGTATCCATTTTTCAAATGCTTCTCATAATTTTTAGGATAAGGGCTTTCAGAAATCCTTTCTTCTAGCTTCTGAAATATATAAAATATCATTGCTGTCTATAATCACCCCAGTATGGCATAGCACTTCACACAAGAACTTCTTCACTCTATACGGCTGCTTACACATTAATTAACCTCTCTCTTCTTTCCTCCCTCTCCACAGCCTCTGATAAACATTTCAACTTCCATTTCTATGAGATTCCACATAAGAGATTAATTATGCGATGTTTGACTTCCTATTCCTGTCATCTGTGGTTCTCATCTTGTCACCGATGAAACAACAGAATTTCTTTCATGTTTCTGTCCACATAGAAATCCATTTTGTATACATACCACATTTCCTTTGATCATTCACCGGCTGATGGACAGAATTTGTTCCTGTATCTTGGATATTGTGAATACTGTTGCCTTGAACTTAGGAATGTAGATCATACAGATCGAGCTTCCTTTGGACATATAGTAGTCCTATATTCAAGTATTTTCCATGCCTCCATCAACTGATAGGCATCTGGGTTGATTCTTTGTCTTGGCTGTGATGAGCAATGTTTCCGTGAATAACGCCATGCTAGTAGTTTTAGTGTGGCCTGGTTTGTGTTCTGTTGGTTATGTGCCCAGAACTGCAATGGCTGAATTATAGGAAAGCTCTAGGAGGACTCTATGAGGAAAGCTCTATGAGGAAAGCTCTTTTGAGGACTCTCCATACCATTTTCTTAGAGTAGGTGAACAAGTTTACATTGCCACCAGCAGGGTAGTAGCGTTCCCTTTTGGCCAAATCCTTGTAAGCATCTGTTATGGATAGTTTTCTTGATAATGCCATTCTAATTAGTGTGAGGCCCAATCTCAATGTTGTTTTGATTTGCCTTTCTTTTATGTACACAGATGTTGAACATTTTTTCATGTGTCTATTCGCCATAGTTTTGAGAAGTTTGTAAGTCTTTAGTATGTTTATTAATTGGGCTATTTCTTTGAGAGTTTATTGGCTTTTTGTGGGGAGGTAGTGTTATGAGCTCTAAGTATATTTTAGATATGAGACCCTTGTCCTATGCATATCTGGTGTAAAGTTTCTCCCATTCTGTGTGCTTTCTTCTTTTATATTTTTTATTGTTGGGGTAATGTTGGGGTTATAGTTACACTTGTCAGGTAGTAGGTGCATTTCTTCTCACATATTGACACTCCTTCTTAGGTTTTGTTCCCATTCCCCTCCCCCCACCCCCTCCCAATCATCTTGTTTTCCCTCTCCCCTTTCCTATTTCAAATAAACAAATAAACATAAATACAATATACCAGGTAACAAAGTCAGTTACAGTAACAATAGGTAATTGAGAGAAGACAAATAACATAGTACATTAAGAACAATAATCACATAAGATAAAGCTCTTGTTGCCACTGTGTGTTTTCTATTTATCTTTCTAGCTATGTGTTTAACCATACAAAAACTCTTCAGTTTGATGCAATCCTATTTATCCAGTCTTTCTTTGGTTTGTTATGATTCTAGATATTTATTTAGGAAGTTTCAACCTTTGCTTAAGAACCTAGTGTTTCCCCTTCTCCTTCTTGTAGTATTTTCATGGTTTCTGGTCTTATACTGAGGGTTTTGATCCATTTGGTTCTAAGTGCACAGTGATGCCTAAGGATGTAGCTTCAGCATTCTGCTTGTGTGTAGCCAGTTCTGCCAGCACCATTTGTTGAAAAGGCTGTATTTCTTCCATCCTGGGTGGATGACTGCCTTATCAAATATTAGGTAGAGGTCTATGGTTTTATTTCTGGTCCTTTTATTCTATTCCATTGGTTCTCTAGCCTGCCAGTACCAAGCTGATTTTATTAGTGTAGCTTTGTAATATAGTTTGAACTTTGGTTTCAATATTCCTTCAAATACTATTCTTCTTGTTAAGGATTGTTTCTATTATTTAGGGTCTTCTATTATTCCATATCCATTTTTGGATTGTTTCTATTTCATTGAAGAATGGTGTTGGGAATTTGATGGGGATTGCATTGAACTGTTAGATAGCCTCAGGCAGTATTACTGTTTTCATGATGTTAATCTTTCCAATCTAGGAAGATGGGAAGTTTTAATTCCATTTTCTTAAATCTATTGTAATTTTTTTTCAGATTTTTTGTTTTCATAATAGAGGTCATCCACATCTTTGGTTAAGCTAATGCCTAAGTATTTTATATTTGAGGATATTATAAATAGAGTTTCTCTCTTGAGTGTAGTCTTGATCTTGTCATTGTAGGCACTAAAATATATATGTGTGTATATATAACATATATGTATATAAAATATATACATATATACGTGTATATATGAATGTATGCATATACGTGTGTATAATATATAGAGACATGCATATATATATATATATATATATATAATGCTAACAGAGTACAAAGACAGCTCACAGGATGGGATGGAATGTAGTTCATCCAGCTCTAATGTCTTAAAGAATATCTTCCATATTTTCTTCTTATAATTTTATAATTTAATCTTTTATAGTTAAATCTTTAAGCCATTTTGAGTTGATCTTCATAACTGATAAGACATAAGGGTCCAGCTCATTCTTCTATGTGTAGATATTCAATATTTCCAACACAATTTATTACATATTGTTAGCAGAGTTGTTGAAAATAAGTTGGCTGTAGACAATAGTTATGTTTCCAGGAGTATTAAATCCTTTCAGCTAATGTATTCAGTTTTTCTTATTTGGGGAAAATAATGCAAATTAACATGAAGCCTGAGACCACAACAACATTCACTCCTTTTTAAAAATGTTCTTTCATAGTTATTTAAAGACATACTCAGAAAGCCCCAGCAGTAAAATCAGAACCAAGAAGCTAGACTATAGAGAAATACCATGTCTTCATTAACCCAGGAGCAAGTTGATCCATTAACAGGCCTGCATTAGCCAGCCTTATTACTGAGATATGTAAGGCCTAAATCCATAATTATTTCTGGTATGAAAAGATATATTAATAAATAAACTCAATGAGTGAGGCTTAAAACATTAGAGAAAAATGATAAGATCCACTTGAAGACAGAACTTCCAAACCAAATTATATGTTTTGAGAACATAAATTTTTAAGTACAACTCTTCCAAAAGTGTGAATTAGATTCATCCAGTGGCAGAGATTATTTTTGAAGAGACATGCCTGAACATCATCATTTTAATGTAGCTACTTTGGATTCACCCTCCAAGTATAAATAAACAAGTCTTTGCTTTTGCTATTTTCTAGTTACAATGTTCCTTTACTAGAACTTAAAAATAATTAATGGCTGTTTCCTACCCTTTCAGTCAGAAAAAAAGAAAGAGAGAGAGAGAGAAAGACAGAAGGAAGAGAATGAAAGAGATAGAAAAGTGGGCCCAGCAGACATAACAGCTGTCACTGCCTGAGATACAAATCTGGAGAAGGGGAAATGTAATAAATATTGTTGGCCCCATAATAACGACCTGGGCAATTAATAATGCACCTGGCATCCTTCTCTAGATTGCCATAGCCTTCCAACAAATACAATTGAAAGTAATTAAAACCAGCGAAAGACTTCAACTGATGAAATGATACGTCTAACTACAATTATTTTTCCATATGTTATAATTAATATTGTACAATACTACAAAAATGTGTTAAATGGGTAAACTGTGATGCATTGATGAAAGGATTCTTTTTTTTACTTTTCATTGATGCTTTTAAGGTTTGACCAGAGAGTGGTAAGTTTGGCTTTGATGGTGCCATGGTGAAAACTGTCCAATAGAATTAAATTAAATATTTCTGTCCAGCTTGTAATTATCTAGCTAATTAGTCTTCTAGCTGATGTTTTCAATGCTAAGACAAGATGTTAGAACTCCTTGCCCAACTTCAGCTCAAGAAATCATCCAGGCATATAGTCTCATGTATTCCTTTTTGAAATAGTTGCTGAATTCTGTAGATAGAAATGTTAATAGAGATATCACCACATCTTTCTCATCATCATCATAACTATCTAATTCTATAAACACAATTACTTCATATTAGTGCATATAATATCTCATCAGTATCTCAATTTTTAAATCTTCATTTTGCAGTTCTTACAGAGATGGCTAGAATCTTGTCACAACAATAGTGAAAAATAACCAAAGCTACTTAAACTTTTGTAAGTCCAGGTAAGATAAAACACAATTTAGGGCTGGACACTGGTGGCTCACACCTGTAATCCTAGATCTCAGGTACCTAAGACCTAAGGATGTCAATTTGAAACCATGGGGAATAAAGCCTATGAAGGTCTTATCCTCAATTAACCAATAATAAGCCAGTAGTGGAGTTGTGGCTCAAGTAGTAGAGCACTAACCTTAAGCAAAAAGAACTCAGGAATAGTCCCCAGGTCCTGAATTCAAGCCCCAAGAGCAGCCTACACATACAACAATTACACTACTTAATGGGATAATTATGAAAATAGAATAGAATATAGGATAGAAAATAGAAGCACCAAATCAAGAACCAATTAGTTGAGGATGATCCAAGCGATTCTTATTAAATATCACAGAGAAATAAAAATATCAGTGATAAGAAACCCTGTAAGTATTAACACAGAGGCAGAGTTGTATATTGATATATTCCTAAGCAATACTTCCTTTTAAATTATAATTTCCATAAGAATTGCCACTTTGGGTATGAACAATATCCTAATTTACATATGTAACTAAAGGTCCTTTTATTTTTTGTTTTATAGAGTAATTTAGGAAAGCAAAAGATGAAAATTCAAATGAGCTTACAAGTGTGTATAAGAAAAATAATTACATTCTAGGCCCAGAAACACCAGATATTGTTTTGCTGAAATTAGGTGGTAAAAATTCTGATCAGCCTATGTTTCCATTCAAATTATTAGGATAAAATCAATGTGTTTTCTAGTAAAAATGTAAGGTAAGAACAAATAATGTTCATATATATAATTACATATCATATATTATATAATTTTATATTACTATAAATATAATTATATAATATAATTATTATAACATATGTGCTTCCTAAAATAGAGCACAGGTATTTATAATAGCATCTTTTGTCTCCCAGAATATAGAAGATGATAAACATTACTAACACTTCAAAACAATAAGCAATATTTGAATTGTAAAATATGCATATCTATGCATCATGATAAGGTCATCAACAATAGATACCAAGGCCTTCTGTCTCCAAAGGAGAGGAATCAATGGATTTATCACGAATGTGTCTGCATGCCAAATATTTCTAACAGCTTCATTCAGGAAAACGTTCTGGATCTCAAGAAGTCCTTATTTTAAATTGAAATCATAAATCTGACCTAGTTTAAAGTTCAAAGCTTGCATTGAGTAGGGCTTTCGTCCTCTCTCTCCCATCACTTTCTCCCTTCCTCTCTGGACAGCACTGAGCAGGTACCCAGGCACAGCTCATTATCCAAAGGTTTCCTTAGGCCTGAGTCCAGTCAGGAAATGGGGTCATTATTTTCTCAAGAACAAGCTTGATTTGGAAGTTTGCTTCTTCATTTCTCTTTTTCATAGTTAAACTGTATTGTAAGCATCGCACTTCCGAATTTTCTTATTTCCTGTGTGAAAGCCATTATTGGAGCCTTCCGGCCAATGCTGAACAGATATTTTATTCTGCAAATGTTTTTCTTTTTTTTGGTACATCTAGAAAACTTTTTATTAAAGGTGCACTACAAGTGGCAGAATAAAATTTTTACTGGTGTCACTTTTACAATTGCAAGATTTCGTACCTTATTTGATTCTCTCATCATGAGCACACTTTTGTAAGAATTTGAAAACTCTGGAAATAATTTTGATATGCTTCCTTATACATGGTCCTATGTACGTAGTGATCAGGCTATTGTGATCCCCTATTGAGAATATCATAGACACATTCTAGTGATTACAAATGAAGGAAACCATGCAACCTATATTTCTTTGAGCCTGGCTTGTTTCACTGAATGTCATTTTCTCAAGGTATTTCCATTTCCTCACAAATGGAGCAATGTCCTTTCTGATATAACTCCAAGAATTGGGAACAAGAGATTCTTGTTAAGTCCAATATGCAGTTATTTCTAATTAATTTTCTTTGTTTTAGTTTTCTGTCACCTTTGTCTTGTATAGAAGGTTATCCAATCTATGAAGGTAAAGGGAATCACAGAAACAGCAGAACAAAAGGCAAATTAATGCAACAATGCTACTCACTAGACACTATGTTGGAAATGAACTTTAGGACTTGGGGCAGGGTGGTGGGGGGTGGATAACCTGAAAAAATGAAAAAGAGAATATCAGTGTTTAGAAAGAAATATATTCATGGGGGCAGGAGTATGGCCTAGTGGTAAAGGACTTGCCTAGCCGCACCAAGCCCTGGGTTCGATTTCTTGGTACCATACACACAGAAAAAGCCAAAGTGGTTCTGTGGTAGTGGTAAGAGTGCTAGCTTTGAGAAAGCTCAAGGACATTACTCAGGCCCTGCGTTCAAGCTACATGACTGGCTAAAAGAAAAAAAAATGTACTCATTACCTTACTTATGTAAATGTAATCTCCCTGTTCATCACCTTTACATTTTTTAAAAGAGAATATTGTGGATAAAAATGATCATTATTCTCCTTAGAAAGGCAAAGTTGAAGTTCAACAAAATAAACCAGGCAGGGAATACTTGAAATGTGTGAGGTCAAAGGGAAAGGGCTGGATAAATGAAGAGGAGAAAAAGGTAGAAAAAGCAGTCAAGAATTCAGTGTATACCCTACAAAATTAAGAAGAATGAGGGAAAGCGTAGGTAGAGGAGGGAGGAGTAAGATTGTTGAAAGAGGTAACATTGATTAAGATGCACTATATTCCTAAGCTGCTTTTCTAAATAGTTAAGAAAATTTTTGGCATTCTAAAGGAAGAACATTAACCACAAGAGGTATATTATATTTAGTAAGTGACTAAGTCTTAAAAGATACAGTTGACTTTCATAGAAATGTGTCTATACAGGTATGAAATGTGCATATACCTTTACATACTTGCAGTTCTTAGTTTAAGATGATTCATTTTTGTTTTGTGTTTGTGTTTTTATACAAATGATAATTTTTTGACCCAGAAACCCAAAGTCACTCCTAGATTTTCTCGGACCTTTTCGTTGGTCATCTAGATGACACTATCCATTCAAGTGTCATTATTCAGGTTTATCTATTTATAAGTTATAATTATCTTAGGAAAGATTTATTGAAAATATCCAGTTTTCCATGGGGTGGAAGATCAATTTTTGATTATTCCTCTTTTCTTTTCATGCTAGAAAGCATCCGAATCTTCTCTTTAGCTTTGCTTTGCTGCTTTCTGAGCAAGCTGCCAACATTCTCCATTATCATCCACCTCTGTAAATGCTTCTATCTCATTTCTCCTGTGTGCACTTTACTGGAATTTCAGAATCAACTAATTTAATATCTGATGTTTGGCGCTATTTTTCACAGCTTAGTGTCTCTTTTACATAATACATAAATGCGTGGCTCAATCAAATACAATATTTTGAAAAGATTACGTTTATAAGAGAAAATTTGGTTACACCAAAAGATACCCTATAGGTCATGCATACATGCCAAAATGAATTTATACATACTTATGCATTCCTAGACTGTCTCTCTCTCTCTCTTTCTTCTCCTCCCCCATTACAACCAGATGGATAAAATGTATGTTCTCTTAGCTTCCTGCATGTAAACAAAATCACCTGTCTGTAGGTCACTTGCTTATCTTTTCTATAATCACATTTAGTTTCTGGCTCAAAAGGTAAGACATTTTCACGCTTAAACCAACTTTTTAAATAAGCTTTACCAAGATTAGGATGTGGTGAAGATGTTGTTAGTCAATCACAATTTCGATGGGAGTTAAATAACAAACCTCAAGGCACTTTTTCCTTCCATTTCTTATGTTTTGCCCTTTCTCATTTGATGGAGTTCCTTGAACATAGAAGATATACATATTTGATGTTTTGGATATGTTGGATGCTTTCATTTTTTAAAAATATTGCCTTATCTATGGACATCAATGTCGAGTTAATAAGTTCACTACTAATTTACCAAGGACTTTTTATTTTTATGAAGTTTTCTTATTTTGTGATTACTATACTTCTAATTCTATTTTGGTGTATTTTTTGTATGTTATAGAGGATTTTTAATGCAATTTTTAACACCATTAACTAATATAAAATGTCCCATTATTTTGAAACTTTTGCCCTCATTTTGCTACTTTTCCTTCTTTACAAATTAGCAGGTTTCTTTAATATTTACATTAGAAACCTCTGAAAACCACTTGTTTATTATTAACATGTGTCAAAGTTTATACAATCATGAAAATTATTTTGAATTATTTTGAATTATTTGAGAGAGATTTATCCTTATTTCAAAGGCATTGTTCTGCATTTACTTTGATTTCATCCCTGCCTCTGTCCCTCAGGAAAATTAAGTATCTGTAGCTACCAAAAACTATTGCCTACTTCCACTCAGGCTATCTTACTATCTTTTCTCCCATAGAGTTTATACATTCAATGTTCACTCTTGGTTTTTTTTTTTTAATTAAATTCCCTCCTAGTAGTTCCTCACTGTTTTATTGAAGATTTGTTTCCCTAAGCCCACCCCCCCCTCCAGGGCCTACATACCACTTCATTTCATTCACAGCCATTTCAGATGTCTGGGGCTTGCCTGGGTTCTAAGTTGGGAACTCTTTTCATTCCACACTCCAGTCTCTGTCATCTTCTGACATCATGGTAGGAAGTACTACGTCAATGTTGGTGATTCCAAGCCCACTTTTTCTTCTGTGCATGTGTCTAAGTGTCTACTGGACTTTAGATGTGCCTATGCTATAGATACTAAAACTCATCCTACCGCTATCATTTTAATTGTGCAAATTTGCAGGGGTGGGAGGGAGGGAAATGGGGACAAAAACATGAGAAGGGGTGTCAATGTGTGAGAAGTAATGCACCTACTACCTGAGGAATGTAACTGTAACTCCTCTATGCATTCCAACAATAAAAAAGCATCCTGATAACTGTACAGTCTGGAGGTCAAAAGTTCTAAAAGCAGGGCATGGGCAGGGCTGTTTTCTTCCCATAGGGAGAATCCAGCACTGAATTGGTTCTTCAGACCACCTTTCTATTCCCACTACACAAGGTCCTTCTCAGCCTCTGATTGTCTGGCTAAGTCTTTTTGTAATTGAACAGGTATTGTGCAGTATAATCTCTTTATTGTAGGACAAATATTCTGATTGCATTTGCAAAGTCTTTAGGGATTAGGGAACCAAGATTAGGAAATTCTTGGAAGTAGCAATATTCTGTTGCATTGGACAGTACGGATGCACTTTAATCTCTTAAACTTCTTCCAAAACATGCTTAATGAGTGAGATTTCCATGTATTTACTGGATCAACATAGGAATCAGCCACTCTTGATTCTCTATATATTTATTAATTATTTCTTTAGACAATCACAAGACTTGAACTCAGGACCTGGACACTAACCCCGAGGTCTTTTGCTCTAAGCTAGTTCCCAATCACTTTGAGCCACAGCTCCACTTCTGGTTTTCTGGTGGTTAAATGGAGATAAGAGTCTCACAGTTTTCTCTCTGGATTTGTTTGACCTGTACTCTTCAGAGCTCAGCCTTGTGAATAGCTAGGATTACAAGTATAAGCCCCCAGTGCCCAACTCACCCTTGAGTTTTTAACTGTCTTGCTTCACAGAATCAACCATCAAATTCTATTGAGTCTATGTCCTAAATAGTTCTTAAACTTGACTGACTTCCTATATCTTCATTATTATTTACAAAATTAAGACCACCTTTACTTCTTAGACTTTTTGCATATATATCCCTACAAATTTTCTTTTATTATGTTTCATGGTTAAAAATAAAATTCTTCCATTCACTGCTTAAAATCATTGCTTTCTAATACCCTTAAAATAAAGATCAAACATTTTTATATACAAATGTATTTCTTTGTTTCCCACTTAACTTATTTCTGACTAGCATATAACCTTTCCTAATTTCTTGTAAAGCGCAATGGTTTCATGAGCTCTCCAATCACCTGTTACTCGTGATTCAAGGTTTTCATCTCTGTCTGCACACTGTTCTACCTGAGTCTGAATGACTCACGAATGAGTCCTACCTCTCCTGTGTGCCTAGCTTTATATTATCCAGTCTTGGAATCCATTCTTTCTTCAATGTTGGCCAGTGCCCCCCCCATCTTTGTTCCCATTATGCACTGAATATTAACAGTGTAGCAGGAAATAACAGAAGGTTTTCTTCTCATTCCTCCCTTCACATCATATTCTATTAAAAGGTTAGGCCTTCGCCTGGAATCCCATTTTATTCATCATGGCAAGCACCTTGCCGTAGAGATGAACTTGCAATAAACTGTGCAGTGCCTGATATTCATTCATTCATTAACACAGGAAATCTATAATATACCATTGTTCAAACTTAAATAAATTCTGATGAGGAGCAAGTCTCATGAAATATTGAAAAGTTATAATTGTTGTTTTACCTAGAGGAGATTAAATTCAAGTAATGTTTATGAAATTCACAGATGGTTCAGGATATGTTATGATTTACCATCAATTGTACAAATTCCCTTCAAGTCCCTAACAGTGCTAGTAAGAAAGATACATTGTGTGCAATATAAAAGGTGATCCCTGCTACTTAAAAAAGTCCACATGGGTGTAGAATATAGAAAAGGTAAAGTAGTATTGTAGTGTACGAATGCCTTGTCTAGTCATTAACACTACAGGGATCATGAACCTAGTTTTACTGTCAGAAATGTACAGAACAAAATCCAAAGTAAAGAAGACTTCTTCACAAACAACTGAAAAAAGTTCATCTCTTCAGGAATGCAGCTGCAAGTTGGTACAGATTCTTCTGACTACAACATTCAGGAAGAGTCAATCACATACCTGATTCTGTGTTTAAAGAGATATTTTCCACAGATCCCAGTAATGCCATGCTTCTACGGTAAACATCCATGCAATTTAAGGTGAGAAATGGTCAGATACAGTCATAAAGGAGCCTGTTAAAACCTGTTAGAAAAGACAGGTGCCAATGGCTCACTCAAAGCCAGTCTTGTCAGGAAAGCCTGTGAAATTCATCTCCATTTAACCACAAAAAGGCCAGAAGTGGGACTTTGACTCAAGTGGTAGACCACTAATCTTGAGCACAGAAGTTCAGAGACAATGCTCAGGCCCCAAGTTTAAGTCCTACAACCAGCACAAAAATGTTAGAAGTGATATAACTGTAGAAAATAAAGATTTTGGAAGAAGAAAGTGTGTATTTTTAAACACAAAATTTCACTATGTCTGAGTATATGGTATATATGTGACAGTTAGAAATAGGGCCTTTGATTTTTCCTCATCATGAAATAGGGTTCTAGTTGGAAAACCTTTCCCAACTGTCATGTGTCTGGAAATGTAATTTCTTTTCCTTTCCTTTCTGTTCTTTGGTCTGCCAGTACTAGAACTTGAACTCGGAGATTTATTCTCTCTTTTGACTTGTTAGAATTTGTGCACATGGGGCCAGGGGTGTGGCCTAGTTGTAGAATGCCTATCTAGCATGCACGAAAGCCCTGGGTTCAATTCCTTGGTACAACATACACAGGAAAAGCCAAAAAATGGTTCTGTGGTTCAAGTCGTATAGAGCTAGCCTTGAGAAAACACAAGGACAGTGTCCAGGCCCTTAGTTCAAACTCCAGGACTGGCAAAACAGAGAGAGAGAGAAAGAGAGAGAGAGAGAGAGAGAGAGAGAGAGAGAGAGAGAGAGAGAGAGAGAGAGAGAGAGAGAGAATGTATGCATGTGCGCAATGTTTCATTTGAAACCATGTACTGTATCTTAATAGATGTTTCCAGAATATCCAGGTATCTCTATCTGCACCTATGACCTTCTAGTAATTTAATAAATAAAACAAGTCATTCTGTCTGTGTCCTGTCCAAATCTGAAAAATTAAATAAAAACTATATGAATGATTGCATTATTAGCCCTGTTTGGAAAAACAGAAAGTGAGAAGATAAGAATAGGAATCTCTAGAGATTTAAGCAAATCTTTTCTGAAAGGCAGAATCTAAACTGGATAATCCTTAGAGATTTATAGTTGGAAGAGAAAATGCATAGCAGGTAGGCCTACTAGAGTTCAATCCCCATGACAAAAAAATAAAGAAGAAAGAAAGAAAGAAAGAAAGAAAGAAAGAAAGAAAGAAAGAAAGAAAGAAAGAAAGAAAGAAAGAAAGAATTCTAAAAAGCATGCCAGGAAAGTACTCTGTATCTTTCATCTACTCACAAGACTCGCTAAAACAATGCTTCCAAAGTAATGATCTTGCCTTTTCATAAGTCCTCCAAATCTTTTATGAGCAGATCCCTTTGGCAAACATTAACCTAGATGCATTCAGAGAAAGCAACTCTGGGGGAAAAATACTACCTGGCTTCACCTATGCCCTTAAGAGGAAATGATGTTGGTGACAGCTGGATGGGTGTTCAGCTTATCAGGTTAGTACAAGGAAGCAATTCTTCATGTGAAAGTACTTGAGAAAGTTAATATCTGCTGGACCTGGATTCCTTGGAGGAACATGAAACAATAATTCCAACCCAGATGTGTAGTTGTTTTCATTGCTGCTATTGTTTTGGTTTAGGAAATTAGAGAAGGAAAATAAATAGGTAGAGGGAAATGGGGATCAAGACATGTGAAAGGGTAATAATGTATGTGAATTAATGCACCTTCTATCTGGCAAATATCATGTAACCCTTCTATTAATTACAATAAAAATATATGAAAAAAAGAAAGTAAATAGGTAAGAATATTTGGGAAGAGGGTAAGACTTTCAGAACCAGTGAGGTTTGGTGGTTGCTCATAATGGTCTCAAGCTGGGACTCAAAACCAATTTACTAGACTACCATAGTTGTATATTTCCCTCGTAGTCACCATTTTCTGTAATAAAGATCGTCACAAACTCCTGTGAATTTTCCCTGATTCTATGTGCTACCTACAGTATTACTCCCTTCATATTTTATTTTTAAGTATGCTCCTTACTTTAACTGAAAATTCCAGTATTATAATAGCCTGAAACAAAAAGGAAAAGTCTGTATCATTCAATGTCACAGTGAAAAATCAATACCCACCTACAATACTGATACTACTGGATCTGAAATTTCTTTCTTTTTATTAAATAATGTATTAACATTGATTATTATATCACATTTCAAATGATGTGTTAACAAACAAGTATTCAAGAACTGAATAAAAATTATTTTCTACTTTAAAAGAAAAAAAATAAGTGGAATAGTACATGGTGCTATTTAAGCAACACACTCAAAGATACATGTATTTATTTACTCAAAAAGACAGATAATGAGGGGAAAATGCACCATTAGAGGAGAATATATAGCGAAAAGAAATTTTTATGACCAGAAACTATGCTTTCTTCTTCCTAAAACATCTATTCATATCTTAATGAATGGAGAATAATATCTATAATAACTATCTTGGTGAATGTAAAGTAAATTTTCTCAAATAAAAGACTGCATGATCCCCTGGCTAAAACGAAGGCAGAAATATGGAATATCACTCAGGTTCTTGCATTCTGTCTCCAGAGAGGTTAAAAAAATTCTTCGCTATAATTGTTTGATCAGGCCTTTTTGCAAGGCCATGTTTCCCTATTTCAGGAATCCTGATTGAAGGCATCCCACCTTTGATCTGAGAACCAAGAACCTGAAAGCAGTAGAAACAGCACCACCCCAAGGTCAGGATGGTAGGAGTTCAATACAAACATCCCTGACTGTTTTCTTCTCTATGTCCATCTCATTGAAATTGAAGGAATAAAGGTAGATCTTAGGTCACTACAGGGACAACAAATCTAGTTTTGGCAGATCCTAAAATAATTAGAAAAGAAAATATGTTTCTGAATGCTGCCTAGATCTTTTTACCTGCCTGAGTTTGGTGGTGGTGATAGTCTTGGTATCTGAAGTCTTGAAGACTTCAGAAGGAGTAAGAACAATCCCCTATACCATGGAATTTATTTTTTGAAAGTTGTTGCAGAAATGAAAGAAGGAATGAGATAAAGACTAGCTAAAAATACCGGTAATTGGAGCAAGATGAGACAAGGACAGAGAGTGAACCAATGTAACAGCGCTAATAATAAGATGATATGTTGGAAATAAATTTACCACTTGGGATGGGGGAAAAGTGGGAGAAAATTGTGGGAGAGGGTAACAATGTTCCAGAAGAAATGTACTTACCACCTTACATTTGTAACTGTAACTCCTCTGTACATTACCCTTACAATAAGATTAAATTTTAAAACAAACAACAACCAAAACCCAAGAAACTAGACCACATTAAAAAGATTTTAGTAACACAGTAAACATGAATTAAAGAGATTAAGCAATGGCACAGAGAAATCTAGATTATAAAGCTATTTAACTAACGCTGGTGTACCATGTACATTAATACTCCGGGAAGCAGAGCACATTTAATTTGGGATGAAAGGGACTGAGATTTCTGTCAAGCCTGAAGGGTATAAAGAGCATTTTGTGAATTGCATCTAGGATGCTAGCTGGTTCACTGAGCTGGGAAATTCTCCGAAGTAGACATCCAAGTTGATGGAATCAACAACAGCCTCCTTGGACTCATGAAGGTAGATGAGATAAGCAACCAAATTAGGAAAGACCCGTAAAATGTACAGGCGCTTTCCTTATAGTGTTTGGTAAGTAGCACTGTTGTAATTGTTCACCCTTGTTTCATCTATTCTGAGCCCTTCCTTTTCCCTCCCCCAAACAAACAAATAAACAAACAATAGAAAAGGGAAACACAAATAGTAGCAATACTGCAAAATAAATTTTTTCCTCTTCTTGGTGACCACTTCATTTATTATTATTTTTATAAGATCATATGCACATAGTTATTGAGCCTTTGTAATCTGTTCCTATGCACAGAGGAGTGTGTGAGTTCTCATTATTATCTACTTGATTCTTACACTAGGGCAATTTGCTCTGTTCCAGCAGCATTGTGTGCAAACCTCTGTCATTCATATGGTTCATTTAATAACATATGGCCAGACTACTTGTTTATTATTGCTACGAAAAATGCAAACTCTTCAAAGAAACACTGCTACATCTCTTTCTAAATGAGAGCAATACTTAACACACAGTTGCTGCTTTGAGATCTTACTTTCTAGCCTCTTGTGTAGAAATAACAGTGGTTATAGCAAGTTCATCTCAAATATGTCTGCTGGTAGAAGCTGGAAGCAAACACCGAAGGGAACAGACTTTTGTGTGTGAATGGAGTAGAGTAGTTTATTAGTCAAGAACTCATGGTGAAAGAGATTTGTAAACCAATGGCGGGGAGGGAGTGGAGTGGATGACTTGCCAAATTTTTTATTTCTAATTCCATGTTTCTTGGTTGTTTAACCATCATGTTCTGGAAACTTCCCTTGATCAATATATTACTTCTACACTTCTAATCTGTGTTTCGAAATTTCCCTTGGCTTTCTCACTTCTGGCTTGCTGCCCTAAAATGTCCCATGGACTGACGGAACAGTGCTCAGCACATAAATCAGTGACACTTTGTCTCTCAGCATGACTACTTCGAGCAGTTTACCCTTTGAAGAACCTCAAAGTGAGCTGGCAAGATCAATAGGTCTCACTTCCAAGGAAGTCAATGGTGCTTTGCCTATACTAGTTTCTTGCTTGACCCATTTTTTTTTAAAAGACAGCCAGGCAGAGAGAAACTTCCAATTTTTTCCCAGTAGGAATTGTGTAATAACTTTATAGGATAAAAATGTATGTTGTTTAATTCTATTTTTAATGTTTTTTTTTTCTGAAGGTGACCTAACAATACCTTTCAATGAAATTCTGGGAACTGAATGCTCAAATTAGTTCCAATCATCTACTCCTTGCATGTCTGGTATTACACTCACTCTTGAGGATATGTTTGCCTCTGTCCTCATGTCCTTTATGTTCTAATAAGGAAATGGGACAAGGCTTTTACATTTTGGGGAATTATGTTTTGGGGTCTGAAGAGAAAAGGTCTTGCTACATAGCCCTCCTGGATTAGAAATCTCAATCCTGCTAGCACTCCAACTTAAATGTTTGGATTACAGATCAGCCCCACTTTTCTTTCACAGGAGCTAAGACATTCCAGTTATAAAATGTTTCTGTCTCTTCAGGCTGCTCTAATGAAACACCAGGAACTGCATGCCTTAATAACAATCAAATTTCTTTCTCATGTCCTGAAATTTACTTCTCATGTCTGGCATGTTAACTGTGTGGTAGAGGCTGCCCCATGATAACAGGAGTGAAGAAACTTTTCTCAGGGCATTGACTTAATTCGTGAGTGCTGACCCACTCCTCACCCAGTCAAGGATCCCATTTCCAAATATCCTCATATTTGCAGGTTAGATTTTGACAAGCATAATGTGGAGAGAAGGGACACAAACACATCCACTCTATAATATAAACTACACAAATGACATTAATTTAACAATTCATGAAAAAAAACCAAAGAAATAAAAGCTTCAGTAAAGCATGAATGTGTTTTCAGAGATAATTCATAAGCTTCCTTTCCTTTGGCAAGTCATACTCCCACTTAACAAAATCCATGTTGAAAGAATCATCCAACTCACCTCTTTCATCAATTTCTCACCAGTTTCTAAAATGTCAAAACTATCCTTCCCTGGTTAGGCCTTTTAGTAGCTTCCTGTCACCCAGCGACTATTCTTAGTACAAGTTAATTGGCCTATGAGGGGTTTTTGTTTGGTTAGTTTTATTCTGCACACCCCCCCCTTTTTTTATTAGTGTCCAACCCTAACTGGAAGCTTGTAATCCATTTTCTTGACTGGACTCGCTTCTAGATGTGCCCACAGCATGTACCACAGTATTTCATTCTTTCACCACCTTAAACCAGGAGTGCTAGGTAACTACTGTGGTGGTTTGTAACTTGGGTTTCACTAAGTATTCTCGTTGTCTGAAAGCCTCATATTTCTGTGATTTCCATACCTTTCTGTATCCACTGGGTCCTTCTCTCATTTAGATTGAACTCCTCGGCTTTCCATAGGTCCCCTAGCCCATCTAGTCCATCTTGGGCTTTTATGGCATTGTCTACATGCATCTATCTCGGCATGACCATGCTAGATGTGTTCATTCTCTCACTTTAAAGCAAAAGACTATTTTTTAAACAATGTATACTTTTTTTCCTTATCTATCTTTGTAAAGTTCTACAAAGGAGTTGCCATTCAACAAACCTCTTTATGAATATAGTGCTTACAGATCCATGTTATGCCTTTCACCATTCTCAACTGTTCCTCCCAACTGTCCCTCTCAACTGTCCCCTTCCTCATTTTTCTTAATTTTGTAGGATTTTTGTTGTTGTTGTCGTCGTCGTTGTTGTTGTTGTTGCAGGGCTTGAACTGGGTGCTGTCCCTGAGCTCTTCAGCTCAAGACTAGCAGCACTCTACCACTTGATCCACAACGCCACTGCCACTTCCAGTTTTCTGGCAGTCAATTGGAGATACGAATTTCAAGAAGTTTTTGTGCCCGGGCTGGCTTTGAACCACAATCCTCAAATTTCAGCCTCCTGAGTAGCTAGGATTACAAGCATGAACCACAGATGCCTGGCTACAATTATTATTTTTTTTTTACTGCATTGCCTCCCACATTTTTCCCCTCATTCAACTACCCCACTTCTCCTTGACCCTTCCCAACTCCTTTCAAAGACTCATTTCCTGGTGTTTATTTTGTTGACATTTGATTTAGCCTTTCTTAGGAACTATACTATTTGAGACTCTTTAAAGCAGTATTTTGATATACCAAATGCCAAACCCTATGTGCAGCATATAGTGTATACTCAGTATGTATTTATTAACACATTTATCCAAAGAAATATGTGTCACTGACAGTAATAACTCATGCCAATCAATAATACTCAAAATAAAAGAAATTAATACTGAAATGTTATTCTGACCTAATGTGACCAAAATGGCAATTCTCTATGTCTATCTATATATCCATCTGTCTATCTATCTATTTCACATATCAAGCTAATCTGGGTCAGAGAAGCAATTGTGATTTTCACAAGTATAAGGAAGTACATTGCTTTGTTGTGCTTTTTTTTTAACAACTATAGAGAAAAATTGATCTTCAGTATACTGGCCTCATGTGGTAGTATGATATACAGCCTGCCATTTGAATGACTCTTTTAAGTAATGTCGTTCATAAATGTAAACATAAATACTAAACTGAGAATTTATAGAACAAACCACATTAACAGCCACATTACCTCTTTGTAGAATTTGCAAGATTTAGTTTATACTTTATATATTATATGTAAGCACACAATCACACACACATACATACACATTCAGTGAAATTTTCAATACTTGTTTATTATGTAATTTTAAATATAGATTATGTTATTTCTCCTGTTACATTTTCTGCTTCCTGGCTTGGTTCTACATTGTGTTTCAGTACCTTGTGCCCTGGTTTTGTTTTCAAAGCCCCCACTGCTTCCCACAAATCTGGATTTAATTGGAAGAAGCCCAACTGTAACAATGATTCAGGTATGAATGTTGTTTCTCTGAGCAAATTAAGTTCAGTGGAATGATAGAGAGTTCCTTTCCATACCTTCCTGATAGATTTAATCCTGCATATTAATTGTTCTTCTCCTCTGCTCTGTGATTGCTTTCCCAGGTATCTCATTCAGAGTGATTGATGTGCAGATAAATTTCTCAGCTTCATATAGAGAAAACAAGATTAATGTGTATTAGTAAGAACACTAGGTTACACAAGATTTTTTGATTCACTTAAAGATTAACATAATATTAGCACATGCTTTTGCAGACTCAGAAATGAACAATCTGGTAAATAAAACATAAAACTGATAGTCGGGGGAAAAAGCAGTTTCTTAGGGAGAATTTCTTATAGCTTCCCTTTGTAACATACTGTAACATATTATTTCTTGTAACAAATTGATATGGCTTCTTATTCTCCAATTAACTCAACTGGAAAGGAAAAAAATATTATGTTCAAAGACATTGTATATTAAACAGGAATTTTAAAAATTTCTACTTGTTATTGTTGTTGTTTTGGCAGTACTTGAATTTGAACTGAACTTGAATTTGGACTTGCTAGGCATATTAGAACATAAGCTACACCCCTGAGCTTATAAACACAGATTTTTAAGTCTGATCTGTCACCATCTCACTTGCACAAACCAGAAGCTATGCAGATTTTTCTTTAATTTGAATTACACTATAATATAGAAGTAGGCTTGAACAAGTACAAAGGTCTCATATTACAAGCCATCTCTCATATTTTCTTATTTTCTTGATTTTTTTTCCTTTTTGTTAAGTACTTGTATAAGCTCAGTATGCTTTGGAATGTGACAGAGCATAGAAACAGGAAGAAATAAAGAAAGCTAATTCAACACTTTCACAGAGGGAGGAAAAGTTAATTGGTAGATTCATAGCTGTAATTATATTTCTAGTTTACCTTACATTATCAGGGTATCATTTAACTAACAAACTTCTGCTTTGCTCAGCTAGTAGTTTATGGTCAATGGCTTTGCTAAACCAGACTCCATGGGGTGAGGCAAGTTTGCTTGTGAAATTCAACTGCATCTTTATTAAGTGAGGGCTTAATAAAGAAAGCTGAATTCCTGGCTGAAAAAAAAAATCACCTTGAATATGATGGGAATCAAAAACCTCCTTCCTGATTTGACTTATTGTTTTTCTGCTCCTTCAGACATTAGTCTAAAACTGTTACATATGCATTAACTATACCAATTAGGCCCAAATTGCATATATATGTGTATATATATATATATATATATATACTTTTAAGACTTGATTACATGAGCTAAAAGTAGTTAAATACAACTACAAATAATACAAATTAGTAAAAAAATATTCAAATCCCGTATTCATTAAATGAATGAACACATTTTATATATTTTTGGCACAGCTAAGTAATCATATTATGTTTTGTTTAATTTCCTTATCCCATTCAGGTAACGAAAGACAGAGCTGGCCAATATTTGTGGTAGGTAGAGCAGGTATGGGGGGAAATTCATAGTAAGGCTTGGTCACAGTCTCCTAGTTTTAGATGATATATAGAGGGGTTACAGTTACATTCATCAGGGTACATTACTTCTTGAACATTGGTACCCCTTCTCATGTTTTTCTCCCACTGTCCTTCCACTCAACCCCTCCCAATCATTTTGTTTTCCCCTTTCCCTTCCCTATTTCATGTAAACAGATTAACATATGTACAACATAACAGGTACCAAAGTCTCATACAGTAATATCATACAATAAACCATGTGGGAAAAAAAAGAAAAGAAATAGCTTCACATAGTACATTAAGAACAATAATCACAAAGATAAACCTCTTGTTTTTACTTTTATCTATTTTAAAATATATTAGTTTGAAGTAGCTGGACCTTCTCCATACTTCTGTTATTATGTCGGACAATGTCCAATACATCCATAGAAAATCTGTTCTCACAAACATAACAAGAAAGACTTATTCATTCAACTCTTGTGGTTAAAGGAATCCAGTCAACAGCCAATTTTTAGGGATAATTCTATTTTATTTCTGTGTTCTTAGAGATTGTAGAATTGATTACTTATTTGAGATAATCTCTGTAAAAATCGCCATTTTTTTTTTCTGCTACTGGGCTTAAACATGTACTTTCCCTTGGCTTTTTCAGTTCAAGACTGGTGGTCTACCACTTAAGCCGTGCCTCTACTTTGGGCTTTTTGGCACCTCACTGATCTTTTCTGCCTCGGCTAGTTTGAAAGTGATTTTTTGATCTTAGTTTCCAGGGTGACTAAGATAGAATAAGCCATCAGTATCCAACTTGACCATGCTTTCTTTAACAAGGCAACATGGTGGAAGGTGTAGTTTTCAAACTGGGATAAGCGAAACTCAAATAACTTGGAAAGCTTCTTAAAAGAGAGATTTCCAGGTTCCCACTCCCAGAGTTTCTGACTCATCATAGGGATGAGTTCCAAGGGTTTGCATTATTAAAAAGTTCCCAGAGAATGCTTATACTGCAGGCCCAGAAGCCTTGCTTTGAGAAGCATTAGTGTAAGAATGAGGAATGTGGCTGCATCAATTCAAGTCCAGCACTAAGTAGTTTGGGTATTATGTTTACTTCAGTTTGCTTGAGGAAAATGAGAGACAATAGCAATTTACAACATAAAAATATCTTTGTGGTTAAGTGAGTCATACAATTAAACATTTCTTCATACAACTTATTGTTTAAACTGTTTATAACACAAACTGGCCACCTAGTAAGCATTGAATAAATTTTGATTGTTACAGTTTTTATGTACAAATGCAAGTTATCTGGTGTAATCATGAAGGAATTAACACTAAAAAATAAGACGAAAATGCCTTTCTATGCCTGAAAACTGATTAGAGAATCTAAAAAAATGCTGAATATCTTCTTCTACTGCATGATTCTAGGAAGATTATAGAAAGGGATGGAATTACTGCAAGTATGTATGAGAGATGTTGGTAAGAGGGAAAAACTCTGACTTTTTTCTCTGGTAGACCAATGTCTATCCAATTTAGCGAATATGTGTTACCTATAATATTTGGTAAACAGGTCCTCAACTAAAGTTGAGCATACAAATGCATACAAAACTAATGAAGACCTTTGCTTTTCTGGAGCTTAATTTTTAATTTTATTCATGTAAGTCCATGAGAAATAAAGCAAATGTGATAGATCTCAAATTGTTTTCAAGGATTCAGTTGGCAGCTCATTGAGAAAAAGAAGGGGAAAACATCAAAAAAGGACTAAGTTGAGGTATAAAGAATAGACAGTAAAGTAGGCATGGTTGTGAATTCTATAATACCAAAATTTAGCACGATGAAGGCTGAGGAAGAATATCCTGAGTTTTAGGCCAGTCTAGCCTACACAATAAATTCCAGACCTAGCTGGGCACTATATATAATTCTTTATAGATGATAGATAGATAATAGAGCATGTCTGTCAACATGACCAGTTAAAAATACAAAACATTTCTCAATTTCTGAGGTAGATAGTTATATAAAAGTATACAGTCAATTTCCATAGAGCAGCTTTGTTACACATGGAAAATTGTGTGTAATATATAAGTAAATAACTCAAGTCCAGAATTGATGGTCATTAGTAACTATATCTGAAAAAATTCAAGTTACAGAAAAATTCAAATTTTCAGATGCCTCAGTAAATACAAATTAGTTTATCTTATATTAAAAATAAAACTAGAAGCCAGGCAAGTTGTTTAAATATTCATTGTTGCTCTTGCTACAGAATTTTTAAAAATTATTCTGTGCTACTGTTTGAATTTGAAATTTCCTCTGCAGGCTTAAAGCGACTTCAATGTTTGATACCCCAGCTGCTGGCACCATTTGGGAAGGTGGTGGAAATCTGAGGAATGGTGATAGTTGTATCACTAGAGGCATAGTGGGTGCTCTAGCTTGTTCATCCTCTTCCTGGCATCCTTCCCTGCTTCCTGGCTGCTAGAAAGTGAGCAGCCTCCTCTGTAGGTTCACTCATCTATGATATTCTGCCTCAGGCCCAAAGCAAAAACTGTACCCAATCTTAGACCTCTGTGACTGTGAGCCAAAAAAAATCATTCCTTTCCTTTAAGATGTTTCTCTCAGAAATTTCAGAAATTTGTCACAGCAACAAAAATCTAACCCACCTTATTGTTTTTTTTTCCCGACTTATCTCAGAGAGTGTCGGCACCAATTTTTTCTTTAATAGAGGAGACTATTTTTGGCATACACTCCTACTCTAAGGTTCTTTTCACCTTATAAACTCAAAGTCCAGGAGCAATGAAATAATCTTCCTGCCCTTCAGCTTCCCTTTCTACAACTCCTTTACCAGCCGGGGTTCACATATTATCCTGTAATCCTAGGCTTAGGTCTTTTCTTCATTTTCAGATAGGGCTGAGTCTGGCTTGTTAGATATTAGATTTGCTGATTTCTCCCCTACGTTACTAGCTCCATGACTCCACCCCACTTATTTGTTTAACCTAGTAACCAGCACCTATATAAGAGGGTCATTAATAAAGACTGGGTACAGGGAGAGTAACAGAAGCCAGTCAGGATGACTTTCAGTGGAAGAGGTCAACCAGAAACATGATAAATGAAGAATCAAATCCGAGGATAAAAATCAAACTGCTAAGATGTCTATTGCTGATCTATTTCTATGACATAGGAAATAGAACACAAAACAAAAGAAGGCAGTGAACTCATATGGGGATCATTAAATTCAAAGATGGCAATACCATAAAAATGACCCTGGATCTTTCGATCCAGAGCAGATCATGAACTAGTCTTTTTCTCAACTGTTACATAGAAAAACCACTTGCTGTTTCAATTAAACAAAGTATTAAAAGGCAGAGAGATGAAAAGAGAAGGAATATAGCTCAGTAATTACAGAAGAAGAGGGTGAAAAGATGTGAATTAACAGAGTTCTTAACAGTGGGGAAACCTCAGTATGCACAAAATTACGTGTAAAAAGATAATCCCTGTAAGGAAAAAATATTATAAAATAATTCAAATGATTAACAATTGTAGGGTAATTAATAGATTAGGGAATATCTAAAAGTGGTGGGCTATTCAGATAGTAGAAAAAGCATGAACCTATGCATGCATTCATATACATTGCATTGTGAGGTTTCATATACTTTTAATTCTCATACTGTCTTGGAGAAAGCACAGAAACATGCTGCACTTTGTTCTATACTAGACAGCTCAAAACCAGATAAACTACTTTTCCAACTCAGTAGTTTTGAAGTCCTGAGCTATATTCAGAACAAGATGTACAAAAGTCACCTTAAATGAAATTAACAGGTCATAAAATGGTCTATGTGTCAGTGCTACTTTTGTCAATGTATTTGTAGAGCTACTGCAAAAAATGAATGAGTAGAAGCCAAAAGTTAAATAAAATAAAGCCATCTACAATCTCTGGCAAGTCTCCATTTAATTAGAGAAAATGTTAAATTGTGTTTAGGAGCTACATGATTCTGGAATTCTACTAAGACTTTGACTCTCTAAACTGCCATTCAGCAGGTAAATGACAATCATTTCATATCCACTGATCTACTTGATTAGAAAGTCACATCTGATTAATCTATGTTGATTATGTGTGTATGTGCATATGTGTGTGTGTGTTTGTGTGTTTGTGTGTGTGTGTGTGTGTGTGTGTGTGTGTGTGTGTGTGTGTGTGTGTTTATGTACTGGGGCTTGAATGTAAGTTTGAGGGTCTCCATGTTTGCTTTGGACATGGTAATGATTCCATGTCAGATCACTTAGTACTTGTATTTCTGGAATATCCTGTCACATAATGGAAAAAATACTTTGTCATATTGCAATATGGAATTTTGAAGTAGGTAATAAACACAATAGCTTCTTCATTGGGAAGGAAAGCTCAACAATGAAGGATTTGGAACATCCACAGGATGAATGCTCAGGTACAGGGGTCTGGAATATCTACCCCCAAGTACTTATCACAACCCTATATTGACGAACAAGTCACCAGCTCAGGGGGAATTCATGAGGATAAAAAGGAATTTACATTTTAAAGAAAATGGTAGCTCTTTTATTTGCATTTCAGGGCTTCTAGCTTCCTAACTAGAAGAAAAGGTTAGTATTAGTGATAATAACATCCAACATTTACTCTGTTTTGAGCCCAATGTTTCCCTATGTATGTCTATTGCATAAATATTATGATAAGCCTGAAGAGAGGAAACCCTCTTGTCCAGTGCATAGATTTTAAAAATTAGGTATAAAAGTATTTGATAACCTCTACTGGCCTTTCTAAGTTCCAAAATCCTTCTTCATTGGTAGAATGCCCACAACTTCAATTTCCCAGAGATAATTTCATGGAATTTGACAATGACTGCACATTTTACACATTTTACAGAAATTTAAAAAAAAGATACATGGCACAGAATGCTGTAAACATAGCAAAAATATTCCCTCATGTAGTCATTGTCCCTGGCCTGTGAGGTAGAATCTCTTACCGAAGAGCACTGAGGCACAAATGGGCTGCAGATCTTGTCTCAAGTCACCGCGATAAGGGAATGGTGAAATGTGAACCCAGGGTCAGCATCCTTGAGCCATTACTGTCTCTTCTTGTAGCAAATAGCAATAATATTGTGAATGTCTTATTAACATAAGATTCCGAACCACAGACCGTTCCGAAGAAAACAACGAAAGAACCATGGGACACATGTAGTTGCTACATGGAAAGTTGTGTTGTAAAGTTCAATGATATGTCTCAAGAACAGTTCATGAGTACTTAAAGAAATGCCATCTCCTCACCTCCCAGCCACTCCACCACCTTCAGTTTTGGGGTTCTCACTAAAAGGTTTCAGCACGGTGAGTTATACTCTCAATGGAAAGACTTTATAGGCAGAGAACCCTCCATGAATGGGACGGGGTTCTTCATATCAAATGAGCTCTAGCTGACTAGGTACACATACTATAAGAGCAAAGGTTCTGGGTTAACTATTACTCATAGATGTTAACAAAGTTGCAAGAGAGAACTGCTCCTTAGGCAAGCCAGTCTCTAAGGGAGACTTCATTGCTTCAGTGTTTCTGAGATTGCCAACAGACCTCTGCTCATCATGCTATTGACCAGGACCTTATCACCTCAATGTTTTTGCTTTCTTTTGACATAAAACTATCAATGGTTCTGTTGAAAATTTATTGCTTCTTCTTTTCTTCTTTTGAATGCATCCTCTGTCCCTTCTTTATATTTTGTCTGTTCATGTTGGTTTTATAGAAGCAATTTGCATGTCTACCTTCTCATCTAGGATGCAACTTCCCCAAGGCTAAGCTTTTCCCTTGTTCTTCACTGTTCCGTCTTATAACTGTTAAGTTGTAGAAATTCAATACATGTTGATTTAATAAGGAAACAATAGCCAATGAAACAAGGCCTACAGCACATTTTCTACAAAGGGTCAACATTTGTGATTCCCTGCCAGTGATTTTTTTTACATTGTGAATAAATGCTGCAAACTCAAAAATTACTCAATATCCTTAAAGAGATCCTTACAATAAGGTCACTGCTATAACTTTAATAGTTGAAATCTTCTCAACTATTGGCTTGGGGAGTCTTAAATCATATTCTCCTAATATACATCTCCAAAGCAGCCAGATATTACAGCATAGAACCACCATACCCAGCTTTATTTTTCATTCTTGTCTTCAAGTCACACTGTTTCTTTGAGCTTTATGATTCTTTGGTGCTCAAGGAAACCCTGAAACATCAATGTAAATGTTCTTTAAATATTTTTT
Organism: Megascapheus bottae; assembly: GCF_031878675.1. Lineage (NCBI taxonomy): Eukaryota > Metazoa > Chordata > Mammalia > Rodentia > Geomyidae > Megascapheus > Megascapheus bottae. The sequence continues at coordinate 16,790,076 of NC_143514.1, forward strand.
TCTATTTACACCAAGGAAAGAAAAGCATCTTGCTTCCAAGAATTTTAGCAAAAGCTAAAGAGAATTCACAGAAAAACTGAGCCTCAAAGTAGACACATAGTGGGGCAAGGATGAACATGAGGAGGGAAGGAGCACAGGTCCCCTTCAGAGAATGAATCTCCCTTGCTCCATATCATCAAGGACAAATAAGGTGGAAGGGAACAAAATGCAAAGACCAAGATGGTTACTGACAAGATTAATGACGTTCATAAAATTGATGGAGGCCTGTGGGCATGAAGAGATCGGAATGGCTCACATCAAGTGCTAGGACGTAAATATTCAACAAGCAATCACAGCCTTGCTCTTATAACCACCAGGGAGCCACAACAGAAAAATGGATAGATTATTTTCTCTTTGAAGATTCTGTAATTTGGCCATTAAAGAAAGAAGTGAAGAACCTAAAAAGATGATTCCTTCATATTAGTTCTCTCTAAAACTACATTTTTTTTCATTCAGGGTTTAGGAAGAAAGATTTTCATTCACTTGACTTTTTCTATATGTCATACAAATTGGGCTATTTCAGAGACGACTTCCATCTTTTTTCAATGTACCTCATTTAAGTCCTCTTTCCTTCCTGGAGTGAGTTCTATTTGGTGCATTGGCTTGCAACCTCGGACTTATGTCTGTCATTTTATCAAACTGCAATTGGTAAATCTAGGTGTGTGTGTGTGTGTGTGTGTGTGTGTGTGTGTGTGTGTGTGTGTGTGTGTTTTAGAACAACATTTACTAAGGAGGAAATTTCCACAGGGTTAATAAAGGGACTCTTCCCAGCTCCCACTCTTCACTGTCAATTACTGCACTATGGGCCAATTCCCTCACCATTGTCTCATTTTTTTTTCCTAGTTGCTGCACTTAGGCAAGGCAAAAGCACTAAGCACAGCTAACATGAATTGGTGAGTTTATTCTTGCCAGGAAGCAAAGAGTGACATTGCTCACTTTGGAAAGGTAAATCAACTTCACAAGATGTACCATCACTTAAAGAGTCTATATTTATTGAGCACTAATTATGGGCCAGCCACTGCACTGAGTGATTTACAAACATTATTTCATTAAACTAGCGCTACAGCTTTATGAAGTAGGTAATTTTATTATTCCCCAGCTTACAAATGATGGAACTAAGATTTAGAGAGGTTATGTAGCATGCTCAAGGTCACAAAGCTGGGAAGCAGATGAGGCAAGATTATAATCCATATCTCTCCTGCTCTTAGGCTTTGCCTTTATATTAAGATATTAGTTTTTTCCATGCAGGAAAAAACTAGTGATAATACTAGTGGGTTTTTTGTGATCCAATTACTTGCTAAAATTGCATGACATAGGAAGCATTTTAAAATCTCTGTGTTAAGGTCAGATGTTTTCATTTTTTGAGACCTGCTACCACGAGGTAATCTCAGTTAACTGGCCAAGTCTGTGACACCTCAAGAGAAAAGAATATATACTCAAATTATATAAGATATGAGTGTCAAAAGAGTTGATATTCTCAGTTTTTGTCTATGTATCCTTGCTTAGCTTCCTAGTTCCTATCTACCAAATATTAATGAGCTCTTGGAATACAAGGATTCTCTCACTAGCTGAACAGTGTTGGCTCACACCTGTAATCTTATCTACTCAAGGGTTGGGATCTGAGGTTCCCACTTAATACCTATCAGCCAGCAAAAAGACAAAGTGGAGGTGTGGCTTAATTGGTAGAGTTCTAGCCTTGGGAGTAAAAAAGCCAAACAAGAGCCTCTGAATTCAAGTCCCATTACTGACAAGAAAGAAAGAAGAAAAAAATGAACAAATAAACAGATGAAAGAAAGGAAAACTAGTGTTTTCCTCCAATCCTGCTAGCACACCAAGTCAAGCAACCTTGCTGATTTTTTGAGCATGTGGAGTCTCTCAGGCTCTCTTTATATTTCTTTTCATTTGAACCTCTCTTCTTCTGGGGCAAAATGCACAGGTCTTGATTGTCTTAACTTCTCTATGTCTCATTGAGTCCTTTCTTTAAAGCCTTGCCAATGAATTTGAGTATCTAAGCTCATTTAATGATTAAAATACTTCATGCACACATATATGTACTAATGTATTAAATAGACTTTGCTGTGATTTTTGGAATCAAAATTTGATTTCTAGAACATTAAGATTCTCACTCTCCACACTCAATTGTGGCAATAGCTATATATGCATATATATATATCATTTATTCTTTTGACATAAAGTTGTTATTGATTAGCTATATCATGGTGTTCAAGAGAGTACATTCTTTTGTGCCAGGCACCAGTGGCTCATGCTACTCAGAAGGCTGAGATATGAGGGTCATAAGTTAAAGCCAGCCTAGGCAGAAAAGTCCATGAAATCGTTATCTTTAAAGAACCAGCAAAAAGCTATAAGTGGGGCTAGGAGTTTGGCCTAGTGGTAGAGTGCTTGCCCAGCATGCATGAAGACCCAGGTTCAATTCCTCAGTACCACATACATACAAAAAAGCCAGAAATGATGCTGAGGCTCAAGTGGTAGAGCTCTGGTCTTGAGAAAGTCCAAGGACAGTGCTCAGGCCCTGAGTCTACGCCCAGCACTGGCAATAAATAAATAAACAAAATAAACAGTAAAAAAAAGTCTCAGGTCCTTTGGGGCCAGGAGTTTGGCCTAGTGGTAGAGTGCTTGTCTAGCATGCACGAAGGCCGGGGTTCAATTCCTTGGTACCACATATACATAGAAAAAGCCGGAAATAGTGCTGTGGCCTAAGTGTTAGAGCTCTAGCCTTGAGAAAATCCAAGGACCATGCTCAGGCCCTGAGCTCAAGCCCAGGACTGGCAAAAAAAAAAAAATGCTATAAGTGAAGTTGGGGCTTAAGTGGTAGAATGGTAAAGCAGGATAAGAAAACTTTTGCCAAACCCATAAATATAAATGTGTATAATAAACTTGCAATTTATACCTTGTATGGTATGTTGGTATGTCTAGCCTGAGTCAAGGAAAGCAAATTTATAGAAGTACATTTTATAAAACTTCACCTAAGGGCCCAGAGTTTGGCCTAGCATGCACGAAGCCCCGAGTTTGTTTCCTCAGTACCACAAACATAGACAAAAAAAGTTGGAAGCCGTGCTGTGGCTCACATGGTAGAACGCTAACCTTGAGAAAACTGAGAGATAGTGCTCAAACCCTATGACTGGCAAGTAAATACATACATACATACATACATACATACATACATACTTCACCTAAGGGAAAAACAGAGGCTAGTGGCCAGATTCTGGTGTTCCACACCTGTAAGACCAGATAGTTGGTGAGATCTGTGGATCACAGTTCAAAAAAGTCTCCACAGACAGGAAAGTGCTTGAGACTCTTATTTCCACCTGACCACCAAAAGGTCAGAAGTAAAGCTATGGCTTAAGTGGTAGAGAACTAGATTTGAAAGAAAAATGCTAAGAAACAATGCCCAGGGCCTGAGTTAAGAACTAACACATAATAAAAGGAAAAGAAAAAGAAATCTACTTCAAGTTTTATTGTGGTAATTGTAGTAGGAGATGATTTGACAAGAGAAATTAACTTCTACCACTGAGTAACTCAAGAACTGCAGGAACTTCTGTGTTTCTATATTTTGAATTGCAAAAATAATACTGCTAGCCATAGTTGAGTTCCCCAGGTTGTCATGACAACAAAATTAGATACAATAATGAAAGCACGCTGTCAACTGTAAATCACTATCTACTTCCATTGGTTATGGTTTCATTACGCCTTTATATTTGCTAGGAACAACTTTGTGAAGAGCAATGTGTAATATCATAGTGTTTACTAGTTCCCAGGCTGTGATTCCTGTAACTGACCCGTTACACAAACAAAATAATTGATTATTTTTCAAAAGACTATAAGTTATTCAGTGTCTACACACAGACACAAAACATATTTTTTCTGACACTGTAAGTGGAGGTGATAATTACATACTTTTAAGTATTAAAGAAGAGTACATGATCACGTGACATAGTAAGCAATTAAAGTAACTCTAACTACTGTGGCAAATAGAAGAAATGTGGCTTTTGAATCAATCAAATTTTCACTCATTTAGCAATGCAGGGTAGACTTTGCTGGGCAGTGAGCATTGAAGCCCCAATAGTGATTCATAGGCCCAAGTTTATTCTACATCATAGTTGAGCCTTCTTTGGGGGCTTAGGATTCCCTTATTCAGAAGAAGAAGAAATAGAAAACATAACAAAGTTCATTTGAAGAAAGTTTCAGCTGTATGGGATAGGAAATGCCTTTAATATCAGCTACTCAGGAGACTGAGACAAGAGGAAGATTGAAGCAGAATACCAGCGGTTTAGGCCTAGAATCTTAGATACTTAGGAGGCTGAGATCTAGAGGATTACAGTTTGCAGCCAGACTGGAAAGAAAAGTCTGTGAGAGTTTCTTTCCAAAACAACCCATAACAAGTGGGGCTGGAGGCCTGGCTTGCATGGTAGATTGTCAGCTGAGCAGGCAAGCCAAAGAATTTCGAAACTCTCAGTTCAAAGCTTAGTACTATTAAAGCTGGCTGAGAAAAGGAGGGAAGGGAAAAAGAGAGAGCAAAGGAAAAGAAAAGGGAGGATTTCTTTGCTAGTCATTGGACCCACAAATGTAATGCCAGAATGCATCCCAACACTTCTACACTATAGATATGGAAACACACAAATTAGCTGTAACTCCCAGGGCATAGAAAAAATGTAAAATTTGCTGATGAAAAATTCTGAGCTTTTAAATTTTTTCTGATAAACCAGGGGATGCTGATCCATGCCCATTAATCCCAGCTACTCAGGCAGCTGAGACCTGAGGAACACAGTTCAAAGCCAAACAAGACAAGAAAGACCCCGAGACTCTTATCTTCAATAAACTACTCAGAAAAAGCCAGCAGTAACACTGTGGTTCATGTAATAGAGTGTTAGCCTTGAGCAAAAGAAGCTCTCAGAGATAGAACCCTGGCTTTGAGTTCAAGGCCCGGGACTGGCACAAGATAAAAATATAATAAAATTCTGATATCAAAAGTTATTCAGTACCTACATTGTATTATATAAAACCCATATTAGTGGATAGAAAAAAATCCCTATAATTAAGTAAATATTCCTTCATTGAAACAAATTAATATTCAATAACATTCAAATTTAATAAGTGATAATAAAATGTGTAACATATGAATATAAATATATATAATATAAAATTGTATAATATATAAATTACCTCATGTCAATAGAATTCACCCAAAGAGTGTACATTTAAAAGTATACAAGAATGAATGGATCTAAAGCAAATTATAATCTTATGTGAGCCAGCAGGTATAATTCCACAGGTATGTAAAGGAAAGACCATGCTGTAGCAGAGTGCACAGGAATTCTCACAGAAGAACCTTCAGTCAACCTGCTGGGCCATTTACCATGTGCTTCAGCTCCTGAATAAGTTCTAAGTTTAATTCTTTTGGTGTTTATAAATGCATATATGTGAGGACAGGAGACAACATAGATATTTGAACATTTGTTACCCACACACAACAGCTGTAGCATGGCATTTTTCTCCCCATTTGCAAGCTAAATGCAGAACTTGACAGTTTGAAAGGGACTATCTGAATATCATTTTCACCAAGCTCTAGTCCTGGCTAATTTTTGGTTTTCAATGAATCATGGTCCTTAGAACTACAGAGTGGAGCAGAATATGCTTGCTTTACAGTAGTGTACCTGTGTTTTTTTCTGTTTGTTTGCTTATTGCATTGATATTTTTTAAGTAGTTGTACAAAAAGGTTTCATTTCAACAAACCAGTTTATAAGTGATTAATGTCACCCCTTCCAACATTCTCCCCATTTCCCAGTCCGTCCCACAGCCTCAAGTTACATGGTTCCATTTTCCCATATGTACATTGAATACTATAGCTGTATTTGCCCACCCTTTCTCTTTCCGTTTGCCCACACCCTACGTTTTTATTACCCTTACCTCTCCCTGCTGGACAATATCTCCTGTCTATATGATATTGTAGTCAGTTCATTTGTACATTTATATATATATATGATCCTATGTAAGTTTTCATACATTTTTATAAAGTAAAATCAGATCTACACACCATTTGACTTCTCTTTTACATTTAAAATAAGAGATAATTTATGAATTTCATGTAGGCTCTTTTTAAACTGTCTTTAAGCACAGGCACCACCAAACATTTGCTTTCACCCAGAACATTATCCAGCACTGAGGTTTTTTTATTTGTTTTGGGTCTTTTTTTTTGGAGACATGTTAAATGAAGATGAAAATGTACAAATATATCATTTTTATGATATATGTAATAGCTATGATAAACTAATAACTATGAGTTTTAATCTTTAGTAATTCTAAGCCAACAATGGCTGAATCTGGTTGTGTTAACTTGATGTTAATTTTCTTCATTATCTATATTTTTTTCAAATATAGGTCAATTAACTTTCTCAGGATTCTCAGGGTATATTTTCCAGTCTCCCAGATTCTAACAAAAGCACTAACCTCAGGCAATTTTGAAAATGCTTTGTGAGATGATAATGAGACTTTGAACAGTTCATACAGAAACCTGATATTTATTTAAATAGCATCATGAATAAAAACTGATAGGTTGCAATATTCATCTCATGACAACAGACTGGTTGAAAATGCTGTAAAACCTAAAAATAATGCATTTTAATTTCCCTAACAGCTTGAAGCAAAACTGGGATATTTTAAAATTAAAACCATACAGAGATTTGACTTGTAGGTCTTAATTCAAATAATGAAACTATTTGATTTAGCATTTCCATATTAAATCCAACGTATTAGCCCAAATATTTTATAATATTAAAAAAAGAGATGACAGTTTATATAATCTTTCCTCAGTTGTTACCAAACTCTTTGATAAAGGAGTAATGATCATTTTCTTTCATGATATATATTATAAGTGAAGATATTTAATGTGTCTGCAGCAGACATGAATCACAAGTCTGCACAAAGTGAACAAAAACCAGGTGTCAGATGCTTTGCAACACCACATCCACCCTGCAGGTTAACCTTGATCTAGTGACCTATTTCCTTATCACTCACACCAGGAGGCTGAGGCTTACTGATATCAAGAATCCATTTTCGGTCTAATTCTTTCAGATTTTTAAAATACAATTAGTACAAGAAGCTTATGTTTTGGAAACCAAGCATTGTAGATTGGAGGGCATCAACTAGGAAATCCTCAGAGGTCAACACGACCTAGATTTGAACCCACTCATGTTCAAATGCTCACAGATATTGCGTGGCATATGAAACTCCTCACTGATGAACAATTTACCTCCCTTTCTATCGCACCCAGTAGGTTGCTGTCACACATACTTCCATAAAAGCAGCCATCTAATGTGCAAAAAGTAATCGGTGTGAATCTCTTTTATGAAGAAAGACAGTCTTTTCTTCACCTACAGAGAATTTATAACCACAGAGAAATAGGCCTGACAGCCAAGTGAACCCTTACACATCGCTGAACCCTAATTACCACAAACTCAAGAACTTTTTAACCTCTTTCCACTATTCACATCATTGACAAGAAACATCAGAGATTCCAGTTCAAGTTTCAGCTTGGAACTGATAACCAATGGTTAGTTGGTTAATCTTATATTAATTTCTTAGGCTTCAATAGTATCAGAGTGTGTGTCTGTACAAAACAACTTACACCAGTAGTTTTCTGATTGTAAAATTTATGTAAAAGCATACATGAAAAGAAAGCACTTAGTAAAGTATCTTTTGGAACTGAGGTCTGAATATAAAAGTTTCAATTTCCTAGGTTGGTACTGTACTACTTCATCTTCACTTCCAGTTTTGCTTTTTTGCCAGTCATTTTGGAAAACAGAATCTGGCAAACTTTCCTCCCTGGACTGACCTTCAACCTCCAGATCTCCACTTCCTGAGCTAGAAATATTGGCATCCAACTACAGTGCTCTCATCTAATTATTACTTGCTTATTTTATGTTGTCTGTGTCATTTGTTTTATTTTTAAAAGTTTTCTATGTGTATGTGTGGGGGGGGTAAATGGATTGAACACACAAATGCTATGCTTGATATAACTGAAACCATTCCTGAAGTCATTTTGCTTTAGTTATTTTTCAGATAATCTCAGCCATGATCCCGCTGCCTCCTGAATAACCAAGAACACATGTGTGACTCAATGTATCCAACCTTGTTGAATTTATCCATGAAGAGTCTTTAGTACTTTCCTGGGTCAACAAACTAACAAAATAAAGAATGAACGAAAGAAAGAAGAAATGCTAAAACGTGTGCCACTTTAAATCTGTTAATGCCTCTATTTTGAATATTTACAACAATACACATAGGCATAGAAAATCTATATTTATTAAGTAAAAGAGCATAGCCTAGTGGTAGAGTGCTTGCCTAGCATGAACAAAGCCCTGGGTTTGATTCCTCAGGACCATATATACAGAAAAAGCCAGAAGTGGCTTTTTGAGACAGCACTGTGGCTCAAGTGGCAGAGTGCCAGCTTTGAGAAAAGCTCAAAGACAGTGCCCAGGCCCTGAGTTCAAGCCCCATGCCTGGTCAAAAAAAGTATGTATATTATATATATGCATATATATATAACCAAACATATCAAGGAATTTATCATCAATTATAGCTAATAAAAAATAATAATTAAAATAGAAATGTTTATTTTCAAAGGACAAAAGTGGTAAAATTTCTTGCAGCTTTATGAAATTAAGAAATGAACACAGATTATGATTATCTAATTTAAAATTTTCTAATTTGATCATTTTCATTTATTAATCTTTTATTTATTTGTTGTTTGTGGGGCTAGGGCGAGGTGCTGTCCCTTGAGCTGTTTTGCTCAAGGCTAGCATTTTGAGCGACAGCTCCACTTCTGGTTTTGGAGTGGTCAAATGCAAATAAAAGTCACACAAGGACTTTTCTGCTTGGGATAACTTCAGACTGCAAGCCTCAAATCATAGCCTCCTGAGTAACTAGGATTGCAAGCATGAGCTACCAACATCCAGCAATTTCTTTTTTTTAAATACAAACCCACCAAAATTCTAGGCACTTTTCTTCCTTCACTGGAATAATGAATTCCAGTGAAGTCGATTCACACCCTGCTGTAGAAATCTTCTTTCAAGAGACTATTGCCCTTTCAGATATGTGGTACATCATTTCCAATCTTTTATGGGTGTCTTTAGCAAGATCTTCAAAAGACATACTAATTGAATGATCTTTTGGGTAGGTGCTTATTATAACTATGGCAATTGCTTGAAAGTATTCCGTTAAAAATGAAAATATGAAGGGAAAATAGAAGACACTTCTTTTTGGAAGAGTATATATATATATGCACTCATATATGTGAGTATATTATATTAAATATTCTATATAAAATAATATATAATTATGTATCATACATCATATATATAATATGTACTATATGATATAATATATAGTAATATAAAGAAATATATAATATAGTATATATTATATTATATAATCTATTCAATATAATATATGATATATTATACATAATATAGCATATAATTTTATATATAGTATATTATATAATTTATAAAATATAATATATTATGCATAGTGTATAATGTTATATAATATGTAATATTATAATACATATTATATGTATTATATTATATGTAATATATAATTGTATTATACAGTATATTTTATATACTATATATTTTATATATAAATTATATATATTATAAATGTATATTATATTATTACATCTAATATATTAGAGTATATGTATAAATATGCTATATATTATATATAGTTTATATAGTATATATAAAATATACAATTATTTTTTTTGGCCAGACATGGGGCTTGAACTCAGGGCCTGGGCACTGCCTTTGAGCTTTTCTCAAAGCTGGCACTCTGCCAACTTGAGCCACAGTGCTGTCTCAAAAGGCCACTTCTGGCTTTTTCTGTGTATGTGGTCCTAAGGAATCAAACCCAAGGCTTTGTTCATGCTAAGCAAGCACTCTACTATTAGGCTATGCTCTTTTACTTAATAAATATAGATTTTCTATGCCTATATGTGTTGTTGTAAATATTCAAAATAGAATCATTAACAGGTTTAAAGTGGCATACATGTTTTGGCATTTCTTCTTTCCTTTTTTTTTTGTAAGTTAGTTAAGCCAGTGTACTAGAAAGACTCTTCATGGACAAATTCAACAAGGTTGATATATTGAGTCACACATGTATTCTTGGTTATTCAGGAGGCAGAGGAATCATGGCTGAGATTACCTGAAAAATAACTAAAGCAAAACAGGGCTTCAGAAATGGTTTAAGTTGTAGGGGAACTGCATATCAAGCATAGGATTTTGTGTTCAATCCATTACCCCCTACACACACACACACACACACACACACACACACACACACATACACACACACACAAACATAGAAAATATTTTAAAATGAAAACATGACGTGGACAGCATATATATGTATAAATATTATATCATTATATAGGAATACTCATATAAATGAATATATATATATATATAGTCTTGTGTGTGTGTGAGTTTGTGTGTGTATACGTGGTGCTTCCTAGGGCTTGAACTCAGAGCCTGGGTGCTATCCCTCAGCATTTTATGCTCAAGAATAGCATATGGCCAGGACTTTGGCTTGGTGGTATAGTGCTTGCCAAGCATGCATGAAGATCCGGGTTCAATTCCTCGATACCACATACATAGAAAAAGTCGGAAGTGGTACTATGACTCAAGAGGTAGAGGTCTAGCCTTGAGAAAGCCCAAGGATAGTATTCCAGCATTGAGCTAAACCACTAAGACTGAAAAAAAGGAATAGCACTCTACTCTTCTCTTGAGTCACAGCTCCACTACCAGCTTTTTCTGAATACTTTATTGGAAATAAGGGTTTAACAGACTTTCCTGCCCAGACTGGCTTCAAACTGAAATTGTGATCTTCCAGTCTCACTGTCTGGAGTATCTAGGATTACATGTGAGAACCACTGGTTTTCAGATTTTAGTCAATATTTCAAAAATCTAAGCATTCAATTATGTCAACATATAAAAAAGGTAGTAATTTAGTTGAGAGAGCATTTCACTAATGGATCTTCTTATATTTAGTACAGGAAGACAAAATATTCCATAATCTTTGTTTAGATTTTTTTAAACCTTTGACCTACTGAGTTCTAAACCGATATCAAACATTTTCCTTAAGAAACTGTAAAGATACATATCCCAGTTGCATCTATAACTCAACCAGGAATGATATGATGATTTGGAAGATATAACCAACAGCAATGAATCATTGATATTTCAATTGGGATGCTTTTTTCACTTGGGAAGAAAGAAAACACAGGTTGGAAGTATGACAAGTTTGGAAAACTTAACCACATAGTTCCATCAGTGATCATAACCCTAGATTATGAACGATATCAAACCCAAAGTCATATTCAAATGACACATCACTTTTTTCTTCATACATCTGGTCAAGGTATTCTTTTCCTCCCAACTTGAGTGAAAAATTAGGAATCATGCCTCTACCTAATTTATACATTAGTAGAATTTTATATAATTAATCTGGAGGAACCTTGATAAAGTTCCCTCTGAACAACATGAGAACCTTTGTTAATGTACAGTTAATGATTTTCTTCTTAAGAGAAAAAGTAAAATGAAGTATGATTACTATGTCCTATTCTTAACAGTTCTTCTTTCTCTCTACAATTAAGTTGTACTTACTACAAGATGATACTTGACAAATTTCCAAGAAAATCTCCCTTTAACCAGAAATGTCCTTATCTGTTGTTTAACAAACAAAAGAACTCCTGGTGGAAGCTCGCTCAGTTGCTATTATGAAAATGAGGTAAGCTATTAATATGGTCCATTATTTATGTTCCAAAAGAAAGAATCAAAATATTTCCCTACCTATTTAAAAGTCACCCAGCCACTCACTCAGAGATAGACTGTGGCTGAGAACAATACTTTTGAATCACTTCTCCACCTACACATGATCTTGATCACAAAGTTTCTGAAACTGCTCATCCACATAAGAAAATCTCCCTTAGCCAGAGTGCTGTAAAGTGTTATATCAATCTACTTATCATCAACATTGTCGTAGAGAGTGGAGAGTGCACTCACATATTTTACTTGGCTTCTTTGGGTACTGGTGGCTCACACATGTAATCCTAGCTACTCAGGAGGCTGAAATATGTGGCTTAAAGCCTGCCTAGCAGAAAGGTCTGTGAGACTCTTACCTCTAATTAACCACCAGAAAACCTGAAATGACACTGGCTCAAAGTGGTAGCACTCTAGCTTTGAACAAAAGGTTCAAGAATAGTGCCCAGGCACAGAGTTCATGTCTCATGACCAACAATGTAAATAAGCCAATAAAAATTTCCAGTTTTAACTTTCACAAAGAATTAGAGTGAGCATCTTTCAGAGAAGAGATCTGCAAAATTTCAGCATTACTATCAATTCTGTTACACATCATTATCATTGTTTAATTACTTACTTTACTTTCTGCCAGGCCATGATCAAATCAAAGGAAATCATTTTAGCTCACATGTCTTTATATTATATTGTTTCTTAAGTGGCAAACAATAAGTCTTTCTCAAAATAATACACAAAACTAAGCTCACCAAACCTATGAATGATAGAGAGCCTGGCAAATAGGTAGCTCATGCAAAATCAACCCTTTCATTTGGATTAATAAAATACCCAAATATAAGTGTAATGAAAAAATGACCAGGTTGAATTTCCTAAAGAAAACTTTCAAGAGTAACAGCTCACCTACCCACAATGAACTAATCTGAAATGTCCTCTTAGGGGGGAACTACTACAGACCTGTGACTATAAACCCACAGTCTTGAGTTCTAGTAACGTAGAACCTGCACACCAGACCACAGTAGCATGAAGCAATTCATCCAGTACAAAGAGGAAAGGAAAATTTAGCTCTGTGTGAAGAAGATACTTGGCTTTGGCCATCTTGTTCTAATAAAGAAACTAAAGGAGAAAATACACCAAGGAATAGCAAACCGTCCCAGAGAGGCATAGACAACAAGGGAGCAGCACTGTTGCTGCTGTGTTCCTAAGCAGGGATGAGAATTCCTGGGTAAGGAAATTATTGTAAATCTGCTGGAGCAGGAATCTCTCTGAAGAGCTCAGCATCATGGAATGACATTGTGAAGAGCATAACATGAGATTATCAAACATAGGCATTCAATAGCTGGGTGAAAAAATGATGTCAGCAAATGATCAAAATGAGTCTCTATCAAGCTCTTGAGGAGTTTCATATGCACTCCAGCCACTTTCTAAGAGGAAAAAAATGAAATTTCCCTAGTGAAGAGAAATTTCCAGATAAAAGATGAAGATGATGATTCATAACAGAAATTTACAGAACAACCCCTTCCCATCATGCCCAGCTGAATGAACAGTAAATGGTTGGACTCTGCCACCTAAATCCTAAAAAGACAATGGATTCATGGAGTTCACCAAGGAAGTCTTAGCACCAGTCAGGACATTGGGAGGAAATCAATCAGATGTGACAAAATTTGCTCTAATATTATCACTCAGTTTTGTCCTGAGCTTCCTTTGGCACATTCAGATTTGTCAGGCTTCAAGTTTGATTAGACTCCAACCAGACTATAGTGTGGAGAGTCAGTGGTGACCTTAGTCAGACAACACCCATGAAACATGGAAAAGCATACAGGGTTTGTAATACCACTTTCGAAAATGTAGCTAGAACCATCTATCTGGCAAATATCATGTAACCCTTCTATTAATTACAATAAAAAATATATTAAAAAAAGGAAAAAAAAGAAAATGTAGCTAGACACCAGTAGTTCTTACTGGGAGGCCTGGCTATTCAGAAAGTTGAGACATGAAGGATAAAGGTTTGAAGCCAATCCAGACAGAAAAAGTCCATATTATCCTGCAAACACATAGGATAGGGATGTGGCTAAAGTGAAAGCATTCCAGCCATGAGGAAGAAAGCCAAGTGACTGCACAAGAAATTCTGGTACCTAGGGACACACACACACACACACACACACACACACGTGTTCCCATCCTCCCTGCCATCCTCAAAAATCATAGTAAAACTGTTGCTGGATCTTCCCTTCACATTGGGTCATTTGTCATATTTGACCTAACCTGCTACTTAAGTAGACCAGAACATAAACCACTAATACATCTTGTCACAAAAAAGATTGACATTTAATTTTCTTTTACTTTTTTTTTCCTAGAGTGGTACACAAGCTCTAGCTTAGCTTCGTTGCTTACTTTGTTACACTAGAACTTGAGCCAGGGTTTTATGGACTATTCTGCCTGTGTTGGCTTTGAACTGGGATCCTCAAAACTTAGCCTCCTGACAGCAGCATAGAAGTCCATTGTGTACAAATACCACAACTTGTTGATCCACTCATCAACTGAGGGACATCTGGGTTGGTTCCATATCTTTGCTATGGTGAATAGTGCTGTAATGAACATTGTTGTGCTAGTGGATTTAGTATGTCCTTGTTTCTGGAAGGTTGATAAATGCCAAGTAGTGGAATTGCTGGGTCATAGGGGAGTTCTATGTTTAGCCTTTTGAGGCACTGCCACACTGCTTTCCATAGTGGTTGAACGAGTTTGCACTCCCACCAACAGTGTAGTAGTGATCCCTCCTGGCCACATCCCCTCCAGCATCTGTTGTTATTCGTTTTCCTGATCCTGGCCATTCTAACTGGAGTGAGGTGGAATCTTAGAGTTGTTTTAATTTGCATTTCTTTCTTGACCAGAGATGTTGAGCATTTCTTCATGTGTCTATAGGTGGTATTTATACACAATGGAATTCTATGCTGCTGTCAGAAAGAAAGACATTGCTCCATTTGTTAGGAAATGGAAAGACTTAGAAAAAAATCATATTAAGTGAAGTAAGCCAGACTCAAAGGAACTTAGGCTCAATGGTTTCCCTCATTTGTCATAATCAGTAGAAACCTTGGGCTCTACTAGCAGAGATTTGCAATAGAGCAAAATCTTGATACATAAGGCCATATAATGTGAAGCTAATTGAAAGGACCTCCAGGATATTGAAACAAAAGCCATATAATGAACGATTGTTGTCCTTAATGTACTATGTTGTCTGTCATCTCCTTTGCTATCCCTTGGTTATCTCATATTGGTATAGTATCTCACTTTGTTATCTGATATATTGAATTTATTTGTATTTGGATATTTGAAATTTGATAGGGAAGGGGGGAAAACCAAGAAGGGTGGGGGGTGGGGGGGGAGGGAAATGGGTATCAAGACATGTGAAAAGGTATCAATGTATGTGAATTAATGCACCTTCTATCTGGCAAATATCATGTAACCCTTTTACTAATTACAATAAAAATAAAAGATTAAAAAAAAAACCTTAGCCTCCTGAGTAATTAGGATAAGAGACATGAGCCACTGATGCTCAGCTTAAACTACTTCTGAAATTTAACTGGGAAACAACCAGATTGATAAGACGGATTGATTATCTATTTATTAATTCATTTATTCACTCATTATTCATTCATTCATTCATTTACTGCTTAAATAATATTAAGCTAACTCAAATCTCAGTTGAAGACTGAATATTCATCCTATCATGGTTGTGTGCACACACTTGCAAGGTTAAAAGCAAATTTCATATTTAGCAAGGTTAAGATTCTATAGGAGCTTCATAAACATTACACTTTTTGACTCTACCACATGAGTCTGATTTCATTATCTTGCTGCAATAGTGTCTACCATCAGGGCTTAGAGGCCTCAGGAACATGATCTGTCATAATAGGATTTTATTCCAAACCTTATTGTGTTAATAGACATGGCTTTTAAGACTCATATGTGTAAGTATTTTGTTGCAAGTTGACTTTTCAAAGAATTGTAGTTTCACAGGATATCAAATATGTGATAGCGGGTACATTCATCACTGATTTTTATGAACTGATACCTCCTATTTTTTAAACAAATTATCACATTAATATCAGAGGCAGTATTCTCAGCTTATTAACTTCCTTTTTGTTGTACTTTCTAGAGAAAAAGCAAACACATTGAATGTGTGTGTGTGTGTGTGTGTGTGTGTGTGTGTGTTTGAAATTTAGTAGGTGGCATAAGTCAAAGTGCTAAGATTATTAACTTAAAAATGTCCTTAATCCGTATGATAAAAGTGGCCTATTTTTGAGTGACAATAACAGCAGCCAAAAACAAGAGAGAGCACAATAACTCAATTCTGGCCAAAGGGTACACCCCTTAAGAGACCACAATGATCTTTACACAGCCTCTACTGTCTCTCATGAAGGCAAAACTTCTGTTATATTTTCTTAGATTTCACTTAACTAAGTCATTAGATATGGAATTATAATTCTAATTGGTTCTTTCAGTAACATATTTTGGAAAACCTTGTGTGGCTGAAATTATTTTAAAGTTTGATCACTTTGTTGAATTTTATCTCTTTTGCACTGCTGAAAGCATGGATCTATACTGGATCCTTCTTCTACAATCCATTTTATTCCAAAGAACAAATACATGAAATATAGTTTATTTTTAATGGTTGAAAAGAATGATAATAGCTACTGCAATCTCAGAAAGCATGGTGTGTGCAAACCACTAGTTTGTTCCCACTCTCTACATCAACAAATTATATACATGATATAATTCCCTAAGAAACAGAAATGATTTCACTAAGAAGCAAAGCACAGGCCTTTAAGAAAAGCATTAGGCGGCATGAGGGCTGAGTCCATACTTTGACTATGGAGAATAAAGCTGCAATACACGTGGTTGTACTGATGGCTTTACTGTATCTTCGTTTGTAATCTTTTAGGTAAATGGACAGGAGTGGAATTGCTGGATCATAGGGTAAATATCAGTCAGGTACCCCTTGATGGACAAATGGATGGAGCACTTGTGGCATATATACACCATGGAATTTTATTCACCATTAGAAAGAATGATGACAAAGTACCATTTATAAAGAAATGGATAGACCTGCGAAACTTTCTTAATAAGGACCAAAAATCACAACAAATCAGAGAAAGGCTGGATAAGTGCATTAAACTGCAGAGCTTTTTTATGGCAAAGGACATAGCTAGTAAACTAAGTAGGAAGCCTACAGAGTAGGAGAAGATCTTCACCAACCATACAATGGACAAAGGTCTCATATCTAAAATATATCAACAACTCAAAAAATTAAATCACTCCAAAACTAACCTCCAAAGTAACAACCATCCCATTAAAAGATGGGCCAAAGACTTAAAGAGAGTCTTCTCTGAAGAAGAAACAAAAATGGCCTATAGACACATGAAGAAATGCTCAATATCTCTGGTCATAAAAAAAATGCAAATCAAAACAACTCTAAGATTCCACCTCACTCCAGTTAGAATGGCCAGGATCAGGAAAACTAATAATAACAGATGCTGGAGAGGATGTGGCCAGGAGGGATCACTACTACACTGTTAGTGGGAGTGTAAACTCATTCAACCACTATGGAAAGCAGTGTGGCAGTGCCTCAAAAGGCTAAACATAGAACTCCCCTATGACCTAGCAATTCCACTACTTGGCATTTACCCAACCATCCAGAAACAAAGGCATACTAAATCCACTAGCACAACAATGTTCATTGCAGCATTATTCACCATAGCAAAGATATGGAACCAACCCAGATGTCCCTCAGTTGATGAGTGGATCAACAAGTTGTGGTATTTGTACACTATGGAATTCTATGCTGCTGTCAGAAAAAACAACATCGCCCCATTTGTTAGGAAATGGAAAGACTTAGAAAAAATCATATTAAGTGAAGTAAGCCAGACTCAAAGGAACTTAGGCTCAATGGTTTCCCTCATTTGTCATAATCAGTAGAAACCTTGGGCTCTACTAGCAGAGATCTGCAATAGAGCAAAACCTTGATACATAAGGCCATATAGTATGAAGCTAATGGAAAGGACCTCCAGGATATTGAAACAAAAGCCATATAATGAATGATTGTTGTCCTTAATGTACTATGTTATCTCTCATCTCCTTTGCTGTCCCTTGGTTATCTCATATTGTTATAGTACCTCACTTTGTTATCTGATATATTGAATTTATTTGTATTTGATTATTTGAAAACTGATAGGGAAGGGGGGAAAACCAAGATGGGGGTGGGGGGGTTGGGGGTGGGTAAAGGGTACCAAGACATGTGAAAGGGTATCAATGTATGTGAACTAATGCACCTTCTATATGGCAAATATCATGTAACCCTTTTATTAATTACAATAAAAAAATAACTTTAAGAGAAAAAAAAAGAAATGGATAGCCCTGGAAAAAAACTGTTAAGTGAAGTCAGGCCCAGAGAGATAAAGGATGCATATTTCCTCACATGTGCAAGCTATTTTATAAATTTGTAAGTAAATATGATTGGTGGTAAGCAAGTATATACAAATGTACTAACTGTAATATGCAGATTAAAGGGAGATCAAAAATAGTGTAATACCTCAGAAAGACAAAATCAAGTTACAGCAAAATAAAACAGTTGGTGGGAATTCAAATGGGGTGGTATGAATCCAACAGCTTATTTTATTTCACAAAAAGGAGTACACAAAATACCAGCTCCGTTAAAACACAGTAAAGGCAGTACTCAGAGGAAAAATTATAGTTCTGAGTGCTTGCATTGACAAGTTGAAAAAATATCAAACCAACAATTTAATGGCACACCTTAAGCTCTTAGAAGAAGAGCAACAAACCAATCCCAAATCCAGTAGAAGGAAAGAAATTAATAAAAATTAAAGCAGAATTAAATTAATTAGATTCCAAAAAATAGAAAGGTTGTTTGAAAAATTAAGAAAATTGACAGACCCTAAGCAAATCTTACCAAAAAGAGAAGGGAGCACACACAAATAAACAAAACCACCGGCGAGAATGGATATATCATGACAGAAATTACCAAGATCAAGAACATCTTAAGGGAATGCTTTTTAAATCTTTATGCTAACAAATTTGAGAAATTAGAAGAGATAGATTAATTTCTAGCCAATATTAACTTAACCAAACTGAACCAAGAAGACCTAAACTAAATAAACAAATGTATTTCAAGTAATGAAATAGAAATGGCAATGAGACCTCCCATCCAAGAAAAGCCCAGGGCCTAATGGATTCAAAGCTGAATTATATAAAGCCTTCAAAGCAGAGCTCACACCACTATTGCTCCACACCACTATTGCTCAAATTCTTCAATGAAATTGAAGGTGAAGGCTCTATGAAGCCAGCATTATCCTCATCCCAACACCAGACAGGGATTCATCAAAGAAAGAGAAATATAGACCCATTTCTTTGATGAACATGGATACAAAACTTCTCAACAAAATACTGACCAATTGACTGCAACAACTCATCAAAAAATTATGATGTTCAAACAAGATTCATCATGAGGCTATAAAGCTGGTTCAATATACACAAGTCAATAAATGTAATTCATCACATCAACAGGAGCAAGGACAAGAATCACATGAGTATCTCAATAGATGACAGAAAAAGCATTTGACAAGATCCAACACTCCTTTATGCTAAAAGATCTGGAGAAACCAGGAATCCAGGGAACATTCCTCAGTATGATAATGGCTGTATATAACAAACATACAGTTAGCATTATACTTAATGGCGAAAACCTAAAGCCATTTAAAATCAGGAACAAGGCAGGATGCCCACTCACTCCACTCCTCTTTAATCTAGTATAAGAATTCCTAGCCATAGCAATAAGGCCAGAAGCAAACATGAAGAGGAAGCAAATAGGGAAAGAGGAAGTGAAACTTTCTCTCTTTGCAGATGGCATGATTTTGTATGGACTCTGCTCCCAAGCTGCTTGAGCTGATTTGAAACTTTGACAAAGTAGCAGGGTATAAAATTAACCCTCACAAATCAGACTCTGAGTCTGTCTTACTTCACTTAATGATTTTTTCCAAGTCTTTCTATTTCCTTACAAATGGGAGATGTCATTCTTTCTGACAGCAGCACAAAATTCCATTTTGTATAAATACCACATCTTGTTGATCCACTCATCAACTGAGGGGCATCTGAGTTGGTTCCATATCTTTGCTATGGTAAATAGTACTGCAATGAATATAGTTGTGCTAGTAGATTTAGTATGTCCTTGTTCCTGGACGATAGGGTAAAAGCCAAGTAGTGGAATTGCTGGGTCATAGGGGAGTTCTATGTTAGGAAATGGAAAGACTTAGAAAAAAATCATATTAAGTGAAGTAAGCCAAACTCAAAGGAACTTAGGCTCAATGGTTTCCCTCATTTGTCATAATCAGTAGAAACCTTGGGCTCTACTAGCAGAGATCTGCAATAGAGCAAAACCTTGATACATAAGGCCATATAGTATAAAGCTAATTGAAAGGACCTCCAGGATATTGAAACAAAAGCCATATAACGAATGATTGTTGTCCTTAATGTACTATGTTATCCCTCATCTCCTTTGCTGTCCCTTGGTTATCTCATATTGTTACAGTATCTCACTTTGTTGTCTGATATATTGAATTTATTTGTATTTGGTTATCTGAAACTTGATAGGGAAGGGGGGAAACCAATACGGGGAGTGGGTGGTGGGTTGGGGGAGGGTAATGGGTACCAAGACATGTGAAAGGGTATCAATGTATGTGAATTAATGCACCTTCTATCTGGCAAATATCATGTAACCCTTTTATTAATTACAATAAAAATATATTAAAAAAGAACTGAAAACCCAGAAATCAACCCACAGACCACCTATTCTTTGATAAAGGAGCCAAAAATAGGATGGAAGAAAGACAGCCTCTTCAACAAGTGTTGCTGGCAGAACTGGTTAAACACCTGCAGAAAACTAAAGTTGAATCCTTCCTTATCACCCTGCACCAGGATTAACTCCAAATGGATCAAAGACCTCCAGGTAAAAGCAGCTACCCCGAAAACTTTACAAGAAGGAATAGAAGATACGCTAGGTCTCCTTGGCACAGGTCGAAACTTTCTTAATAAGGACCCCAAAACACAATAAATTAAAGAAAGTTTGGACAAAGAGGACTGCATTAAACTTCAGAGCTTCTGTATGGCAAAGGAGATAGCTAGCAAGTTAAATAGAAAGCTCACAGAGTAGGAGATGATCTTCACTAGCCAGACAACAGACAAGGGTATCATATCTAAAATATACCTACGGCTAAAAATTGAATCTCTCAAAAACAAAAATAAAACCTCTAAGAAACAGCCACCCCATTAAAAGGTGGGCTAAGGACTTAAAGACATACTTCTCTGAAGAGGAAATGAGAATGGCCCATAGACACATCTCTGGCCATAAAAGAAATGTAAATCAAAACAACTTTGAGATTCCACCCAACTCCAGTTAGAATGGCCATTAACAAGAAATCTAATAACAACAGATGCTGGCTGAGGTGAGGCCAGGAGGATCACTACTACACTGCTGGTGGGAGTGTAAACTTGTTCAACCACTATTGAAAGCAATATGGCCATTCCTCAGAAGACTAAACATAGAGCTCCCCTATGACCCAGCAATTCCATTATTTGACATTTACCCAAATATCCAGAAACAAGGACATAATAAAGCCATTAGCACAATGATATTCATTGCAACACAATTCACCATAGCAAAGATATGGAATCAACTCAGATGTTCCTCAGTAGATGATTGGATCAAGATATGGTATTTATACACAATGGAATTCTATGCTGCCATCAAAAAGAATGATCTCACCGTATTTGAAAAGAAATGGAAAGACTTGGAAAAAAGTCATATTAAGTGAAGTAAACCAGACCCAAAGGAACATAGGCTCAGTGGTTTCCCTCATTTGTAATAATTGGCACACATCTAGGACTCCCCTAGCAGAGGATTACAATAACTCAAAACCTATGTGTATAAGGTCATATAGGATGAGACTAAATGAAAAGAAGTCTAGGATATGGAAACAAGAGTTTTATCTTGTGTGATTGTTGTTATTAATGCATCATGTTATTTCTCTTCTCTTTCTTTGCCCTATGATTAATCTTATGTTGTTACTGTATCTGACTTTGTTACCTGGTATATTGCATATATGCTTATTTGTTTATTTGAAATAAGAAAGGGAAGGGGGAAACAAAATGTTTGGGAGGAGGTGGTGGCAGGAAAATGGGGACAAAAACAAGAGAAGTTTCAATATGAAAGAAGTAATGCACCTACTACCTCTCTAATGTAACTGTAACCCCTATATACTGTGTCCCGACAATAATATTTAAAAATAAGAAATAATCAAATAAATGTGATAATTACAAAAATAAAGCTGAGTGAAAGAAACTGTGGGTAGGAGAGAGAGATAGGCAAGAATATTAAAAGTGTTGCATTTCTGAAAAGAAATGGCATTCATAAATGATTTTGTTAGATAGCAACTCCTTTGTACAACTATTTAAAGATATTAATATAATTATTTTTAAAAGAAAATCATTGGTAAACCACGGGAATTTAATGGGGATTAATGTGCTGAGTAATGATGCTGAGAATATCATATATATAGAAAAAGAAGCAAGAAAAGTTACACTGTCCAATGACAGTGGTTCAAAACCAGGCCTGAATGGAATGTTCATAAGACTTAAAGTTAACCAACAAAAATCCAGGAGTAGAGTTGTGACTCAAATAGTAGAGTGCCAGCCATGGAGTGCTAAAAGACAGGACCATGGGTTCAAACAGCACATGCACACTTGTCTACACACACACACACAAACACATGTTTCTCCTCCTACACATAGAATTCTGTATTTCTCCCAGCACAGAAACCATTAACTAGTATAAGCATATTTTGAAGGATACAAGAAAAGAATTCATTTCCTCCCTTCATTCTATACATTACAATAAACAACAAAATTATGAGACAAGGCATAAAGGGTATAACAGCAAAACTCACAAAACAAGATGTTGGAAATGGACTTTAAAATATAGAGGGGCTGGGGGAGAGATCGTGGGAAAAATCATGGAAGGTTGTAACAATGTTTGAGAAAAAAATATTCTTACTACATTATCTATGTATCTAATCCCTCTGTACACCACCTTGACAAGAAAATTAAATTGAAAAACATATATACATTATACATAGAACCACAAAAGAATTATTTTCCCATTGTTTAATTTTGTTTTTATTTCTTTTGCTTAATTGTTAATTTGTGTTTGTTTGTTTTCATGCCAGTACCCTTGAGGATAAAACCTCAACACCTGGCAGCATTCATCTTATGTATTCAGCCACCTTGTATTACTTTAGACAAATTTTCAGTCCAGCATTTTGTTAGTCAATTGGAGATAGAGTGTCTTGGACTTTGCTGCTATGGCTGGATTTGAACTTTGGTCCTTCAACTTCTCAAATTCCTGAGTAGCTAGACTAGCAGGTATAAGCCATTTCTATTTGATTTTCAACACTAAAGAATTCATTGAAGAGAGTTCCAACACTTTAAGCAGATCAAGAACAACCTCTGAAGCAGAGATGCACTCAGTGAATGAAACGCAGCATGGAGTTCATTCACTGTAATTTTGCGGGTATTTCAGAAATCAGTGACCCAAAATGACTTTAGAATTATTCCTTCGTTCCACATTTTGTGACTTTTGAATGAATATTATTTCTGCCTTAAAATTTGTCTACAATTGAGAAGCAAAACAAACCTGTTCTAACTCTTTCATCATAAAGATATTTTAATTATAAATTCAGAGGTTTTCATGGATAAATAACTCCTGACTGGAGTTCTCTCTTTATAGTTCAGGTTTGTAATTTGTGTCATTCACAGAATTTATGTTACAGCTCAGGTATGTATTATGCATAATAGATTTACATATATAGTAGCTGTTTTTATGAAATATATGTATGTATAATTTAAATATATATTTATATATTATATAAAATATTATTCATATATAACTCATGCAAGAGATAAAGCAGATATGATATAATACATATTATATAATTCTATATAAGATATATAACTCATACACATAAGAGATATAATATACTTATATAAAATATGTATATAACAGATATAATATTTTGTTATTATATGTTATATCTTTTCTTAGTTCAGATTTGTAATTTATGTCATTCCTAGAATTTATTTGTTAAATTTGAAGTGTTAAAATTATTAGTATATTATCCACATCAAGTAACAGAATGTTCCTTTGTTCCCCTTTTAAAGTCTGGAATCTGTAACAATGTATGTTCTCTTATTATTAAAATTAGTAATGTAGCTTATTTTTGCTCAGTCAAATTGGATGCTTTCTATTTTCTTGTTAACTTCCAGAAAAACCATCTTACTTTATTTAATTTTCCCTTCTGTTTTCCATAATTCCATTCAGTGCCTTATACTAATTACTATCATTCTCTAAAAAAGTATCTAGCCAGATACTTTTATAAATATTTTTATGCCCACAATTTAGTGCTCAAACACACACAAAAAAAGTCAATGAGAGGGCCAGAGCTTGGCCTAGTGATAGAGTGCTTGCCTAACATGCACGAATACCTGGTTTAAATTCCTTGGTACCACATACATAGAAAAAAGCAGCTAGAAGTGGTGCTGAGGCTCAAGTGCAGCTCTAGCTTGAAAAAGTCCAAGGACAGTGCCCAGGACTAGCAAAAAAAAAAAAAAGTCAATGAGATTAACACTATTAACCTCATTAATCAGATATAGATAATGAAGTTCTAAGAGTTGATGTATATTTAACCAAGATTTCAGAATTGTCATTGTTAGAATCTATAACTGACTAGTCAAAATTAAAATCTAATATTGAAGCATATTGTTTGGTCTCTGCATGTGCATATGTCTACTACTATTTTCTCGAAGCCTCTTGTGCTTCGATCTGCTATATCTAAGTTTTTATTCTCATTGAGTTGAGGCATAATATGTGGATGGATACTCTCATCACAGAAACCTAGAAAACCATTACTAATTAATTTGAATTGGATTTTATCCATTAATACTTTGATATTTCTCTTTATTCTTAGCTCTGTTCCAGAAGAGAGAATGAAATTGCTTTTTAAGATCTCATGAAATGTAGAGAGCAGACTATCATTCTACAAATAACACTTTGCACACCTTTCCCTCATGGAAGTAGATGTTTTCTTTCCCATTGAGTCTTACTTTGGCCACCTGATTGGCTTCAAATAAAAAAAAATGAAGTAGATGAAAATAATCATGTGGCAGTCCCATAATAAAGCTTTAAGAATCAAGAAGATATTCTGTGGGCCGGGAGTTTGGCCTAGTGGGAGAGGGCTTGCCTAGTGTGCACGAAGACCTGGGTTCGATTCCTTGGTACCACATACGTAGATAAAGCCAGAAGTGATGCTGAGGCTCAAGTGGTAGAGTTCTAGCCTTGAGAAAAATCCAAGGACAGTCCCCAGGCCCTGAACTTAAGCCCAGGACTGGCAAAAAAAAAAAAAAGGTATTTTGTGAATCCTTTTGCTGGAGCAATTGGTCATCAACATACCAAAAATAGTGATTCTAGACACAAATGGATTCCCTTTCACAAGGATCAACTCAAAATGGATTACAGGTCTGATTATGAAATGAAAGCCAGAAAATTCTAAGGTAACAGAAAAGGAAAATCTAGTTGACCTTAAGCTTGGCAATAACTTTTTAAATACAGTGTCAAAGGCATGAACCATAAAAGAAAGAATTGATAGCTGCTTTACAAAAAAAAAAAAAAAAAAAAAAAAAAAAAAAAAAAAAAAAAAAAAAAAAACAAAATCTGCTCCAAAAGGGACACTCTTGAGAAAATAAAGACAAACCACTGATAGTTGAGGGGAATATTTGCAAATGCCATCGCTGATAAATGAGTGCTATCAAAGAACTCTTACAACTCAATAGTGGGAAAAAAAACCTCCTGAATAAAAATGGAGAAAAGGCTTTAACAGATATCACTAAAAACAAAAGGGTATGCAAATGGAAAGGAACCCTGTGAAGAGAGAGGCTCCAGAGAAGTAGGTATTAAAAACAACAAAAAGATACCATGACTCACCTACTAAAATGGCTAAAATTTAGAACATCTAGAACTCATATTGACTAGCATGATGTATGGGGAGTAGCATGAACTCTAATTCACTGCTTACCTGAATGTAAATGAGGCAGCCATTTGAAACCAATGTACATACTCTGGCACAATCTACCAACCATACTACTTAGTATGTACAGAGCTGCCAAGGTATATTCACATAAAACTCTGCCCAGACAGATTTATGAAGGCTTTGGAATAATTGCCAAAATTTAGGCATAAACAAAATGTTGTTCCCTATGTTGAATACAGAGGTATGCTAAGGTCCATCCAGGCAATGAATTGTTACTTCAACACGTACACATATACAAACAGGGCTATCTAGCCATGGAAAAGCATGAAGAAAACTCTAAATGCATGTAACTCTGTTAAAGAAGCCCATCTGAAAAGGCTTCACGTTACACAGTTTCATCTGGATGGCATTATGGCAAAAGAGAATGTACTGGGGTCATGGAAGAACAGTAGTTGTGGGGGTTTCTTTGGGGGGTAGGGAACCGAGTATTTTAGGGGTGTGAAAAAACTCCATGTAATATGGAAATTATGAGAACATGTTGTACATTTGACTCCAACCCCTAGAGAGCCAACACGAACATATCTCACTGAAAATTATAGAACTTGCTGAGGAAGTGTCAGTATAAGCTCTGAGAGTATTTCTAATGCTCCATTCTGGTGGCAATGTTGAGGATGGGAGGATAGACAATGTACAGTGCAGTGGTAGGGAGTGTATGAGAAATATGTTTCAGTTTTATTGTAAACCTAATCTACTTAAAAAGATTGCTCAATATATTTTTTGAGAAAATGTTGGGCAGTGGGAGTGTAATAGTCCTTGCCTGGAATTCCAGCTACTTTTACTCGGTCATTGGTCCAGAAAAAAATGAACAAGACTCTATCGGAAAAACAAATAGAAAAAACTTACTAGTGCTTGCTTAGTAAGTACAAGGTTCTGAGTTGAATCCTAGTACTTCCAAAATAGACGTAAGGGAGTTGTGTATGATACAGTTAGCAAAAAGAGATCAATACCAAACCAATTGGAATCATACAGAAATTTCATCCTCATCCTGAAGAAGAAGGAATGTTGTATGAATGGAATGTATCAAAGAGGAGAAATTATAATATTCCAGAATAGAGATGCTTATGAATACAAAATATGTTCAGGAAAGAAGGGTGGGGATTAAGTTATTAAGATAAAGAAATTGCACCTTTATTGATAAATTGAACATCCTTTGCATGACAGTCACTTGACAGTGTAGGTAATTCAGTGATTAAGGCATTTGTAAATGAGGAAGGTATACTGATACTCAGAGCCTAACCAAGTGCCATCAAAGAGAGAGAGAGAGAGAGAGGATGAATTCCCCCACTGTGAGCTGCAGTACCCATAATGTAGAAACAGACTTCTGATTTTTGAAGTCATTTTGAGTGTTACCTGAATGCAATAAAAGAATTCAATGACTACATGGTTTGTTCTGCATTGTCATTCATTATGCAAGCCAATACACAGTGTGACCATTTATTTTAGAAGGAAGAAGCCGGCAACCAAATCAGAAAGACAAGCTACATCTCTCAGTAATAATCTTACCAAAACACATCCTGGCATCAAACTAAGTTCTTCAGACAAATTACTAAGTTTTATACTTATTTTTTTTCTCTTTCATATTCCTCCTAGCCAAAGCATTACCCTAACTTACTTTGAATTTCTCTCCCATTTTCCTTTTTCTCCCATAAAATTCCAGTACTTTCACCTCAGAGGGCCTTCTCTATTTTATTGTCTTATAAGAAATTCGTCTTCATCTCCAACAAAGTATTTCAGGACTGCGGATGAAATTGGAGGAAAACATTATTTAGATTTTAAACTGTCTTTGAGAATTTTATCTGCCTCTTTTCCCTCACCAATATACTTGAAAATTGTCATAGCACCAGGGATAAAATTGTTATCTAATAAAGAATTGAAAGTTGAAAACGGAATAAGTGAATGAATGAATGAATGAATGAATGAAGGTGAATGTAATAAGCTTCCTCTAATCTATGCTAATAGGTCACATTTCTTACAAATCAATTTTAATTAATAAATGTTAATTGTACAAAGAATTTTCATGGGGTAGTTCCATTACATGCATATATTATAAGTATATACATATTTTCATCAAATTCATCCCATCTAATCATTGTTCATATTCTCCCTTTCTCCTTTTTAAAGCAATTTTAACTGCTTTCATTGTTCTTCTTTTGTAGAATATTTGTTTTTCAAGTATAGATATAAAGTATGAGCATATGTTCATATATATAATGTAGTTCAATCATATCCATCTTCTCATTATTCTTATTATTATGAGCAATTTGCCACTGGTTCCTCCCGCCCTGTAAAAATAAACAGTTCCAGTTTACATTATGTCATGAGATATGTTTTTAAGTCTATATTCTGCATAATGGGAGGGAATATTGTGATATTTGTCTTCTTCATACTTGCTTATCTCATTTGACATCATTCTTTCAAGCTCCCATGCTTCTTCCTGGTACTCCTCACTGAAATCGACTTATTTTTTCTCACAGGATCAAAGCTCCATAATAGCATACACCAGCCTGTTTTTGTCCCGTTCATGTGCCTGTGCCAAGGCATTGAGAAGTCAGAAAGAGCAGAGAAGTCAGGCAATGAATACTCATCTTCAAGTGAATATATGCTAAACATGAACAATGAAGATGCATAAAGCCTCTTAAATAAGAATAATGATTTTATCTCCAGATTTACACTGACTGTATAGTTACAGTCCAGAGATTAAATGTCTCTTTTAGAGTAATCAGGCTGTGATTTTAAACACAGATCTCTCAAACTCCACTGTCTATGCTTTGAGGTGGAAACACGATGCCATCCTGCACCATTTAAGCAATGATATATTCATTTAAAGCATCTGAGATCACATTGCCGGGGAGAGTTTGTAGTATGAGATTAACCAATCAGCCATATGGAAGAAAGCAAAAAATAAAAGGATAGGCTGAAACGCTTCCTTTCATTTGATACAATATAAATCGTCAGAGGGATCAAATTTGGCACATACTGTAAAGGAAAGGAAAAATAAGAATCCCACATTGGATATAAAAATGTGACTTGCATTTTGTCTATATGAAAGACTCACAAAATTGGGGCATAATGTTTTAATGATTGGCTTTTTTATATAGTGATTCCCTTGGTGGCTAGAGGAGAAGCTGAAAAATTAAAGTCGATCTCAGACATAATGAATGCATTAAACAATGAAGCTGGTTCTCAGGGATGGCAGCCTCCTTGAAGAGAATAGACTGTCTCAGGACAGCCAGTCTCCAGACAGAGGCAGGCCAAGGAAATGGCCTCTGAGGCATAAAACATTTTCATCTCGTCCTCCTCTGTTCCTTACACTTTGAGGTCATTTCTCTGTCTTCAGCAACATCTGGGATTCACAACCAGACTCTTAATATCTGCTAATTAAAGCTGTGGTCTAACAGCAGTGATTAAGTCTTTTTCTCTGACTGGTGTCTAATTCTGACAATACTGATTTGATATTGGGATTTATGCATCAGTAATGATTAACTCTGACCTGGCGCAATCACGGTCCACAGTATTTCACTTTTCATAGTAACTATAGGTAGAGGCTGGAGTCCTAAGTATCCAGCCATTGAACATGTCCTTCCTACAGAATGTCAGCGTTTGATGGTATCTGAGAAAATGACATATGAAATACATAGGTCATGTATTAACATTGAAAGGATCTTCCTCCTGCTGGTGGCTCAGGCTTGTAATCCTAACTGCTCAGGAGGCTGAGAGCTGAAGATCATGGTAGAGAGAATGGAGATTAAAACTCGGTTACCTGGTCAAATCACCCCAATTTTCTGATGTCATGTTTCCATCTGAATAACAGCAAGAAGAAATACAATATTACCTATCTCTTATGGCTATGGGAAAGATTAACAAATTAATATGTCAGATCCTTACAAAAAAAGCCCCAAGTCCAAGAACCTTATTACACACACACAGACTCTCCTCTCTCTCTGTCTCTCTCTGTCTCTCTCTCTGTCTCTCTCTCTCTCGCTCTCTGTCTCTCCGTCTCTCTCTGTCTCTGTCTCTCTCTGTCTCTCTCTGTCTCTGTCTCTATCTCTGTCTCTGTCTCTCTGTCTCTCTCTCTCTGTCTCCCTCTCCCTCTCCCTCTCCCCCTCCCCCCTCCCCCTCTCCTCCCCCCCCCCTCTCTCTCTCTCTCTCTCTCTCTCTCTCTCTCTCTCTCTCTCTCTCTCTCTCTCTCTCTCTCTCTCTCTCTCTCTCTCTCTCTTCCTATAAAATAGGACAATTGAATGATAGAACCTGCTTTTGTCATGGAGCTTTGCTCTTAAGGGTTTTGGATTCTTCCATTGCAGCTTCTATCTTTGGTCCTAAGATAATAGTTTCACAGAAAAGTGCAGAAAGTCGGGACCTAGGCACTGCTACCAGTACCTAGAGCTGTCCCCAAACCACTTGCATCTGACTTGCTAGAATCAATCATGTTACAAATCAAAGGTCTGAAAAAGGAAAACTCCTTTGTCCAGGGAGAATAGGAAAGGAGTTTGGTTCTCCATATGGCTCTGTCTTTGTTACAGGCATTGAGGAGAGCATCTCAACCCATTCTGCCTCATTAGTGCAGATGGCCATTATTATGACACCATATGACAACAGCAATTAGAGCAATTATGATTAGAAATGTGATTGACACTTAAAGAACCATCATGCTTGCTAGGTGAAGCATTTTGGAGTTTCTGGTGTTTCTTTATATACTGTGCATGGGTCGTTTTATCAGGAGTGAGATGACACAATGTCACCATCATTCTGGATTCCCAGCAAGGCAGACTGCTTAGCTTTCAGTTGCAAGTTGCGCTAATGGAAGACATCGGCTTTTCCCTTTTCAAATATCTTTATGTGTCTTCATCCTTGGTGTCCTTCCATCTGCACCTTGCATATATTTGAACTGAGATTTAGCTTCAGGACACATTAAACTAGAAAGATAGGGATGTTTAAATGGTAAGCTTTGACAAAAACATGAGGAAAAGAATTTCATGTAAACCTCAATTTCCAGAATGGAACAAAATCATAAATGGCAGGTTGTTTTGGGTTCAATTTAATATGTGTTTGAAATTTTTAGCAATATCTTTCCAATGGAGAACATTTTAAAAGGGAAGACAATTCATTTAGAAGTCTTAAACTTTCTCTCGTGGATGAAGGGCTTCTATTAGGAGACATAAACAAGTCCCATCATCAAGCTCCTAAGGCTTTCTTCGAGAGTTACATGGGTGGGCAAGCTTACAGAAAGAAGTAGAATACTGAATGGTCTCCAAGAAATTAGAAGAAGGGAATGGAAAATTGCTATTGAGAAGTAGAATTTTCAACTTGGGAAAATTTAAAATGTTGGACAGATAGAGGAAGCAGTGACCTAATAATCTATTTACCAAACAACAAAGTATATGCATTTTTTTCTGGCAAAAAAAATATGCCTTGCAGCCCTGAAGCCTTGCTAGTAGTAGGCTGCTCACCTAGCATGCATGAAGCCCTGATTTTGATTCCTCCATACCACATACACAGAGAAAGCAACAAGTGGTGCTGTGGCTCAAGTGGCAGAGCATTAGTCTTGGGCAAAATGTGTCCAAGTACAGGGCCAGGACCTGAGTTCAAGCCCCAAGGCTGGCAAAAATGAAAATAAACATTCCTTGCTAAATATTTGATCAATAATGATTATTTCCTTTTCAAATCCCAAAACATGCTAAAGCAATGTATACAAACAGCCTTTTTACTTGCAGGCATGACTCTTTAAGGTGCTGTTTGGTTTTTTAGTTTGTTTTTTAACAACTTGTCATTTCATTTTGTGTTGATATATAGATGCTTCATTTATGTCTTGTGCATTTTATAAATTACTACTTGAATTGTACAAATTTATGGCATTTCCAGTATGATAAATCAATGGTAAAAACTTTGAAATAATCTTATATAAAAGTGGGGTACAGTCTCATTGGTTTATGTCTACAGTCATAGCTACTTAGATCTGAGGATCATGGATCAAATCCAGATCAGGCATAAAAATTTGTGAGACTCTAATCTCCAATTAAATAGCACAAAATCAGAGGTAGAGCTAAGGCTAAGTAGAAGAGTGCCAGTGCTGAACAGAAAAGCTAAGAAGTAGTTCCTGGTACCAGCACCAAAAAATGGTGTGCAAAGGGCATGAATGGACAATGAAAAAAAAACAATTTTTAATGAAACAAAGATGGATTTAATTAGTCATTGGGTAAATGTAAATCAATCAGAGCAAAAATGAGTTGCTATCTCATCAAATGTACAATACAGATAAATGTAGACAAAAAAAATTCTGATGGGGTGTGGTAGACAAAAATGTTTATACAATGTTGATAAGAATGTAAATTAGTTAAAGAACACTATAGACTCCAATCCCAAGCTGCTTGAACTGATTCAAAACTTTGGCAAGATAACAGGGTATAAAATTAACCCTCAGAAATCAATGGCCTTCCTATATGCCAACAATGAGAGGAAGGAGGCAACAATCAGAAAAGCAACTACTTCTGCAATAGCCGCAAAGAAAATAAAGTACCTAGGAAATAACTTAACTAAGAATGTAAAGGACCTTTCCAATGAAAACTTTAAAACCCTGAAAAAGGAAATTAAAGTAGAACTAAGGAAATGAAAAACCTCCCAACTCCTGGATTGGAAGAATTAACATTGTGAAAATGACAATCTTGCCAAGGGCTATCTATAAATTCAATGTGATACCCATCAAAAACCCAATGTCATTCTTTAAAGAAATAGAAGAGGCAATCCAAAATTTCATATGGAATAATAAAAGACTCCATATAGCAAAAACACTCCTTAGCAGAAAGAACAGCGCAGGAGGAATTTCAATAACAAACTTTAGACTCTATTACAGAACTATAGTGACCAAAACAACTTGGTACTGACACAAGAACAGGCCTGAATACCAATGGAATAGAACAGAGGACCCAGATATTAACCCACAGACCTATGGCCACCTAATCTTTGATAAGGGAGACAAAAAAAAATAGAATGGAAGAAAGATAGCCTCTTCAACAAGTAGTGCTGGCAGAACTGGTTAAGCACCTGCAGAAAACTAAAGTTGGATTCTTCTTTCTCATCCTGCACCAGGATTAACTCCAAATGGATCAAAGACATCAAGGTAAAAGCAAATACACTGAAATCTTTACAAGGAAGAATAGGAGATACCCTAGGTCTCTTTGGCACAGATCGAGACTTTCTTAATAAGGACCAAGAAACACAACAAATCAGAGAAAGTCTGGATAAGTGGGACTGCATTAAACTTCAGAGCTTCTGTATGGCAAAGGACATAGCTAGCAAGTTAAACAGAAAGTCCACAGAGTGGGAGATCTTCACTAGCCATACAGTAAAGGGCTCGTATCTAAAATATAACAACAGCTTTGAAAATTGAATCACTCCAAAACTAATCTCCAAAGAAACAACCATCCCATTAAAAGATGGGTCAAAGAATTAAAGAGAATCTTCTCTGAAGATTCATGTGGCCTATGGACACATGAAGAGATATTGGACATCTCTGGCCATAAAAGAAATACAAATCAAAACAACTCTAAGATTCTACTTCACTCCAGTTAGAATGGCCAGGATCAAGAAATCTAATAACAACAGATACTGGAGGGGACGTGTCCAGGAGGGATCACTATTGCACTGTTGGTGGGAGTGCAAACTCGTTCAATCACTATGGAAAGCAGTATGGCAGTTCCTCAAAAGACTAGACACAGAGCTTTCCTATGACCCAACAATTCCACTACTTGGCATTTACCCAACCATCCAGAAACAAGGACATACTCAATCCATTAACACAATGATGTTCATTGCAGCATTATTTACCATAGCAAAGATATGGAACCAACCCAGATGTCCCTCCGTTAATGAGTGGATCAACAAGATGTGGTATTTATACACAATTGAATTCTATGCCACTATCAGAAAGAATGATATCACCCCATTTGTAAGGAAATGGAAAGACTTAGAAAAAAATCATATTAAGTGAAGTAAGCCAGACTCAAAGGAACATAGGCTCATTGGTTTCCCACATTTGTCATAATCCGTGGAAACCTTGGACTTTCCTAGCAGAGAATTACAATAGAACAAAACCTAGATACATAAGGCCATATAGAGTGATGCTAAATGAAAGGACTTCCAGGACATAGAAACAAAAGCCATATAATGAGTGGATTGTTGTCCTTAATATACTATGTTACTTCTCATGTCTTTTACTGCCCCTTGGTTATCTCATATTGTTACAGTATTTCACCTTGTTATCTGATATGTATAATGTGTATTTGGTTATTTGAAATCAGATAGGGAAGGGGGAAAAACAAGATGAGGGGCATGGATGAGGGGGGGAAATGGAGACCAAATCATGAGAAATGGTATAAATGAATGTGAAGTAATGCACCCTCTATCTGGTGAATGTAATGTAACCCTTCTAATAATTACAATAAAAATATATGGAAAAACTAAAAAAAGAGTTTAAATTAGGACAACCAATATGGAGAACAATATGATTACCAACAAGACACATTCCTGGTCTGGGGATGCAGCCCAATGATAGAATGCAAGTACTTGTCTCGTGAACATATAGTTTTACTGTGCATAATAGCTAACTACATCAAAAGATGAGGACAAAGAAAATGCATTAAATATGTGTAGCTGATTATTATTTGGCCAAAATAAAGTAACATTATCCTGAGATTTGCACAATAAAGGTTGGAATTGGACACTTTTGCCATATTTCTATTTCTCTGCCTCCTTTAAAATTTTTTAAATTATCTTTTCTTATCCTTAAGTAGTTATACAATGATTCAACAAAACAGCTTATAAAAACAATGCAACAGTGTTAGCCCTTTCATCATTCTTCTGCACTCCTTTCTACCTATTCCTCCACTCAAGTTTCCTACTTTCCTAGGATATTCACTGAATATTATAACTGAATTCTCTCCAACCCCTTCCTCTCATAAATTGTCCTTCAAACAAATCTGAACAAATTATATACTGTAGAACAGTTACTCTATCACTAACATATACTATCACAACAGCAAGAACCTTGAACCTCTGGATCAAATTAATGATGCAAATATTAAAGGTCTTTATCTAGTTTTAGATAAGAAATGTGAATTCATCTATCAGGTGACCTTTTGCAGATGTGAAAACAACAACCACCAAAGGTCTACATTCCAGGAAATTCATAGATTGTATTGTCTGGCTCCATGGGAATTAGCTCTAAAACCAAGACTAGCTTGAAATTCAGGAAATCAAAAGAACTCAATGAGAATTTCATGTCCACTGATAAAAGTTGAAAATAATGTTTTGATTCCAAAGATACCATAAGTAAGCCATAGAAAGTCTCGACAATGGAAGCCCAGCTGCTCAGTTCAGAAGAATTTGAAGTAAGACAGGCCTTCACCCAGGTCTCATTCTGCTGTATAGAATATTATTCCTTATGTGACTCTTTCATTTACTCTTTAGTTCAACTGATAATTTCCTCAACCACTGCCATGTCACCCTAGTCATTCTTGATTTTATTACTAGCTTACTTGTTTCACTGATGTTGCACATATTAAATTATCTAAGTTATAGATTGATTTCTTTTAATTTCTTCCCAAATAGTCTTCAAGGTCTTTTGTTTGGTTTGGCTTTGTCTGTAATCTAGAATATTAACAAATGACGGGGCAAGAAAGAGATGATGATATTCAGTAATGAAATTATGGCATAAATGAATGAATGAATGAATGAATGATGAAATGCTTTCACACATTCTTTTGTCAACATTGGAATACACAATTGATAATTCATATGCTGCTGGCCTCAGATTCACCTTGCTTGGTTGTTTCTTCCCCAATGGCACACTGCAACCACACTCTTCAGTTCTAAAGTATCTGGAATCCCTTGCCATATTGAGAACATCCTATTCTGAAAGGCCTCATTTAATCCTGCTAATTCTCCAAGGCACTGGTGCTATTCCCCATCCTGGAGATGAGAAAAAGTCACACACAGGACATGAAATGACATATTCTGCTTGCTCTTTCCTCAAATGAAATTTTGAGCATTTTTGTATCAATTGTGTTTAAATGAAAGGCAAAGAAATGTTGATTAAAGGCTAATGTTTTGGCTTTGTTTTTTCCTTCTGTGGGTTTTTATGTCTCTGATTATCTGAGAGAAAGAAGGAAGCAAATAGAACACTGTATGTGTGTATGTATGTATGTATGCATGAATTGTATCTGTCTACATGAGAAAGGAGGCTAGAGAACACCAGGAGAGACAGGAACAGACAAAAAGTTGTCAGGAGGTTCATTGGGTAGTTATTTCTACTTACCAAGTCAATTTGTGTTTATATCAATGGAATGCTTGTGTCTTATAAGCCAATTTTAAGCTAGTGGGGATACTAATTATCAATTTGGTTTCACACACACACACACACACACACACACACACACACACACACACACACAACTCTACTCCATACTCCAGTTCTTCCATAAACATAGGAATAAGTTGCTAGCTGCAATTGTAATTCTTTTCTAAATCTAAATCTCACTAAACTTAAAAAGAATGAAAAAACCTTAAAATTTGGAAAGAGCTTTAGAGGTCATTACTTTGAAAAGCAAGCTGAATAAAACTTGCCTGGGGAGCTGAGTAAAAATATAGATATTAAAACTCAGACCTATAAATTTGACTTTACTGGGCATGGAAAAATACCCAGAAATTAGTACTTTTATGATTCTCCCTGGAGGATAACGATGCACAGCCAAGACTGGGAAGCAATGAAATATAGGCTAGCAGTTCTCAAATGTTAAACCACAGCCCAGTTTTTGTTCTTTTCTTGAAACGTCAATGTACAAAACTAGAGGGAGAAGACCTGTTCTGCTGGGACAAATACTATTGCTTTTCCCCTCTTCCATGTATCCTGAGTACCCTGAGATGCACATTCAAAAGTCCCAATCTCAGTCTGGCACCCATTGTGGCTCACGCCTGTAATCACAGCTACTCAGGAGACTGAGATCTGGGGACCATGGTTCAGACTCAGCCCAGAGAGGAAAGTCTATGAGATCCTTGTCTCCACAAAACTGCTAAAAGAAAGAAAAAAAAAGCCAGAAGTGGAGTTGTGGCTCAAGGGATAGAGTGCTATCCTTGAGCAAAATAAACACAAGGACCTTTTCCAGATCCTGAGTCTAAGCCCAAACACTGTCACAAAAAAAAAAGTTCCAATCAAGAATAAGTATTTCTAAATGTCACTATCAGCTTGTAGCTTGTAGTTAGCTCTAGCTTTTCAACTACTGATGATGCAAACATCTTCCATTTATACACAGGTCTTCACTGTTGAGGTGAACAGTTATTTATTTTCTAGTACTTTGTCATTCTTCAAAGCTCCACAGACCTGTGTCCTGACATAATTGCTTAAATAAGCATAAAATTATCTCTGGAGTAAGCATGATATTTGATCTTTGCTCTCATCTTTGTTCTCTTTGTTATGTAGATACTGTATTTCTGTCTTTCCTAAATCTTTCTTCTATTATCTTATGTAACTGTGTAAATACTATACAGAAGAACCCCAGTGTTGGTAGCGCATGCATGACAGAGATTTGAACAATCATGGTTAGAGACCAGCATAAACAGAAATGCTCATAGATGTCATTCACAAAACTAACTGACAAAAAGCAAGCCTGGAAGCATGGTTGGCATAGTAGCACACCAGCCAAGCAACCATAAAATCCTCCGATCAAGCCCTGGTACTGCCTAATAATAATAATAATAATAATAATAATAATAATAATAATAATAATAATAATAATGAAGGGGGAGGAGAGGCAAAAAAGGAGAAAGAAGAGGAGGAAGAGGAAAGGATGGAGGAGGGTTGAGAATGGGGATTGATGATATAGTGCTTGCCTAGCATGCATGAAACCCTGGATTCAATTCCTTAGTACCATATTAATAAAAAGAGCCAGAAGTGAGCTGTGGCTCTAATGATAGAGCTCTAGCCTTCAGCACATAGAAGCTCAGAGACAGAGCCGAGACTAGCCAAGGACTAGCAAAATAAAAAATAAAAATAAATGAAAAAAGAAAGAAGAAGTAGAAGGAGGAGGAGGAGGAGGAGGAGGAGGAGGAGGAGGAGGAGGAGGAGGAGGAGGAGGAGGAGGAAAGAAATGGGCAGAATATGAAGAGATGTTACACAAAAAATATTTCAAAAATATTTTAATTGTAAAATGGCACATTTTCATTAAAGTGTATTCTGATTCCAAAGTTGGTTCTTTGTATTCAGGATTTATTTTGTGTGTGTGTGCTAGCCCTAGGGCTTGAACTTGGGGCTCAGGGCCTAGTCACCATCCCTTCGGCTTTTTTTTTTTTTTTTTTTTGCTTTTCACAAGGCCACTTGAGAAGCTCCGCTTCCAGTTTTGCTTGATTCATTGGAGATAAAAGTCTCTTGGACTTTCCTACCCCATCTGGCTTTGAACAGTAATCCTCAGCAATCAGCTCCTAAGTAGCTAGGATTGATTATAGACATAAGCAACCAGCACTCCCTCCAATTTTTCTTTAAAGCAATTAAACGTGATATCTTCATAGTATTTGGTCTCAGAAGTCAAGACATAACTCAAACTAAATATGTTCATTACATACAATATTCCCCACAAATGTATTTATAATATCTATTATATGTAAGTATGAATAAACATACATGAATGAATTAAATATACTTGTATCTGTTAGTTATTATATTCATTCGTTCATTCATTCATTCGTTAGTACAGCCATGAGCCACTGGCAACTAGCTTACAGTTTTATTTTTTGACTATTTTTGTTATCTTTGAATACTTGTACAAAGGCGTTGCCATTCAACAATCAGTTGAATGTTTATGAATAGCGTGCCTCTTGATGATCGGCATCTCTTTCAGCAGTTTCACCACTTCCCCATCCCATCCCTTCTTTCACTTTTCTTAATTTTTAGGTTATGCATTCAAGTTTTTGGCATTTAGCAGAGAAGTTTATATATATATATATATGTATATACATATACACATACATATATATCACACCTTAGTCTGTGTCATCCATTCAATATCTTCATCTCCCTTCAACCCACCCCTTCTCTTATTTTTCTCAATTCTGAGGTATATACAATACATTCTTCCATGCATTCTATTTTTTTCCTCATTCATTATTCTAGCCATCTTCTTTTGGTCCCTCTTGCAAGTACCCATTTCCTAGTACTTATTTTGTTGGAATTATACTATATTATAGAGTTGATTATACTTCAGTTAAGTCAGATATAGCCACTTTAAAGTAAGGAGATAAATTAAAGTATCTTAAAGAGACAATGTTAGAATGAATCACTATAAATTATAAAGAAAAGCTGAAAATATCAGCATGGAGAATGACTTTCTGAATAAGACTACAAAAGGAAATTAGGGCACTAACTGATACTTGAGACTGCATGAAATTAAAAAGTTTATATATATGAAAAAATTCATGACAAGCAATCTTATAGAGTAGGAGAGAATCTCTACACACTAGTAATGGACAAAGAGCTCAAATAATTAAACATACTAATTTATTTAATGAATAGGCTAGTGAATAGACATTCTCAAAAAAGGAGTACAACTAATTCAAAGATAGCTTGGGAAGAAAAATCCATGAAACTCTTCTCATTAAATGGAAAGTATTAGTGGCTTTTGAGTTAGCATCATCCTCTCCATAAAATCCTCGGTGGACCACAAGTTCAAAACTATTACCATATAGTAGTAAGTTAGTCCAATTCCACTATTATATTCATCATTTAACACTGGACCTAGAATTCAAAGGAAAGACAGACAGCACTGTTGCTTTTCTTTTATGAAGAATGGAAATATGATCTTTAAGAGCATTAAAGGAAGATAAAGCAGAAAGCATTATCAAGAAAACTGACAATAAGAACAGTGCAAATAATATTTAAAAATCATATAAATCAAGACCAAACCACAAACTAAGTGAGCATTTCAGCTAATAAATATGAAAACAATTCCATATTTCTATCATTTCCACCCGGCTTTATTTTCTTGTGGCAAATACAACATTTGGGCAAAGATCTGGAACCAGATTGTAACATGTATGTCATTCCCAATACAGTGTGGAAATAGTTTTAAACTTCATCTGGTTCAAGCCAACTGGTTTGAGTTTGAACCTGCTATTTAATTTGCTTCTCCTATAAGATTATCAAATAATCTTAGTATTTTCTGTTACTCATGTAATCCTTATATTGTGTTAAACTTATGGCTTTATTTGGTTATTTTCTACTGTGTGCTACAGTTTTTTTCTCATTTCTATAGCTAAGAGAGTAGGAATTTTGGTTGTAAGGTTTAATTAAGACAAGAGTCATTTTATAAGATTTTAGCAATGTTCTTCCCTGAATGATGCTGTGGTAGAATTACTGATTTTATTGTTAGAAAATGAACAAAATTGGAAGGTTTCACCTTCCAAACTCTTTCAAATTCAGAATCATTTTTCAGGATCTTATAAAATTTACATGCGTGTGTGTGCATGTGCACATGTATGTGTGCACGTGTATATAAAGTCTAATATATTAAAACTAAAATACAACAAGGCTTTTTTGACACATATAGGGCAATCATTTGAGGAATTTAATCTTGTTTTTTATTTGTAGGTTATTAGGGAAGGATATGTTGCGCTTTTTCTAATAAGAGACATGGGAACAAATTTGCACAATAGTCAAATATGTCATAGGCACAGGCTAAAGAACTCTGTGCTCTTTTCCTATCTACAGAATTAAAAGGAAATATTTTACTGTTAGTGCAACTAAATGCACACACACACACACACACACACACACACACGCACACACCAAGAAGCTCTGAAGAAAATGATACTAAGTGATAACAAGATACACAGAATTCAGTTGCTAGGCCAAAATATTCTGTAGAAGCTATTAGCATATGTGAAAAATAAAACCCTGGTGAGGAGCTTAGCATCTAGGATTAAAGTAGTCATATTGTTCTTTGTTTTACTTTCTCTGCATCTAGTACGGGAATGCAGAGAAATCTACCAATGGAATTAGTTACTTAATAATAGAAAATATATAAAAGGAAACAAACACTGCACTTACAATGCGCAACATGTTTTTTATTCATGATATTTTTGGAAAATGTTACATTCACCAGGTAAAGTAAAGCTTGGAATTCCAGGGAGACACATAGACAATCAA
Source organism: Megascapheus bottae (assembly GCF_031878675.1). NCBI lineage: Eukaryota > Metazoa > Chordata > Mammalia > Rodentia > Geomyidae > Megascapheus > Megascapheus bottae. The sequence goes on from NC_143514.1 coordinate 16,831,340, forward strand.
CAAGAACGAATACAAATTGACTAATGAAAGCAGATACAAGTGGGTAATAGCACCAAGAAGAATTTAAAAGAACTTTCAAACTCGATCTTACAAATTGTGTTTTCCATTACGTGATGTTAACTCAATTCACAAAAGCCCTTATGCTTTACTATTCTAGTGAGGACCTGTTTTTTTTGTTTTTTTCAATGTAGTTCTTGAACATGAGACTGGAAAACTAAAGATTCCCTGTTAAGGAATAATCCCTTTATAAGTACTTATATGAATTCTTTGATTTTATATATCTCAATACTCAATAATAAATTTTCTAATTGATTATCATTGTGTTATGGATTAAGTGCTGGTTTTCTACCCAGAAATACTTCCTAAAGCTCCCATGCAGTGATACTTGTAGTTGAGAACTTCAACAAATTATTAAGGTGAAAGAAGTGAATAATGTTGGAATCGTTGTCATCTTACTGTCTTTACAATAAGTAGGCAAGATAATTAACTTATTAGAAAAAGCATTTATTTTTCTTCCAAGTTCATAGGCAAGTGATCCAGTGGCTGTTAACCTGTGAGAAACCAGCACTTAAAGTGACAGTACATCACACAGTAAAATGATTCTTATCATGAGCCAAAGAACAGAGGGAAAGAAAAGCAGCTTACAGTTCTCCCAATGCCTTCAAGGGCCTACCTCACCAGGGCCCAACCTCACTAAGTCCTACTTCCTAGTACCCACCAGTCTCAAAAGTGACCCGTGGACAGGTAGAGTACATGTGACATCCAGGTCAAAAGTTCTGATGATGAAACTAGGATTCTTGGGAAAGAAGACACTGGAAAGCTTGCTCTCTATCCCTTTCATGTGAGGCTAACACATCCCAAGATGTCTGACCATCTGCAAGCCAGAGACCAGATTCTTTCCCAGGGACTAACTTCACTTATCCCATGATCTTGGTATTCAGCCTCTATAAATAAGAGGGTATAGACCGGTATTGCTGAACTAAATCTATAGTATTGTTTCATGGCAGTCTAGCTGACTACAATCCATGGTCGTAAAGAAACTGATCTTAAGTTGAAGGTATGCCACACGTGGTAGAGTGGCTATCCATGAAGCCCTGAGTTCAAACTCCAGTACCATCAACAAACAAAACAAAACAAAAGACTAAAGTCTGGTCTTCCTTCTACTGACTCTACTTTCTCTGAGTCCTTGAGAATGTTATTAAGCTATCTTTGTTTTATGACTCTAGAGACATAATGTTTTATTACATAGATTAATATGTATCTATGACATACAAACCCTCAGCCTAATTTTAATTATGTTCTAAAATCTAAGCTTAAAGAGTTTCTTCATCTAAAGATGGGGGGGGTAATAATCTTCCTATTCAACAGAGTTCAAACATCTCAGTGAAAGCAAAAGGCATCACAGGGTAGTCTTGCATGTAGCACAAGTAAATTAAAGCTGGTTACTTGGTCCTTTTATCTAATCACTTCAGTAAGGAGTGCTGGCTCCTTCCATTAGAAACAGCTACTGCAACTCCATCAATCTCCTCTTAGCCTGATAAAAAAGCTTGCAGATCCCCTTCTACCTCTTTCCCAATATTTTGCTGCACATTAATAAATACTTTGCATTTCTTTTTTTATGATGCCAAGAAGAGACATTTCACTATTTAAATAGATTTTTTTTGAAATGTATTATCACTCTACTGGGATATGCTATTACCCTCTAAAGTCTGGTTGTTTTCCAAGGGCCTTGAAATAAAACTCTAAATCTGTCTGAATAATATACAAATAATTTAGTATAGTAAATTTTTGAACACTTAATATATGCTAAAGAAACTCTGTCTGGGTTGCTGTTGAGAATACAAAAGTGTTTAAGGCAGGATTGTGTCCTCAGAGAACCCAGGGCACTGAAGGAAAAAGACAGAAAAATAAACACCTCCTAAGCTAATGACTGCTCTGATAGGCAGAATCATAAGGCATGGTGACAAGGACAAGGAGAAAGGCAAGGTTGGCATGTCCTCCGGTAAACAGGAAAGCCACCTAGACAGGAGAAAACAGAGAGAACAGTAGGCAGATGAGCTTTCAGTATTTCTTGAAACTTGTTCTTTCCTTCCAGAACTAACAGCAGCTGAGTTTGATAATGATGTTACACATTTGTAATCTCAGCTACTCTACCAAAGAGGAACATCAGTTCAAGGTAAGCCTGGGAAGAAGGTAGTTAGCCTTCATCTGAGAAACAAAATAAAAATACCAAAAGACATGGAGGCTGAGGTCAGTGGTAGAACATGTCTAGCATACAGGAGGCCCTAAGTTCTATCCCCAGTACCAGTAAATGAGTGAATGAATAATGAAAAACTGAATGAACAAATTATATACATATACATCATTCATATGCATAATATGTATATATATATCATTCAAATATATATTCATACACATTCATATTTATTTATTATAAATATATTTAAATAGACTGTTATATTTGATGAATACATTTAGTTTGATTTATGTCTTTCTCCTATTCCAAGACTCAAGAACACGATAAAACATGCTTCATTGAACAATACTGAGCAATATTACTCACAAATTTTAACTACTGTTAATAATATTATTGCTACTGTTTCTCTACTAGTAATCATACTAATAGTAGTCCCTCACATTTATATTCGGCCTCATACATTGGATTTTAGTTCGGTTCCAAATAAAGAACCTGCCGTCCAGCTAAATTCAGTAATTCACAATTTGGGGAGAATGAGGAGAGAACATCAGTATTACTGAAACTTGTTCTGGAAAGTGATATGCATTAGAGAACAGGAAGCAGGAGACCCACTCCAGATGCTTACCCAGCTACCATTTGAGCTCCCACTCTACGTGTTCCCAAGTACTCCAGTAAAATAGTTAACATTCTCATTTGCATCAATTAACATTCTGAGAACTCTAACAAATGCTATTTAGAAGCTGTGTTTATGCTCCATCTCTTCTCCTCTTTTCACATTTTTAATTATGAAAGGAAAATGTGCTCATTATAGGTAAATGAAAAAAATATAGACAACTTTTAAGTGGAGAAGAATTAATTCATATTTCTAAACGCTAGAAACAACCACACTTAACATTTTGATGACTTATTTCTATCTACTCAGTTTTCTGTTTGTGTTTATGTATAATTTTATTATACACTATACTATACTATATTTATATAGTATACCATACTGACACATGTTACATATTATCATTTCAATAATTTTGTGTGATTGTAAACTTACAGAATAACTGTCAAGTTAACAGAGTTCCTAGGCACTCATTATTTTGCTTTTTCATAGTAACATCTTACAGAGCTTTGATGCACACCCTAACACTAATAAATTAATTTAATTACTATGTGTTTTTTAATTCAGATTACACTAGTTAGCCTTTTCTGTTGCAGGCACAAAGTATATAAAGGTGATACAGGCTACTACCATGAGTTTAATCATCATGTTTTCTTCCCCCTAGGTCTGCGACAACTTCTTAGTCACAATTCTTCCTCTCATTACATATTTAAAGACTACTAGTCAGACAGTCACTTGATTGTTCTCAATTTTGGATACTTTCCTATGATTAGGGCCTTTTAACAGTAACTGTCCGGGAGTACATTGTATCAGCATAAGTAATCATTTATATCAACTCCCTCTAAAGACATAAAGGATTATTTTGTACCTAGTTAAGGAGAACATCTTACAAATATTACTTGACATTTTTCTCTGATTTATGATTTCTCTCTAATTATTCACCTATCAGTGACTGATACCACTACAGACTCCTGAAGACTCTATGTTGTGACATATTGTTTAGGAAACTAAAACTGATCTCAATTTGGCCATGGGGAACTCTTTCACGTTGGCTCTTGTGTCTTTTTGAGATGCCTCATTCTCTTGTTTTTTGTGGTTATTATTGTGAGCATTTCTTTTCTTTCTGGCTATAAGATTCCTCAAACTTATGTAAGTCTAGCTTTACAGAGGCTCTCTAACAAATTTTCCTTGAATTGGAAAATAGCTCTTTAAAAAAAGTTCTGAATATTATCCTTTTAAAGAAAGCATGATATCCATAATCCCCATACATTTTTTAACCAAATACATTTTAGCACAAAAGAGCATGAAGTTGAACAATCTTTTATTTTCTTTGGCCTTCCACTTATAATTCTTTATTTATTTTCATCACTCAAAACAGATTCTTCATATATGAGGTACTAGCTGATATCCTTGTGTCTGAAATGAGAAACTGGGTTTATATACTATGTCCATCGTAAGTGTGCTTTGTAACCTTGGGCAAAGTACTTCGTCTTCTGACTTCACCTTCTCACCCAAAGAATGGAGCTAGTGATACATCTACCTTCCACAGTTAAGAATCGAGAAGCTTTCAATAATTAAATTTTCACAAAGTCCATTGAATTGCATTTGGCACTCAATAATTACTATATGTAAGTGCTAATTTTCATTGCTCTACCTTAAATATTTTAACCAGAAATTCAATACCAGAAAGATAATATCCAGTAACAGCCGATACTATTGAATACTATTATGAGAAAGGTACTCATTAATTCTGTTTATGAGCTATATAACCTAGTTTGAGATGAAATATTTCATATGAATTATTAAATCTGGCCTCAATGAGCATATTTCAATATACACATTATTCTGTTTATAAAATCTCAATTCCTCATCTAAACTTTATGAATACATAGAACACAGAGAAAGGGTGAGGTGGTGAATCTCTGCATATTAAAATCACATGCACACATTATAAATTTCTTCAATAGAACATACAACACGAAGAATGTGCCTTAAGGTAGATTTCAATAAGAATTGCTACCACTCTGATAGAAGAGATATAGATGTGTGGAGACAGTAGATTTATAGGAAACCTGTCTATTCTGTTCAATATTTCTATGAAATTCAACTTGATTCAAAAGAAACAATTCATACATTTTGTAAGTTCTTCCTCACTGCACATGCATATGGCTTCTAACATGGAGAAACAATCAAGCCCCCTTTCCATTTCTAACTTCACCACTGAGTTATTTTAAATACTTCAGAAGTAACTTATTTTTATTGCTGTTCTTGTTTTTTAATGCCAGCACTAGGGCTTGCATGCAGGGCCTGGGCGCTGATCTTTTTCTTTGCTGCTCAAGGCTGGCACTCACCCACTAGAACCATAGCTCCACTTTCACTATTTTTTGGGGGGGTTGGATCAGGGGTATTGGTTAATTGGACTTTTCTGCCTAGGCTGGCTACAAACTGTGATCCTCACGTTTCAGCTTCCTGAAGAGCCAGGATAGAGATGTGGGCCACAAATGGCCCCTCAGATACAATATAAGTGAACTTGTGAAACTAACTTTCATGAGAAGCTTTGGCACTTACATCTGGGTCCTCATACATTTTTATTGAGAAATGATTCATCTTAAAACAAGGTTTCATACAGGAGAGGACAGAGCTTCACAGAGACCAATGCAAATCATTTTGTTGTTAGCTCTAGCTAGTGAACAACCAGCTCCATGCAATACACAGACAGCATACACTACAGCTCTCATATACCCAGTGGAATAAACCTCCAATGATGGCACATCTCACTGATACCTGATGCCACTCTTGAGACATCCAAAGTCTAAATTGCATATTGCATCCTGACAGCTTACAGATCTGAGAGCAATGAAAAGTAAATGCTGAAGCTGGACCCCAGTGGCTCATGCCTGTGACTCTAGATACCCTGGAGGCTGAGATGTGCAGATAGTTCAAAGCCAGCCCAGGCAGCAAAGTCCATTCCAATTAATCACCCAAAAATCTGGAAGTGGAGTTGTGGCTCAAGTAGTAGAGTGACAAGCTTGACTAAAACAACTTAGAAACAATGTCCCCCGAATTCAAGTCCCAGGACTGTCTGGCACACACACACACACACACACACACACACACACACACACACACACACACACAATATTACTTTAAAACATGTACTTTATGGTTTTTTGTTAGCTTGATATGCAAGAAACAATATTACAATAACAGATAACATTTTTAATTGTTCATACCCAGTATTAACGAGAAAATTTGTTCACACAACTAAAAGTCTCAAGGTGCTGGATTATTAGCTTTTGACTGGTGAAGAGAATTCTCACAATTAGCAGAATTGAGATCATTTACATAACTTGTATGTCATTACTTCTAACAGCTCTGTTTTCATTTGTGACCAATACAGTGTTGAAAAATATCACAGAAATATGATTTTATTTCACATCTAATACAAGTTTTCCATGTCTAATATTTCAAAATAATGACAAAGGGCAATAAAGCCAGATGTTGTGAAGGAGAAATAGAGCCAGAGGTTTCTGTATTACTCTTTAATAATTCATGATTAAAATTCAAATTATACCATCAATTAAACATCACCTGTGGATCATTTTTTACTCCATAGTTCCAAGATTTAATTTTGTTCCGAATTTATAAACTCTATACACATATTTTTATGGGACTCTGACCATTTTTCAATTAATTCCTTTAATATCATGCTCGGTAATATCAAGCTTAGCAAACCAATAACCAATCTTCAAAAATATCGAACATGAGAATCATTTGGAAAAAGTGGTTTGATTCTCGCAGCTTACAAATTCTTGACAATAGTCTGTCTTTGGACTATCATCCCAGTTCTGTATAAAGCAACAGAAAATGGTGTCTGATTTCATTTCTTCATATAAAGCTAAAAACAGGCAGTAATAGGACAGCTTGGATTTTATTAGAGTCATCATTTGATAGCATCGTCTAATGCAGAATTCTGATCAACAACAAATGTCTACATCTGAAAGCCTCACTTGCAAAAAACAATAATCTACTTCTTCAATCTTAGTTCTGCAATAATATGAACTGTATCCAAAAGCCTTCACAACATATGTCCTTGTTTATCTCCAGATATACAATATTGTGTAGTCTCTCTAGTATCTGGTTTATATCCGAACATTCATTTGTCATTTTAGGTATTTATCCCTTTTAGTTAATTTTTATATAATATTTTTAAAAACCTGTATATTAAAATTTTAATATTTTACCCCAAACAATTTTTATTAACATGCAATAGTTATACAAAAGGGGCTTCATTGAGACATTTTCATAATCCCCCCCATCATTCTTCCTTGTCACTCTCCTATTCTTAAAACAATTTCAACAGGTTTCACTGTTCTATTTTCATACTTTGTCCGTATTCATTCTTACCTTCTCCATTCACTCTTGCCCCTACTGCGGATCTCTGCTTCCCACAGGCCCTGTTCCAGCCTCTTGTTATTCACTTTTTAATGTATACTTAATGCATCAAGAAATTTCACTATGGACAATACAGATAACTTTAAAGAGACATTCTTTTTCTTTCATTTGTTTTTGTGCCATTCCTGGGGCTAGAACTCAGGGCCTTTTGCTCCCACTTTTGACTTTTTTACTCAAAACTGGTGCTCTTCTATTTGAGCCAGACTAAATTCTGGCTTTTTTTTCCTAATTAATTGGAGATGAGTCTCACAGTTTTGTCTGCTTAGACTTGCTTCAAACCATGAATCTTACATTTTAATCCTCTGAGTAACTAAAATTACAGGCAAGAGCCACAAGTGCCAAGCTTCCAAAAGAAATTCTCTTTAGTCATCATATTCAATGTGCTAATATGGAAATAGAAGCAAGTAACTTAAGATGATGGAAAGAACTGGTTTAAAGAAAGTCAGGGCAAGAAAGTGCTTGAGATTCTAATCTCCAGTTAACCAACAAAAATCTGGAGGTGGAGCTATGGCTCAAGTGGTAGAATGCCAGCCTTCAGCAAAAAAGTGAAGAACACCCTGAGTAAATAAATGTCAAAAGATTGGTTATTGGTTTTCTAAGCTTGATATTAGTGAGCATGATATTAAAGAAATTAATGGAAAAATAGAGTCCCATAAAAATATGTGTACAGAGTTTATAAATTCGGAACAAAATTAAATCTTGGAACTATGGAGTAAAAAATGATCCACAGGTGATGTTTAATTGATGGTATAATTTGAATTTTAATCATGAATTATTAAAGAGTAATACAGCTCTCTTGCTCCTTCACAACATCAGGCTTTATTGCCCTTTGTCATTATTTTGAAATATTAGACATGGAAAACTTGTATTAGATGTGAAATAAAATCATATTTCTGTGATATTTTTCAACACTGTATTGGTCACAAATGAAAACAGAGCTGTTAGAGGTAATAACATACAAATTATGTAAATGATTTCACTTCTGCTAATTGTGAGAATTCTTTCCACCAGTCAAAGTTAATAATCCAGCACATTGAGACATACCTGTTGGAAGGTATGACCATGTTGGCATGCCTTGTTTTGATAAATTGATTAAATTAATAAATAATTGTAAAAATGAAATATAGAAAGTTCACATTTTCTGTTGTGCTAAGTTTTGGGGATAATTTTAATTGTTTCACTCCAAAGTTAACATGAGCAGAGGATTAGTTTCCAGGGTGATGGTGGTGGGAATCTTCACTGAGTACATCGGAAGACTATAGGGGGTGGTGAGCTGGGATATTGTCCTCATGTGACCCCTGAAGTTCTCATAAGAGTGATGCACAAAAAAGAGTTGACCTTGTTTGTCCTTTCTGCTCCTGGTTTGAGATCCTATCACCATGCTATTTGTTATGAGGCTATATAGCCAAAGAATTGCCTATGCCCATTTAGAAGTTAAAGTATGCCATTTAGACTCTATTCCTCCAGAAAGGTAATAAGTAATTTTCTTTTCTTCATAACTAATATTCATCAGAGATCTTCTTGTACTAATGAAACTTGACTGTATCACTGATACTTGTGTGGCATTATCAGTTTCAAGGTTATTAAGATAAGAGGTATGCAATAAGTGAAGCATTCTGTATTGTAGACCTTTGTGATGGAATGTCATGTGAAAGCCTATGACTTTGCTCTTGAATCCTGTCTCCAGTGCTCTCTGCCTGTCTCAGCCACTGTAAAGGGAATTTTCCTATGGAGAGGGCCAGGTGACTAGGAAACTAGGAGAAATGTCTATCCAAGACCCACTGAGGAATCAAGGCTCAGATCCAAACTCCACAAGGAACCAAAACCTACCAACAACTGCAGGACAAAGCTTCGAAGTGAATTAACCCCCACTTTCCCTCCTCCAACCCCTCCCAATCATCTTGTTTTTCCTCTTCCTTTCCCTATTTCAAGTAAACAAATTAACATGTATACAATATACCAGGTACCAAAGTCAGATACAGTAACAACATGAGATAAACCATAGGGGAAAAAAGAGAAAAGAAATAACTTCACATAGTACATTAAGAACAACATTCATGAAGATAAATCTCTTGTTTCCTTATCCTGGAGTTCATTTCACTTAGCCTCATCCTGTATGGCCATATTGGGGAAAAGAAAAGTGGGAGAAAAACATGGGAAGGGGTATCAATGTTCAAGAAGTAATGTATCACTATCTGATGAATGTAACTGTAACCCCTCTATATATTGCCCCAACCATAAAATACAGTTTAAAAAGAAGTCAATTATCCCTCTGCAGCAAGTCAAGAGCTCCATCTCAAATGGCTTGCCATCAGTCTAATAGAGGGCCCTGAACCCGAGATCCCAGCAAAGCCTACATAGGAAGCCACAGGACTGGTGAGATGGTAGAAGTGTCCTGAAGTCATTTGTTGTTACATAACAACAAATAAATAAAACACTCTTCAAAAGTTACATATATTATCAAACGAAAATGAAGATGACAAGGATTCTACCTAGAACTGTTGGTTTATGCCAGGATGACATTACAGGTAAGAAAAGGAGAAATTACCAGGATTCTACAGTGCATATTCAAAGGTACTGGTCCAGGCCTCTTTCCAAGGGCTTTGGAAGGCTTATTTAATCTTCTTCATATTGCTTAATGAAGACATAATGTCTTTGAACTTTTCTGTTTAGTTTGATTAAAAGTCTTCACTTTTAATCAAAGAGATTGTCTATTGATATGAGAAAACACATGTTTAGAAAATCCAAATAAGTAGAAAAATTTAAAGAGACTAGGACAGGTCATATCCGTCTTATTTTCTCCTAGTCTTTAGCATATTTGAGGGGCACTTAATCATAAATATACTCTTACATAAATGCTAAGTGTTTTTGAAATTAATTCTGTGTAGCCAACTTAATTATACAGTTTTGAAATTGTCCTTACATTCTTTGTGTACCTTTTGCCTTTGTCTATTTTGTGTCTCTACCATCTTGAAGCTATCAGCTCCTTCTCTACCACTAGAGTTCCTGGAAAGGAATCCCAGTACCTAAGTGTATACCAGCCATCTCTCCATTCCCAAAACATTGTCAAAAGGACGATGCTTCCTTTGCTTCGATCCTTTGGAGCCCATGATCTAAGGTATTTATGAATCCTTGAATAATTAACATGGAAAAAGAATCTGGAGAGTATTTTTTAATTACATGACACTTCTTTGGTCTTGGAAAATAAGCAGTATTTCCTTTACACCTCTCTCAAAGAAGGAAAACTTAACAAAAATATTTTAAGCTCTGCTATAAATACATCTTCTCCTAGCTATTCAGGACACTAAGTTTCAAGGATTATGCTTCAAAGCCATCCTGGGTGTGAAAGTTGAGAGACTCTTTTCTGCAATTAACTATCATAAAGCCAGAAGTGGAGATGCAGCTCACTGGTAGAATACTAACCTTAATCAAAAAGCACAGAGACAGAGTCAGGACTGATTTCAAGCCCCAGGACCAAAACACACACACACACACACACACACACACACACACACACACACACACTTTATACAGCATAGCAGCTGTGTTTCTGTCAGAAAATCAAAATGATGAAAGCAAGTGCTAGAATTATCCAGGAATAAAAAATAAGGATGGCAACTGGAGACATGGTTCAATTGACCTCACACCATCCTTGACTAGAGAAAGCTAAGCAAAACTCAAGGCCCTGAGTGAAATCTGAATCCAAGGTCCAAATATCTCTCTATGTTCAGGTTTGTCCATTTCAGTTCTTAATGACTATCAATTTTTTGCGTGTTATTGCCACTTAACGTTCTTCAGCCCTCTGGCTGTAAATGGATTTTCAAAATAAAGTCCTTGAAGAAATTACTTTTAAGACTGGAAAGAAAAATACTATTCATCCTAAAAAATATTGAAAGGATTAAGGAAGAAAAAGGAAGGAGAGAGCAGATATAAAAGTAAAACATTCTGCCGGGAGTGGTGGCTCACTCCTGTAATCCTAGCTACTCAGGAGGCTGAAATCTGAAAATCAAGGTTCAAAGCCAAATGGGGCACGAAAGGCCTTGAGACTCTTATCTCCAATTAACCACTAGTAAACAGGGGGGGGATGGTACTGTGTCTGAAGGGGTAGGGTGATAGCCTTGAGCTAAAGAGCGCACAGACAGCACCTAGGCCCAGTGTTCAAGCCCCATGACCCACAAAAAAAATCTTAATTAAAGAGTAAAGAGTACACTAAAAGTTTCTGAGGTAAGAGAAAACAGCTATATCTGGTTGTCCATGGATCACAGCTGTACTATCCCTACTTAGGAGGCTGAGATCTGGAGGATCACAATTATAGGGCAGGCCAAGAATCAAGTTTGAAACATTGCATCCTCAATTAACTTGCAAAAATGCAGGGCTAGATTCCTGACGCAAGTGGTAGAGTACCAGTTTGGGGACTTGAGTTCAAGAACTAATATCAACCTCGTTTTTCCTCTGAAAACAAGGTATATTCCATGTAACACTGTGCTAAGGAGTCAAAAAGGATAAACCTCAGAATCCATTCAATTGGTGGTTGGACAAAGAGAGAGGAAATTTAAGAATTCTAATGGAAACAGATGTTCACATCCATCAACCTTTATAGTTAGCATAACTGACAATAAACTTTGACTAGATTTTTTTGTCCTAAGACTAGAAGCAGAGCAATAACATTTTCATAATTAGGTGTCTCTTGGAATTTTTTAAGTAATACAGTTCTGTTCTCCAGCTTATGGAAACAATGAGTGGCTTTCATTGTTAAATGATGTACTTCTCTGCTCAAAAGTTTTAAAAAAATCACTCCTAAAATATTTCTTAAGACACTCCTTACCCAAGGAAGGCTAAGATCCTCTCTAGAGGAACAAGAAAATACGCAGTGACTAAGAAATGTCTTGCATGGGGAGAGGTTCACATGAGAGAGAATGCAAAGAGATATAGCTCCCAAGAATCTATTCCCATAGATCTATTCACATACCTGATACATCAATATAGGTTCCCCACACACATAAGTTGCATGCCCACTTGTAAAATTCAGTCCTCCACTGTTACTTTTAAGATCCTATCCCAAGTTTTTGAGTACAAACAGGTACCAAGGTACAAAAAAAAGTAAGCTCTAACCAGTCCTCATCTTGGCATATGGCCGTTTGTTAGGTCATAACATAGAAATGAAAATGAGAAGAAAAAAGGTAGAAAAGAGTTGCACAATGTGAGGTGAAAGCAGTTTCATAAAAAAAAGTTGAAGGTAAAAGCTGTATCACGTATTATTGCAGTAGAAAATTCATCGAGATTTTTACTCTGCTGTATATCTTATCTCCTTCTCTTCCCAATCATAAACAACTTTGCCTTAAAAACAAATGCTTTGTTGAAAAACTGACATAGTGACTGTAAATATATTAATATGTATGTATGTATATATATGTGTATGTATATATATATGTATATATTTATGCTGGTCTTGATGCTTGAACTCAGTCCCTAGTAAGTGTCCCTGAGCTGTTGGGGTTTGTCTGTTTTTGTTTTTGCTCAAGATTGGTGATCTATCACTTGAATTATAGCTCCACTTCCACCTTTTTGCTTAGTAAATTAGAGATAAGAGTCTAATGGACTTTACTGTTCTGGCTGGCTTTGAACAGTGTTCCTCAAATACCAGCCTGCTGTGTAGCTAGGATTACAAGCTTGAGCCACAGGCTCCAAGCAGTGTTATTATTTTTTATACCACATTTTGTGATGGTAAATTTTTACCACACTTCAATTCATATTATTTGGGAATGTTATTGTTAGATCAATCACAAATAAATGTGATTGGAGCCATAATCAATGATGGTATAGATATCTAATATATAATTAATTAAGCTACTTTTCTTCAATCTAAAATTACTTTTTAACATGATAGTATCCATGACTAACCAGTACTGTATATTTGAGAATATACTTCTATGTTCCACAGAAAATAAAAGGCAATTTATCTGTTCAATACTTAACATTTGTCCTAAACTAGCTTTAATGAAGAAATGTTACATGAGATGATTTCCAGAATTTGGTCCAAACTCATACTGAATGCCTTTAAGGGGAATCTTCATGCACTGTATAAAAGAATACAAAAGTAGGTGAGACTTTCTTTCTCCTCTAACATTGCATATTCCAGAACCAAACCTAGGATGAATGCACAAATAATAGTAGAAACAAAATGCAAGTCTTGCTCAAAGTAAAGTATATGAAAGCATACACTGACACTGAATAGATCACTGATTTGAAGCTGGAAAAGGAAAGAGCTTCCGTAAAGACAAGAACAATGACTTACTAGAGTACACTTTCTAAGTCATGCATCATTCATTTTAAGATATGGTTGTTCTACATCTGATTTCCTACAGAATTATGACTTTATGTTTTATCTTATTGTTTACTGTGGCCAAGTAGTTATGGACATAGGGGTGTCAATTCAGCATGTCAGTATATGGACACTATGCCTCTTGATTGAATATCATCTCTTCCATCTCTGTATTTGATATTTAAACTCAGATTTAAGGACAGTGGAATTTTATTAAGCCAACAGTCGTACAATACTAAAATGAACACATCACTGCTGCTCTGTCCCCAGTGCCAGGGCAAAGATCATGAAGCTTGCTACAGCATGGTTAATGCTCCTCTGAAGACCTTTGATGTTGGGGAACTAAAGAGAATCTCCTCCATCAGACACAAGGCAGACATTGAAAGGCAACAGAAACTGAATCGGCGCTGTTGGATTTCTGAACTATCTGTTGAGAGCACCAAGTTCTGGGGTCCCCCTGTGAAGGTGTACGTCAGAGGGTCCACAGAGATGGCCAGACAACTGTGTACTCCCTGGAGAGAAAATGACATCTCCATGGTGATACTTGTTGCCTTGGGACACATAGCACAGTTTCCACATTTCCTGTGACATATCTTCCAAAGCAGAAGCCCAATATAATAATTTAATGTAGAGAATGTTTGAAAGGTGCTTATAAAACAAAAGGGGAAATAGAAGGATGGACCAGCAGTCTGACTATTCCTCTAGGAGTCCTACGATAGTCTGTTTAAAGGTACTCCAATGAATGTCCTCAGTAATAGTCCTTTGAAAAACTATTGCTTAAATGGCGACTGTTAAGTAATTCATTTTTATTACATAAACATATTTACGGGTAAGTGAGTAAGAGATACCAATCGATGCTAGAGTTTGAAAATCAGTTTCTATGAAAGATACACAGCATCTGCCAGGTTATTTACTATTTACTAATCCTTGTTCTGAAAGGGCTATAAAGCTTGTTTCATTATTATTAATGCTGTGCTTACTGTTTGTTCGTTCTTTCCCTCTTTGACATCTTTCTTTCCTTTTTTTCTCTTTCCTCTCTGTCTCTGTCTCTTTGTCTCTGTCTCTCTGTCTCTCTCACTCTCTCTCTCTCTCTGTAACAGTAGCAGGGCTTCAACTCAGGGCCTCATAATCTACTCAAAAGTTAGGAGTCTTCCACTTAAGACATACCTCTACTTTTGATTTTTGGCTCTGCCTTGCAAATGCTGAGATTAAAGGTGTGTGCCGCCCCCACTCTTTGAAATAGATGCTTGATTAGCATTTACTTCCCAAGGTACCTGTGTTAGCTCAGGACCAGAGGAGAGTTGAAGAGGACTTGAGGCAAGGCAAGGCGACAGTGACACTAGGGATTTAACTGAAGCCACTCAAATCATAAGCCCAAATGGGTGCCACTGTCTATTGCTTTTTGAAGCCCTGGGATTACTCAATTTGGCTTTAAAAAGAAAAGACAAGAGAAAAAAAGAAATGAACAGTTAAAAACATCCCAGTGCAAGCTTACTGTCAGTAAGTATATAGGCACTGTCCCTAAAAACTTGCTTCAGGAAGTTTAACTGGTTCTTGAAGAGATATGAGTGCTTAGGAAGGTGCATTGTCTCTCTACTGGGTAAAGTCCATTTCTGGGTCCTGAAGTAGCAGCCAATCCCAAAAGTCAAAAAAGAGTTCATTGAGATCCTCAAGTTGCCAATCTCCTCCTAGATGCTATCTGAGCTCTTCAGAATACTGAAATCAAGATGCAGAGAAAGACTCAGATCCTTACCTATATGAAAATACTGTATTGAAAGCAAAAAAATGAAAGGGGAAAATACCATAGATAGACCTGAGTAGAATAATTTTTAACTTAATAAATAATATACAACATAAAATATGTATTTATTTAGGAAACACCAAGGAGACCACCCCATCAGTTACAAAATAAGAATATCACCCTGGTTTTGCAGCTGAATAACAAATACAACATCTGAAAACATCGGATTGCCAAGATGGATAAAAGAGCCCATGCTAACTGACCTCAGACTCCACTGTCTTCCCTGCCTCTTGGGGAGGAGACAGGCAAGATGGTGAATGATTAGGTGCATGGAGGAGGGAGCACTGAATAATGGATGTTCTTCAGAGCCATTGGTGTGGCTGAAAAACTGCCATGGGCCTGGAGAGATGTTGAAGAACATTAAGGTTCTTGTGGCATCCAGGGAAAACACAGAGATTGCTAATAAATCTTTCAATACCCGCCCCCCACTAAAAAAAGAAAGAAACAGTCTACCAGACAAGAATTTTATTCATTTTATCAAAAAGGAAGAAGAAATCAAAAGAGCATATAGTCTCTTGCTAAAATAGCCACTCATTTAAAATGAATGCATTGATGATAGCCAATATGAATCTGAGCAAAAGGGACTGGTAATTAACTATTCTTATCCATTGATTGTTTGACCAGGGCTAGCAGATTAGCAGAAACAAATTGACAGGGCACATTTTATTTGGGTGAGAGGGGGTAGAGGTGCTGGGGAATTTTCAGAACCATTTTCAAATGATGCTTTATTGATCACAAGGGTTGCAACGTAAATGAGCGGTGCTGAGGTAGCACTGCTGTCTCCAACCAGTTGCCGTTGGCAGCCATCAACTTCTATCTCGAATCAAGCCTTCAGCAGGCTGCTCACTGCGCAGCCGTTATCTGCACGCGCTGACACATGTAATCTAACATTCTCACTTTGCCACAGCCAGAGCAATTGCTTGACAATTTGATTACAGTTTCTTGTCAGCTCATGCACAGAAGATTTCTGTGAGCTTTCAAGCAATTGCAAAATATTTTGATGGGGAAATGATAGTCATCCGCGAATAAAAAACATCTTCAAAATATTGATTTCTGATAACCAATCAAGATCTGCATAAGGGAAATGACTTGAAATGCCTGTGGAGAAGTGCCTATCAGAGGGACACAAGAGGATATGGGCTTGGTGGCAGGAACTGCTGACGGTAGCAGAAGCTTGTAATGTAAGAGCCACCCTTGAGCAGACTAAATCACCAATTCTATCGGTCCAGGACAAAAGATGTATTGATCAATGTCATTTCAGAAATATCCTTACTTCTCCAAACAACTAGAAGTTATTGGGTGCATGTAGTGATAGAAATGAGAGAGGAGAAGGAAATCAAAAATGAAACTTGGACATCAAGTAAACAAATGTCCTGGGCCATTGTGTATGTAAATGATCTAAACTCAAATGTTAAAAGACATGTCTAATGTGAAAGAATTCGGGCTCCTTATTGTAGCATACAATGAGAATTTCTCAGTCTCTGAGTATGCCTGGCTCTTAGTGCTCCCTAATAGAGATGTGAAATAGGATTTGTCTTGAATTATTGACCTTTCTTCAGAAATGAGAATATGTCAAGAAAGAACTCCATGTTCTTTTTGTGGCCATAGAAATTCGTCATTCAGATAGATACTAGCATTACTAGCAGCATTTCAGGCACTTCTAAATGATGGGAATTCTCTACAGAATAATACGAAACTGAAATTATTTCCACAAATGAACAAGATAAAAATGAGTATATGATCAGACTGAAAAAAAAATCGTGGAATTTTAAATGGAGGAAAATGTTCTAAAATGAAAAGCTATTACTATAGCCCTGTAGCTAAAGGTAATTTATGGATAGCCCAATAAAACATGTGTACCTCAATGTTGCAATCAATCACTGTACCTGGAATCTAGCCACTCAGCAATGTCATACTCTTAAACGAATCTTGATTTTTTTTCAAACTGCTATTAGTCAAATAGCCTTTAATGACTTCTACTTTTAACCAAAGTGAGGCCTATGTAAATCTATAATTTTTCCTACATGTTGTTGTTTTTCTTTAACAGGTATGCACACATACATGCTTACATTGCTCCTAATCAGAACTGGGGAGGCACATGGAAGAG
The DNA here is from genome assembly GCF_031878675.1 of Megascapheus bottae. Taxonomy (NCBI): domain Eukaryota; kingdom Metazoa; phylum Chordata; class Mammalia; order Rodentia; family Geomyidae; genus Megascapheus; species Megascapheus bottae. Next base: position 16,848,832 of record NC_143514.1, read on the forward strand.
CACATGAATTTTGAAAGCATAAATTATTTAAGGAAAATGTTTCTGTCACAGTCACTTATTTTTATTTTTACAGCAGTTTATATGCAGCGAAATTCACACTATTTTTGTGTAGGGCTCTGTGAGTTTTGACAAACAGATAATCGTGTTACTATCACCATAGCCAAAATAAAGAATGACTGGATTGTTTCCCCAAACTATTTTCCTACCTCATTTTCCTGAGCCTGTACCTCAATCCCCATAAGCATTTAACCTGTTTGTTATCCCTATAGTTTTGCATTTCCCAAAATGTGATATAAATGAAATCATTCAGTGTATAGCCTAATTCTGGTGACTACCCAGGAGCAGTACCTCTGGCTTGTATAGTAAATACATGTTGAACTTTATGAAAAATCTACAGTTCAAACTATTTTGAAAACTTGTTTCACTATCTTACTTTTTTGTTGTTGTTTTTGATGGAGTCTATCTATAGCTCAGGTTGGCATTTAATTTGTGATCTTTCTCCTTCAGAATCTTCTGTGATAGGACTACAGGCATGCAACACATCTAGCCCCATTTTATATTTGCAATCCTGTATATGAGTATCAGTACTTTTACATCTTTTCCAGCTATTGGAATGTATAGTAATGGGCTGGCTGGTTGCTTGGTTCTAATGACTTAAATGTGTTTCTGATTTAAATTTATATTTTTCTAGTAACTAAACATATTAAGCATTTTTTCATGAACTTAGATGTGATTCTCATATTCTTTTCTGTGAAATATTTATGCAATATTTTCCATATTTTTAATAATACTATTAGTGCGTATGAATTGCACAAGGAATTTCATGATGATAGTTTAATACAAGCATATAATATCATCTGATCAAACTCAATCCTCAATGGTATCCTCTGTTATACTGCCATTAATACTGAATGAAAAATGGGTTTCACTGGGTTGATGTATTCCTTGTAAACAATCCTCTCTCCATTATAAGATTTCAAATCTTTTCTCCCAAACTCTACCTTTATTTATTTTAATGGTGCCATACATAAGATTCCTTCATTTAATGAGATTCAACTACAACTGTTTATTTTATCCATAGTAATGTATCCTTTTTACTCCTTTTATCTGTTTATTCATTGCTATTAGGGTTTGAACCCAAGATCTTACCTCTGCTAAACAGGTACTGTGCCACTTAAACCATGTCTCCAACCCTGAACTCTCAATTATTTTTTTCACATATTTTTACTGTAATTAATAGAAGGGTTACATTATATTCACCAGATAGAAGGTGCATTATTTCACAAACATTGATATCCTTTCTCATGTTTTGGTCCCCATTTCCCTCTCCCCACTCCCACCCCTCATCTTGCTTTCCTCCCTTCCCTATCCTATTTCAAATAAACAAATAAGCATATATACAATATGTCAGATAACAAGGTGAAATACTGTAACAATATGAGATAACCAAGGGAAAGCAAAAGAGATGAGAGATAACATAGTACATTAACAACAACAATCACTCATTATATGGCTGTTGTTTCTATATCCTGAAGTCCTATCATTTAGCATCATATTATATGGACTTATGTATCTAGGTTTTGCTCTATTGTAAATCTCTGCTAGGAGAGCCCAAGGTTTCTACTGAGTATGACAAATGAGGGAAACCATTGAGCCTATGTTCCTTTGAGTCTGGCTTACTTCACTTAATATGATTTTTTCTAAGTCTTTCCATTTCCTTGTAAATGGGGCAATGTCATTTTTTCTGACAGTAGCATAGAATTCCATTGTGTATAAATACCACAACTTGTTGATCCACTCATCAACTGAGGGGCATCTAGGTTGATTCCATATCTTTCCTTTGGTAAATAGTGCTGCAATGAACATCGTTGTTTTAGTGGATTTAGTATGTCCTTGTTTCTGGACAATTGGGCAAATGCCAAGTAGTGGAATTGCTGAGTCATAGGGGAGCTCTATGTTTATCTTTTGAGGAACTGCCATATTGCTTTCCATAGTGGTTGAATGAGTTTGCACTCCCACCAACAGTGTAGTAGTGATCCCTTCTGGCCACATTCCTGCCCTGTGCTCTCAATTCTGAATCTTCTAAATCTATGCTTTATACATAATCATAACTTTTAAATTACAGATTATTAATACATACATTTAAATGTATAAGATTAATAGCCTTCAGTATTTCACCCATTTACAATCTGTAATAAATCTTATTAGTACAATAGTCACTCATTCATTCATTTTCATTCATTTGTCAAACTTTTACTAATAGGGCAACTGCTCTCTAATTAACCTTTTCCTTAATGTGATAACAAAACTTAAAATGTGGTTCTTCTCATAACAGGATTCTGAGCAGATAAGAGAAAAAAGAAGCAACCAGACATTGTCTTTCCTCTGAAACAATACTTTACTCTTTAAGTATTTTGGAATCATAGTGTCTTTTAAAGCCTGGTAATTTTGAAGGAAAATGTTTGGGTATTAAATTGAAGTTAATCCCTGTCAAGTCCAGCTCTCAAAAACAAGAGAAGCCAGCACAGTGGTAGGCAACTCTATCTTCTCACTGGAGCAGAGAGCTTATGAGCCAAGGATTTCCTCATGAGGATGGTACAGGAATCGATCTGCTACTTCTGATCACAGGGCACAGAGGAGACACTCAGAGCCATCGATGTTCACTGTCTGCCTTTCTGCAAACTCCTCTCTGTCAGATTTAAGTGATTTCCAGAGAGATTTAAAGGCCAGAACACTTCCTTCCTCTACCACTCCTTTTCATGCTCATCTGCTGGGGCAGAAATTAAAACATGAGGATAGGCAACAGATGCTACGTAGACAAATAAAACTAAGAAGTATGCATGTAAGAGACAACTTGGCCTGGGGTCTAAAATCCCAGTTTCATTCATAGATACCAAGAAAGAAATACAGGATCAGGAAAGAGAAGACCATAAACTGTTACTCCCTGCTGATCTTTGTTGCAGATAAAATCCATGGCAATAAAAGAAAGCAAACAAGCCTACCTGACTTAAGTAAGGGAACCAACTCTGGATTTCCACAGTTACTACATTTGTTGATTTCAATGATCAGATTTCAAGAGAAAAAAAACAGTTTGTATCTAACTTTGGTACCTGGTATATTGAATATACATTATTTTACTTAAATCAGGAAAGTGAGGGGGAAAAACAGGATGGTGAGACAAAGGATAAAATGTGAACCAGTTTAATAGCAATATTCACAAAATAATATATTGGTAATGAACTCTTGGGTGGGGAGAAGGAAAGTGGGAAAAAAACGTGGGAAGAGGTAACAATGTTCAAAAAGTGATGTATTCACTTCCTTATGAATGCAAATGCAACCCCTCTATATATCACTTTAACAATAAAATTAAAAACAAAAACTATACAAAAGGAAGGAAGTTAAATAAATGGGGGAAGAGAGAGAGAGAGCTAGAGAGAGAGAGCGAGAGAGAGAGAGAGAGAGAGAGAGAGAGAGAGAGAGAGAGAGAGAGAGAGAAACTATGGCACTATTGAAGGGGATAAATATTGAAGCAAGAGAAAAAAAAACTTGGTCTAAAAAAAAAAACCTTGATATCCTTTGTGAAAGCTTTAAAAGAAAAACTTTGCTAAAAATCCTAAAGGAAAGTAAGGAGAAAAGCAAGAAAATAGGCAATGGGCAAGTGGTAAATAACAGTGAATATAGAGAAAATCTAAAAGCAAGCCCAAAAGAAACTCTAGAATTGAAAAGTATAATAAATGAAATGAAAAATTCAGAGAAAAGATTGACAGGAGGATTTTAGCAGGAAGAAGAAAATATCAGTAAAGTTGAAATAAAGCAAAAAATAGTATCAACTCTTAGAAAAGACAATAAAAATAAAACAAGGGGAAAAATTGAAAGTAATAAGGGGACAGTGTCATGTGAGCTAATATATGCACTGTGGAAGTTTCAGAATTAGAAAACTTTCTCTGAGGTCATCAACAGGCAAAGATGAGCACTTTGGCCAAAGACTGCGCATATATAGAAATTGGAACCACATCAATTGGAAAAGGTAAGGAAAAATTAAAACAATTTGGAATGGAAACAAAATTATTACTATATACAGATAGAGTGCTCATGTATTTAAAAACTAAATATGACAACGAATATGACAAAGAAAAACATTTAATAAATGAATATATTCTACAAGTCAACGAAATATGAAGTTAATACCAAACAACTATTGTATTTCTTTTCACCAATAGTAATCTGGGAAAGAACAGCCCCATTTTTAGTAGCATCCAGACAATCAAAATACTTCTGAATTAACAATAGATGTGGAAGCTTTGAAAACTCTGAAACATTGCCGAAGTGTTTTAAAGAAGTAATAAATAACACATTCCATATCCCATGTTTGTAAGTGGAAAACTTAATATTGTTTCTTAATACTGTTTTTATGTCACTACTTCCCATGTGATTACTGACTCAGTTCAATCTCAAATCCCAATATCATTTTTTACAGAAATAAGAAATTCTATCCTAAGATTTATATTTAATCTCAAGGAACCTCATTTAGTCAAAACAATACTGATAAAAAAAATAAAGCTATAAGAAACACTCAGCCTTCCTGATTTTAAATTTGGCTGCAATGTTTCATATTAATATGATTCTAGAATAATTTTATAAAATAAAGTAATAAGCCTAGGAATAAGCTTAAAATGAATTAAGAACTCAATGTAAGACCTAATACTATCCAAATCTTAGGGGGAAAATAAGGCAAAAAAGTTATATAGCGTTGGAGTTGGTAGGAAGCAGGGATCTCATACCAAAGACATCAGCAAAAGAAAGTCATACACACAAAATAATAAACAAATTAGGTGTCATATGTTTAATATGTAGCAAGTGAGAATAGCAACAAAGTAAAAATTCAGTCCACAAAATGAAATAAAGTATTTGTCAATCGCATTTCTGGCACAGAATGATTCTTTTTGTTTAGTGCTTGAACTCAAGGGTTTGGCTTCTCCTGAACTTTTCTGTTCAAGACTAGTACCCAACCATTTCAACTGCACAAACGAACCTTTAAAACACATTTAAAATGGTTACATTCTACCTCTTCCTACTCCTCATCTGCTCATTGAGAAAATGCGTACAGTGGCCAGAGGATGGAAAGTCACACTGGCTTTTTCTTGGCTGGGCTCACTTCCTGTGAGTATCTCTTCATGACCATGTTGCTGTAGTTCAGTTTTTAATATGATTCCTAAAGTTATTTTAATAACTTTCTCTGTTGCTCAACTTAAAAAAAGCAAAAAAAAATAGAAATGATCCTAGCAATGGGCTGGGAATGTGGCTTAATGGTAGAGTGTTTGCATGAGAAGTCCTGGGTAACATTCCTCAGCACCACATCCACAGAAAAAGCCAGAAAGTGATGCTGTGGCTCAAGTGGTAAAGTGCTAGCCTTTAGCAAAAGAGGCTCAAGGACACTGCCCACACTCTGAATTAAATTCAAGCCCAGGAAAGAAAGGAAGGAAGGAATCAAGGAAGGAAGGAAGAAAAAAATCATCCCATCGGAAGGTGGGAATGAGGAGATGGAAAGGTTATTCCAGACTTACTGACTATAAGGTATCCAAAGGGCTTTGGGTGAGCAAGTTTGCCTGTAGGCAACTTCTTCACCTTATTGGCTAACTAAATCTCCATATTTCTTTCAGTACTGCACTGAAAGTCCTTCTAATCCATACGGGTATGACAGAGTCTCTCTGATTCTGAATACATGCAGGCAGTGTCCTCTGTTCATCACAGATATCAGAAAGCACCTCAGTTACACACCATTACTTTCAAATCATTGATATAAGTAAGAAACAAATATACAAAGGAAATCATAAGAACAGGAAATATTTTTTCAAGTTGTCCTGAGGGACTTGGCAGGTAGGATGTGTGTGAATGGAGAGGCCTGGACAGGTCCCACAGCAAAGGCTACTCAGCACGAACGTACTATTTCCAGGTCTGACTGCAGGCCCAGTGCTACCAAATATTCTGAGTTATTTTCCCAGAATAGTTAAGATCTGGAGTCACATAGCTGTCATTACATATCTGTGTATTCAACCACCAGTTCAATAGAAAATGCTCAGAAAATATTCTCCTCTCTTAAACCTTTCTTCGACAACTTATGCCATTGACTATCAACAATTTATGAAGTAGTATATGTAATCTAAAGAATATTTAATTTTAAAGATGTGCATATGGACCGGGAGTGTAGCCTACTGGTAGAGTACTTGCCTAGCATTCATGAAGCCCTGGGTTCAATTTCTCAGTAACACATACACAGAAAATGCCAGAAGTGGTGCTGTGGCTCAAGTAGTAGAGCTCTAGACTTGAGAAAGTCCAAGGACAGTCCCAGGCCCTGAATTCAGTCTCCAGGACAAGTAAAATAATATATGCTTATAGATGATGTGCTAGCATTACATGCAAGTTTATAGGACTTGAAATAAAGTAGCGAAACTCATCTTCAATTAGCTACAAAAACTAAAAATAAAAGGTTTGGAACTGGAGCTATGACTCAAGTGATAAGAACACTGGCCTTGAGCACAGAAGTTTGGAATAGTGCCCCAGCCCTGAGTTCAAGGCCATCCTAGGGACAATTATAAAAGAAATAAAGGAAGAAGAGGAGAGACACAGATGTCTTTACATTTTTTAAAATCTATAAGCTACAAGAGATCCTGGTACGAATCTCTCTAGGATAAAGAGACCTGTATATAAAAGGCAAACAAGAAAACTTTTAAAATGCCAATGAATTCTCTGGACCAAGATTACAAGTGTAAAAAGAGTAAAATTTGCTTTGGTACAATTATTATTCATTTACTATTACTATAGGAAAATGCTGTTATCACAAATTATTTTTAAAAATAAAAATCCATCTGAACCTAGTCAGTATTGAACTAGCATTGCAAATTTAATGATGTGTGTATTTGATGCATATATTTTCTTTGGATTGGATAAAAACAACCACGATTTTTAAGTATTTAATACCTCCTGACATATAAGAATAGCATGTTGTGGTGTCAATTGTGTGTTTGGAGGTCTTTCTTTTAATCAACAAGAAGTGCTTATGGCCACCTATTTCCCTAGTAGTGAGGAAATAAAATAAATGAAATAGCACTTCACATTTGGAACACAAGATGGATTCATTCTTCAAGGGATCTCAGTATTAAACTATCAATGTTCACATCTATAAGTACAGTTGGATGGTCCTCTCCTTTAGGAAACAGAAGAAGAAGAAACTCATAGATCCCCAAACCAAACCTTCCATGAAAATCAGGAAGTTGTCATTATAGCATGCATTTCCAAGGAAGAAGCTCGAGGCTCTAACAATATAGTTGCTGGTTAAGAATCATCTGACTTTGATCTACATGCCATTCAAAGCCATAGCTTAGAAGTTGAACCCTTATATCACTATTCCATATATACAAAACCTATTTGCTCATTTCTGTATTCATTCATGTAGTACAGAAACCATCAGAGGGGAATAAGTCCAAAAAGGCAAATTGTACCTCTTATGACTACAAGGGATGTAGTGTTCAGTACACTGGAAATTACTTTTCTAGCAAAATAAATCAGAGCACCCCTCAATTTTTTAAATCTCAAATTATGAATGATGTTTACAGTTCTTGGCTTCGAGCTTTATAGTCCACATATAATAGGCAAAAACAAAATCCAACATAAAAGGCAAAACATGTCTTACAATTTGATATATAATATTCCTTTTATGGAATCAGTCCCTCTGATAAACTTGTTTTAAAACCCTAGGCAAAATAGCTCCACTAAAACTATCACTTGCATAAGTATTGTCTTGTCATCAGAACTGCATGATGAAGAAGAAATAGGAAAGCTAAAATGTGTAAGAGGTTAGGACTAACAACATAGATCAGGAATAAATAAAGGATGGAAATTTGTAATGCTAGACAAGCAGGGACAACTCAGTGGGTGGCAGTAAATATCTAACAATCATTGCTCTTCCAAAACAAAGCAGTGGAAAAGAGGGGGGGAATGCTCATAGGAAATGCAGGAAATGATACTTCTTGGGTTTTATAAATCCTGTTACAGGGTTAATTAACATCAAGACCATGACAAGACTGAAGTGGACACACCTGGCCAAGAAACCTTGCAGGAAGCACATATGCAGTCTTTAGAAGCAGCAATCTCCAGGAAAGAAGTGCTAAATTACTGCTCAGTACTATACCTATTTTATTTTTTAGAAGACTTTTCAAAGGCTTATTTATAGCTTACATGCAAGAGCTATTTGAACAAATGCCTGCATTTTAATTACACAAGTTCAGAGTTCTGTCTGTACTTTTGTGATCTTCAGAGCTACACAATGCTGGGAAGTTTCAAAGGTACAAACTAATCTGCACAGTTGGGGTGCGATATGCCATCCAAAGATCATGAAATTAATGAGGTCACCTTTAAAGGGGCCACATTATCTTGAACTGGTTTAATTTGAGCAAAGAAAAAAATCCTCTCACTTTCATGTAGTCTTAAAACATTTTTATTACAGCTACTTAATTTTATGACACTGGTCAGAGGAACTTTCTCTCTCTCTCTCTCTCTCTCTCTCTCTCTCTCTCTCTCTCTCTCTCTCTCTCTCTCTCTCTCTATTCTTATAACAAAATTGAGGATCTCTTTTATCCATAATTTACATTTAACCCCTTTTTCTCAAATTTAAAGGTTGCTTGGAAATTCATGGTGAGTTTTGGATATTCAAAAGAGCAAAATTGCCAATGCAACAATGTAAACATTTTGTGCATTTGAAATATATTAGTTTCCAAGTTTTAGAAGGCCGTATAATATGTATTTAAATTTTTCATCTCTTCAAATTTAGAATAAGGACTAAAGATATGTCTCAATCACTAGAATACAAGCCTAGATGCAGGAAACCCTGAGCTTAAAACCTAGATCTATGATATACACATATATATCAGATACGTGATACTATTTCTGACTTAAACATTGAAAGATATGGGATTTACATTTAGTTCCATAAAATTGAAAAACAGCATTTCACTTCTCTTTGAGCTAATCCACTGAGAAATCTAATAAGATGATAAAATAGACATTTGTAACAATATATAAGAACTAATAATTGCTGCAAATTTATTGCTGCTGCTAATAATTAGTTTTTCAAAATTTGCTGTCATAATCATAGTTCCTTATTTTTATTACTAAAATCCTATCAACTATTTGTTGCTGTTGGTGGTGGTCATGGGGATTGATCTCTGGGCCTGGGTGCTGTTCCTGAGATCTTCAGTTCAAGGCTAGAGTTTTACCATGTTTAGCAATAGTGCCACTTAAAATCATCTATGTTTTGCTGGGCATGGTGGCTCACTCCTATAATCGTAGCTACTCTGGAGGATAAGATCTGAGGATCAAGGTTCAAAGCCAGCCCAGGCACAAAAGGACCTGAGACTCCAATTAACCTCTAGAAAAGGGGAAGTAAGGCTTGGCTCAGGGGAGGATGGTAGTCTTGAGCTGGACAATGCCCAGGCCCAGGGGTAGGGCAGTAGCCTTGGGCTGAAGAGCTCAGGGACAGTGCTCAGGCAGAGAGAACAAGCCCCATGACCCACAAAAAAAGAAAATCAACTATGTTTTAAAAACCAGGTGTGGTAACCCATAAGTATAATCTGAGCTCCTCAGAATTTGGAGACAGGAGACTCTAGAACTCAAGGCCAACCTTACTTAGTAAGATCCTTTTTGAAAAACAAAATAGAAGAGAAAGATGTGGGCACATAGGTCAAGTAGGAAAGCACTTGTCTAGCTTTAAGTAAGGCCTTAGGTTCAGTCCCTCTTATGAAAAAAAAGGAGTTTTGGCACTACCTATAACTTTAGACACTCAAAAAGTAGGAAATATTGTTAATATCTTGCAAACCCACAAAAATTCTCATTAACAAGCTTTAGCTTGTCAGCCCTCAATGTCACATGAGGAACAGTGGTTTAGGAATCTTTCACAGGAGGTAAGTTTCTGTCTGGCCTTCACTTCTGGGGAATATCTCACTGGGAATGGAGGAATACCTGAAGCTTACCCAGCATGTACAGAAAGTAGTGGCTAGATGTAGGGACATAATCCAGGCAGGATTCTGGACACTAAGGCAGAAGACCACCACACTGAAATGCACTACACTACAGCCTGACTCCAAGAAGAAAAGCAGGAGGGTCAGAGAACATTACAGCAGGACAAAGAGAGTAACCACACCCTCAACTGTGCCAATCATCTTCCATAGGAGGAATGCAAACACATGGCCTGGCTGCTCCTGCAGGGCAGGCAAGACTAGGTCTAAGTAAATCACCTTTTTTTCACACCCATCCTGGCACCTAACCAGGAGATGAGGGTCATCCACCCAGATTTCGTGGCCTAGAGATGAGACAAACCGTCCTCTGGATTGCGAAGAACTCATGTTGTTTAGACCCCAAGGGGATATATAAATGAATCCTGCTGTTCAGCCCCAGGAAACATCAGGCCTACCTCCTAGGTGATGGGCCTGTCAGGACTGTCCATGCCTTGAACTTGGGAGACTGACTTTCCTGTGACCTTGACCCCAAACCTGCTGTGATTTTAGGGTCAGACTAGCAGGGACATCATTACACCAGGCCTGTGTGCTGGGGTCTCTCTTGGTTCTAGGCTTGTCATCATAACAGGGTACTTCAGTTCTCCATTAGGGTCGATAGGGGTTGTTGGTATTGTTTTTATGCTCTTTCTTTCCTCTCCTGATCTCATAGCTCTATTTTCTTACCGTGTTAAGTGTATTCTTGGGGCTATAGGCTAATATTATAAGCATGAGATACCAATGCCTGGCAAGAATCTCATTTTTAACTGAACCTTATTCCAAGTTATTTATGTGATTCTGACTTTTATATTGAAAAAAGTAATTTAAAAAAAAATTTTTTTGCCAGTCCTGGGCTTGAGCTCAGGGCCTTAGAACTGTCCTTGGACTTTCTCAAGGCTAGAGCTCTACCACTTGAGCCTCAGCACCACTTCTGGCTTTTTTCTATATATGTGGTACCGAGGAATTGAACCTGGGTCTTCATGCATGCTAGGCAAGCACTCTCCCACCAGGCCAAACTTCCGGCCTGAAATAAGTAATTTTACCAAGACTTGACATGGATAGTCATATATTGTTCCCTAGCCTCAAGACAATATGACTTTTTGAGCCATAAACCATATATTTAATGTATATAAATTAAATTTATTTTGCTTTCTCCATGGTATCATTATTATTTTTGTATCTTTGATATTTTCCATTCAATTTTATATATTCCCTCATATCGAATCATATTGTACCAAGTGACTTTGATTCCACTCAAAAATACAGCTTCATTAATATTATGCTTTATTCGTTCTTTCCATCTGGACACTAATGAATTACTTTTTAACTTTTTACATTCCTATATTCATTCAAGAATTGCATTTCTTTTATGACTTCTTTGAGGCTAGGAGGAAGTTATTTATCTAAACCCTCTGTTTCATGAAGTATTAGTATAACATATTTACTTCATCATTACTTGCTCCTGACTGCTTCCTGTTTTATTCCTCCATGGTTTATCTGTTGATTTTTAAATTTTACTCACATATAAATGAGACTATAAACTTGGTGAAAGGTAAGATAAAGAAACACTGAGGGTGGGCAATGAGATAGGAAATCGCATATCTTAGACTTAAATTTTCAGGTTCAGATATTCTCACACTGAGTCAATTCTTCTTCTTCCTCTTCCTCTTCCTCTTCCTCTTCCTCTTCCTCTTCTTCTTCTTCTTCTTCTTCTTCTTCTTCTTCTTCTTCTTCTTCTTCTTCTTCTTCTTCTTCTTCTTCTCCTTCTTCTCCTCTCCTTCTCCCTCTCCTTCTCACTCTCCCTCTCCCTCTCCCTGTCCTTCTCCTTCTCCTCCTCCTCCTCCTCCTCCTCCTCCTCCTCCTCCTCCTCCTCCTCCTCCTCCTCCTCCTCCTCCTCCTCCTCCTCCTCCTCCTCCTTCTTCTTCTTCTTCTTCTTCTTCTTCTTCTTCTTCTTCTTCTTCTTCTTCTTCTTCTTCCTCCTTAACCTTTCCCTTGTTCCTAAAGGGCAGGCCTCCTTGTAATAAGTCCTTCTTGTGACCCTCAGGAAAGCCTTTCATGTCCAATCTTGTCTGTGTTGCTACTTCCTTACCCAGCATTATGCACAACATTCGACCTTCCTCATACAGAATGTGGGGCTGCATCCAACAGCAGCAGCAAGCACTCTTCCAGGGTAGCCCCCATTCCACTATTATTGAACTTTCCTTCTATAAACACATTGTGTACATTTCTGTAGCCACCTTACCCCCTGGAAATCAAAGGATCATTATATGTCTTTCTAAACTCTGTTTACTTATGATAAAAATGATACCCATTAGTGTTCACAAAGGCATGTTACTAGGCCCAGATTTCATATTATCAGCCATTGCAGCTTGATTTTTAATAATGCTCCTTTCTATTGTTGTTGTTGTTGTTGTTGTTTTTTGCCAGTCCTGGGCTTGAGCTCAGGGCCTGAGCACTGTCCTTGGACTTTCTCAAGGCTAGAGCTCTACCACTTGAGCCTCAGCACCACTTCCAGCTTTTTTCTATGTATGTGGTACCGAGGAATCGAACCTGGGTTTTCATGCATGCTAGGCAAGTACTTTAACCACTAGGCCAAACTCCTGGCCCCTCCTTTCTATTGTTTTAACTGGAAGTTGTTTTGTTTTCTTTTGGAAGAACCGTGCCCTTATTTTGATAGATTGGAGATAGGAAGAGGAACCAAACTAGCTCTACCTTACTCTCTTAGGCCTCAGGTATACGTGCACTAATTTAAAAGTGCGGGTATAATTATGCCCAAGATGTTGTATTATGTTATTCCTTGAACAACTTAAGAGCTTGAAAGAAAACTATAATTCCACATAGAAAAATATCCCTCTTGATCCTGGGACCTTTAGGATATGTATATATATATATATATATATATATGTATATATATGTATGTATATATATATATGAAGAGAAAGGCTGGCTTACATTCAGAGAGAATAATTTATTCTGTCATCATTAAAAAGTGGGAGAATTCCATATATATTATTTCCAAAGTGAAACCAGGGAACATTTAAAGTCACAAATCCCTTCATCTACTTGATTTTACGTGCCTTGCCTACCACTATGTATTTCTTGTTACAAGGAGGGGTTAAAAATGTTTCTGCCTGAAAGATTTTCTCCCTTACAACCCATTTTCTCACTCTACTTTGCCCCACAAAATGACAAATCTGTGACATCATAATCTTTTTTTTTTCTCCAGAAACAAATTGTGAAGCCATTAGGACAATACAGTGACTTCAAGGCAGGATCAGAAGGAGCAGCTGGCTAGAGTGAAAAAAAAGGAGTAGCCTTATTCAAACACATATATATCTCCCATAATAACCAGGGAAATTCAGAAGATTGCTGTCAGCACAAATTGCATTTTGTATAAATGCCATCTCCTCTCAAGTTCACCACAGCATGAACATCTTTCTGTATCTAGTGCTTCTGCCCTTTTCCCCTTAGAGGCCTTTAGCAGAGTCAACTTTTATATTCCATGTATCATTAAAATGACTTAAATTGGTAGGAATGGGGCATGTCTGACATTTAATTATTTACATAAATAAAGAGGTGCTCTTGTAATGCTAACCACAGTTCCAGTACCGTTTTATCAGGTGGATGTGCTGTGTATGTTGTCTAACAGTTTTGCGAAAAGAGTATCTATTCAATGATCCATTCACGAGGCTCAAAAGGGTATGTTTTGATAGAAGCCTTTTGAAGTGATAATGACACATCAATAATTACTGTTAATATTCCTATCCAGATCTATGCTATATGTGGTGAGGGATAAAGGGTAATATATGGCTTTTTGCATATGAGAGATGAGGCTAAGATAAAAAAATAAATTACACAGTAATACAAGGAGTTATGAATAATACCAAATGAACAGCATGAGCCACACATACTGAGTTCAGAGAAGAATGTCATGACTGAAAAGGCCATGGGAACTGAGAGTTGAGCCCATGACCCAACCACAGCTCTACAATTCAGCTGCTATGTGGCTTCATTTCTGGAAGCTCTGAAGTCCTCAACTATAAAAATAGGTGAAATTTATACCTACTACATGAGACAGGAAGAAAGATAGATGTAAATGGGAGGTACACATACATACATACATACATACATACATACATATTTTTCCTCAAGTTTTTGATGCAAAGAAAGCAATGGATTAATGGAAAAATAGAAGTGAACTGGTGTTTCAAGTGAAAAGCTGGATATCAGATATTAAAATTTTAAGTAGAAACAATATTTGAAGAAAAAACTGATTAAAGCTGTGTATTGGTGGCTCATGCCTGTCAGCTTCTCAGGTTGAGATCTGAGCATCAGAGCTTGAAGCCAGCACAGGCAGATATATCCATGTGACTCTTAACCTGCAATTAACCAGAAAAAAAAATGGAGGCATAGATCAAACCGTAGAGTGCCTGCCATGAGCAGAAAAAGCTAAGAGCATGAGACCTTGAGTTCAGGTCCTAATACCATCACAAATAAATGATGAAATGAATCCATAAAATACATTTGGAGGAAAAAAATGAGTGAATTAGTCTACTTAAAAGTCAGATCTTCAGAAAAGAAAAGAAAAAGACAAACTTAAAGGAATAGACTCGAATTAAACTTTTGGAAAATAGTAAACTTGGGCTGCATTTACAGTTTATGTGTTATGTAATTATATATTTGACAATATTTATTGAAAATGTTTTGTGTATCAGACCATCTTTTAGTAAGGGGGGCTATAACAATAAGGGAAGTTCCTGTCTCTGTCCTGTGAGACAAACAGAGATGTCCCTGAAGAAGCACATAATGTGATTCAATTTGTGCTTTAGAAATATTCACTCTATAGTCCTATTAAAAAGAATTGAAAGTATGCAGAAACTAGAGTAGAAACTGTAGAATTCTGTTTCAATGGCCCACAAGTCAAGGGAGGAAATGGAAAATTAGTCTAGAAACAGTGAGACGAGTATTTTGAAAATGGTTGCAAAGAAAAAAAATCACATGAATTAGAAATGGATGGAATGTAAAAATGCCATTATTAAGAGGATATTTTATTCTATTAGGAACTACAATATAATACTTCAGGTGGAAACTTAGCAGACAAATTCTATGAGAGGTTTTTGCAGTTCCTTTCTTCCTTCTTCCTACCACTCCTTTCTTCCTTCATTTCTTCATTACTTCTTTCTCTCCTTTCCTTCTTTTCTTTCCTTTCCCCCCCCCCCCATCCTGCTAATCTTTCTCCTTTCTGGCCTCTTTCTCTCTTAAAGTCATCTTCTTAGTCGAGGCAGGTAATCTTTGATGGAGATGTCCTGCTTTGGATTCCTGACAAACTGAGGAAACAGGAAAGAACTCAATGCAAATTCAATAAATTGATGTCGGAAAACGAAGAATGTATCTTATTGGAGTCAAATAATTGCACTGTCTTCGTAGTATGAGATTAATTTCACTTAACACTACACAGAACTCTGAGTCCCTTAGGGGACAGGAAGAATGTCTCTGAAACAGAGAAAGATAGACAAGTGTTGTCTGCTCTGTGCTGCTTGGATTCCATCTGTACAGAATTCTAACAGGATTTCTCCCTTATCACCCACAGATTTATAGATGAGCTCTTTTATTACCAGACATCTTTTCTTCTTGAAGAAGACAGAAACCTACAGGCGTCAATCGCTAATAAGGATGGTTTTCTTGCATTACGATCCACGCCACAATGTGCTTTCCTTGTAAAATCCCAAGAGTAAAAAATGATAAGACAGGTGTCTGCCACTAGCTTCAATGGAGCTGTCAGATGTGTGAGCTGCTTTGTCGCTATCTCACATCTGAGTTAACACATACAGACTGGGAAATTTATGTCAGCCAAGGTGAGGTCAAACTACCATCACCTTTGCAACCCATTTGTCACAAAGCACAAACCATCTGACTTCTTAAAAATGTGCATGTCTTGATTAGATACTAGAAGAGCTCTTTGGCCTTAATGATGGAAGATAAGAGATCCTGAGAAAAATGACCCATCTATCAAGTCACCGAAGGCTCCCTCACCCCAGAAATCTTTTGAATTTATACATTGTCTGAGTTCTGTAGAGGAAAACACACTTTCACTTTTTCCCTTTGTGGTTAATAGCAAAACAATGAGAAATTTTAGTGTATTTGCCATTGCATACCCTGGGTTGTCTGTGTGTTGGGAAGTTTTTGTCTATTTGATGACTACTGGGGAATAATCCCTTTTATATCCCAATTTTATTGTACAGATAATGTATAGTGGAGTTTCAGTTACATAAGTCAGGCAAAGAGTATATTTCCTCTTGGCCACAGATTTACAGTGCCTATACTAGGACAAGAACAAAACATTGTCCATACTTGCTGATAACCTTTAAAGAATAGAAGCCCTTATTAGCGAACATATCACCATGAACTTTTAAAAGAAATGGGAGCAGTACACACATGGTTTTGCTCCTCCAAGTCAATAATGAAAAATCACACCCATAAAGACTGCATAAAATCAAGAAAATATCTTTGTGAAATAAGTTGACCCAATTTGATTAACTATTTCTGTAACAACCATACCAGTCTTGTTACCACATGTAATGGAAAAATCTAACTGACTGTAATTATGATCTGTAGCTTCTTTGCTCAAGTTCAAAGTACGCCAATATGTACAAGAGAGAGCACAAGGAGGTGGACAAAGGTACTCATACCTATAATCTTTACTACTCAAGAGACTGAGATCTGAGCCTCTCAGTTTAAAGCCAGCCTAGTCAAGGAAGTCTATGAGACTCTTACTGCTAATTAACGACTAAAAAAGCTGGAAGTGGAGGTGTGGCTCAGTGGTTAAGTACCATCCTTATGTATAAAAGCTAAATGAAATTCTCCAGGCCCTATGATCAAGCCCTAGTACCAGCACACAAGTACACATTAATGAAAACTAAAAGACCTATATTGCTATCTATAAATCTATACACCTATACTTTTCCTAATTATTGGCCAGTGTCAGTTTACTGGTGATGATTATGCAAATCAAATCTGAATACACTACTGTGGGTCAATGAATTATAATTAAATTTGAAACATCGTGGTGATGAAAACATATCTGGTGGTTGATTAGATACCTGGAAATGTCTGCTAGATAAAAATTTTGTCTCATAAATCATTGAGAAAAGGAGTCACACTTAAGTGCATAAATACTGCTTAATCTTGATACTCAACTATGTGTGCATAATTAATTAATTCCATGTGTTACTCATAAAGTACTTTTAATAGTTTTTATCAAGTGTAATAGTTGACCTAAAGTATATCACTTATCTAGAAAGTTCCACATAAAATTATGTTTCTGAATGTAAATGATTTGACTGGTAGGAGAGTGATATCTATTCATATGCACAGGCAAATTTCTTTTTAAATCTCTTGATTTATGCCATAGATTTACCACTAAATTGTTTATTCTGGCAGAGACTGAATTTGACTTATATAAAAATCCCATAGTTGTTCAGAAATTTAATCCACTCAGTTCAGAATTTAGTCGTTGATAGGAATAACAAAGAATGCTTTAGGATAGAAAACTGGTTGACCTTCTTGTCATTAACTTGAAATCATTCACAGCTTCTTTTAGAAAATTATTATGGATCTATGAACTCTGATATAAAATCTGAGATCTGAAACAAATAATTGTATTTGCCAGTGTGCAGCTACTTTTTATTATTATTTGGAATGTGTATAAGTCTTCAAGGTAATGAGTTTCAATTTTTCTTCATAAACCTGTTACCTGCTGTGTAAAGCAGTGCTTCCATTTATCTGAAAGGTTTGAAATGTGAGCAGTGCTCATAGTTAATCATTTGTATAAGAACAGATACCGACCTGAAATCTGAAATACCTACAGTAAAGCAAGTTCAACGACGAGACTCAGAAAAATGAGAGAAAAATCAGAAGCAGAAATTGAAGCTCTACAGAACCTCTGAAGAATTACTTACTGGGAAGAGCTCAGATTTCTACATAGCTAAAATATAGTCCTTTAATCAGTGACAAAGTCTTTCATTATCTCAAACTTAACATTTGAAATAGTAATGCAAGCATGGCAAAGCAAGACACGGCAGCTACTGGTACTCAACTATATATTTGCTTTCATGCTAATAGCATTTATTGATGCATAAAGCACATGCAAAAGTCTTAAGTACATTATTTGATTTTGATATTAGCAATGTATGAAAATGCTGTCCTTACAAAATATTTAGTATTTTTATCTTTTCACATATTCCCAGTCTATTTCTTGCTCTCTGTCCCTAGGCTAACAATTGCTATCTTGATTTCAAGTATTATGGATTAAATTCTCCATTTGTCTCTCTTTTTGTTTCTCTTTTCCTCTTTTTCTCTCTGTCTCTCTCTGTGTCTCTCTCTGTGTCTCTCTCCCTCTCTCTCTGTCTCTGTCTCTGTCTCTCTCTGACTGTCTCTGTGTCTCTCTCTGTCTCTCTCTGTGTCTCTCTCCCTCTCTCTGTCTCTCCCTCTCTCTGTGTCTCTGTCTCTCTCTTTGTCTCTCTCTGTCTTTCTGTCTGTCTCTCTCTGTCTCTCCGTCTCTGTCTCTCTCTCCGTCTCTGTCTCTCTCTCCCTCTCTCTCTCTCTGTCTCTCTGTCTCTGTCTCTGTCTCTGTCTGTCTGTCTCTGTCTGTCTGTCTCTCTCTGTCTGCCTCTGTCTCTCTCTCTGTCTCTGTCTCTGTCTCTCTCTCTCTCTGTCTCTGTCTGTCTGTCTCTGTCTGTCTGTCTCTCTCTGTCTGCCTCTGTCTCTCTCTCTGTCTCTGTCTCTGTCTCTCTCTCTCTCTGTCTCTCTCTCTCTCTCCCTCTCTCTGTCTCTGTCTCTGTCTCTGTCTCTCTCTCTCTGTCTCTCTCTCTCTCTCTCTCTCTCTCTCTCTCTCTCTCTCTCTCTCTCTCTCTCTCTCTCTCTCTCTCTCTCTCTCTCTCTCTCTGTCTTCTCTGTCTTCCTATGAGGAGGGAATGTTTGGGGTTGAAATCAGGGACTCATGATTGCAAGGCAGATGCTCTACCACAGAGCCACACATGTAGCCCCCTCTTTTGCACTGGTTATTTGGGGATAGAATCTTGATTTTGGTCTGTGTCAATGTCAAGATCTTCCAATCTGTCTTGCCAAATCTTTGATTATAAGCTTCTACTGAGATAAAGGCGTGCAATTCTGATCTCATGTTCTCAACTAGCTGGGGTGATCATCCTGTATTGTTTGAGGAGTCAGTCAAAATATTGCCTGTCAGCCGGGAGTTTGGCCTAGTGGTAGAGTGCTTGCCTAGCATGCACCAAGACCCGGGTTCAATTCCTTGGTACCAAGTACTTAGAAAAAGCCGAAAGTGGTGCTGAGGCTCAAGTGGTAGAGCTCTACCCTTGAGAAAAATCCAAGGACAGTGCTCAGGCCCTGAGCTTAAGCCCAGGACTGGCAAAAAAAAAATATTGCCTGTCAACATCAGACTGAAATCCTTCCAACGGTCAGCCATTTAAGCAGCAAGGGTTTCTGGTATGAGCCAATATGCCCAGATCAGTTTTTATTGTTGAACTTCATTCATAATGAAATGACACAGTACTGTTTTTTGCACTTGACTTCTTTTGTTCCATTAAATAATTTTCAAAGTTTATCAATGGAGTAACAGTGGTATTATTTTCTTTTGGTTTCAAGGGTTGGCTGGCTGGCTACTGTATGGCTATAGCACAGATTGTTAAACTGTTCTCTTAGTCATGTACATTAATGCTTCTTCTTTTAGCCTATTATGACCAAAATTATCATTCACATTCCCATATAAGTATAATTGTTGATTCACACTATTTTATTTTCTTGGCTCAATTAACCGCAGAATACCTATAAGGCAGAGATGCCTCACGCCTGCATCCTGGATACTCAGGAGGCTGAGATCTGAGGACTGTAGTTTGAAACCAGACCAAGCAGAAAAGTCCCAGTGAGACTCTTAACTCCAATAAACCACACACAAAAAAGCTGGAAGTAACACTGTGGCTCAAGTGGTAGAGTTAGCATTCAAGCACAAAAAGGATCAGAGACAGCACCCAGGCCCTAAGTTCTAGCTCCAGGACCAGCAAAAAAAAAAAAAAAAGCATAGGGTAGAATACCTGTCTGAGCCACACTTTAAACATTTATTTATATTCATGAAAATCTAACTTATACCTTGAGAATAATTTTCTTCCCACCAGCAACTTACAGAAGATCATTATACTTGATCAGTGAAAGGGAAACCATGACTATAATTTCAACTTATCCTATCATCTTTTTCAAGAAATTCAGAGATTTTCTGATTTTTTAAGTATTAGCAAGTTAATCAGTCATTTTAATAAACTATAATAGCATAGAATTTCTTATAATTTTTCTTATAGATAACCCATTAATTTGGTAATTCTAGTTTATTACACACTTTCCTAACTTTTTAGTCAAACTAAAAATTTAATTTTGTCCTAGTAATTAAAAGTATTTATATGTCACAATCATAACTCTGTAATCAATTTAAGTGTAAAAGAAGGAATATCTCAAAACCGAGTACCCCCAAAGCCCTAGGACCTATCTCCATATGTCATCATTTGTCTTGATTTTTATATGTCTTTATTGAACCAATGTATTTCTTTATATCTTACTTTTCAGAAATTCAGGAAAAACTGTTTTGAAAGAATTACATAGAAAATATAAATAAGCATCAGTGAAGTCCTGAAAGACAAGTATTGAAAGAAAGAGGGAAATGGATTTTGTGACATAATATTTCTACTTAGAAAGTTCTCTTTATTTTCTGGTCTGAATTTTGTTTCAGAAAAGAGACTTTTTAGTGGGGCAAGGTGGCTCATGCCTGTAATCCTAGCTACTCAGGAGGCTGAGATCTGAGGATCACGGCTCAAAGCCAGCCCAGGCACTAAAGACTGAGAGACTCTTATCTCCAATTAATCACTAAAAAACGGGAAGTGGGGCTGTGGCTGAAGGGGTAGGGTAGTAGCCTTGAGCTGAAGAGCTCAGAGACAGCAACCAGGCACAGTTCAAGCCCCATCACACACACACACACACACACACACACACACAATGAATTTTTGCAAGACAGCTACATTTTTAGACAGTGAAAATATTAGTCATTTATAAATATAAAAGATTTCACCTCAGGATGAAGATCCAAGACAGGAACAAAATAGAAGACATGTAAAATATTCTCATAATTTCTTCAGAAAAAAAAAAACCTTCCACATTTCCACATGTGTTAACCTTTCATTAAACTAGACTTGCATTTTATGGTACTTATCATGAGTATTTATAAACCAGGGCTCATATGAACCTTTTTTTTTTTTCTTTCCCATCCTGGGGCTTGAACTCAGGGCCCTAGGCAAGTCCTTGGGTTTTCTCAAGACTAGTGATCTAGCACTTGAGCCACAGTAAGACTTTTGGCTTTTTCTGTGTATCTGGTATCGAGGAATACAACACAGGGCTTTTTGTATGCTAGGCAAGCATGTTACCACTAAGCCAATCTCCCAGGCCAAACCATTTTTTTCCAAATAATAGTTAATTTTTTTTGAAATACAGAAAATAGTCCAAAGTTCTAGTTAAATTCAAATCAATACTAGCTAACAATAATTGAATGTGTGGTGCTTAACATCATCTAAGGATTTTCTACCCATTACGTGGTCTAATCTTCAAAATACCATTTGGATATCATTATCAAAATTATGCCAGTATTATAACTGGAAAACTGCAGGATTCATAGGAAAATAATGTGAGTAAAAGCACCATGTTAATAAGGAATGGGAGCAGAAATTAAGCCCATGTAGGTTTTTCATGTTGCTATTGAAAAGGCCATGATATTATCCACTATTTTGGATAATATCATGGACTTTTCCTTTCCTTTTCTTTTATTTTCTTGAGTGCATGTGTGTGTGTGAGAGAGAGAGAGAGACAGAGACAGAGACAGACAGACAGACAGAGTACTAGGGCTTGAGTCCAGAACTTTAAGTTTTTGTTTAGTGTTTTGGCATTATATCATTTAAGCCATATCTACACTTTCACCATTTTTCTGGCTCATTAGGAAATCTGAATCTCTCCCAGATGTGTTTTTCCCAGAGTGGCTTTGAACAGATATCTCCCTATCTTAAGCTCCTGTGTAGCTAGGATTACAAACATGAGCCGCTAGTGCCAGCTTGTGTCTACATCTTTCTCTTCAAACTAAAGTTTTAAGAAAGAAAATACTCTAATCTAATCCTAGCTATTCAGGAAGCTGAGATCTGAGGATTGTAGTTCAAAGCCAGCCCAGGCACTAACGAACCTGAGACTCTTATCTCCAATTAACCAGTAAAAAAATGGAAGTGGAGCTGTGGCTTAAGGGGTATGGTGGTAGTCTTGAGCTTAAGAGCTCATGGACAATGCCCAGGCCAAGGGGTAGGGCGGTAGACTTGAGTTGCGGAGCTCAGGAACAGCGCCCAGGCCCGAAGTCCAAGCCCCACGACTGCCAAATAAATATATACATACATACATACATACATACATACATACATAAATACATAAATAAATAATCTAATTACCTTACAATGATATAACATGCAATTAATAATTGTCATAGATCTCTACAGTGTACTATAAACTATCAGAAATCACTATTAAATGAATTGTATACACTAAATATACTGTAAAAAGCTTAGCAATTATAATGCAGATTCTTTTCAAAGAACAATTAGCTTTCATTTAGCAAGAATATTTGCAATTGTATGCAGACAATATACAAGATACATAGTATTTACTTCTGTGAAATAATCATACATTTCTAAAACTGCCCCATTTATTGACTTACAAATAAGTCTTTTCCATTTCCACTTGCTAATTTATAAACTCCTACCATTCTGGCAGCTATACTTAGAAATGAGTAGGATTCCTAAGTCTGATATATTTTTTTGCCTGGAAAATAACATAAATTTTCATTCAAATGAGTGACAGGGTTTGAATATGTTCTATTAAAACAATTGGTGGTGCTATGGCTCAAGTGGTAGAACGGTAGCCTTGAGCTAAAGAGCTCAAGGACAGCACCCAGGCTCTGAGTCAAAGCCCCAGGACCAGCACAAAATATGTATAACATACAAAGACACACACACACACAATAGAAAAATGGAGGAAATTAGAATTCAGATAAAGGTTTGGCATTATTTTGTTTGGCAGAATGTACAGAATGTATATGAAAAATTTCCTTGAACACGGGCACTAAGAAATTATGTTAAGCGAAGTCAGGTTCATATAACCAAAGATTGCATGTGTTCCCTTGTATGTAGAAGACAGATTTGCCTTTGGAGATTAGTTTTGGAGGGATTCAATTTTTTTAGCTGTTGATACATTTTAAATATGAGACCTTTGTCCATTGTATGGTTAGTGAAGCCTACAGAGTGGGAGAAGATCTTCACATGAAGAAATGCTCGACATCTCTGGCCATAAAAGAAATGCAAATCAAAACAACTCTAAGATTTCACCTCACTCCAGTTAGAATGGCAGGGATCAAGAAATCTAATAACAACAGATACTGGAGGGGATGTGGCCAGGAGGGATCACTACTTCACTGTTGGTGGGAGTGCAAACTTGTTCAACCACTATGGAAAGCAGAATGGCAGTTCCTCAAAAGACAAAACATAGAGCTCCCCTATGACCCAGCAATTCCACTACTTGCATTTACCCAATTGTCCAGAAACAAGGACATACTAAACCCACTGGCACAATGATGTTCATTGCAGCACTATTTACCATAGCAAAGATATGGAAACAACCAAGATGTCCCTCAGTTGATGAGCGGATCAACAAGATGTATTTATACACAATGGAATTCTATGCAGCTGTTAGAAAGAACGACATTGCCCCATTTGTAAGGAAATGAAAAGACTTAGAAAAAGTCATATTAAGTAAAATAAGCCAGAGTCAAAGGAACATAGGCTCACTGGTTTCCCTCATTTGTCATAATCAGTGGAAACCTTGGGCTCTCCTAGTAGAGATTTACAATGGAACAAAACCTAGATACATAAGGCCATCTAGGATGATGCTAAATGAAAGGACCGCCAGGATATAGAAAGGAGTGATTGTTGTCCTTAATGTACTATGTTATTTTTTATCTCTTTTGCTGTCCCTTGGTTATCTCATATTGTTACAGTATTTCACCTGGTTATCTGATACATTGTCTATATGTGTACTTGGTTATTTGAAGTTGGGTAGAGAAACAAGATGAGGGGCAGGTATAGGGGGAGGGAAATGGGGACCAAGACATGAGAAAGGGTATCAATGTTTGTGAAGTAATGCACCTTCTATCTGATGAATATAATGTAACCCTTCTATTAATTACAATAAAAATATATGAAAAAAAGAAAGTTGTGCTGGGTGCTGGTGGCTTACGTCTATAATCCTAGCTATTCAGGGGGCTGAGATCTGAGGATCATGGTTGAAAGCCAGCCCCAGCACAGAAGTCCATAAGACTCTCATCTCCAATTAGCAAACAGAAAAATGGAAGTAATGCTTTGGCTCAAAGTGGTAGAGAGCTACCCTTGAACTTAATTGCCAGTGACAGTGTTCAGGCACAGAGTTCAAGTCCCATGACTGACTAAACAAACAAAAAAATAAAATAAAATTGTATATAAGAAACATTGTAAGATTATTTTGTTAGCATTTCACTGGAAGATTAATAGGTTCTCCATGGGGTTGCTCAAGTTTTCTAACTCATTTCATTTTTTTCATATATTTTTATTGTAATTAATAGAAGGGTTACATGATATTTGCCAGATAGATGGTGCATTAATTCCCATACATTGATACCCTTTCACACGTCTTGGTCCCCATTTCCCTCCCCCCACCCCCACCCCTCATCTTGCTTTCCCCCATTCCCTATCCAATTTCAAATAACCAAATACAAATATATCCAATATATCAGGTAACAAAGTGAGATACTGTAAAATCTCATATTGCTACAGTATCTCATTTCATTTTTTATGCAGAAAACAGATCCTAGACATTGCTTTCCATCTTAAGAACAAAGCAGAAAGAAAGTAGGTAAGAATTAATACCGAGTTGTTTTACAGTAACTGAAAGAGAAGCTCCTGACAATTATTAGAATTATTACAGAAATCGGTTTCTCTAGTGGTGGGGCAAACTGGTGCCCTACTGATGGATTCTCGTCATCAAATACCTTTTTCCTAGTTTGAAAAGGATGTTCCTATGTTGAGATATCATATACAACATTCAGATTTCATGCTTTTATCCAATAATCTGATGTCTTGTTCTTCTGGAGTCAGCATCAGGTATCTCCTGCACATGAGACACACTCACCCCAAGTTAGACACTTGCCCTCCTCTTTCCTTTGCCCAATTCTCTGTATGATTTTCCCTACCTGGCTCCCCTCTCTATATATTGTCTGTATTGCTGTCCAGTTCTTCCATCAAACTTGTCACAATACACTATTTTTACTTCTGAAGTTTCAAAAATATGTTAATTTTCTCTCCTCAATTTTAAGTAAACACAGAGGAAAAAGTAACACAGCATTCACAGGTTTGTTTCATCTCCAAGATACCAGTCAATAACCCCTAAGAAAACATGTGCTTAAATCAAGCAGCCCCACCTACTCAAAAATTGCTGGAAACCCATATGATTTAAAATATACATCTTAAGAAGGGTTAGAAATTATTCGTGTATACCTCCTGTTAAGTGTTGGACATAAAGCTTCTAAAGTCCTATGTTCTCTCTTCAGTGATTAGATAATATCTTTGCTGAAAAAGCAAACAATGAAATATTTCCAATATAGTACTACTTCAAGAGTCATCTAGATAAAGGTTCAGTTGGACCTACATCTTCACTGAAAATATACCTAAATTTTTCTAGTAGTCAAGCTCAGCAAATTGAAAAGAACAGAATCTGTACCAATAATCCTCTGGCAAAGGTCTTTGAGAGAAGTCGTATAGCTAGTATATTTTTATTTGATAGGAAAGGATAGTTTGTTAGAACCAAAAAGCCGAGTCTATTGTGCTTTATATTAGAACAAGTCAACTGTCAATACTTCCTCCTTTACCAGACAAAATTATACTATAGTTAAAAAGGAAGTGTTAGAATATCCAATAGAAAATATAGTTGATGAAATTCTCTTTTGTTCAACTTTATCTGTAAAATTATGCCAGTGAAAATAACTTCAAAATTAAAATGAATATATATAATATCATCTACACACATATGTATGTGTATGTGTATATATACATATATATATATATATATATATATATATAGAGAGAGAGAGAGAGAGAGAGAGAGAGAGAGAGAGAGAGAGAGCATGCACCAGGGCCAATGACTCAAACTTGTAATCCTAGATACTCAGGAGGCTGAGATCTGAGAATCACATTTCAAAGCAAACCTAGGCAGGAAACTCTGTGAGATTCTTATTTCCAGTTAACTACCAGAAAGCCAAAAGTAGATTTCTGATTCAAGTGGAAGGGCACAAGCTTTGAGCAGAATTGCTAAGGGACAGAGCACCAACCTCTGAGATCAAGTCCCTATGCCAGCACAAAGTTACCATTGTTGTATTATTTTGTTTTCTTGATGACATTTTTAGTTTTACAACAAATGGATAAGCATTTCAAAAGGAAAAGCTTCATTTTTAATGCATTATTCAAATTCCATAAAATATATTTCAAGATAGAGTGAATTTGGTACTTTCCAGACAGAAATCATTTTGTGTGATTCACTATCCTAAATTTGAAGCTTAAAATGAAAACTCCAAGTGGTCTCATGAATGATAGAGCTGAAGTATCTCTCAGCTTCTTTCTTCATCCTAAGAAGTCATAAACTCTCTTTCTAACATTGTTCCCACTGTCCTACCCCATCTGTGACATTCCACCATTGTGCAACAGGAATCCTGCCTGGATTCCCAGGTAAGGCATTCAGATAATGACTCATTTAATCTCTGCTGTGTTGGCTCATGGGACGAACAGGCAAGTAAGATACCCTTCATTCTCACAGCTAAAAAAATTGAATGAGTAGCAGGTTTAAAATATTAAAGGAAAGGATATTGTTGTGTGTAATAAGAAGACATTCTCAGGTCAGCATATCTGACTCAAGGCTACCAAGAATAGACTTGTTCAAAAGAAGAGATGAATCTGCTTACAACATATTTTCTGAGTGTTAGCCTGTCCTGGGACAAGGCTTCTGGAGTTTGACCACAATCATCACACACACATTAATCAGAGCTTCTGAGTTAAGAGGTCAGCAGGAATTTTAGGATGTTCATTCCTAACTCACAGGTAAAGCTGAAGCTGTTGCTGCTGCTACTCTAATCACATTTTCTGTTGGGAGCCAGAGTGGAATCAAACTGTACCTTGACTTGCATCAGACGATGGCTTTATTGTCTTATTGCTTTCTGGCCCTATTCTATGTAAATGACCTGAGAATTACCATATGAATGTAACACCTGGAGGTTCCCTGGGTCTGGAGGAGGGAAGAAGCTGGAGTGGAAAATAAACGCGGCAGTCTCGGCAGTCTTTAGCTGGACTGCAGACATCCCGGACCCGGTGTGTCTGTCTCTCTTCTATTTCTTGCTAGTCCTTGCCCCCGATTTCAGGAACCCCAATCTGCGAACCCTGGTTTGCTGCCGGTTGGCCCCGGCAATTTTCCATATTGAAAGCAATAGTTATAAAGAGGCATGAGGAGAAAGGACATTGAAATTGTGTTGCAAGTTAACCCAAAGTATGAGAAGTTGCTTTTATCATCCTGGTAAATGGTTTATGTGAATTTTCCTACACCAAAATGATTGTAAGTCAGAAAAGACCGTTTTATCAATAATTTAAAAGGTGAAGCTATCAAACCTATCTTTCAGTTGAGGATCATTTATTTTAATTTCCAAAAATCAAATGGTATTAATGATTTCACAGTCTACTTAGTGTTTTTTGAATTCTTTTTATAAGCAACATTATTATAATTAACTGTTATATATGTTACTATTAGGCAATTTCTCATTTTAGATCATATCAGAAATTCCAAAGTAATTTGTACTTTATCCCAAATTGTATGTTAATAAAGCTACCACTTTTGTATGAAAATGTAACACACTACCTTAATGTATAGTGGGGTATTTCTTTTGAGTACATAGGTTAAAGTACCTGATGAGTTATAAATACTTTTATAATGCATCTGGTTAATAGAAAGTTGATTCATTTCTTTGGTCTAGATTTCAAAATTTTATTCCTTAGTATTCTTATGTCCTCCTTCCTGGTGAGGTAACCAATTTAAGTGAAATAAAGTGATTTTTAATGGAATAGACTGTTCAAATGACCCTATTTCCCGAAGAGGGCACTTTCATGAATATTTATTTAATCTCTTACTTTTCTCAGGTTTTATTTTAAATCATGGTCACCAGCATAACCTCAGGAGTTGAAAAATCTATTTTTTACAAAGGGACTGAATAATAAACATATACTTTTGCATAAGTCTTTGAGAGATTCCTATAATTAGCTTGTGAAATATTTATCCAGCAATATCCACTCACAAATAACAGATATACCGTCCTTTTCTATAAATTCATAAAGATTTGAGTAAAAATACACATAGAAATGATCTTACTAAGATGATATCTAAGATGATTTAGAAAGCATTTTTTTAATACAGGTACGTTTTGGTTATGTGGGAAAAATCCTATGCAAGGGACAATAAGTATTTCTCTAAAATGCGTAAAGGTAAACAGCTTGTGTTAAAATGTGTTCACCTCACATTTTAACGGCTTAGACAAAAATAACTTAAAATTTTCCATTACTTGTACTTAACTCAGGACCATTAAAATATTTATTCAAATTCAATTTTATCACTTATTTGAAGAGCTGAAAGTAATTGGTGAATAAAGTTTGAACAATGGCAACACTTTTTTGAGAAATTACCATCATTTAAATTCGTGACAATAACAAAAAATGTGATTTCCAAGAAATATTTTATTACAACTTTTCTATGTCCTAAAACGAATATAGGCTGGAACCAAAAACCCTTTCTCATGCAACAATAACTGTCTTCCTGAATGCTAAAAACAGCAAGATTTGTGAAATAACAGAACCTGAACTCAAGTATCAATTTTGACATTGAAAACATTCACAGATTTAAACAAATTTTTAAAACTTAGCATACAGCTAAGGCAGAGTTTCAAGCCCAATGAGTTATTTAACTTTTCTTTTTTTCCATTTTTGTACTTTCCATCCAGAGATTTCGATGAGATGTGTGACTAATAGACATACACATATACATATATAACTAATAGACATACATATATACATATATATATATAATTGGGTTCATAGATAGAACAAAAGCTTTTTTTTCTTGTCCACCTTCATTAACCTCTCCACCATTCAGATTCTTTAAATCCCTGAAACTAATATTTTCTTCAGTTGTTTGTTATCACAGCGATCATTAATATCTTAAATAAATTAAAAGCTGTCAATTTGAGAGTTTAAAGCTAGAAAACTCCAATGTGAATCTCAATGATGACATTTATTTTCTTTGTGTCTGGAATGTGCTTCATTAACTTATTAATAAAATTGAGAAAAAAGTAATAAATACCCCAGAGGCTGTTGTACAAATCAAATTAGGTTAGATAGATACAGATATAAATACAGACAGAGATAGAGATATGTGTGGCTACGGACTAGTAACAATATCATAAAAACAAGCCTAAGGTTAAGTCTAAATTCAATGGTAGTCTTAAAAGTCTTATCAGAACAATAACATGAGCTGCATAAACAGAAACAACAACAATAGCAACCACATTTCAGTTAATGCCTATGTATACACTTGCAAATCAACTAATATATTTACTTATGAGTTTGTAAGCTAAATCTAATTTTCAATATAAAGAAAAATACACATCCTTTTTCTCGAGGGACTTCAAATAGTTTATTCCTTAGAAAGGTGAAGTCAAGGTTCAGCAAAACTAAACTCCAGGAAGTGGGTACTCAGAAAGGGGTGGGTTGTAGTAAGAAAGCCACCTGTAGTGGCTCAGGCTTGTAATCGTAGCTACTCAGGAGGCTGAGATCTAAGAACAGTGGTTCAAAGCCAGCCAGGGGGAAAAAAAAGTCCACAAGAGTCTTATCTACAATTAACCTCTCAAAATCTGGAAGTGATGCTGTGAAAGAGTACTAGCCTTGTCACAAAGAGACTCAGGGCCCAGTGTCCAGGCCTTGAGTTCAAGCCCACAACCAATAAAATAAAAAAGGGGGAGGGGATGGTGGGGAGTAGTCAAAGGGAAAGAGGTGGACACATGAAAAAGGAGGAGAAAACAGTCAGGAATCCAATGTATATCTCACAAAATTTAAAAGAGGGAAAAAAAGGGTATGGGCTGGGGAGAAATGGGTGAGAATGTTGGAAAGGTGACATTGATCAAGATATATTACATTCATAAACTGCTTTGCTAAATGGCAACTCCTTTGTACAAATTCTTAATGATTTAAAAAAAACAATAGCAACCAAAAACTAGAATTAAAATTAACACCCTAAGCAAACTTCTTCCCTCATATATTTCTCTCCTGAAAAAACAAAAGCTGAATGAGAAGGCAGCTCCAGGGCTATATACAAAGCAGCATAGGGCCAGATTTATTTCATTGTGATACTCAAAAATCACCTTGCTGTCTCTTCTTTCACCTTGATGTTCTTTTCTTGGCACTATGGATCAAGGCCACAGGCATTAAGACAGGTTCACCTTAGAATTTCCTATCAACTTTCAAAAGAACCAAAGCACGGCAAGGAATAAGCTTATTTTGCTCCTAGGTATAAGACTATCAAAGAACCGATTTAGCTCTTCATGTGAAATCCCTGTTAACTATAAACTCAATATGCTGTAATTCTGTGAAACACCTACAAACAAAACTAATAACGGCAATATCAATAATAATGATAGTGCAATTAACCCTGAATTTTCAAGGGAGTCCTACCCCATGCATGCCAAAATCCACAGATGCTGATGCCTAGCCCTTATCTACAACGAAATAAAATAACTTCTCTATTTGTGTAAAACCCATGTGCCTTCTCCCATGTAATTTAAATAATTTCTAGTTTATAATTATACCTACTGTAAATGCTGTGTAAAGGATTATTATTTTATATCACAGGGAATAATGAAACAAAAGTCTGTATATATTCAGATCCAAATTTTCATGAATATTTTTCATCTATGATTACCTAAATGGGTAGATCTGTAATTATTGGGTACCAAAGACCACCTATATATTTCATTTTAATTGAGTAGTTAAGTATGCTAGGTATTATTCAAAGACTTCATACACATTAGCCTATTTATCCCTCATAATAATATTGTGAAGTGGCATGTTGTTATACCTGTATTACAAATAAAGCCGCTAACAGTAAGAGCTATTAGATCTTGTATATGCTTTATTTCATCAATTCAAATATAAATGCTTTTCAGAGGAAGTAGATAGAAACTATTAAGAATGCTGGAAAATATTTAGCCTCCTTGATCCTTAGTAACTAAATGTCATTAGTGACATTTCCTTGGGCTATATGATTCACAAAACATCTTTATGCATTTGCCCGTTCTTTTTAGGGGAATAATATACATATTTCTGAGATTAAGTTAAATAAAATTAAGATCACTACAATTTAGCCAGAAATAGATTTCATATGTTTGTGGATAATTCATCAATTCATGAGTGTTTACTGCATATATTTTCTTGGCATCACAACAATGTTCCACTGAATAGCCACAATGTAGCAAAACATCCAAACATCCAAACATGCAAAACATGTCTTCTTTATGTCACAGGAAGGTATGTAAAACTCAAGTGGCAATAACCATTTAAAAGAAAGAGACTTATACCACAAGTCATAAACAAATTGTCTTAGCTAGCTGGAGAGAAAACCAAAAGGTTCCATGGGAAAGATTAAAGTAGGTTTCAAGGGAAGGGTACACCTTGGACCAAGAGAGCCTGAAATGAGAGGTTTGCATGATCCATATGAACTAAGATATAGTTATGCAAATTATGTAGGACATTTTGAGGAACTGTGGTTATATACTGTGGCTGAAATAAGTACATGACAGGAGGCAATTATAGGAGTAAGAGAAAATTTAGAAAGTTAAAGCATATTTTGACAGTCCCACTCTTTGTGGTAAGAGAGACTCATGGAACGTTGTAACCATGAGAACAGACCAAAGAAACATTTGTTTGTTTGTTTGGTTGGTTGGTTGGTTGGTTGGTTGGTTCAGGTTGTTTTTTTGTTTGGGGTTTTTTTTTTTTTGCCAGTTGTGAGGATTTAACTCAAGGCCTGGGCACTGTCCTTGGACAATTTTGCTCAAGGCTATCACTCTGCCACTTGAGCCACAGCATCACTTCCAGCTTTTTTGTGTGTATGTGGTACTAAGGAATCGAACCCAGGGCTTTGTGCATTTGAGACAAGCATTGTACCACTAGGTTATGCTCCTGCTTCTCCCCCCTTAAGAAATGTTTTTTTGCTACTGTTTATTTAGCAACTGTTTAGAATTGGTTGTAAAGGTTCCTGCTTGAAGGTAGAAATACATTAGGGAAATATCTGTATGCATAATAAATATATAAAAAATAATCAGAGAAATTATCAGTGATGGAAAGAAGATGTAGATCAAGATATGTTTGTAGGAGGCTCAACTCTTGAGACACAAATACGTAACTCTGCATACCGTATTCACATAGAGGATTTGAATTTGAATCCACCAAGTTTGTAACAGATACACACACACACACACAATGGTGGAAAGCATAACACCTGCTGCTATAGCTTGCATCGTGGTCTGTCCATATACTAATGTCTTTTTCTTGCCAGCCTTGGTGCCATGGGAAGGTGGCAGAACATTTAAGATGTGGGAGCTCATGGGAGGAAGGGGGAAGTGGCATGCCAATCCCTCCTTTTCTCCAGACCACCAAGAAGTGAACAGGCCTCTTCCATCATGCTTTCCAAACATGCACTGCACTACCACAGGTTCAAAGCATCAGAGGCCAATTTACATATACTGAAATATCAATATCCCAAAAAAGCTTTGCCTTCTTAGACATTGCTTACCTCAGGTGTTTTCTCCTAGGGACAAGAAACTAACCTAGCTTACCTTTCAGTGCCAAGAACAATTTTAAACAGTGGAGATGACAGGTAACTAATTCACAGCCTCTAGTGAATAGAAAAGGGTTAATTTTAGGTACAAATAAAGGATGTCAGCAAGTGGAATACATTTACTGAGCAATTATGGACTTAGCAGAACACCGAAGAAGGTGGAGCACTTCTCACAAACCAGATGAAGAACACACCCTTTCTGAAGAACTTCCCCAATTTTTCCATTTGACAAATCTTTTCACATACCAAGTACACACCATATGCACTGCTTGAGACTCACAAAATGGGAATATCTAAGTGCTATATATTCTGATTAATTCCTATCACTCTGACCTGTCTAGTTTGCTGTATAACTACACAATTGCCCTAAGTCAGGCCTGTATGTCCTCTGAACTTGAATAATGCATTGGCATAACATGGTTCTTTCCCAGAGATAGTTTTCCCTTTGTTTGTTTTTGTTTATTTTATGATACTTGGAATCCATGCAAGGCCTCAAGAGTGCTTGGTAAGCTCTTTACTGCTAGGCTCCAGCCCCTCCTGACAGAATTTTTAAATTTTTCCAAATCCATTCTCTGCATCAGTACCTAAGTGATTGGTCTCTCTCTTGTTTAACCTCTTTCAGTGTTTTCCGATAGCTTGAAAGAAAAAGCCAAAATAACTCAACAAGTCCGTGAAGATTAGTTTCTGTTCACCCCAGCTGCATCTTTCCCTCTTATTCAGACCTTCTTCACTGATTGTCCTTCCAGGGTGTTATCCATGTACCTGGATGATTTTCCTACTTTTTAACATTCAACGAACAATTTAGACATGCCTTTTGACAATCTAAAGTATATATTGGCCAGGCACTGGTGGCTCACACCTGTAATCCTAGCTACTCATGAGGCTAAGATCTAAGAATTGAGGTTTGAAACAAGCCCAGGCAGAAAAGTTTGTGAGACTCTCATCTCCAATTAACCACAAGAAAATGGGAAGCAGAACTGTGGCTCAAAATGACAGAGTGCTAGACTTGAATGAAAAAGCTCAGTAACAGTGACCAGGCCCTGAATTCAAGCTCCACAACTGACAAAAACAAAAAGCATAGATTTGCTGTTCCTGTATTCTTTTTAAAATGCTGTGTTTCTCCATTCATAGCACTTATTGCACTATATTTTTATTACTTGTTAATTCTTGCATGTCAGTCATCCTTCAGACTGTAATTACTAGAAAGACTGGGGTTATCTTTAGATAATTAGCAATTCTGTTACTAATGCCTAACACATACCTGATATATAGAAAGTTCCTCATAAAAAGTTTATTGAATAAGCCAAGAGCTGCTAGCTCTGGCTAGGTGTAATCTAAGCTGCTAAGGAGACTGTGATCTCAGGATCATGACTCAAAGCAAGTTCAGACAGAAAAGTCTATGAGCTTTTGATCTCTAATCAGATCTCTGATCTCACCACCAAAAACCTAAACCTTCAATTAGTAGAGTGCCAGGCTTGAGCTAAAAAGCTAAGGAATGGCATCCAGATTCTGAGTTCACTGACACATACACACAACTGAATTTACTGAAAGAATGAAAACAATTTGCATTTAGTACAATTTAACACTACTTCCTTCTACCTGTAAATCCTACTATATTAGTGTAACAGCCATTTCTGCACAGTTTCAAGCATATGCTGCAATTATATCTCTTGATGTGGTTTCATTAACCCCTTGAAGACAAAGACTGCTTTGTATACCCTCCATAGGAATACTTCTTCCAACTTGATTTTCAAGTAGTAGGAATTTGGTATATTTTTTCAAAGTGAATAAGTGTGTGGTAATTGAAAGGCAAGGAGTGGAGCTAAAGGGAGAGAGGTAGGTGAATGAAGAGAAGAAGAGGGAAGAATGTAGTCATAAAATTCAATGCAGATCATACTCAATTATGAAATTTGAGGGGAGGGGTTGGATTAGGAGGCCTGGAGAGAATAATGAAGGTTGACATGAGCCAAGATGCAGTGTATTCCTGAACTGATTTGTTGGTAACTCTGAACAACTACTCCAGGAAAATTGAAAAAATAAGAGTAAGTGGATGTGAAATAAAACTTGCAGGACATTACCCCCTCCAACACACACACACACACACACACACACACACACACACACACACACACCTTTGCATGTTAATGGATGAATCATCTGATTCTCCTTTATTATGTAAGGGAATACCATTGTTCAAAATTCTAGGAACAATTAATCTACCCACAGTAGTTCATAACACATTCGAGACCTTCATTCCAACCAGTTCCCTTACCAGAAATTGTAACTCAATAAATCTACTCTTTGTAATAAAGCTATTTTAACTATTTGTCATTTTATCCTGATAGACTAAAACTGTTCACCTTGGCCTGAATATAGACCCATCACCACGACTCTGAGTATAGTAAAGTGTACAAATGGATTCCTGCCTCTGACTTCTGAGTCAAAGTCTGTTACTAACGAAGTACCAGAATAAAATAGAAGGTTTTCACTTGTGCTGACCTCAAAATTTTATTTTCTGTAATGCATAAAGATCTAAACTGCATCTTTGACAGAATTATAATAACAGCTGTTCTCAGAATGCCTATTTTAAGGTCTAAATAACAATTAAGGAAGACAAACTAAAAAAGAATAAAAATAAAAAAACATCATTCCTTGAGTATGTCTAACCCTAATTGTTGCTCTCTCTTTATTCTCTAAAGCACTCACATTGTTACGTTATCTAGTAATGCTTTGTCCCTTTGCAAAAACAAAATTGATCCCTGGTAGGACACAAAGCTTTTCTGGGAAGAGGATGTGTTTTTAGCTCAAGTATGTCTGTATATAGAAAGATGTAGCCAGTAAGCTAAGCACTCAGATTGGTGGGTCACCAAAATAATAAGAAAGCACAACTTATGCAGAATTTTCTATAAACATTTTTCTATAAACTTTATTATCAGATCCAGCATTTAAAACAGAGTTCATGCTACTTAATGCTCGAATTGTCTTTTTTTTCTAGTGTGTATATTTTTAATAAAATATGATGATGGACCTTTGTGTGATGTTTATTTACCTGTTAATTATACAAGCCTCAATCTATAAAAATGAACCATTTTGTTCTTTGCTCACTTGAAGAAATTATGTGGTAAACATCTCTTGGTGCCTGAAATTGATGGGTCACAGAGCCTTGTATCCTGTATTGTATGAGTAAAGATTCTCTTAACTATAAGCCATAGAAAAGAAATCTTATATAGTGATAAGTTTATTAGGTTTGGGAGGTGTTAGCTTCTTGAATTCCTTGTAGATATTAGATCTTAGGACTTTGTTAGATATATTGTTAGTAAAGACGTTACAGTTTCTTGGCTGTCATTCTAGCTTAGCCAAGGTGCCTCTTCATATTTATATAAAATAATATACATACTGAAATGACTCCAACATTTGGAAACAAGAGACCTCCTTTTTTGTTCTTCCTTTTAAAATCACTTTAGTTTTTTAGTTTTTGATGATTGTGTCTTATTTACCTCATGTATGGTATATTCAAGTATACATCTTCTGAAGGGTTGAGGAGAGGGCATAGAACTCAAGTGGAAAAGGATGAAAAAGTGCCTTCTTGGAGCTCATAGCTAGCCCAAGTAGGAAAGTCCATAAGACTCATCTCCAATTAACCAGCAGAAAACTGAAGTGGTGCTTGGCTCACAGTGGTAGAGTGCTAGCCTACCACTCAAGGATGAATCCGTGTGAGTTCAAGCCCCACAACTGACAATAAAAAAAGACAAAAGAAGAAAAATTTATTGCAATGTCTAAAAGGAGATAATATGTAGTTTCAGCATAGGATTATAATTAGGAAAAAATCAAATTAGAAAATAAATATAGGCAATCAACAAGCAATTAAAGAAGAAACAGTCTAAAATTTCAGAGAGCATAAGAAGAAATACTAAAGCCATCCAGTAATCAAAGAAATGCAAATTTAAGCAACAGTGAAAAGTTAGTATAAACCTATTCATTCAGGGAAAAAATTAGAAAACTGGATAATGCCAAATATTAGCACTAATGTGATCTATAGGAGTTGTATGTCATTATTGCTGGGAATAAGTGTTAGATTATCTACTCCAAAAACCCATATACTCCATTGTTGTAATTATGTTTGTAAACTATAAGTTTTAATTCTACTTTGAAAAAACTTTAT
The DNA here is from genome assembly GCF_031878675.1 of Megascapheus bottae. Taxonomy (NCBI): domain Eukaryota; kingdom Metazoa; phylum Chordata; class Mammalia; order Rodentia; family Geomyidae; genus Megascapheus; species Megascapheus bottae. Next base: position 16,886,131 of record NC_143514.1, read on the forward strand.
ATATAGTATATATATATTTATATGTGTGTATATCTGTGTCATATATATATATATATACATTCCAAAGATTTTATAGAAGACCTAGGGGAGAGGAATAAGTATACTCTTTGTGGAAGCTAAATCAGGAGTCCATAATTTGGAAAGAAACAAGTAGAATGTTCTGCACACCCATGATAAAATACAATGGATATTACAGGTACTAGTGAAGTCCTATTATGGCAACAAGGATGTCACAGTATTACATAATGTAAATAATATTGGAAGAATTATATATATATATATAATGCAATGCCATTTGTGCTCACTGAATTGATACATTTACAAAATAATACTGCACAGTTTGTAAGAGGTGATAACCTTCCTAACTACCATGTATCTTGGATCCCAATTCCTCATTATCCTTATATTTTCATCATTTCATCATTTTATCAGAACACAAAATCTTCCTCTTAGGTAATTCCTCTACCCTTCCCAATGCTTGAGAAATGTGCTTTAATATTTGTCACATTTTTTAACTGTATCATTTATTTTCCACTGCATCCTTTTTCTTCCTTCAAGCTACCTTTACTTACCAATGTCTTCTAAACAATGTATAATCTGAATTTACTCCTTCCATTCAAAGCTCTCTATAGCTTTCAGGAGTCTCCTTTCTTTCTTTCTTTCTTTCTTTCTTTCTTTCTTTCTTTCTTTCTTTCTTTCTTTCTTTCATCTTTCTTTACCTTCCTTCCTTCCTGTTGGGGACCGACTGTGGGGTCAGTGACCGTGACTGTGGTGTCAGTGACCTTGGACCCACACAATTGTGTACACAAGGAAGTAGCTCTTATCATGATTTGGGGCTTTGTCAATCACTTCTCTTTTAACCTGTTTGGGACTTGATCGCTCCTCATTTAACCTATTTGAGACTTGATACTGTTTGTACCAATGTAGCCCCCAGGCAGTTCCCTAGTTTAAAGAAGTGTAAGGTCAGAACTGGAAATAAACTGGAATACAGTCTTGGGCTACAGTCTTCTTAAGCTGTGGCTGCTGAATTGGGCTGTAGCCCTCCCAAACCCCATCTGTTTGTCTCTTATTTTTTCCTAGTCCCTGCCCCCTATTTCAGGAATCCCAATTTGCTGCCAGCTGGCTCGGCACCTTCCTTTCTTCCTTTCTTTTCCTTCTGCCTGCCTTCCTTCCTTCCTTCCTTCCTTCCTTCCTTCCTTCCTTCCTTCCTTCCTTCTTTCCTTCCTTCCTTCCTTCTTTCTTTCTTTCCCTCTTCCTTCCTTTCTTCTTTCTTACAGACTTGCACTTGTCAGGCAGTAACTGTGAGATATTCGTGTGCTGGCTTACTTTGAAATCAAGTCCCATTCCATGTTCAGGCTGGCCTGCGCTGTGGTCCTCTTATTTGTGATTCCCTGAGTTGGTGGGGTGACAGGCATGACACTGGATCCAGCCTCCGCTTGAGAGGGAGTCTCCTGACTTTTTGCCTGGGGTGGTTTTAAATTGCAGTCTTCTTGATCTCTAGGTCACAGTTAGCTAGGATTACAGGCTTTTGCTACCATTCTTTATTTATATTTATATGTACAATATATTCATATGTTATGTATAAATATTATATACAAATATTATATATAAAACCATTATATTCCATCTTGCATTATGACCTAGTTACTTTAGAGGTTGTAAATATTTGACCCTACATGCTTCTTCTGCACAGAAAATTGATTACTTAGACAGAATGCAAAATTTCTCACAATATGCAAAACATTTTCATTTGCTATATGGACATACCCCTCCCATTGGCAAAGTGATAATAATGTAATGTTCATAGCTTTCTAACTACTTCACTTTGCTAATTGTATACATACATACAAATATATATATATATATATATATATATATATATGCACACATGTGCTTGTGGTTGTCTTTGGCAGGACATGCAATCCTTTAACTTGGTATACAATATCTACTACTATAGAATTTCTCCTCCCAGAATCCTGGTTTGCCCTACGTTTTGTATCCTCATTATATCAAATTGGTTTTGCTTCTTGAAAGCAACTCTATTGTTTTTTTCTTTATGATATTGTCTTTATACTTAGAATGGCCATTTTCATCTTCCTATCGCTGACTGAAATATCATCTCTTAATTAATTGTCACAGGCAATAAAAATGATGTCACTCTTTCTTTATAAAATTCTGTATTTATCTATCACAACATTCATCCTACTGTAAAGTAGTTATCTAAAAAATTATTGATTTCGATTATGAGAGTACAAGCAGAGACAATTATGCCATTAACTGTGAGAGCTCCAGCATCCAGGCCACTGCTTACTATAAAAATGTGGGATGAGTTGAGAAATGTACAAAAGAATTAGGAAAATTCACTTTGAATGTTTTCTATTACTTCCATCACTCACACAATTGTCTTAAAACAGTTACTGTACAATAAAAGGGATATAAACAGTATAATCATGTACAAAAATATCACAATGAAACCCTTTGTATAAATAATGATTAATAAAATATTTAAAATATCTTTTAGATGTCTTATTTATAGAGAGAGATGAATAAACAAAATCTTCTATTTACCATGATTTGGTTTCACAAAACTATTCCCCTTCCATTTCAATTTTTAATTAGGTACAAAATTTAGTAAGAAACTTGATAAATTAGAAACTTCCTTCACTTAGCTTCCTATGCCTCTGGCATATTAAAAATCACTTAAATACCATTTATACAGATACAAATATTTAATGATATTTTGTTTATACTGTTGTTATTATAATGGGAGCCTAAGAATGAATTAATCGTGATCATTAGTTTATGAAAGTTGGCTTTATTGGTTGTTACTGCTTTTATTTTATTTGTTGGATTATTTGTCTTCTTATTTACCAAATGAAATTTTTTGAGTCTGTGAGCTTCTATGAGTGGGTCAAAGTAAGGAGTAGAAAGTTGCTAATGTCATGTCAATGTCTGTGTTTTTATATTCTTATTCTTTGCCTCCTTTTCCCCTACTGTGCCAATGAACCTTTTACACTGAACTTTGCTTTTTATCATTCCTTTGTTGTTTTTCCTTTTTTTCCACATGTAGATATATAATTTATTTTTAAACTCCCTTAAAGGTCTGTGATACTGTGCATAATTCTTCTGGAAATGCCTCATCCCCAAAGCATTATAGTACAAAGAATCAGCTCAATTTTTGTTTTATTTTCCAGTAACTGTAATGTTATTCTGGTATGGTTACGATCTATTGTATTTTAATTGTTTCATATTTTGCAGAAAAGAAATGACTCTCTGAATTGTCTGGACTTCCAGACATGTGATTTCTGAGCCCTTGCACAATGTTAAAAATTAGTGTATTTTTAGATCAAGAGTTCTAAAAAAGGATGTAACTAAACCCTAAGCACATTGCCGATTGATTTATCTTTTATTAAGGCATAAAATTTCAAGCATTGTGTCTGCAGCTACCTATCCAAGTACATTGAGAGTCCTCTGTGGCTCACTTAGCAAAAGACCTCCAATTTTTTCTTCTCTAAAATCTTCCCTAAAGTGAACATTATTTTTTGCCTTACTACTGTGCACTTATCACACAGTAAAATATTTCATTCATTTTGTTTGGTCATTTCCCTGAGTACTGTTTTACTTACAATCATATAGACAAGGATGTATGTACGCTGCACAGCAGAAGTCCAGGGTGGAGTGGTTGTCATATAATTTTTAACAGCCAATGGAAAGTGAATTTCACATAAACAGGGAA